>NC_143250.1:47852000-48475000 GCF_984573655.1 Nuphar pumila
AATATTCACAAGTGGATTTAGTCAGAAAGATTCTAAGGTGTTTAACTCCTGAATGGGAGAGAAAAACCACTGCTATTGAAGAAGCAAATGATCTCAATACTCTCACTCTTGAAGACTTAGTTGGTAACCTAATGGCATATGAGGTCCAACTTCAAGACAGACAAAAAGAAGAGCCTAAGAAGAAATCTCTTGCTTTTAAGTCTACTTCTGACTCAGAAAATTCAGAAGAAGATGAAGATGAAGATATTGCCCTCATCACAAGGCAATTCAGAACATTCATCAAAAAGAGAAGATTTCAAAGAAAGGTAAAGAAAGCAGATTCTTCCATTCCCAATGAAGTCAAGTGCTTTAACTGCAAAATGGCAGGACATATCAAGAAAGATTGTCCTCTTCTCAAAATCAAGCCCAAGGACCAATTCAAGAAGAAAAAGGCATTTCAAGCATGTTGGGATGATAGTGACTCCTCTTCCGATGAAGAATCAAATGAAGAAGTCGCCAACATGTGTTTTGTAGCACAAGAAGATTCGGTAAGTCAAATTGACTATGATGAGTTATTTGAAGCATTTAATGATTTATATGCTAAATTTAAGAGTCTTAGTTCTAAAAATAAAGAGTTAAAAACTGAAAATTTAACTCTTGACTCTCAAAATAAAGTGTTACTTCAAGAAATAGAAGATCTCAAGAAGAAAAATTCTTGCCAAGCACTTGAGATAAAAGAAATTGGAGTTAGAACCAATCTCTTACAAAAAGAAATATCTAGTCTTAAAGAAAAGTCAAATGATCTTCTTTCTATAGTGACCAAATTCACAAATGGTCAAGAGAATCTAGAAAAACCTCTTGGTTCTCAAAGATGCTCGGTTAATAAAACCGGATTGGGATATAGCTTCTTTGATACTCAAAATAGACCAAACTATGTGGTGAAAAATCAAAGACATTATTCTCAACCTTTTGTTCATAAAACTAAACTTTCTAGTTCTAATAGAAATGCATCTAGATATGATTATTCTAGACATGTTTATTCTAAATCCTTTTATAGAAAGAATATTTATTATCAAAGGAAACCAAAATCCAAATGGATATGGGTTCCTAACACTAACTCTCATGGCCCCAAAAATAGAAAGGGGTCAAATGCTCTGTTTTCTGATTTTGTTGTAGGTACACAACATAAGGAGCAAATGGATATTGGACAGCGGCTGTTCCAAACATATGACTAGAAGGCCAGAGTTATTTTCCACCCTCCAAAATAAGGATGGAGGAACCGACGACCTTTGGTGACAATAACAAGGGAAAAGTGATAGGTATTGGTAATCCAAAATTTCCCTTGATAGAAAATGTTCTTTTAGTAGATGGTTTAATGCATAATTTAATATCTATCAGTCAATTATGTGATAAAGGTTTTCATGTTTCTTTTGAAAATGATTTATGCTTAATTTCTGATTTTCAATCTAAAAAGATCATTTTTAAAGCTAAAAGAAGAAACAATGTGTATGAACTATATCTAGATGAATTACCCTCTTTTAATGAAAAATGTCTTATTGTTTCAAATGAAATTCAATGGTTATGGCACAAGAGACTTGGACATGTTAACTTTAAAATTATTTCAAAATTATCCAAGAATGATCTTGTAAGAGGCCTACCTAGAATACCATATAAAAAGGATCACTTATGTGATGCTTGTCAAAGAGGTAAACAAATCAAGAGTTCTTTTAAAGCTAAAGATATAGTTTCAACAAAACGTCCTCTTGAACTTTTGCATTTAGATCTATTTGGACCATCTAGAATTCAAAGTTTGAATGGTAGCAAGTATGTTTTTGTTATAGTAGATGATTATTCTCGGTTTACATGGGTGATTTTTCTAAAAAGCAAAAATGATGCTTTTTCAGAATTTTCTAAACTTTGTAGAAGAATTACAAATGAAAAATCTACATCCATTATTAAAATTCGTAGTGATCATGGTGGTGAATTTGAAAATGAATCTTTTCTAAAGTTTTGTGATTTACATGGTATATCTCACAACTTTGCTTTTCCTAGAGTGGCTCCACAAAATGGAGTTGTTGAAAGAAAGAATAGAACTTTGCAAGAATGTGCTAGAACCATGCTTCAAGATAAAAATTTACCAAAATACTTTTGGGCTGAAGCAATTAATACAGCATGTTATGTCTTAAATCGTGTTCTTATTCGACCAATTTTACATAAAACATGTTTTGAATTGTATTATAATCGTATACCAAAGATCTCATATTTCAAAATTTGTGGTAGTAAATGTTTCTTGTTAAATACCAAAGATAATCTTGATAAGTTTGATTCAAAATCAAATGAATCAATATTTCTTGGATATTCTTCTAGAAGTAAAGCATATCGTATTTTCAATAAAAGAACATCTTGTATTGAAGAATCTTTACATGTTGCATTTGATGAGAATTGTGAGCAGGTTATACCTCTAAGCGAAGGAGAAGAAGTAATACTTCAAGAAGAACCCTTGATAGAGAGTACTTCTCAAGAAAATATTCCTCTTCAACCAGTTTGGAAAGAATTTCCTAATCATCTACATGAACAAGTTATTGGTGAAATAAAGAGTGGTGTCCAATCTAGAAGGCAGTTAGAAAAATATATTGCAAATGTTGCTTTCATATCTAAATTAGAACCAAAGAGTATCAATGAGGCTGGTGTTGATGAATTTTGGCTTTTGGCCATGTCTGAAGAACTTAACCAATTTACTAGGAATGATGTTTGGGATCTAGTTGATAGACCAAAGGATCATCTTGTAATTGGAACAAGATGGGTCTTCCGAAATAAGCTGGATGAAAATGGTGAAGTCATTCGTAACAAAGCAAAGCTAGTAGCACAAGGCTATAATCAAGAAGAAGGCATAGATTTTGATGAAACCTATGCACCAGTGGCTCGATTAGAGTCAATTCGAATGATGCTTGCTTTTGCTAGTTACATGAACTTCAAGTTATATCAAATTGATGTTAAGAGTGCATTCTTAAATGGACACATCAATGAAGAAGTTTATGTAGAGCAACCTCCAGGTTTTGAAAATGAGAAATATCCAGAAAAAGTCTACAAATTGAAAAGAGCTTTTTATGGACTCAAACAAGCAGCAAGAGCGTGGTATGAAAGACTACGAATTTTTCTAGAACAATCTGGTTTTTCCATTGGTCGGGTAGACTCCACTTTATTTATTAAAAATCTTAATTCAGATATTCTTATTGTGCAAATTTATGTTGATGACATAATATTTGGTTCTACTAATGATTCTCTTTGTAAAGAATTTGCTAAGGCTATGCAGGAAGAGTTTGAAATGAGCTTGATGGGCGAATTAAACTACTTCCTTGGACTTCAAATAAAGCAAACTGAAGAAGGAATCTTCATCAATCAGGCTAAGTATACAAAATAACTTCTCAAAAGATTTGGGATGGACTCATCGAAATCAAGAAGGAATCCTATGAGTACAACTACTTCTCTTGATAAAGATGAATATGGTAAAAGTGTAGATACTAAGCTCTACAGAGGTATGATCGGATCTCTATTATACTTAACTGCTAGTCGACCTGATATTATGTTTAGTGTTTGTATGTGTGCAAGATTTCAAGCTAATCCAAAGGAATCTCATTTAACTGCAGTAAAACAAATTCTTCGTTATTTGAAAGATACTTTAGATTTCGGTTTGTTTTACCCAAAATCATCTTCCTTTGATTTAGTTTCATATAGTGATGCAGATTTTGCAGGAAGTAAATATGATCGCAAGAGTACTAGTGAAACTTGTCATTTCTTAGGAAATTCCTTAGTCTCTTGGTTTAGTAAAAAGCAAAATTCAGTATCACTCTCAACAACTGAAGCAGAATATATAGCGGCTAGTTTAGCATGTTCACAAGTACTATGGATGAAACAAACCTTAAAAGATTTCGGTTTGAATTACTCCACAACAACTATTTATTGTGATAACACTAGTGCTATAAATCTTTCGAAAAATCCTATTTAGCACTCAAGAACTAAGCATATTGAAGTTAGACATCATTTTTTAAGAGATCATGTGTTAAAAGGAGATATTTCGTTAAATTTTATTTCCACTAAAGAACAACATGCCGATATCTTCACTAAACCTCTTAAAAATGAAGATTTTATGAGAATTAGGAGAGAACTAGGTATTTGCTCATTTTTGGATTTATAAAAATACTGATTTTTGAACAAAATCTCAAAATCGCACAATATTAGTCGACCGATAAAATTCTAGTCGACTGGTGTTTTAAATTTTGGAATGTATCACACCATATTAGTCGACCGATATATTTCCAGTCGACTGATGATATTTTTAGAATGAATCGCACATTCTTAGTCGACCGATAAACTTTTAGTCGACTAAAATTTTAAATTTTTAAATGAAGGGACTCGATACCCCTTGGATTTTTAAAACACCCGTTCTTTTTAAAATAAGCATTGTTTCACTTCGTTTTCGTATCTTTTCGTTTTTCTTAAAAACGAAACCCTTAAACCGAAAACCCCTCTTTCTCTTTTGCCTCTCTCTCTTCCGAAAAACCCTCGGAGTGTCGTTCGATCCCATTTTCGCCGGGATTTTCTTGCCGTGACAGGGAAACAATGGAATCTTCTGGCTATGATCTTAAAACGCCGGAATCCTCTTGCAGTAACTGGCGCATCTTCAAAACACGCCGGAACCCTCTTGTGTGACAGTGCATTGTCGGAATCCCCTCGTGGCCGACTTCTCACTCGCCGTCAGCCATTATATCCTCCTCTGGTTCTGTTTTACATCGTCGGACAGCATTCTACTTCTGCCGAAAATCATTTAGAAGTCGTCATTGTTTTTGGTAACTCTATTTTTTAACCATGCCTCGTACGAAGTCTGCATCTGCAAAAGGTTTAGGTTCTTCTCTTCCTACACCTTCTTCAAGACATGTTTTTTCACTAAGATTACTTCAATCAAGGATTTGC
Organism: Nuphar pumila; assembly: GCF_984573655.1. Lineage (NCBI taxonomy): Eukaryota > Viridiplantae > Streptophyta > Magnoliopsida > Nymphaeales > Nymphaeaceae > Nuphar > Nuphar pumila. Next base: position 47,856,951 of record NC_143250.1, read on the forward strand.
TCAACTCACTTTTCTAATCTTTGTTGTCTAAACTTTCATACTTTATGGGTTGTAATATTTTAAACTTGTATCTCTATTTTGCTTATGCTATTTCTGCCCTTACTCTTTTTTGATTCTGACAAAGGGGGAGAAAAAGATGATAGCAATTACATTACAGGAGATCTTGCATGAGAAATGCAAAATTAAGAGAAAAAGAAAGCTTTGAATGAATGTATTTCTAAATGCATGAAGAAATGATGAATGGAAATGCAAACCAATCAATATGTGATATATGTGCTTTAAATGTGCTAACTTTTAATGTTTTGCAGCATATTGATAGGGGGAGTAAAATCTCCATCTATGCATCTAAATGCTTTATCTTTGATTAAGTTTGTCATCATCAAAAAGGGGGAGATTGTTACGACAATGAAGCCATACATGATACTTCAAGTACAAGTTTTTGATGATGAGCAAGTAGAATCAACTGCATTTCAGCTAAGGCTATGAAGAAATTGAAGAATTCAGTGAAGAATCTTTGAAGACTAGTGTGCAAATGTTTAATTCGTTAAAAGTCTTAGATTCTTGTAAGAGCCTTACTTAGAGTGCATATTTAGGTTGCATTTCACCTTAAAAGTCTTTAGAAAAACTTTTCTAAAAAGAACCCTCATGAAAATCTTTTTTGAAAACTCTTTTCTTAAATTTTCATGTTTATTAGTCGACTAATAGACTTACCAGTCGACTAATCCTTTCGCGCCATATTTTTTAAAAAGTCATTTTTGTCAAATTATTCGACCGAAGGTTTTATCAGTCGATTGGACAGAATGTCTGTTTTCTGGAAAATTAGCAGCAGTCGACTAATGGTTTTATCAGTCGACTGAACAGAACATGTGTTTTCTGAAAATTTAACAGCAGTCGACTAATGCTTTTTATCAGTCGACCGAACAAAATGTTTGTTTTTCAGAAGATTTTAGCAGCAGTCGACTAAAAGATTTTTCAGTCTACTGATGATATTATCAGTCGACTAACTTTTCTCAAGTCGACTAAGTTTCAAAAGTTCAATTTTTCAAACGGCTCGATTAACAGATCAGTCGACCGACGATAACAGTCAGTCTACTAATAACTAACTATTAGTCGACTAACTGATGTTTCAGTCGACTAATTTTGCCATTTTCCTGAAACTTCAAAAAGGCGTGTCTTTTCATTTTTCAAACGTTTTGATTGTTCAAAATGGACAGTTTTGACACCCTTTCATACTCTCAACGTATGGAAAACTTTAAATATAAATATGAGTGCATTGTACACTAAAAAACAACAAGAATTCAATTGATTTGAATCATTTACTTATTGCTTTTCACTCCTATTCATTCAAGTATTTGTTTTCTCACTCACGTGATATTTTCACTTCAGTTTTTCACTCAAATCACTTTAAGAGATAGTAAATTCGTGAGTAGAGTATTTCAACAACCTCAAAAGCCAATTGCATCTCATTTGCATTCAAAAGAAAGGCTCATAGGTTGTTTTGTAAGTTGTTATTTTTTTCTGTAAAAAGAAGGACTCCTTGGTTTAAAGGAGTTGTTTGCTTTCAGTAGGGTTGTTACTGAAAGTGGGACCAGTGATGGTCTGTGTGATCTTGTAGTTTATAAGGTTGATGGTGAAATCTCAAGCGGGTTTTGCTTGGGGACTGGATGTAGGTCGGGTTAGACCGAACCAGGATAAAATCTTGTGTTCTTTGTGTGTTTGCTTTAAGATTTGCAAAATCATTCTATATTCCACAGAAAATTTTAAAAGCACTATTCACCCCCCCCCTCTAGTGCTCGTTGCCTCGATCCTAGTGCACTTTCATTTGGTATCAGAGCACAGGTTTGCTATTACTTTTATTTGACCATCATCTAGCATGACAACTACAACATCTCAGCACAAAGAAGGGAGCTCCTTTGTTCGTCCTCCTCTCTTCGACGGAACAAACTATGGATACTGGAAAGTAAGAATGACAATATTCTTGCAATCCATGAATCTCGATATCTGAAAAGTTGTTTCTGAAAAGTACCAAACTCCATCAACTAATTTCAGCCGATGGATCGATGATGAAAAAAAGACTGCTTCACTGAATGCCAAAGCCATGAATGCATTATATTGTAGCGTTGACAAGGTAGAATTCAATCGCATCTCTCAATGCTCTACAACAAATGAAATTTGGCATACTCTTCTAGTAACTCACGAAGGTACGTCAAAGGTAAAGGAATCTAAAATTGCTTCTTTAGTTCATAAATTTGAATTGTTCAAAATGAAGCAAAATGAATCTATATCGGACATGGTAACTAGAATGACCGATATAACTAAAACTTTGAAATCCCTTGGAAAAGAATATTCACAAGTGGATTTAGTCAGAAAGATTCTAAGGTGTTTAACTCCTGAATGGGAGAGAAAAACCACTGCTATTGAAGAAGCAAATGATCTCAATACTCTCACTCTTGAAGACTTAGTTGGTAACCTAATGGCATATGAGGTCCAACTTCAAGACAGACAAGAAGAAGAGCCTAAGAAGAAATCTCTTGCTTTTAAGGCTACTTCTGACTCAGAAAATTCAGAAGAAGATGAAGATATTGCCCTCATCACAAGGCAATTCAGAACATTCATCAAAAAGGGAAGATTTCAAAGAAAGGTAAAGAAAGCAGATTCTTCCATTCCCAATGAAGTCAAGTGCTTTAACTGCAAAATGGCAGGACATATCAAGAAAGATTGTCCTCTTCTCAAAATCAAGCCCAAGGACCAATTCAAGAAGAAAAAGGCATTTCAAGCATGTTGGGATGATAGTGACTCCTCTTCCGATGAAGAATCAAATGAAGAAGTCGCCAACATGTGTTTTGTAGCACAAGAAGATTCGGTAAGTCAATTTGACTATGATGAGTTATTTGAAGCATTTAATGATTTATATGCTAAATTTAAGAGTCTTAGTTCTAAAAATAAAGAGTTAAAAACTGAAAATTTAACTCTTGACTCTCAAAATAAACTGTTACTTCAAGAAATAGAAGATCTCAAGAAGGAAAATTCTTGCCAAGCACTTGAGATAAAAGAAATTGGAGTTAGAACCAATCTCTTACAAAAAGAAATATCTAGTCTTAAAGAAAAGTCAAATGATCTTCTTTCTATAGTGACCAAATTCACAAATGGTCAAGAGAATCTAGAAAAACTTCTTGGTTCTCAAAGATGCTCGGTTAATAAAACCGGATTGGGACATAGCTTCTTTGATACTCAAAATAGACCAAACTATGTGGTGAAAAATCAAACACATTATTCTCAACCTTTTGTTCATAAAACTAAACTTTCTAGTTCTAATAGAAATGCATTTAGATATGATTATTCTAGACATGTTTATTCTAAATCCTTTTATAGAAAGAATATTTATTATCAAAGGAAACCAAAATCCAAATGGATATGGGTTCCTAAGACTAACTCTCATGGACCCGAAAATAGAAAGGGGTCAAATGCTCTGTTTTCTGATTTTGTTGTAGGTACACAACATAAGGAGCAAATGGATATTGGACAGCGGTTGTTCCAAACATATGACTAGAAGGCCGGAGTTATTTTCCACCCTCCAAAATAAGGATGGAGGAACCGTCACCTTTGGTGACAATAACAAGGGAAAAGTGATAGGTATTGGTAATATTGGTAATCCAAAATTTCCCTTGATAGAAAATGTTCTTTTAGTAGATGGTTTAATGCATAATTTAATATCTATCAGTCAATTATGTGATAAAGGTTTCCATGTTTCTTTTGAAAATGATTTATGCTTAATTTCTGATTTTCAATCTAAAAAGATCATTTTTAAAGGTAAAAGAAGAAACAATGTGTATGAACTATATCTAGATGAATTACCCTCTTTTAATGAAAAATGTCTTATTGTTTCAAATGAAATTCAATGGTTATGGCACAAGAGACTTGGACATGTTAACTTTAAAATTATTTCAAAATTATCCAAGAATGATCTTGTAAGAGGCCTACCTAGAATACCATATAAAAAGGATCACTTATGTGATGCTTGTCAAAGAGGTAAACAAATCAAGAGTTCTTTTAAAGCTAAAGATATAGTTTCAACAAAACGTCCTCTTGAACTTTTGCATTTAGATCTATTTGGACCATCTAGAATTCAAAGTTTGAATGGTAGCAAGTATGCTTTTGTTATAGTAGATGATTATTCTCGGTTTACATGGGTGATTTTTCTAAAAAAGCAAAAATGATGCTTTTTCAGAATTTTCCAAACTTTGTAGAAGAATTACAAATGAAAAATCTACATCCATTATTAAAGTTCGTAGTGATCATGGTGGTGAATTTGAAAATGAATCTTTTCTAAAGTTTTGTGATTTACATGGTATATCTCACAACTTTGCTTTTCCTAGAGCGGCTCCACAAAATGGAGTTGTTGAAAGAAAGAATAGAACTTTGCAAGAATGTGCTAGAACCATGCTTTAAGATAAAAATTTACCAAAATACTTTTGGGTTGAAGCAATTAATACAGCATGTTATGTCTTAAATCGTGTTCTTATTCGACCAATTTTACATAAAACATGTTTTGAATTGTATTATGATCGTATACCAAAGATCTCATATTTCAAATTTTTTGGTAGTAAATGTTTCTTGTTAAATACCAAAGATAATCTTGATAAGTTTGATTCAAAATCAGATGAATCAATATTTCTTGGATATTCTTCTAGAAGTAAAGCATATCGTATTTTCAATAAAAGAACATCTTGTATTAAAGAACTTTTACATGTTGCATTTGATGAGAATTGTGAGCAGGTTATACCTCTAAGCGAAGGAGAAGAAGTAATACTTCAAGAAGAACCCTTGATAGAGAGTACTTCTCAAGAAAATATTCCTCTTCAACCAGTTTGGAAAGAATTTCCTAATCATCCACATGAACAAGTTATTGGTGAAATAAAGAGTGATGTCCAATCTAGAAGGCAGTTAGAAAAATATATTGCAAATGTTGCTTTCATATCTAAATTAGAACCAAAGAATATCAATGAGGCTTGTGTTGATGAATTTTGGCTTTTGGCCATGTCTGAAAAACTTAACCAATTTACTAGGAATGATGTTTGGGATCTAGTTGATAGACCAAAGGATCATCCGGTAATTGGAACAAGATGGGTCTTCCGAAATAAGCTGGATGAAAATGGTGAAGTCATTCGTAACAAAGCAAGGCTAGTAGCACAAGGCTATAATCAAGAAGAAGGCATAGATTTTGATGAAACCTATGCACCAGTGGCTCGATTAGAGTCAATTCGAATGATGCTTGCATTTGCTAGTTACATGAACTTCAAGTTATATCAAATTGATGTTAAGAGTGCATTCTTAAATGGACACATCAATGAAGAAGTTTATGTAGAGCAACCTCCAGGCTTTGAAAATGAGAAATATCCAGAAAAAGTCTACAAATTGAAAAGAGCTTTGTATGGACTCAAACAAGCACCAAGAGCGTGGTATGAAAGACTACGAAATTTTCTAGAACAATCTGGTTTTTCCATTGGTCGGGTAGACTCCACTTTATTTATTAAAAATCTTAATTCAGATATTCTTATTGTGCAAATTTATGTTGATGACATAATATTTGGTTCTACTAATGATTCTCTTTGTAAAGAATTTGCTAAGGCTATGCAGGAAGAGTTTGAAATGAGCTTGATGGGCGAATTAAACTACTTCCGTGGACTTCAAATAAAGCAAACTGAAGCAGGAATCTGCATCAATCAGGCTAAGTATACAAAAGAACTTCTCAAAAGATTTGGGATGAACTCATCGAAATCAAGAAGGAATCCTATGAGTACAACTACTTCTCTTGATAAAGATGAAAATGGTAAAAGTGTAGATACTAAGGTCTACAGAGGTATGATCGGATCTCTATTATACTTAACTGCTAGTCGACCTGATATTATGTTTAGTGTTTGTATGTGTGCAAGTTTTCAAGCTAATCCAAATGAATCTCATTTAACTGCAGTAAAACAAATTCTTCGTTATTTGAAAGATACTTCAGATTTCGGTTTGTTTTACCCAAAATCATCTTCCTTTGATTTAGTTTCATATAGTGATGCAGACTTTTCAGGAAGTAAATATGATCGCAAGAGTACTAGTGAAACTTGTCATTTCTTAGGAAATTCCTTAGTCTCTTGGTTTAGTAAAAAGCAAAATTCAGTATCACTCTCAACAACTGAAGCAGAATATATAGCGGCTAGTTTAGCATGTTCACAAGTACTATGGATGAAACAAACCTTAAAAGATTTCGGTTTGAATTACTCCACAACAACTATTTATTGTGATAACACTAGTGCTATAAATCTTTCGAAAAATCCTATTTAGCACTCAAGAACTAAGCATATTGAAGTTAGACATTATTTTTTAAGAGATTATGTGTTAAAAGGAGATATTTCGTTAAATTTTATTTCCACTAAAGAACAACATGCCGATATCTTCACTAAACCTCTTAAAAATGAAGATTTTATGAGAATTAGGAGAGAACTAGGTATTTGCTCATTTTTGGATATATAAAAATGCTGATTTTTAAACAAAATCTCAAAATCGCACTATATTAGTCGACCGATAAAATTCTAGTCGACTGGTGTTTTAAATTTTGGAATGTATCACACCATATTAGTCGACCGATATATTTCTAGTCGACTGATGATATTTTTAGAATGAGTCGCACATTCTTAGTCGACCGATAAACTTTTAGTCGACTAAAATTTTAAATTTTTAAATGAAGGGACTCGATTCCTCTTGGATTTTTAAAACACCCGTTCTTTTTAAAATAAGCATCGTTTCACTTCGTTTTTGTATCTTTTCGTTTTTCTTAAAAACGAAACCCTTAAACCGAAAACCCCTCTTTCTCTTTTGCCTCTCTCTCTTCCGAAATACCCTCGGAGTGCCGTTCGATCCCATTTTCGCCGGGATTTTCTTGCCGTGACAGGGAAACGCTTGAATCTTCTGGCCGTGATCTTAAAACGCCGGAATCCTCTTGCAGTAACTGGCGCATCTTCAAAACACGCCGGAACCCTCTTGTGTGATAGTGCATTGCCGGAATCCCCTTGTGGCCGACTTCTCACTCGCCGTCAGCCATTATATCCTCCTCTGGTTCTGTTTTACATCGCCGGACAGCGTTCTACTTCTGCCGAAAATCATTTAGAAGTCGTCATTGTTTTTGGTAACTCTATTTTTTAACCATGCCTCGTACGAAGTCTGCATCTGCAAAAGGTTTAGGTTCTTCTCTTCCTACACCTTCTTCAAGACATGTTTTTTCACTAAGATTACTTCAATCAAGGATTTGCTCAACTCACTTTTCTAATCTTTGTTGTCTAAACTTTCATACTTTATGGGTTGTAATATTTTAAACTTGTATCTCTATTTTGCTTATGCTATTTCTGCCCTTACTCTTTTTTGATTCTGACAAAGGGGGAGAAAAAGATGATAGCAATTACATTACAGGAGATCTTGCATGAGAAATGCAAAATTAAGAGAAAAAGAAAGCTTTGAATGAATGTATTTCTAAATGCATGAAGAAATGATGAATGGAAATGCAAACCAATCAATATGTGATATATGTGCTTTAAATGTGCTAACTTTTAATGTTTTGCAGCATATTGATAGGGGGAGTAAAATCTCCATCTATGCATCTAAATGCTTTATCTTTGATTAAGTTTGTCATCATCAAAAAGGGGGAGATTGTTACGACAATGAAGCCATACATGATACTTCAAGTACAAGTTTTTGATGATGAGCAAGTGGAATCAACTGCATTTCAGCTAAGGCTATGAAGAAATTGAAGAATTCAGTGAAGAATCTTTGAAGACTAGTGTGCAAATGTTTAATTCGTTAAAAGTCTTAGATTCTTGTAAGAGCCTTACTTAGAGTGCATATTTAGGTTGCATTTCACCTTAAAAGTCTTTAGAAAAACTTTTCTAAAAAGAACCCTCATGAAAATCTTTTTTGAAAACTCTTTTCTTAAATTTTCATGTTTATTAGTCGACCAATAGACTTACCAGTCGACTAATCCTTTCGCGCCATATTTTCTAAAAAGTCATTTTTGTCAAATTAGTCGACCGAAGGTTTTATCAGTCGACTGGACAGAATGTCTGTTTTCTGGAAAATTAGCAGCAGTCGACTAATGGTTTTATCAGTCTACTGAACAGAACATGTGTTTTCTAAAAATTTAGCAGCAGTCGACTAATGCTTTTTATCAGTCGACCGAACAGAATGTTTGTTTTTCAGAAGATTTTAGCAGCAGTCGACTAAAAGATTTTTCAGTCTACTGATGATATTATCAGTCGACTAACTTTTCTCAAGTCGACTAAGTTTCAAAAGTTCAGATTTTCAAACGGCTTGATTAACAGATCAGTCGACCGACGATAACGGTCAGTCTACTAATAACTAACTATTAGTCGACTAATTTTGCCGTTTTCCTGAAACTTCAAAAAGGCGTGTCTTTTCATTTTTCAAACGTTTTGATCGTTCGAAATGGACAGTTTTGACACCCTTTCATACTCTCAACGTATGGAAAACTTTAACTATAAATATGAGTGCATTGTACACTAAAAAACAACAAGAATTCAATCGATTTGAATCATTTACTAATTGCTTTTCACTCCTATTCATTCAAGTATTTGTTTTCTCACTCACGTGATATTTTCACTTCAGTTTTTCACTCAAATCACTTTGAGAGATAGTGAATTCGTGAGTAGAGTATTTCAACAACCTCAAAAGCCAATTGCATCTCATTTGCATTCAAAAGGAAGGCTCATAGGTTGTTTTGTAAGTTGTTATTTTTTTTCTGTAAAAAGGACTCCTTGGTTTAAAGGAGTTGTTTGCTTTCAGTAGGGTTGTTACTGAAAGTGGGACTAGTTATGGTCTGTGTGATCTTGTAGTTTACAAGGTTGATAGTGAAATCTCAAGCGGGTTTTGCTTGGGGACTGGATATAGGTCGGGTTAGACCGAACCAGGATAAAATCTTGTGTTCTTTGTGTGTTTGCTTTGAGATTTGCAAAATCATTCTATATTCCGCAGAAAATTTTAAAAGCACTATTCACCCCCCCCCCTCTGGTGCTCGTTGCCTCGATCCTAGTGCACTTTCAAACCACACTTCTAAAACACTGCTCTGATACCAATTCTGTTACGCCCCAAAATCCCAACTTAGAAAATTCTTAGATTTTTATAGTAAACCTTTTTTGTTTTTAAAAACATTGCACAAGCAAAAAACCATAAGGGAAAAACAGTTGAAAATTCTGAGCGGGTTACAGGATGAAACAACAAGTAGAAACAACACATTTCAATACAACAGATTTATAAAATATGAAACCAACAGGTATACATTATTTCACTTATAAGATACGTCCCAGACAAGGGATTTTTCAAAACCAACTACCAAGATCACCAAGTTCTAGAGTGTGGGTTCAATTCTTGCAGCACATCGATCCCCATCGTACATCCTGTCAATCATTTGTATCCCCACAAAATGGGGTCAGTACTCTTGCGAGGTGGTGCGAACACCCCAAATTTTTTAAAATCTTTTAAATATTCCCTTTTTGCCTCTGATTGCATTTTCTGAGCAATTGAGTCACTTTTAAATCTAAATTCCAGTTCATTTCTCAAGTTTTACTGAAATTGAAATTAAATTCATTTTATATATCTGACTTGATTTCGAATCCGGATCCATTGTCCAGATCCAAATCTGAGTCTCGTTGTCCAACTTTTAAATTAAATTTATAGAAAATACCAAAAATAGTTTTTAAATAGCTCGGACAGTCCATCCGACATCCGTTTGGATCCATTGCGTTATTTTTCGCGATTCGAGGTTCAACACTCGAATATTTTTTCAAAAACTGGATCCAAACCCATTTTCTAAAGAAATTTCCCCAAGATAACGTTGATTTTTCAGAAAAACCCTTCTTTTGTAAATATTTTAAAATTTTGCAAAACTAGTTTAAAATTCCTTAGTTTTTAGAATTTTTGTCTTCAAAAATACAAAAAAAAATATAGAAAATGTCAAGAAAAAAACAAAAAAATAAGAAAATAGAAAAAGAAAACACAAATGGCCTTTTAAAAGCACCCTTTTTGAAAAATCAAGTTTGTAACAAACACTGTTTAGAAAAAACTTTTGTTAAAACCTTCTTTTTAGAATTTTTTTTTAAAATGGGGGACCCGATCTGAGAGGGGTCTAATGGACACCTCTTATAAAATCGACCCTCAGGGGGTCGATAATCTCATCCACCATCATCCATTCTCCACTTCAACAATCCAGTCCATCCATCGCTCCTCTCGATTCTACTTCTCATTTCCCTTTCCATTGGTCACCTCCCTTTGGGGGCTCTCCTTAGAATCCCTTCTGAAGCCAGTAAAGGAACCTCCGCCCATTCTTTCAGAATACAACCAGGCCAGAGTTTCTGCAAATCTTCGTAAAAGGAGAGCTCTCTCCTTGGAATCCCTGCAGTAGAAGGTAAGTGATGCATTCCCTACATTTCCTATTTGATTATCGTATTCATCTAAGTCTTCCTGAGTTCCCTCCCTCTTTCCTTCATTTTGATTTTCCAAGCAAATTTCTTATTGTCAGATTTTTTTGCTTAAATTTCATTTTCCTTTCATAGCATTATGGAGGGTATCGACCTGCATATAGCAGGATCGACCCTTCATTGCTACAGCAAGTAGAGATCCACCCTCCAACATATTTCCTTTATTTATCTTTCTTTTATTTTTATTTTTTTTCCTTTTTTTCACTTTCCTTTTGTTGTTTTTGTTCTTCCTGATTTATAGTCGATTTGTTCCCGATTTTTCTCTGTTATTTCTTTGTTTACATCAAAATCTCAAATCTCTTCTTGATGAATCGACATGGGTTTTGATTTTGCTTTGCTTTTTCCTTTAGCCTCAATTAGTTATGTTTATCTGGATTCTTATGTTGAATCCGTTATCCTAATGTCTACTGCATTATGGCTCAAAGTGCCATCGCTACTGCAATTTGATTTCCTGTTGTTTTTTTTTTATTAAGTTTCTGTTGATCGTAATCACTTGAGATGTTTTGATTTCCTGATTGAGGCACATCCCTGTTTGTTCCATCAATTTCACGAATGACAACATTCAGTATCGTGCTCTGGTTCTGTAAGTATGTTTTCTTGTTTTGTATTTGTTACCTGCCATGCCATATGATCGAATGTTAGATCGATGAGAGTTTCATTGCTATTTTCTGTTCATATTTTCTTCTGATGTCTTTGTTTTGTCACTACAATTTCTATCTTCCATCTTCTTTTGATTCTATTGTATAAGTATCATGTTTTGTTAGCATACCATACCATATTGGATTACATTGGCATCGTCATTCTCAATGAGGTTTACTGCAAGAAGCTTACTGTTATAGAGAAATTTCTAGATCTTTATACGCCAAAGCTTTCTCACGTTACCTTACTCTTTTTTTTTTTCTTTTTGCATATATTCTGACCATATTGGGTATTTTAGCATTCTGCATTTTCTATATTTCCTTGATTCCCCACTTTCTGCCCTTAATACATCATCGTGCAAGGGTATATAACCTCTGTCCAGTTTTCTTTTAGATTTGGAACAATTAACTTTTAAGTTATACTCAGCCATCGAAGTGGCTTTCTTCGTCTGCTACAAAGTGTTATCAGAATTCAACTTGCCTATTATATGCTTGTTGGTCGACTATTACCAGCAGTGATGCAACTTCTTCTTTAGTTGATCGGCCATGAAGGATGCTCGAGCATTCTGCGCTTGAGCATCAACGTGTTACACTTAAGCACTTGCAAAGGCTTGCTGGATCAACGAAATTGGGTGGAGGTGGAGGTGTCTTCATATGCAAAAACTAAGTTGTCTGATATATGTTCTGGTTGTCTTGCTACCCTCCCACTCCTTTATTGGCGTTACATCACAAGCAACCGTGTCCCCGAGCAAGAATCAGCTCAACCACACATTGGTTCTGGTGGATACAACTCTTCTTCAGGATCAACTTCTTACGTTGCCATGACAATTCCTCAGGTTCCTGAAGGATGTCATCGAATCAATGAAAAATTACAGAGTGATCAAAACATAACTTCATAAAACACAAGGGTTTCTATTCTCGTAAACTACTTTAAATAGCATTGGATTGCTTCTTTGCTATTTGGTTTGTTGTTGGCAATGTGTTGATTTTTGGTGGCCATTCCTCTTCTACTAAAGCCCCCAAATTTGTACAGGTTATGTATAAATTTTTTTTTCCTTCTTCTTTCGTCATGGTCTCTCTTATGATGGCATGTACAGAGATTTCCTTAGTATTTACTCATATGCATCTTAATGTGGGAAAATTAGAAATAGTAGTGAAATCCTTCCCTATATCTGATTTCATTACAATTAGTGTATATTCATTTTGTCATTTACCTTGTATCTAAGTTCCACGGTATGATCTGGTTTTGATGCCCTGTGACATTCATTATCTATAGCTCTAATCATGATTTTTGACAAGAATTGTTATTTTTTTTTTTAGTTTCTCTTGTTCAGATCTGCGTCAACCATGTCAATAAGCCTTGCGATCTAAGGGATTTCACACTGAAAATTCAGTTGTGGATAGTCTTTTTCACATTTACACTCATCACACCTAACAAATCCCATTTGCAGTTATTGGAATTGAGGTCCATGGTGAATTTCTGTTTCACTTTGAAGTTCTTGGTTCTGCTGAATTCCATTTCTAAAAGCCAGGTTTGTCCTGAAATTGCTACCATGAAATGATCGCTCTATCAGAGTGTTTCTGTTTGATATACCATGGAAATGGGAGATGTTTTTTTTATCTATCGTAAGGACAGATTCGATTTGCCATAAAAGCAAATTCGATTTTCCATAAGGGCAGATTGGAATGGGTACTAAACCCCCTGCTCAGATTTACACTAAAAAGATCGTCCGATCCTGATGACTTTGAAGTGATTAGTATTCAAATTGCTCTGATTTCTATGTTTTCATTGTATTCCTATATATATATATATATATATATATATATATATATATATATATATATATATATATATATATATATATATATATATTATGTAGTTCTGCAATCACTGTGCTCATTCATTTGCAAGTTTAATTCCCTCATTCTATCATGCACCTTCATTCTTTTCTGTTCCATTTGATATCCTCAGTATTGTGTGTCACTTGCATTTCCTCAGTAAATCTCGCTGGTGTGAAGTTTTTTTTTTTTTGCTGGGGACCTATTTCTTCTCACACGAAATGGCAGTCAAGAGCTTCCTGTAGCACACCTATTTTTATAAGGCCGGAAGGGTGTAATAGGATCTTGCCAAGAAGGTTGTCATGGTTGGAAATGGATTATGTTCAGGAGCTAATAAGGTTACTTCCAGCTAAAGCGGGAGAATGGGGCTCTGAAAGCAATGGGAATTGACAATGGTCGTGCAGAGATAGTAGGTGGTGATGAGGTTCCTTTGCTAGATGGATCAGCAAGAAGATGGGTAAATGCAATTGCTGAAGCTGGTTTATGTGATGTTGTTGATAGCTATAGTGTCTGCTATTGGCTGTCAATGGTTTTCTTGATTCCCAATGGATGAATTTGTCTATTGGAAAGAAATCTCTAAATCAAGAACATTTTGTGTTTATGAGGAGATCAAGAAAATCGTGATGGTTGGGTTCATAAAAGGTACTTCAAGAAAGAATTCCTTGGTTTGTAGCACATACAAAGGCGAACTCAACCCACAATATACATTTTCTTGAGCCTTTCATCCCCAGCTTTGATCATTTCAAAAGAGCCCAGCACCACAGTCACTCCAGACTCTGCATTTTTTTCATCTCGGCACCACCTGGCACATCTCGCAACATGTGTGCTACATGCAGCACCTGCCACAACACAACCTTCATTACTAACACCTTGCTGCACCTCACCTCACGGCCATGCTCTGTGCACAGCTGATGCACATCACTCGCAGCACACCTTGCGTCATCTGCCACACCTTTCACTTCTGCACTTGCATCTTGTATGTATTCACTTGTAACAACCCATGCTATTTCCACAGTCTCACAGTAACCCCTCCAGTATGTTACCATTAACACTACCACACAGCTACACTTGCTATTGTTCGTGGTATTACTCCTCACAGCACATCATATGGTTGAGTGCCTATACACAAGCAGCCACCTGCTGCTTCATCTCATCAGTTATTGTACTTGCAGCAACACCCTGCCATCCACTGTGTATAATGCTGACTCATTTCAGCACACCCTTTTGCTAGCCATAGTCATGGCTGCTGCAACATTCATGGTGCTGCCTATATGTTCTCGTCGCAAAATTTTTTCCCGTCTTCCCTTCCTTGCGGAAGAGAGAGGGAAATGCTTTCGCGATTCAAACTTGACCGGATTTTGGAAATTGTTTTGAAATACTCGCCTCCGTTTTGAAAATTGCGGGAAAATCCATGGGATGGGGCTCGACCTGTCGGTACGAGGTTCGACCGTTCCTGCCGCCTTTAACAGGGGTAATCGAACCAAGAACCAAAATTGTGCTTGACTTAGTGAAATTACCGAAATCGTGTTCTATCCTAAATGCACAGAGAATTCAGGCATGTGCTATGAGAATTTTGGAAAATGTAAATTGGAAAATATAATGTATGCTTAGAAAATATTTGAAGTTGAAAAGTATTTCTCAGGAAAAGATGGAAATCAATCTCTCAAGAAAACTCAGACGAAGAAGGTTTGAAATCTCGAGAAAGTTTATAAAGAGTTGGAAAATCTTGAAGAAGTGAGAATCTTGAGAAAGTTTAAATGAGAATCTCGGGAAAATCTTGAGAAAGTTTATAAAGACTTAGAAGAATGAGAATCTCAGGACAATTTTGAGAAGACTTAGAAAGACTTGGAAAATCATGAGGAAAATGAGAATCTCAGGAAAACTGTAGAAATTCTTGAGAAAAGATGAATATTTGAAAAGGAAAACACTTGTTGGGAAAACTCGGACTTTGAGAATTTTCTTAAGAAAATGATAGAAAATTTTGTAGGAAAAATTCATTGGAGAAGGAAATTCAAAACTTAGGAAATTGAATTCCTGAGAATCTTGTCTTTTGAAATGTTGGAAAATCGATTTCTGATTCTTGAGAAATATGAAAATTCCTTTTGAAAATGGATCTTAAGAAAATAACTTTTTAAGGAAAATCACAGGAAAACATTTGATTTGGGAAATCCAACTCCGAATATCATCATAGTTTCTTGAGAAAATCGATTCCATGAAGTGAAAATCTTTTGAGAAAATCATGAGAAAAACAAATGATGCAGATGATGTGAATGAATGAATGCACTTTTGAAAAGATTTCTGAAAATTTTATTGGAAAAATGTAGATTAAGCCAAAGTAAATCCTTCATATATTCTGACTGTGGCCATGAATATATTCAGGGTTTATTTGAGTTAATTCACAATATTTTGAAAACATTGGAAATATGAGGTGCATTTTCAAGATAGCCTAAGAGTGTAGGCTCAATGTGACTGGTAGAGAGATGATGGATCTGGGTCTCGTCCATATTCTGACTAGGGCCGTAAATATGGACTCTACCGAGTTCATCAACTCTCTAAGAGTTGGTGCACGTGCCATTCGTGTTCATCCACGGTGAATTTAGAAAATTGAGATATATGCATCATATAATCAGGATATTACTGAAATCAAACTATATGAGATGCGGCCTAATCTAAGCAATAAAAGTAAATCTTATTCCAAGGTTTACATTGGATTGTTACATTGCTAACATAAAGTAAAAAAAAAAATTTGAAATGGAGCCAAGGAATCAGCATCTTCTAGATTTTCCTGCAAAATGAGAGTTAGTACAAGATAACCAAGGAAATGGGTATATATACTATATATACAACAAAGATATACAAGTAAATGTAGAAATACTTGAATTTATGATGAATGATATATGATAATGAAGATATATTTACAAAGAGTAAGAGAAAAGGAAAATATATGTAATGACAAGTACACATGAAGGGATGTATATATATGTATCTAAGTATGTATACATGTATATATATATATCGACATATATATATATATATATACGCATACATATAGGTAGATATACAATAAATATACATATACATAGGTATATATATATTTATAATGAGAAAATATATATGCTAATGGAAATTACATATAATGGCTAAAACCAGAAATTACAGGTATATACAGTTTCTGTAGGCAATTTTACACAGCCGTAATTTCCAAACTATATCATATTTTTCGATAAAATTGGGTATAGAGTTTCTCTATATATCAATAATGAAGCGTGCAAAAGATGGTCAAGAGATCATGAACGGATATGGATATATCCGTTCATGAAGGTGGCTGTTTATCATGACTGCACTCCTGCAGCAGAAATGAGAAGGGTATGAGTACAAAAGTACCATTGTAAGTGGTGGCGGTGAAGATGCAACAGGAGATGAAAATGTACAACTAACACAAGTAAAAGACATATTATGCATTCAAAGATTGTCATTATTAAATAAAGGCAGACTACATATTAGAATGGATGATGCCAAGGTTGACGATTATGATATGTGAGCTCTCAAGATTCTTTCAAATAAGTATCTCACCAAATAAAATAAATAAATGAATAAAACAAAATTAGAATAAGAAGATTTATGGGGATAACCTCTCGATAATGAAAACAGATTTTGCAAAATGAATGGTGCCATTCATAGTAACAACATAATCAGGACATATTTTTATTAAGAAATGATGCATTTTAAACAGCCACCATTGCAAAGAACAAAAGCCATAGAATCAATTATGAGTATCTTAAGCCATGATGACTACTAAAGGATGCAACAGAGGCTGTATCTTGGATGGGCAGCCACAATGAGGAAAATTTTCCATAGCAAAAACATCATACTGAATACAACATTGAGTATGCATTAGTTTAAGGGTTCCAAAAAAATTTCAACATGCAGGAAAGGTCACAAGCAATGGATTAGAACAATTCTGCATTATTGTTTGTATGATAGCAAATTCAAACAGTGGTTTAAGACAGTTCTCGTGTACCTGGTACATTAAATTTCCACATAAATTATAGATTAATGGTGCTACTACAATAGTCTTTCCATCAGTCTTGCGACTGATTCTCTGTTTCATTTTTTTCATTCGTGATGCCAGCCAAGAAAGCTTCACAATATCTGTAACATACAACCATCAAACTAATCCTTCTTATGATTCGCACATGCCCATTTCCAATGTTTTGATCAAATTATTGTATTCACTTGATGGGGATCAATTGAAATAGCACAGCCTCCAGAGAAGGAAAACATTGAAAGATTTCCTTGAAAGAGGACCTACTGGAATTTGACAAGGGAGCAGCTATCTACAGGAACAGTAAAAATAGGATACAAGAATAACAAACTAAAGAAAGGTCCCCACTGCTATATATATATATAGAGATAGAGAGATCACGCTAGCTAGACGGGCAATGACGGATGATGGCAGAGAGAGAGTGTATTTACCTGGGTTTGGTGGGGATGCAGGAAGTGAAAAGCACGTTGGCTGGATCTCCTTGTAGATCCTCTGCACCACTTGATCTGAAGGAAATGGAAAAAAAAATCACGCTGGATCTTTTGCACCAAACGATACTTCAAACAGCATAAAAGGGGTTGATTCTCGGCTGTGGGGCTGAAGGTAAGATGGAGGATGGGCAGCCTCCTGTCTGGAGTTTCCTGTTGGATTGTGGATTGAAAAAAAAAAAAAAGGCAACTGCGGATGGGGTTCTGCTTCCTCTGCTGCTAGGCTGAAGAAGAGGTGGACAGCAGTAGGTTGAGCTGGAATGGATGAAAACGTGGATGGAGTTCACGCTGGGCTATGGCTGGACTGAAGGAAGTGAAGACGTTGGCTAGCTGTGGCTGAAGATGGGCTGCGGCTGGCTTGATCTTCTCCTGGTGGAGAAGGAAGGTGGTTCTGGTAATGGAATCCTCTACAAAACCCAAAATCTCGAACTCAATTGGCCCCCTCTTCCTTTGGCTGTAGAAAAAAATGGTTTTCCCTCTTTGAATCCCCTGCGCTCTGCCTCCCCCAAAAGACCTCCTCTCTCGATCCAAGACCTCTGCAATAAGAATCCAACAAAAAACCAAAAAAAATTAATCGCCAGCCGGTCCCCCCAGCCCCTTCCCAAATCTCCCCTCTTTAAAGATTTTGAAACCCCTCTTTCAAAAAAAAATGGCAGCTTCCTTTTAGGGGTCCGTTACTTTTTTTTTTTTTGAAAGTTTTAAAACTGAAAATTTATTTGGTTTTTGAAAATTTGCCGTTTTCAAAAAGGGGCGGATCTTGGGTTTTAAAAAGATTGGGTTCATTTTCCTAAAGTTTAGGTAAATGAGTATTTTAAGCAAGTTCGGCTGTGATTTTTTTTTTCTTTAAAACTGTTTCTAAAATGAATAGTGATATCATAAAAAAAAAAATTTAATGATAATAATAAATGGGAGATGCCACCTCAGCCATCTTAAAAAAAAAAATTGTTGAAAATAAAGCTTTATTTTGTTTTATAAACTCTTTTATTTTAAGATGGGGTGCCACATGTGTGTGGGCCCACTAACTAAAAATATAAATAAATAAAATAAAAAAAAAAAGAAAAATTTGCAAAAATGAACTTCGGGTGGTTCCCATTTGAGAATAAGATACTTACCTGAGAGTCTGAGTATGATGCTAGTTCAAAGGCGGGTCCCGCTCCATTTATTTGAAAATACGAGATAAAACATTATTTGTTTTTCAAGAATTTGGAAAAATTGGGTTTTCAGGGCAAAAATATGGATAAATGTAAAAACAAAATTTGTAAAGAAATTTAAAATCTTTTGCAAAAAGTTTTGAGATAAAATCTTTAAAATCAATATCCAAATATCCAGATTGTTTTTCTTGAGAAAAATTTTTGTAATTCAAAGTCCTGGGGGTAAAATGGGAAAGATTGGCAATTTTGAAAACCCAGGGTTTTAAAAATCAATTTTGAAAAGTTTAAAAATCAAATTTGGATGAACAATTTTGAAAATTAGGAGTTCTGGATCTCAAACTGATATGCTATGCAATGAAATGATGCAAAGTGTTCATGCAATGCGATGCAAAGACATGTTTCAGTGAAATGTCACTCTGAACCAGGAAGTGGAAATTCTACTTTCTTCTCCAGGAAAAGGATTTTGAAAATTTTCAATTTGAAGATGTCTCTGAACCTAAATATAGAAATTTTGAGGCTCAATAATGAAATTTAGGACTTTCTGCAAGGTTCAATCTTGGAAAATGACTATTTTGCCCTTCATTGCTTCTGAAGAACTGAAATGTGCCGATTAAGGGCAATGTCAAGAATGTGAGTGAAAATTTGGGGTGTTTACAGATGCCCCTCTTTGCTACTAAGCCGGCTTATGGTCGAGCTTAGTGGCAAAGAAAACACACCAAATTTGGGCTATATAAAAAAAAATGCCCCAGTTAGAAGGATCTGACTAGGTATGAAGAAGTTAGCCCGAAGAAGATGGTAGATATGAAATGGAGAATAAAGAGGAAATAAATTCGCTCAGTGAAAGCGAAGTTCAGGTTTTTGCTCTTAACCTGGATGGGACAGAAAATGCTCCGTGTGGAACGAAGCTCAGGTTTTAACCCTTGACCTGATTGGGGGAATGAAATTATCTCATTAAAATGAGATTCAGGTTTGTACCCTTAACCTGATCGGGCAGAAAATGGAATACCTCCTTGAATGAGGCTCAGGTTTATACCCTTATCCTGATCGGGTGGAAAATAAAATACCTCTTTGAAGGAGGCTCAGGTTTATACCCTTATCCTGATCGGGCGGAAAATGGATTGGTATGATGGAACCTTCGGATTTTGCACAATAAATCCTACAGGTTTTGCAAAAGGAAGGGAAATGGGGTCCCTAAAGCTTGAAAAGGAGTTGATCTTGGACGTCTCATTGCTAAGACTAAAATCAACTTTTGAAATTGCCTCTTGTGGGAAATGATTGTTGGTTCGACCTCGAACTGAAATGGGACTGTCTATGGTGGGACAGTGGGGACACAGGGAAGTGTGCAAATCTGAGAGTTCATGCTCTCACAGAAGGGAAGGAATCAAGTCCTTAGGAGGGATTTAAAATTGGTGTCAGGATGCATCGAAAATGGACATCAAGCTCTCACTTCATGTCAGGATAGCTAGAAAATATTGTCAAAATGTTGGAAATTCTGCTGTTGATTCAAAATTTTTGAAAATGTTGCACATTGTTGCAAAGACATTCCTTCTTTTCTACCTAAAGCATTACCTCCAAACAAGGTTCACTTCGTAGAATCGAGACTTGAAATCCAAATTGCTTGCAATTGACCTTCTTCAAGGAAGTTATCAATTTCCTTGATATAAGCAGGAAAGAGAATTTGATATTTATGAAAGCAATTGATGAAAGAGTATTGATAATAGAATTTCACAAGATTAAAGAGGATTCTTGATAGATCTGGCAGTTTGATATCCTGAGGGCTTCTCTCATGATAATCTTTCTGCGCTCTTTTGGCTCTCTGAGTTTTTGCTACATTCTCCTTTATTTTGGAGATGTTCTGACTTTTCTCTCTTTCTTTTTCCTCTCTTTCTCTCTTTTGGGAAGGGTACGTCACAAACTCCTTCAACTTGGAGATGTTTCGATCTTTCTTGGATGATGGGTTTAGAGATCTTTGGGCGATAGCTGAAATTAAATATCTTTTAGGGATTGTCGAGAGGTCAATCGCATCTGCCTTCATCTTGACAGTGCTTTGGACTTTCCCTGGAAGGATCCGTCACAAACTCCGTCATCTTGGAGATGTTTCGAATCTTCTTTGGCCCTGGGGGTCTATTCGCCTAATTCGCCTTCATCTTGACGACAGGTGAGAGATCCCTTTTGTGGATATTTAATTGCAGCTTAGGTGATTTGGAGGAGACAAGGCTTGGGTAAATGCTCTCTTTTCTAGCGCTCAGGATGTTTCCACTGCCTCGTCCTTACAAGAATAGCCTTTAAAGATGCGCCATTGACTGCGATCAATATCGATCATCTACGGCTTTTCGATAACATTGAATCTTCTTTTCTGGCCATATCGAGGACTTATCCTTCATCCTTTTGGTTGGCCAATAGAAAGAATTTGAGTTTTGAATCTCTTCTCGCAAAAGCTTCACTCTTTTGGAAGTAATGCTAAAGGCAAACTGAAATAAAGATTTGTGCCGTAAAGATTCTGAAATCAACAAATAATTGATTTGACAAATTGACAAAATTTTCTTGAAATCCTTGGTGAAAATGAGTATTTGAAATCCGGATCAACACATCCGTGACGAAAATTCTTCTCTCTTTTTCCCCAAAAAGAGAGACTCAGGCTTAGCCCTTACCTGAATGGGAAATGGGAAATACTCCTCTCTTCCTCGAAGAGGAGGTGTTTGCAAAACAAACTTTCGAAGAGAAATTGAGCTTTCGTGAAAGCTCCCTAATATTAGGCTTCTCTTATGGAAAGGGGGCCGATAATAGTGAGGTCTGAAAATTGGGTCATAAAAGGAACGAGTCCATCATACTCTCCCTGCAAAGAGGGTCCTTCATGATGAAGATGGCCTAGTATGAAATTGGGGGGGTCGCAAGAAAACGAGTCTTCGTCGAGCCTCTCCCTTAAAAAGGGTTCCTCGTGTGAAATTGGAAATTGTTTTGCAAACGGTTCACAAAGACGCGAGTCCCTTCAAACTCTCCCTAAAAAGGGGCTAAGTGAACGAATTGGATAGCATGCGAAAAGAACGAGCTCCCTCAAACTCTCCCTAAAAGGGTCTCTCGCAAGAGAAAATGATTGAACTTGGATATTGATATTGATTGACCCGAAGGTCGAAATTGGAAATTGGAAAATTGGTTGTTGAAAATTGAATGACCCGAAGGTCAAAATTGGATGACCTGACGGTCGAAATTGAGAATTGATTGACCCGAAGGTCAAAAATTTGGCATTGGTTGACCGAAAGGTCGAAAATTGAGATTGGTAATTGAAATTGAGAATTGAAAATTGGGTGACCCAGAGGTCGAAATTGGAGAATTGCTTGATTTGAAGATTTAAATTGAAATTTGGAAGACAAAATATCAAATTCGAGCAATTGACAGACTTTGATGATTGAAATGACTTGGATTAATCAAAGGAGAATGATGAGTTTGAGTCGGGGCTCGAATAAAATATAGAGATCACGAGTCGGAACCCGTATCAACAAAAGAAAGTGATGTGAAATAAAACCCGAGTTGGAACTCGGTTTTTCGAAAGTTTGGGATTTTGAAAATGTACCAGTTTAAACATTGGATTTTGAAACAATACCAGTTCGAGCACTGGGTTTTAGTTCAGTATTGGTAATTACCTTCAAATTTTGAATCATTAGAAATTGTGATGGGACTGTTTATTGAAATCCCACTACTGACTGGGCTTGTTGTTAATGTAGTTGAATGCAAATAAATATGAATTGATGCACATGAATGCACAAGTGCGTGAAATGAGGAATTTGTTTATCCTGCCTGCATACAGAACAAAATTTTAAAATGCCCCAGTGTAACTAGGAAAGTTGAATCATTATTTGAAGGAAACGGGCAGATTACAAGAGGAGACTAAATGTTTCAGGTGTAGAACTTTTTAAAGTGTCGAGCATTAATGGGATCTGGCAATTCTACCCCATCGGCGTTGATGAGCAGATATGAGTTTCGGGGTAATGCTTCTTTGACGACATATGGGCCTTCCCAATTTGGCGACCATTTCCCGCCGGTATGATGCTTGAGATAAGCCGTGGATCGAAGTACTAAATCATTGACTTTGAACCTTCTTTCGATGACAGACTTCGCATACTGCCTGGCTACTCTCTGGTGATAGGATTGAGCATGTTCTGCTGCTTTTAGCCTTCTCTCGTCGAGTAAGTCTAACTGTACCAATCGCTGCTGCTGATATCGATCAAGGGGTAATTCTAGCAGCGATGCAAATTTCAAAGCGGGCTTTTGAACATGTAGCGGCAATACTACTTCTATTCCATATACCAATTCTGATAGAGTAGCATTCGTTGGGGTGCGAATAGTGGTCCGGTAGGCCCATAGTGCATCGTGGATCTTCTCATGCCAATCACGACCTGTTTCCACAGTTCGCTCTAAGATACGAATTAAGATCTTGTTGGTGGCCTCTGCCTGACCATTCCCTTGAGGATAATATGGGGCAGAGAAATGATGATAAATCTTGAACTTTGAGCAGAATGTCTTCATTCTTTCATTCTTGAAATGACTACCATTATCTGATACAATGTCATGCGGGATGCCGAAACGACAAAGGATGCTCTTGTGAATAAAAGAGACCACATGTCGGCCTTCTACTATGCGAAGAGTGATAGCTTCTACCCACTTGGTGAAATATTCTGTTGCAGCAAGGAAATATTTATGGCCATTTGAAGCTGAAGGAGTGATGGGACCTACGACATCGAAGGCCCACATGGAGAACGACCATGGAGAAACAACCGACTGTAAATAAGTTGCTGGAGCATGGATGGAAGGTGCATGTATCTGACATTGTACACACTTCTTCACATAATGATAACAGTCTTGTTGCATAGTCTTCCAATAGTACCCTGCTCTTATGATTTGCTTGACAAGGGTTTGGTAGCCGACGTGGCCACCACAAATGCCTTCGTGTGCTTCTCGCACGACTTCTTTGGCTTCGTCTTCATCTAAACATCTGGAATACTCTGAACTGAATCCACGGCGATAGAGGACATTGGCCAAAATGAAGTATCGAGTAGACATACGCTGGATTGCTCGCTGCTCTTTCTTTGAGAGTTCTGGAGGAAATTCGCTGGTTTCTATGAAATTTTTGATGTTGTAATACCAAGGTTTCTTCCTTTGCTCAGCCTGGTTTACTTGTTCCGCTGGAAGGAAAGCAGGTTGGTCAAGTCTGCCAATTTCAAAAGAGCAACAAGATTCTCCATTTCTGAATGCCATAATGGAGCCTAAACTGGCGAGACTATCGGCCACTTGATTAAAATCTCTCTTGATGTGGAATAACTGAAATTCTTCAAACTTGCTAACAAGAGCTGAAACAATTTTCTGATAGGGAAATAACTTCTGATCTTTCACTTGCCATTCGGCTCGAACTTGATTGACAACGAGTAATGAGTCACCGTAGGCATGTACTCTCTTGACATTGAAGTCTAGTAGAATCTTTAGACCTTGAATCAGGGCTTCATATTCAGCCATATTATGAGTGCATTGAAAATCTAACTTGAGGGAAAATGGAATCATCTCCTTCTCAGGAGTGATTAATAAAATTCCGATGCCTATTCCGGCCATATTCTTAGAACCATTGAAAAATAAATTCCATACTGGAAATTGCTGGATATTGCAAATCTGCTCATCAGGGAAATCATCTTCGGCTTTCACTTCTTCTGCCAGAGGAAAATCCGCCAATTGGTCTGCAATTGCTTGGCCTTTGATTGATTGCTGCGAGACATATTCTAAGTCATACTGCATCAATAAGACTTGCCATTTTTCGACTCGTCCGCTGAGGAAAGGCTGCTCTAAAATATATTTGAGAGGATTGAGTTTAGACAAGATTTTGACTTCTGATGCTAGCAGGTAGTGTCTTAGCTTCTGACACATCCATACCAGAGCTAGGCAGGTCTTCTCTATTTGTGAGTATTTCTTTTCATAATCTATGAAAGTCTTACTCACATAATAGATGGCATGTTCTATCAGGCTGCCTTCTTTGTATTGAGCCAAGAATCCTTCACATGCGACTTGATTGACTGAAATGTATAACAGAAGAGGTTTTCCCAATTCTGGCGGCTTCAGGATTGGAGGATTGAGAAGATACTTCTTGATCCGATCGAACAATAGCTGACACTCTGGTCCCCATTCGAACTTTACTCCTTTTCTGAGCAGGTGGTTGAAAGGTTCACATCTCATCGCCAAGTTGGAAATAAATCGCCGAATTGATTGCATGCGTCCCTGAAGGCTACGCAACTCTTTGAGATTTTCGGGGGTGGCATATCAATGATAGCCTTGGCTTTGGCTGGGTCAACTTCAATTCCTTTTTTACTGACCAGAAAACCCAACAGTTTGCCTGATTCGACTCCAAAGACACACTTTTGTGGGTTAAGCCTTAACTTGTAAAGAATAAGTCTTTTAAAGATTTGATCAAGTGTTCCGAGGTGATCCTCTCCCTCTTTAGATTTCACAAGAATATCGTCAACATACGCATCCATGATTTTGCGCATTTGATCATGAAAGATAACGGCCATCGCCCATTGATATGTTGCTCCAGCATTCTTGAGCCCAAAAGGCATAACTGTATAGCAAAAAGTGCCCCAAGGCGTAGTAAAGGAAGTTTTTGTTTGGTCGCGGGCGGCCAACTTAATCTGGTTGTAGCCGGAATATCCATCCATGAAGGAGAACATGGCATGTCCTGTTGTGCTGTCAATCAGCAGATCAATGCTTGGCAGTGGATAGTCATCCTTCGGAGTTGCCTTGTTGAGGTCTCTGAAGTCTATGCAAATCCTGACTTTGCCACTTTTCTTTGGGACAACGACGATATTGGCTAACCACTTTGGGTAGTCAATAGTTCGAATAAATCCTGCTTTGAGCAGATCTTCAAGTCCTTCTTTGACTTGTTGCTCTATTCTAGGATCCATTTTTCTCAGCTTTTGCTTAACTGGCTTTACATCTGGCTTCAAAACGAGTCGGTGTTCGACCAATTTGGGATCTAAACCCGGCATATCTTCATATGTCCACGCGAACACTTCTTCATGTTGCTTGAGGAACTTTGTAAGCCTTTCTTTCTCTTTCGGACTTAGACTGGTATCGATCTTGAGAATCTTGGGATCTTCCTCTGAGCCGATATTGACATCTTCAGTAGGATCTTGTACTAGAGCGGATGGTTCATCTTGCTTCTGAACTGAGGTGAATTCTGGTAATTCCTGAAGAGACGGATCAAATTCTGCATAATCATCTAACTGCTTTGCAACCTTGCTATCTCCTGTGCTTGCTTTGACTCGGTGAATTGATGCCGATTTATGGAAAGCCTTGGGATTGATAACGAGTTTCTTGATTGCTCGGGAAGACATTTCTGAAATTTTAGATAAGAAATGGGATTCAGGAAAAATCGTCCATCATACAACAAACCATCATTTTAAAAGAATTATGCATAAAATGACATTGAGTTATAAAATGAGGATGTAGAGACAAAAAAGGCAGATGGCATCCAGATAGACAAAGAAACTTGACATTTTATTGATTTCAATTGATAAAAGACATTGAGACATTTATTTTGGAAGGAATAGAAAGGAAATGCAACAACGATTCTCAATGTGCCCCTCTAACAAAAACAGTCTTCTTTGGTGAGCTACCGTCGGAAAACCCTAATCCTGCCCTGTGGGGACGATGCTTTTGGATCATTGGCTCGACACGACCATCTTCATTTTTTCCCAGTCCTTTAAAGGGTTGATAACCATGCTTCAGAAGTAAATCGAATCCCTTTCTTACTTTCATGAATTGTGGAAACAATGGATGATCTTTGACAGTGTCGTAGCTGACACGACCTCCAATCTTGAAAAACTTGGGACCTTTCCATCGGGTCATAGCTACAGTGTACAGGGATAATTCTGATGTTGCCTGGAGTATCTCCTGACTTTCTTTGAGACTGATTTCTTCATTATCTCTGATGCTAGGAATATCTGCAGTAAATGATGGTCGAGGTATCATAGGCTGTGGGAGCCTTTCTTCCGGGTCCTCTCCGAGCACAGTTGTAATCATTCCACCTTTTGACCATTTTACGCATTGATGTAAGGTGGAAGGTACTGCATTTGCATTATGAATCCATGTCCTTCCGAGCAGCAAATTGTAGGTGGGTGGCATATTGACCACATGAAAAAGCACTGAATGTACCGAATAATTAATGAATACTTCTAGGAATATCTTGCCTTTTGCCGTCTGACCATGG
The DNA here is from genome assembly GCF_984573655.1 of Nuphar pumila. NCBI lineage: Eukaryota > Viridiplantae > Streptophyta > Magnoliopsida > Nymphaeales > Nymphaeaceae > Nuphar > Nuphar pumila. Next base: position 47,883,889 of record NC_143250.1, read on the forward strand.
TTGTCAAACCCATAGATGGTGATAGGATCTGGAATGTATTCTTCTTCCTTAATGCCTAGCGCCTTTGCGGTCATTTCGGGACATATGTTGAGGCTGCTGCCTCCATCAACTAGTACATGGGGTACTGTCATTCCCCTTACCCGGACGACGATGTAAAGAGCATTATTGTGAAAGGAATGAGGCTTTGGAAGGTCCTCATTCGAGAAAGTAATCGGCGCATTAGTCATAGCTGAATTCACAATTTGTGCCATGTCTTTAGGAGTAATACTGGGCTTAACTTTGATTTTTCTGAGCAAATCGTCCAGTACTTGCTGATGCTTGCAGGAACTTTTGGCCAAGTCAAAAATGGAAACATTAGACAGAGCGGTCAGAGGCTTCTGACTTGAATTCCCCGGCTTGGGCTTGATGATTTGATTGAGAAAATCAGGAAGTCCCTTTGACTTGGGGACTGACTTTACCGATGCTTCGGAGACTTTCATCTTACCCAATGCTGAGATTAGATCCATCTTCTTAGAATCAGGAGTCGCTTGTCGAAGTACTGACACCTGGTGCTGAACTTGGAGATCTTGTGCAGAACATGGCTTGATGTGCTCATGTGGCAGGAATGGTTGGGCAGATACTACTGTTGTGGTGTGTGAAGGAAAAGGCTGCTTAAGAATGTCCATTTTTTCTTCTTCTTCTCCTTCTACCAATAGATTTTTATCGATAAGATCCTGCACAATGTTCTTGAGAACGAAACAGTTCTCAGTGCTGTGTTCCACTGTTCTGTGAAACTTGCAGAATTGATCCTTCCATTTCCCCATAGGCACAGGGGGATCGGCCAGTCTAGGCAACTTGACCATCTCTTTCGACAGCATATACTCGAGCACATCTTCGAATGATTGGTCGAGAGGAGTAAATTTTCGGTCATAACTCCATCCTTCATGCTTAACCTTTTCACGCAATTTTGGCCCTTGGTCTTGCTGAGAAGGCTTGCTGTATTGAGGAGCAAGCTTTCTTTTCTGATCTCCTTTATTGTTGGAATTGTTTGTGCCATAGCAGTAATCTTTCTTCTGCTCTTTGTACTGATTTTTGTTGTTGTTGTTGGCAGAGAAGGTGAAGTGAGCTTTCTTCTTTTGCTCACCTTGGGGATTACTCTTGGAAAAGGTGAAGCCTTCATAGACTCCATTCTCTACGCTCAGCTCGAGCCATTCGGCTCGTTCAGTTAACTCGATGAAAGTCCGGGATGGTGCGGTGGAGATCAATCCTCTTAAAGGCTGCGAAAAGTTATTGAGGATTAGGGACAGGGCGTGCCTTTCTGAAATGGGATCTCTCATTTTATTACAGGCTGACCTCCACCTGTGAATGAAGTCCCGTGCTTTTTCATTCTCATTCTGCCTCAGACTGCAGAGATGACTTAATGTCGGGAGCGCTTCTGTATTGAACAAAAAGCGTTCAATAAATAAATTTACCACTTTATCGAACTCCTTGAGCTCGATGGGGTTGATGTGCTCAGCATACCATTTAGCTGCAACTCCTTCCAAGCTGCGAGGGAAACACAGGAACAGTGCTCTGTTATCTCTCTTGAATCTTGAACACTCTGCGAAGAAAGTGGCGAGATGGGCTTTTGGATCGCCAGAGCCATCGAACTTGATGAATTTTCGGGGAAGGTTTTCGAGATCATCATCCCCTTCGAGGCCGTCATAGAAGTCCTCACTGGTAAAGACTTTCTTGCCCTTGTCACGGGCTTGGAGATCCTTAACAACTCGGGCCATTTCCCTGAATTGCGACTGCAGGGGTTCCTCTGTAACTTGATTCTTTGCTTTGCGGCTCCTCCTTTGTTCTCGGCCACGTTTCTGAAATACTGGAGGCACCTTATATTTTTCCTCAGTGTCTTCAGTTGATTCGGATTCATCTGAGATTTCTTCTGACTGAATCTGCTTCTTGGGAGCCTTCTTATTCTTGTGCCCGTGGAACTTTTCTCTGAATTGATTTTTTTCTGCACTAGTCCCAGCCTGTTCACTCATCATTTTATTCATCATCTTTCGGAACATGGCATACATTTGAGGGTCTATGCCGTCATCCTCTTGTTGCTGCTCTTGACTCTTCTCGGATCGGGGAGAGCCCATCTCTTCTTCTGAGGCCGACAAGTACTGCGATGCCGTTGTTCTTTTGCCTGATCTTGTCTCAACCATCAAATGATATGGATGCTCTCAAATTTTGCTGCGGATGCTCTCTGCAGGGCAAAGACCTGATTAGATTATGAAGGAATTGGCTTTTGGAAGAAATATTTATTGAAAAATATGATAGATTATTCGAAGAAGATGTCCCATTACTAGGGACTGAGTCATTGCGAGAATCACGACAATTGTGTTGTCACTTCTTAGCATGAGAAACAAACAACGAAAATATGCTTTGTTACCTAGGCGAGGTCATCAAGCCATAATAGAAAAAGAGAGAATTTTATTAAAATGAGAAAACATGATTTTATTAATCTTGACAAAGAGGTGGAGGACAAACAATTTGCCACCATTCACGATAATCAGCAGACACTCTAGGACCAGGGAAAATTTTAAGAAAGACAAAGGAATCCCAGCCGTAGCGGGCAGAATGATATGCCCCGGACCATTGCGCGGAAGTGAGATCAAACTCTGCCATAACACCTGATAAAAATCGGGCTTCGACGTACTGCTGTCTCTGCGAGAACTGCCGGACACACCTCTCTGGTTGGTAGTAAGTGCAGAAGAATGGGCCCAGTAACTTGAACCTCTTGCCATAAGCATAGGTGTATCTGGGAGGAGATAATTGCCGATCAAAATAGTCCCAAACTACATCATCTTCTTGAATGTTGTTGATCATAGACCGGTACTGTGCCACTAGAAGAAGTTCTTGACCATTATATCTGAAAGAGCTTGCTCGGGCTGGAACATGCTGAAAGAACCAGGATTGAAGCGCGTAGATGCATCCTTCAACTAAGATGGATTCTCCAAGTGAGAATCGAGTCAGACCTCGATATAGGAAGGCGAGCGCTGCCATGGCTATGGAGAGGCGATTAGTCTGCCGACTTCCCCATCTTCTCATGAGCTGAATTATTCTGATGTCCATGTAGTTTTGTCCATCTGGGAAGAGGGATAATCCTACGGTGCACAGAACCATTGCATTCTGAATCCTTTCTTTGGTTGTTCTTGATAGCGAGCTGACTTCGACGAAGGTCCCGTACTGGCGATACAACTCGAGCAAATCGACATATTCATTTCCTTCCAACTGGATCAAAGGCCAGGATCGGCGGCCTGTCATACGAGCTAAGGAGTCTCGGGGGTCCAAACCCTTGACATTGATCAGGAATTGATGTTCTAATGGATCACTTGGCTGACCGGCTGGTTTTAGTAATCCCATGATTTCTGAAAATTCATCCATTAAAACGGTCATCTCTCCCCATGGGAACCAGAAGGTACATGTTCGAGGATTCCATCGTTCTGCCATTGCATGGATCAAGTTGCCATTAATGGTCTGCTTCCCAACTGCTGACACCAGTTCTAATCCGCACTCGCTCAAATGGTCCGGGAACATTCGGGAAAAACTCTTTAGCCAGGAATAATACCACCGGGGGATGAAAGTTCCGGTGCTAAGGGCTCGATGTTCAGGACGACCTTGTCGCACCTCGAAGGAGATGTGACCTTCAGGAAAGATAGGATCGGCTTGACTGGATGCCATCGAACTGAAAACAGAGAAAGACTCAGAATGAGACTTAGGAAAATGTGAGAAATTTTGAAAAAATTTTGCAGGCAGGATAAAAATGCAGCTAGAAATTCGAGATCCAGTAGAAAGGTAGAATGTAAAATCACCTGGAGTTTTGAAAGAAATGGGATATTTGAGAAAATCATCCAGGGTTTGAGAAAAATATCTCGTGCAAAATAAGGATATTTGAAAAAGGCCTAATAAGTTGGAAAACATTGAGAAATATAAAGAATTGAGGAAATCACACATATAATCACATCCTGCACAAACATTTATGCACATTCAGCACTCCCTAAAAGGCTGACTCTAGATGCATCATTTTGAAAACAGTTGTAGGACCTAATCCTAACTCTAGGTTCAGATCATCTTTATCCAATCCAGTTATGCCGATATACCCGAATCGACATTCGAGGTACGTAGCATATAATTTCAACTCCGGTTCTAAGGTAAGGTTTTCCAAAATGATATGAAATAGATAACTTACATGTTCATACGTTCTAATCTAGTGCAAAGAATGTCAATTCTCATTATATCTAACTTATTACAACATTTAAAATTGAAATACAACCCCCAAGTAATGACATTTTCCACGTATTCTCTGCAAAACACTTAGTTAGTATGAAAAGAAGAGAGTTGCACATATCATATGGATGTCTAATCATATGGATGTCTAATGGAAAAATGCTCATATGCCAAGATTTACAGGATGGAAAGATGAAAAACGACATACCTATCTATATGCATACATATATATACATGCATATATATATATATATATATATATGTCGATAGATATAGGTATATATATAGGGCATAGATAGGAGATGTAAAAAAAGGGGGATGTTGGCAGCTATAGTGTAAACACCCCAAATTTTCACTCACATTCTTGACATTGCCCTTAATCGGCACATTTCAGTTCTCCAGAAGCAATGAAGGGCAAAATAGTCATTTTCCAAGATTGAACCTTGCAGAAAGTCCTAAATTTCATTATTGAGCCTCAAAATTTCTATATTTAGGTTCAGAGACATCTTCAAATTGAAAATTTTCAAAATCCTTTTCCTGGAGAAGAAAGTAGAATTTTCACTTCCTGGTTCAGAGTGACATTTCACTGAAACATGTCTTTGCATCGCATTGCATGAACACTTTGCATCATTTCATTGCATAGCATATCAGTTTGAGATCCACAACTCCTAATTTTCAAAATTGTCCATCCAGATTTGATTTTTAAACTTTTCAAAATTGATTTTTAAAACCCTGGGTTTTCAAAATTGCCAATCTTTCCCATTTTACCCCCAGGACTTTGAATTCCAAAAATTTTTCTCAAGAAAAACAATCTGGATATTTGGATATTGATTTTAAAGATTTTATCTCAAAACTTTTTGCAAAAGATTTTAAATTTCTTTACAAATTTTGTTTTTACATTTATCCATATTTTTGCCCTGAAAACCCAATTTTTCCAAATTCTTGAAAAACAAATAATGTTTTATCTCGTATTTTCAAATAAATGGAGCGGGACCCGCCTTTGAACTAGCATCATACTCAGACTCTCAGGTAAGTATCTTATTCTCAAGTGGGAACCACCCGAAGTTCATTTTTGCAAATTTTTCTTTTTTTTTTATTTTATTTATTTATATTTTTAGTTAGTGGGCCCACACACATGTGGCACCCCATCTTAAAATAAAAGAGTTTATAAAACAAAATAAAGCTTTATTTTCAACAATTTTTTTTTTTTAAGATGGCTGAGGTGGCATCTCCCATTTATTATTATCATTAAATTTTTTTTTTATGATATCACTATTCATTTTAGAAACAGTTTTAAAGAAAAAAAAAATCACAGCCGAACTTGCTTAAAATACTCATTTACCTAAACTTTAGGAAAATGAACCCAATCTTTTTAAAACCCAAGATCCGCCCCTTTTTGAAAACGACAAATTTTCAAAAACCAAATAAATTTTCAGTTTTAAAACTTTCAAAAAAAAAAAAAAAGTAACGGACCCCTAAAAGGAAGCTGCGATTTTTTTTTGAAAGAGGGGTTTCAAAATCTTTAAAGAGGGGAGATTTGGGAAGGGGCTGGGGGGACCGGCTGGCGATTAATTTTTTTTGGTTTTTTGTTGGATTCTTATTGCAGAGGTCTTGGATCGAGAGAGGAGGTCTTTTGGGGGAGGCAGAGCGCAGGGGATTCAAAGAGGGAAAACCATTTTTTCCTACAGCCAAAGGAAGAGGGGGCCAATTGAGTTCGAGATTTTGGGTTTTGCAGAGGATTCCATTACCAACACCACCTTCCTTCCCCACCAGGAGAAGATCAAGCCAGCCGCAGCCCATCTTCAGCCACAGCTAGCCAACGTCTTCACTTCCTTCAGTCCAGCCATAGCCCAGCGTGAACTCTATCCACGTTTTCATCCATTCCAGCTCAACCTACTGCTGTCCACCTCTTCTTCAGCCTAGCAGCAGAGGAAGCAGAACCCCATCCGCAGCTGCCTTTTTTTTTTTTTTCAATCCACAATCCAGCAGGAAACTCCAGACAGGAGGCTGCCCATCCTCCATCTTACCTTCAGCCCCACAGCCGAGAATCAACCCCTTTTATGCTGTTTGAAGTATCGTTTGGTGCAAAAGATCCAGCGTGATTTTTTTTTCCATTTCCTTCAGATCAAGTGGTGCAGAGGATCTACAAGGAGATCCAGCCAACGTGCTTTTCACTTCCTGCATCCCCACCAAACCCAGGTAAATACACTCTCTCTGCCATCATCCGTCATTGCCCGTCTAGCTAGCGTGATCTCTCTCTCTCTCTCTCTCTATATATATATATATATATATAGCAGTGGGGACCATTCTTTAGTTTGTTATTCTTGTATCCTATTTTTACTGTTCCTGTAGATAGCTGCTCCCTTGTCAAATTCCAGTAGGTCCTCTTTCAAGGAAATCTTTCAATGTTTTCCTTCTCTGGAGGCTGTGCTATTTCAATTGATCCCCATCAAGTGAATACAATAATTTGATCAAAACATTGGAAATGGGCATGTGCGAATCATAAGAAGGATTAGTTTGATGGTTGTATGTTACAGATATTGTGAAGCTTTCTTGGCTGGCATCACGAATGAAAAAAATGAAACAGAGAATCAGTCGCAAGACTGATGGAAAGACTATTGTAGTAGCACCATTAATCTATAATTTATGTGGAAATTTAATGTACCAAGTACACGAGAACTGTCTTAAACCACTGTTTGAATTTGCTATCATACAAACAATAATGCAGAATTGTTCTAATCCATTGCTTGTGACCTTTCCTGCATGTTGAAATTTTTTTGGAACCCTTAAACTAATGCATACTCAATGTTGTATTCAGTATGATGTTTTTGCTATGGAAAATTTTCCTCATTGTGGCTGCCCATCCAAGATACAGCCTCTGTTGCATCCTTTAGTAGTCATCATGGCTTAAGATACTCATAATTGATTCTATGGCTTTTGTTCTTTGCAATGGTGGCTGTTTAAAATGCATCATTTCTTAATAAAAATATGTCCTGATTATGTTGTTACTATGAATGGTACCATTCATTTTGCAAAATCTGTTTTCATTATCGAGAGGTTATCCCCATAAATCTTCTTATTCTAATTTTGTTTTATTCATTTATTTATTTTATTTGGTGAGATACTTATTTGAAAGAATCTTGAGAGCTCACATATCATAATCGTCAACCTTGGCATCATCCATTCTAATATGTAGTCTGCCTTTATTTAATAATGACAATCTTTACATGCATAATATGTCTTTTACTTGTGTTAGTTGTACATTTTCATCTCCTGTTGCATCTTCACCGCCACCACTTACAATGGTACTTTTGTACTCATACCCTTCTCATTTCTGCTGCAGGAGTGCAGTCATGATAAACAGCCACCTTCATGAACGGATATATCCATATCCGTTCATGATCTCTTGACCATCTTTTGCACGCTTTATTATTGATATATAGATAAGCTCTATACCCAATTTTATCGAAAAATATGATATAGTTTGGAAATTACGGCTGTGTAAAATTGCCTACAGAAACTGTATATACCTGTAATTTCTGGTTTTACCCATTATATGTAATTTCCATTAGCATATATATTTTCTCATTATAAATATATATATACCTATGTATATGTATATTTATTGTTTATCTACCTATATGTATGCGTATATATATATATATGTCTATATATATATATACATGTATACATACTTAGATACATATATATACATCCCTTCATGTGTACTTGTCATTACATATATTTTCCTTTTCTCTTACTCTTTGTAAATATATCTTCATTATCATATATCATTCATCATAAATTCAAGTATTTCTACATTTACTTGTATATCTTTGTTGTATATATAGTATATATACCCATTTCCTTGGTTATCTTGTACTAACTCTCATTTTGCAGGAAAATCTAGAAGATGCTGATTCCTTGGCTCCATTTCAATTTTTTTTTTTTTTTTACTTTATGTTAGCAATGTAACAATCCAATGTAAACCTTGGAATAAGATTTACTTTTATTGCTTAGATTAGGCCGCATCTCATATAGTTTGATTTCAGTAATATCCTGATTATATGATGCATATATCTCAATTTTCTAAATTCACCGTGGATGAACACGAATGGCACGTGCACCAACTCTTAGAGAGTTGATGAACTCGGTAGAGTCCATATTTACGGCCCTAGTCGAAATATGGACGAGACCCAGATCCATCATCTCTCTACCAGTCACATTGAGCCTACACTCTTAGGCTATCTTGAAAATGCACCTCATATTTCCAATGTTTTCAAAATATTGTGAATTAACTCAAATAAACCCTGAATATATTCATGGCCACAGTCAGAATATATGAAGGATTTACTTTGGCTTAATCTACATTTTTCCAATAAAATTTTCAGAAATCTTTTCAAAAGTGCATTCATTCATTCACATCATCTGCATCATTTGTTTTTCTCATGATTTTCTCAAAAGATTTTCACTTCATGGAATCGATTTTCTCAAGAAACTATGATGATATTCGGAGTTGGATTTCCCAAATCAAATGTTTTCCTGTGATTTTCCTTAAAAAGTTATTTTCTTAAGATCCATTTTCAAAAGGAATTTTCATATTTCTCAAGAATCAAAAATCGATTTTCCAACATTTCAAAAGACAAGATTCTCAGGAATTCAATTTCCTAAGTTTTGAATTTCCTTCTCCAATGAATTTTTCCTACAAAATTTTCTATCATTTTCTTAAGAAAATTCTCAAAGTCCGAGTTTTCCCAACAAGTGTTTTCCTTTTCAAATATTCATCTTTTCTCAAGAATTTCTACAGTTTTCCTGAGATTCTCATTTTCCTCATGATTTTCCAAGTCTTTCTAAGTCTTCTCAAAATTGTCCTGAGATTCTCATTCTTCTAAGTCTTTATAAACTTTCTCAAGATTTTCCCGAGATTCTCATTTAAACTTTCTCAAGATTCTCACTTCTTCAAGATTTTCCAACTCTTTATAAACTTTCTCGAGATTTCAAACCTTCTTCGTCTGAGTTTTCTTGAGAGATTGATTTCCATCTTTTCCTGAGAAATACTTTTCAACTTCAAATATTTTCTAAGCATACATTATATTTTCCAATTTACATTTTCCAAAATTCTCATAGCACATGCCTGAATTCTCTGTGCATTTAGGATAGAACACGATTTCGGTAATTTCACTAAGTCAAGCACAATTTTGGTCCTTGGTTCGATTACCCCTGTTAAAGGCGGCAGGAACGGTCGAACCTCGTACCGACAGGTCGAGCCCTATCCCATGGATTTTCCCGCAATTTTCAAAACGGAGGCGAGTATTTCAAAACAATTTCCAAAATCCGGTCAAGTTTGAATCGCGAAAGCATTTCCCTCTCTCTTCCGCAAGGAAGGGAAGACGGGAAAAAATTTTGCGACGAGAACAGGTTTGGCGACCGTGATGGGACCTGTCCTTGTCTGACCAAAAACAAAAGTGCTTGACTTAGTTCAATTATTGAAACTGTGTTAACAAAATGTCAGCTCTTTACTTTTGATATCATGCGAACCTAGGAGCCTAGATTTGGACCTAGCTGACATTGACTGCATGTAGACTAGGCATGGTTTGGTAGGACCATATTGAGGAGAAATTTTCATGCTCACATAGACTTAGGTCTAAATACAACTCTCCTCAATTTAGGATCTGAATGCAAACAATGTATGCTTCTTCAAAGATTTTCAAAAGTCTATCTCTCTAGGATTTAGAGCCATCTATTTCTTGCATGTGATCATTTTTTTTCAAACCCCAATTACCTATCATTACCCGGTCTTCACGTTGCTGGGCTCTCTTCCAGAACCCTAGTTCGGGACAGAGCCTCACAACTGGGCCAACTATTTGGGTTAACACCCCCCTACCACGTACCGCGGGCCACAGTCCGAAGTATATCGGTAGGCCATGAATGCGTGCACCATTTCGTAAAAGGTAATTAACCCTAAGTTGATGATTTACATCAATGGCCATAGTCAGGATGTAAAAAAAACTTAGGATTTTTTATCTTGTATAAAATAACACTTGATCCACACTGGATCATTTTCAAAATTCATCATATTTTCTTTAAATATTTTCCTCTTTTATCAAAGTTTAATCTAAAATTGATTCAATACATATATCAATGACCATAGTCAGGATATATTGAGAATTAATTTCATTTTAAACTCTATAAAAGCACCAAAATGTATTTTATTCTTCATTTGAATTTAGATATGATTATTATATAATACATTCAATGACCATAGTCAGGAGTGTATTATATCATCAATCCTATTTACATTCATTTAAAGAATGAAATATGATTTTCAAAATCCAATTTCGAAAATTCTTTAAATTCATTCATCATTTAGGATAGAATTGCATCATATTTTTAAAATTCCCTTTTCAAAATTCCAAGTGATTCTTTTTCTTTATTTCTCAGATCAAATCTTATTTATAGATTCAAATTCAATTCTATTTCTCAAGATTCAAAAATTCAATTTCAAAGTCCAATTTGACTTTAAAACTTCAAAATCATCTTATACTTCAAATTCCAAAAGTCAAACTTCAAAGTTCAATTTAACTTTGAAGTTTCTGATTCATCTTTTGATTCAAAATCAAGTTTTATCTTCTTATCTTCAAATTCAAAATCAAAGTTTGAGATTGATTCTGAATCTCAAAGCTTGACCCTTCCTAGATTTTAAATTCAATCTGGATTTTCGAAACCCAGATCCATCTTCAAAAGTCCCATTTGGACTTTTAGAATCCAAATCCAAAGTTAGATCCAAATTATTCTAGATTTCGGATCCAATTCCCATTTAGGATTCTAGACCTAAAATTCAACTTCACTTTGGATCTCAGACTTGAGATCCAAAACCCATTTTAGGATCTAGAATTCAACTCCACTTTGTGTCTCAGACTTCAGATCCAAAACCCATTTTAGGATCCAGAATGCAACTCCACTTTGGATCTCAGACTTTGGATCCAATTCCATTTAGGATTCCTAGAAATCAACTTCATTTTTCTTTTATCTTAGACTTCAGATCTGATCCCATTTAGGATCTAGAATTCAACTTCACTTTGGATCTCAGACCTCAGATCCAAATCCCATTCCAGATTTCAAAATCCAAAGTTTATCTTGAGTCCCAAGTTCCAAAAATCAATTCCATTTTTCACATCCCATTTAGATTTCTTAAATCCAATTCTATTCAAACTCAATTTGGATTTCTCAAATCCCATCCTAATCTGAAATTCCATTCCACTTCAAATTTCATCTTCTCTTCTAAATCCAAGCTCGAAATTCAAATTCAAAGTCCATTTCCAACTTTGAAATTTCCTTTCTTTCTCATTCTCTCAACTTCAAAATCATTCTTTTTCAAATCAAGACTTATTTTCCCAACTCTGATTATTTCAAAGACTTAGAACTTCAAATATCTTTTTTTTTTTAATCTATCTCAAGTTCTAAGTTAGATTCAACCAGTTCTTTATTCTATTATCAAATTCATCTCAGAAAAACTTGGAAATTTCCAAAATCATTTTTCAAAAGAGCATACATCCTTGCATTGCACAAGCATGATTCTTTGTGCATTTAGACTTAGGATAAATTCTTAGATAATATTTAGGCAAAGCAAAAGGCATAAATTCGATCCTTGGTTTGATTACCTCTGGTAAAGGCGTCAGGAATGGTCGAACCTCGTACCGAGGAGCGAATCCCGTCTCTTAATTTTTCCCGCAAATATTTTTAAAACAGAGGTGAGTAATTTTCTAAATATTTTCAAATCAAGGTCAAGTGAGACCTTCGTAAAAGAGTTCCTCTTTTCTCTTCTCTCTTCTTTTCCGTCTTTTATTTTTCTCCCTTCAAAAAGGAGGAAAATAGAGGTTGGAGAAGAAAAGAAGGAAGGGAGAGAAACCATAAGAGAGGAAAAATTTTGCGATGATCACAGGTGGTGATATAAACCATTCACAAAATACTATTTTCAGGAAAGCATGAACATGACAGCAATTATCACATGAATCAAAAGTGTGTAACAGAACTATGTCTAACATGATGGAACTGCTAGAAACATGCGACCAAAGTATATGTGCATGTGAGCATACATGTGCATCGTGCAACATGAGAACTAGCAAAAGTATGTGCATCATGGTGAGACCGTTAGAAACATTTAATTAAGGTAAGGCATCTCTAGAAACATATCACAAGATATGTAATAGTATTTTCTTGCTTACTCCTTCGGGTACACGAAGAAAACTTGCATAGGTAATGGATTCAATCTTCATTCTTTAAGGTGAACCATTTCGTGAAATGGGCAACCGGGCAGTTATCATAATTATGCTTATCTAGCAACATTCCCTCCTTCTGAGGTACTTAGGCTCATCTGGCCTTGTATTCTCCGTAGGGCAACTCGAACAACGTACAAAGATCTAGCCCGCCCAATCACGTGCTTTAAAAACAACAAATGTTGAGATGATCGTTTCGCCAGTGGAGGCGACATAACACCATTTAATGTCTTGAAGATATTACTACACTTGATGCTAAGCATGCAATTGTTTGTGTTCAGTAGCATGAATTGCCATAGTGTGTCTGCAAAGACTTCTAATTTACACAACAATCTTCATTCATTCTTTTATGCACATGATAAGATATGATTTGCAATAACTACATATATTGCATGCTTGATATCCTGCAAATGTGTTAATATGTGCAAGTGTGCACAAGCAACTTAGCGATATAATTCAATACTCAAGACAACATCAAATTATCACTTATTACAATTTACGATTATTTTGCAACATGCATTTGCATTTGCCAATATAAGGCATACGAGGGAAAGCCCATACTTACACATTTATTGTAAGGTTGTCAAGACACGTATCATGATGTGTCAAAGTGCAAGTGTGAAGGCATACAACATATTTTTCATATTCTTTGCACACATACAAATATGTAAATTTGTAGCATCTACGCATGTCGCATACAATTTGTAACTGCAATCATGAAAATATGTGTGAGTGCGAAGTGTCATAAGCAAATACGCACTTTCACAAGTTACAACAATATGAGCATTTACATTTCATGTGCCATATCACATGCCGTTATGCATCTCATTAGGTGCCCTTAAACAAAAAAGGTGATTTGCATAATCACAACGCATAGCGCCATCATTCATATGCAATTTAATGAAGAATTCTCATGCACGTGTCATGTTATACAAGTGATGTGCGATAATAACATTGCAAAAATATATTGGCACGCTATATTTTACAACAATTCGAACAAGACATTTTCGATTAGACATACATGCTAGCTTCGATGTAAATGACTACTTGTCACGGCCACGGTGGCTAGAAAATAACGCGATGGGATGCTTCTACCTATGAGGTGGTTGTGTGAGATGCCGCACCACCCGCGACTTCGGCAAAACGGGAGCCGCGACCATAATGTGAATAAGTTGCCCTAAGTGAGCAGCAAGTTGCAGCTCACCAACCACCTCCCCGCTGCCATAATGCAGCAACCGAGAGCTTCACACGGGTTCAGCGGAACGGCCAGCATGCTGCCCCTTTGGGGTCCACACGTGGTGGACACAACCTAACTCGAATTGGGTGCGGGTCGCAGCGTCAACGAACAACTCTGGTCTAGACTAACCGGTCCAGACCTGTGCTGAAATGCTCAGACCTTGAGCAAGGTCTGGACCGGGGTGTCCAAAGTCGGTGTGGCCCAGCCATACCCGAAAACAATGCAGGCCCACGGCCTACACTAGGACGCAACACACCTGCAGCAACCCGATTGCAGCAAGCAACCAGATGCAAGCCACAGTATGGCTGCAGGGCGAGATGCCTCTGTTCAAACCCTGCTCGGCCCAGGGACCCTTGACAGGTCTGGATCAGACTCGGTCTAGACCGTGTCAGGCCGAAGAAAAAGGCGGCTACAGCCGGCCCAAATTGGCTGCCTTGCTGTAGCTCGACAATAGGCAAAAAGGAAGGGAGAGAGAGAGGTGACCCGGGCTGACCTGGTTAAGGTCGGCCTGGGGTCATGCTTGTTGGGCACTGTCCAGCAGCCTAGACAAGCCCTGCCAACAGCAAAGGGGCCATGACTAGGGTCCTCTGCTGACACAGACCGGGGCGTCCACGGCCAGACAAGAAGAGGAAGAAGGGAACGACGAGGGGAGAGGAGGGTTCGGCGTGGCTCAGCCTGGGCTAGCTCAGGCCAGCAGCACCCAAACCCAAAAGGGCTGACCCAATTGGGTAAGGCTGTTGGGCTAGATCCATTCCACGACCTTCTTGACACCCAAACAACACCATGGCAACCCTGGATTCGCTGCCATAACAAAGCAGAACCCTGGGCTGCCACTAAGCATGCAAGAAAAAGAAAGAATACCCTCACAAAGTTAGTGTGTGTGAGTGCTCAAAAGAAATCCATGGAGAACTAAAAATACAAGCAAAAATACATATCTAATTTGCCTTTCCTATGCATTTCATTCAATGCATGTAGGAAATAGGCTTCATGCTTTAACCGAAACGTGCATTCTGATGATACATGAAATGCACATCATGTTAATAAGTTTTTCATGCATTTTGTAACAAGTTTAAGGTTTTAAACCCATGTTTAGATGTATTTTGATAGTAAGGGGTTATGGTTTGAATTTCAGAAAAATCAGACTTAAAATGAGAGAGTTATGGCTATTTTAGTGTTTGGGCACAGATTTCGAGGTGGATCAGATCCATATCCGACCCAATTAGGTTATTTGCACTTTGGATCAATCCTTAGAAAGCCCAAAACCCAACACACATGCCTATCCATATCCAATTCAAAATGTTTTGCAGAAAACCCCCCAGAAAGTGGCGCCTAGCAAAATTTTATTTTTTAACCTTCTTTCTGAAAAATGTCAAAATTATAAATATAATTTTTAGAGAAGCCCTAGACGTCTTTGGCTTTGTTTGGACGCCCCCTGAAGTGCCTCTAGCTCCAGCATCTCCTTCCCCTCCATTCTCCCATGTTTTGGCCATTGAAGATCGGTTCATGCTTGGTTTTCAAGCATATTTCGACCTCTCTTGTGAGTTCTCTCCATTTCTTCCTTTTTCCTTGCTGTGTTTTCACCATTTTGTTGTGTTTTTGCAGGTGTAGCAGAGGTGGAGACTACTAACCTTGTGTGGGAGTGCGAAACACACCAACAAGGTGAGTTGGCCCTACCTCCATCCGGTTTTTTACACCCTCCGATCGAGAATCGGCGCATACTCCATCTTCGGTGGATCTCCAACGTGTAGCAGCTGCAAAGGTGCTGTTTTTTGGTGAAGTCTAGCATTCTCAAACTGTTTGGGATGTCAAGATCAAGCCACGGTCCGCTCTTCTTCATCCCCCCGGTCGTCGGATCTTCCAAGAGGTAGGTCTTCTTCTTCCTTCTCTTCTAGCTAAAACTGAAATTGTGTGTTTGATTTTATTTTTTATTTTCTGTGTGTTTCTTATTTTTCTTTTTGTTTCAACCTTAGATTAGATTTCGTGCATAGGCCAGCACGTTAGCTTAGGTTTAATTGTTTGATTGATTCATTTGAATCGAGTTTTTTTAGATTTTTCAACCAAATTATGAAAATCGGCTAGATCTTCATCTAGCCGATTCTTCAAGTTTGTCATAGGTGTTCTTGGTTCTGTTCTACTGAAAATCCAATTATAAAATTTCATTTTGAGTCATTTTATTCGTGGGATTTGATTGTGTCTTGTTTTGCTTTCATTTTTAAAAAGAAAAAAAAAATCGGCTAGATTTATTCTAGCCGATCTTTGCATTTTCGTTAAATGTGTGTGTTTAGGTTGGTAAGTCGTGTGGTTTGCTGTGTGTTTTGTATGTTAACAGCAGCATAAAATTGTGTTAGTTCATCTCATTATTTTAGGATTGTTCTAAATAATTGTTTTAATCATTTTATGTTTTTGTGTTTGGTGTCTATTGAAAAAAATTACAAAAATCGAGTTTTATTTTCTTTATGTTTTTAATGAATTCCAGCATAGTGATGTTCATGTTTGCATTTGTGTAATTAGGAGTTCTTTTTTATTATATTTAATTTAGTTTTATCAAAATAGTGGTTACTTAGTTTAATCGTTTTTTGTTAGTTTATATTTTTATTTTTGTTGGTCTTTTTCTTCCCCAAGGTGGGGCGGCAACCATTAGAGCTCAATTCGAGCTCTAGGCTGTTTTTGGTAATTAGTAATTGCAATTAGGTAGGTTTAATTAGGTTGTCTAGATTCAATGTATTAGGGTTTTATTTCCTAGCCGTTTTTAGGGGTCATTTAAGTAAGTTTTGGAATTAGGTTAGCATTTAATCATAGAAAATCGTATTTCTATTTGAGTCTTGTTATTCTCTAGGTATTTTTAATTGCATTAGCTTAGAAAGTAGCACCATTAGGGTTGGCGATTTTTGAGAAGGAAGGTAATTAAGGTAATTGAATTTGAAAAGTTTTTGGAAATAATAGATTCTTCAAAAATCGTGTGGGGCATTTAAGGGAGATTTAAATTTTGAGTGTGCATTAAAGAAGGAGTTACTCTTTAACTTTGGAAAGTGTTTTTGAAATTAAACTAAAATTCCAATTTAGGTTCCACGATTTTCAGAAAGAAATAAATACCATTTACTCAATCTGGGAAAGCAAAAATCATGGGGTTTTTCTAAGTTGGACTTTTTGTTTTCCAAAGTGAGCCCTTAAATATAATTAAGGAGTGTAACTCCCTCATTAAGTTGGCGATTTTTGAGAATCCAAATCATTTCAATTTTTAAGATTTGATAATTATTACCTTATTTTTCCAACCTTCTACATTAAAATCGTTAGCTTTGAATTAATTTTAGGATAATTAAGAGGTTACTAATTTAGTCGACCTAATTAAGTGAGTCAAACCCTAGGTTAAGCCTAGTTGAGTCAAACCTAATCCCTACTTAACCCAACTCGAGTCTAGTCAAACCAAAACCGAACCCAGTTAGTCTAAGTCAAGTCAAAGACCAAGACTTAACCCTAAGTCAAATCATAGACCAAACCTCACCCAACCTTGAGTCAACCGAACCTACCTATTGAAACCTAACCTAACCTAGTCAACCTAGTTGACTTAGTTAGGCGGGCCGTGTGCCTAACCCAACTCGAATCCTAGCCCAAGTTAAACCCTAGGTTAAGCCTAGTCAAGTCAAACCTACCCTAAGCTTAGGTCAACCGAGTCTAACTAACCTAGCCTAACCTAATCTAAGTCAAACCTAGCTCGAGTCAATCTTAGTCCGAGTCTACCTCACCCAACCTAACATAGTCAATTACCTTGACTAAGCATAGGAGTCGTGTACTTACCCCAAACCGATCCCACCTAAACCAAACCGACCTTAGCCAAGTTAACCCAACCTTAGCTAAGTCAAAACCAAGTCCACCTAAGTCAACCGAGCCTAGTCGAGTCGACTCTAGTCCTATTTCAACTCCGTCTCTTATTGTTCCCTATTAGTCTCAAGTTTTTTAGATTTAATCCATCGTGATTTTAGAATAGATAGTGTAGTCATTTATTTAATTGTTTTAGTTAAATTTTATATTTGTTGATTTGATGCGTGCTTGTTGGTTTGTCGTATGTTAATAATTTAGTTAGTATAGTGCATTGAGTTTATATTTGGTGCAGTACTTAGTCATATAGTTAAATGCATGATTTAGTGCCTTAGTTGTAATTGCATTATTATTTTATTTAGCTTAGAGTCATAAAATGCATATCATACTTCATTTAGATTTCATTTAGATTTCATTTAGATTTCATTTAGCTTCATCGTAGTTAATATCAGCATATAATCATTCATATAGGATCATTTAAGTCTGCATTACAATTAGATTACATTCTTAGTGTGTAAAATAGATTCATAGAGTGAATAGTGCATTGAAAGAAAAGACTGATTTTTGCGGCATCGCACTGTCGCAATTTCATAGGCAAAAACTCTGCGTTTTTAGAAAATTCTTTTTCTATTCACTTTATCAACAAGTTAGCTAACTGCAGACCAAATTTCAGATATTTCAAAGTTGATTTGATTTGATTTTTAAGCGTTTTGCGAAAACCGCTTTTTCTGGTTTTTAAATTACAGGACTTTCGATATCCTGATTTTTCCCAGTTTTGAAATGCTTATATCTGGAGTTCCAGATATTGTTTTTTCATTCTGTAAAAACTGTCAGATTGTTTAATCTGTCAGTTGCAAAATAGAATAATATTCTGGAAAATCAGACCTCGTTTGCCCTGTCAAACAGTGGTTTTCCGAGAACCTGTCAGAAATCTGTTTTACACTAGTTAAGGGCATTTTTGTAATTTCCTTAGTTTCGGCATTTTAGACCTGTTTTCAGTAATTTCTGCATTTTAGGAGCTGCATAATCATCATACATCATTAGTAGAATTAATTTAGTTAATTTTAGAATTATTTTAGTATTTTATTTAATTATTGTCTGATAATTAGCATTTGTTTTATAAATTTCGTAAAATTAGACTTAGTTTTATTTATCGTTTTCATTGTTAGAATAGAATACTAACTTTGTATTTTTCTTTATTTTAGGTTGAAAAGCATCTTCATTTTTTCCAGGATTCTTTGTTCAAGTGCAAATATCGTTTAAGTGGTGAAAAGACCAAAATACCCCCTGGCGTGCAACTGAAGACTGGAGTGCTATTTCAAGTTGTTTTTATTTTAATTTAATTAGTTGTGTAATTATACATTGATATTTATAATTAATAAATTAAATTTTAAGAAATCATCTGATTAATTCCCGTTCCCTGAGGATTCGACCCGTACTTACCACTTTGTGGAAAGTCGGTTTTTATACTTTTGGTTGACGATTTTCCAAAGTTTTATTGCAAATAATTGTTTTAAAAAGATCATTTCAAAATATCAACCAAATTTTGGCGCCGTTGCCGGGGAGCGGCGAATTAATTACTTTATTTCTTAGAGTTTGATTTATTAATTTGTTTTAGTTAGTTAATTAATTGTTTTATTTTTAGTTAGTAGGATTAGTAAGTGAATATGGGCTTAACATAGTAAGTAAATATAGGATTCAAATCCTGTTCTTTCTAGGATTCACTTAATTATAATTCTGCAAGGAGAGATTAGATAGGTGGGTTTTAGAAAAACTTAGTTTGTGATTTCCTGTATTTATTTGTTTTTTTTTAGTATTTTAGAATAGTTTACTTTGTTGTTATTCATTTGGTTATAGAATTCTGACATAGATAGTTAGTATATCTGTTTCTTAGTTGCTGTTAGTTGTTCTATTTACGTTTTAGTATCTGTGTTAGTTAGTTTTAGATTTAGGTCGTTTGCTTACATTTGGTCTTAGTACCAGTGTATGCAGGGGCGACGAGGTCTAGGAACCCCATTACATCCATTTGTTGACAACCCAGAGAGAATTTTACATTCTCATCGAAGTTCGACAACAATGGCTGACATGGATCCTTCACCTCCACCCCCAGTTCATCCACGTCCTCTACGGGAATACTTCATTCCCACAGATTATGTTCAGGCATCCTGCATTTGGAGACCTGAAGTAGGAGCGCCTCATTATGAGATTAAGGCCAGCATTATTCAGATGCTCCCATCTTTTTATGGCCTTAGTCACGAGGATCCCTACCGCCATTTAGATGAATTCCTCGAAATCTGTTCTACGGTAAAGATACAGAATTTCGATGATGACGCTTTAAGGTTGACTCTATTCCCTTTCTCATTGAAGGACAAAGCCAAGTATTGGCTAAAGTCCTTAGATTTTGTAGAAATAGAGTCTTGGGAGAAGTTACAACAGGAGTTTCTTCGGAAATACTTTCCCATTGGTCGTACGAACCAGTATCGTCGAGCCATCACTAGCTTTGCGAAACTAGATGGTGAGCACTTTCATGAGACCTGGGAGAGAATGAAGGATCTCCTTAGGAAATGTCCCCATCATCAGGTTCCGAAATGGCAACTGGTGCAGAGTTTCTACGATGGATTGTCTGACAAGAATCGTCAGATGATCGACTCTTCATGTGGAGGGACATTCATGCTGAAGAGCGAGGACGAAGCATGGAGGTTATTTGATACATTGGCCGAGAATTCTCTCCACCATGCTTCGAGCTCTCATTCTGATAGAGCCACACCCAGCATTCAGAAGAAAGCTGGTGTTCTTGAGATTGGTCCATCTACTGCACTATAGTGCAAGGTAGACATGATTGCTCAGAAGCTGGACCAGCTTCTTTCAGGACCACCCAATACACAGCAGGTGTGTACTCTGTGTGCCAGTCCGGCACACGATATCACTGAGTGCCCTTTGGCAGCTCAGTACCCTGAATTTGTTCAAGAACAAGTTCAGGCAGCTCAGGGTTACGTCAGACCGCCGAATAACCCATTTTCATCGACATATAATCCGGGTTGGCGTAACCATCCCAATTTTTCATGGAAGAATCCACAGTCTTCCATGCAGATGCCTACATCCTCTCAGCCAGCTGGGCAACCATCTTTTACTCAGTCATTCCAGAGACCGAGCTATTCTCAGTCTTCTTCTTCAGTCCCTACCCCGATTCAGCAGGAGTCTGTCCCGCAAACATCTTTCGAGGAGAGACTTCTCCAGGCATTCCAAGAGGTGAAAACCTCTAATTAGAATGCCTTCGAGAAGTGTAGTCAGATATTGAGCTCACATACGCAGTCTATTGCGAAGTTGGAGTCGCAAATGGGACAGTTAGCTGAGGCTATTAGTAGGAGACCCGAGGGTACATTGCCGAGTCAGGCTGTCATGAACCCGAAGGGCAAGGACTAGATGATTGGAGGCCTATTTCATACTGAGACACAGCAGCAGGCCAAATCGGTTATGGCCCTGAGGAGTGGACGTGAGTATCACGTCGAGAGCAGAGAGAGAGAGAGAGTAGAGAGAGGATAGAGGAGCCAGAGACCATTGTTTCACCTTCGTCGGCTCAGCCATCATTATCATCCCCATCCCCATTATCATCTTCATTATCTTTATCATCATCATCTTCATCCTCAGTGCAGAAAAAGGATAGGAGTGAGCCTTCTCACAAAGAGGAGGAGCCAGCCGAGTATATACCCCCACCACCCTATCCCAAAGCATTAGAGTCTTCTGGATATAGAGGGAAGCAAGGTGCGAAGATCCAGGACATGATTGACATATTCAAGCATGTGCAGATCAACTTACCTTTGCTTGATGCGATTCAGCAAGTGCCGGCATATGCCAAATTCTTGAAGTAGCTATGTACGCAGAAGCGTAAATCTAGAGAGAGAGTTCCTAACAGGGTCCATCTTACTGAGCAGGTGAGTTCAATACTTTAGCATCAGACACCACCAAAGCTCAAGGACCTTGGAGCCCCAATCATTGCTTGTACCATAGGGAACATCCGGATAGAACGTGCTTTGCTCGATCTTGGAGCAAGTGTGAACATTCTGCTTGGGTATTTCTTTGATTCTTTCGGGCTAGGAGAGATGAGATCGACTCCTATTACACTTCAACTGGTAGATCGTTCTGTCAAGGTACCGAGAGGTGTCTTGGAGGACGTGCTAGTTAAGGTGAATGACTTTTATTTTCCCGTCGATTTCATTATTCTGGATATGGAAGGAGTGGATAGCCAGCACCAGACTCCGATCATTTTAGGCAGGCCATTCTTGGCAACTGCCAATGCGTGCATCAACTGTAGAACCGGAGCCATGGATCTCTCATTCGGCAATAGAAAGGTCAAGTTGAATATTTTCAATGCCGCAATGGGACCAGCGGGAGACATGGACTGCTTTCATGTAGATATTGCGCAGGAGTTATTGGAGGAGCAGCCCAATTTGTATATTACTGAGGATTCTTTAGATTTGTACCATATAGAAAAGAATAGTGGTGTAGATAGTGTAGATGTGTCTAGAGTGTCGTCAAGGAGACCACCTTGGGGAGCTATCATTGAGACTCTTCCCCCACTTGCGGAGACCCCCGCCAAATCTTCGATCGAATCACCTCTGAAACTTGAGTTGAAACCCTTACCGGATTCACTCAAGTATGCATACCTCGGAGATGATGAGACTCTGCCTGTGATCATCTCGTCCCTGCTCACTGAGGAGCAGGAGCAGAGATTGTTGACTATTCTTCGAGAGCACAAGGCAGCGATTGGCTGGAGAGTTGCTGATCTGAAGGGGATTGATCCTTCGTTCTACATGCATAGAATTCATTGTAATGAAGAAGTCAAGCCAGTTAGGGATATGCAGAGAAGGCTAAATCCCAACATGAAGGAAGTAGTGAAGAACGAGGTGGTGAAGTGGTTGGATGCTAGAATCATTTACCCTATTTCTGATAGCCAGTGGGTCAGTCCGATTCAGGTTGTGCCAAAGAAGTCAGGACTCACTGTGGTTAAGAACGAGAAGGGTGAGAGAATTCCGATGAGGACCAATACAGGATGGCGAGTCTGTATCGATTATCGGAAGCTGAATGTGGAAACTAGGAAAGATCATTTCCCATTGCCATTCATTGATCAGATCTTAGAGAGACTCGCAGGACAGAGTTACTACTGCTTTTTAGATGGATATTCAGGATACAATCAGGTAGTTGTCCATCCTAACGACCAGGAGAAGACTGCGTTTACATGTCCTTATGGCACCTTTGCGTTTAGACGTATGCCGTTTGGGCTCTGCAATGCCCCGGTCACTTTTCAGAGGTGCATGCTTGCTATCTTCTCGGACATGATTGATGATGTGATGGAAGTTTTCATGGACGATTTTTCAGTTTATGGCTCTTCTTTTGAAGATTGCCTCCAAAAACTTACTCGAGTACTGAGTAGGTGTGCGGAGACAAATCTTGTCCTGAGTTGGGAAAAGAGCCATTTTATGGTCCAGGAGGGGATTGTGCTTGGACACATTGTGTCCAAGCGTGGCATTGAGGTTGACAGAGTGAAGGTGGAATCCATTTCCCGTTTGACTCCACCCACCTCTGTGAGGCAGATTCGATCATTTTTAGGGCATGCGGGATTTTATAGGCATTTCATAAAAGATTTCAGTAAAATCTCTCGACCGCTTTGCAATTTACTGGAGAAAGATCAGCCCTTTGTTTTCGGTGAGGATTGTATGAAGGCCTTTGAGATTCTCAAAGAGGCCTTGATTACTGCGCCCATTTTGAGACCTCCGGATTGGACTCTCCCATTTGAGATTATGTGTGATGCATCTGATTATGCTATGGGGGCTATTTTAGGACAACGCGTTGATAGGAAGCCCTATGTGATCTACTATGCGAGTAGAACTCTGTCTGATGCTCAGATGAATTATACTACGACAGAGAAGGAGCTACTTGCGGTAGTTTTCGCATTGGACAAATTCAGGTCCTATTTACTCGGTTCGAAGGTGGTTGTCTATTCTGACCATGCCGCATTGAAATATTTGTTGAATAAGAAAGACACCAAACCGAGATTGATTCGTTGGGTTTTACTACTACAGAAGTTTGATCTCGAGATTCAAGATAAGAAGGGAAGCGAGAATGTAGTAGCAGACCATCTTTCCAGACTGATCGAAGAGACCACGCAGGATCAGAGGCTGATAAGTGATTCTTTCCCCGACGAGCAGCTCATGACAGTTAGGACATCACAGTTACCCTAGTTTGCAGATATTGTGAACTATCTGGTTTCGAGGCAGATACCTGAGCATTGGAACAAGAATGAGCGTGAGAGATTCCTATCTCAGGTGAGGCACTATTATTGGGATGAACCAGAGTTGTTCAGATACTGTGCAGACCAGATCATTAGGAGATGTGTTCCGGAGGAGGAGTACCAGTCCATTCTGAATTTTTCCCATTCATTAGCTTGTGGAGGGCATTTTAGCAGTAGGAAGACGGCTGTAAAGGTTTTGCAGTCAGGATTTTATTGGCCCACACTCCACAGGGATGCTCATGAGTTTTGTAGGCGATGCCTTCGATGTCAGCAGATTGGGAACATGTCCAAGAGGGACATGATGCCCTTGCTTCCGATTTTGATAGTCGAGATTTTTGATGTTTGGGGCATTGATTTCATGGGACCATTTCTGCCTTCATTCGGAAATTTATATATTCTGGTTGCGGTTGATTATGTGTCCAAGTGGGTCGAGGCTGTGGCAACTGTTATCATCGCAAAATTTTTACTTTTTGCGAGTCAAACTGACCTTTGAAAAAGATTTTGAAAATAACTCGCCTACGTTTTTAAAATGCGGGATTATTCCGAAGAATGGGACTCGCCTGTCGGTACGAGGTTCGACCGTTCCTGCCACCTTTAACAGGGGTAATCGAACCAAGGATCAATTTACTGCTCTCCTCTATTCAACTTGTCTAAATCATATTCTAATTTCTAAATGCGCATAGAATCAGACATGTGCTATGAATTTTCTGAAAATGCATATTTGAAAACATGATGTTTGCTTTGAATAACTGAAACACTTAGAATAGATATCACATGGAAAATCGTGAATTGGGATTTGAAATGTTCTTCTGAGAAAAGTAAAAATCGGTTTCTGAAGAAATCTTGAGGTTTTGTGAAAATCGATTTTGAGAAATATGAAATAACTTTGAAAAACTTGATTTCTTTGAATTCAAACTTTGAAATTGAAAATATAACTTGGAAAAATCGAATTTGGAACTTGGGAAATACTTGAAATATCATTTGCAAATCCATATTTTGAGAAAATCCATTTTTGAATAAGACTTAGAAAAATTTGAGAAAAATAAACTTCTTTGAATTGAGATTTGAATTGGCATTGGCAAATGCATGAAATGAATGAATATGATTTTGAGAAATTGAGAAAAACTCTTTGTATTTTTAAGAAATGCAGTGCATTTTGAAGTTAGCCTAAGAGTGTAGGTTGAATGTGGCTAATGTGAAGATCATAAATCTAGATATCCTTCATATTCTGACTATGGCCATAAATACGAATTCCACCAAGTTTATAAACTTCATATAAGCTAGTGTATGTGTCATTCGTGTAGACCATAGTGAGTTTGAATATGCATGAATCATCATCCATCACACATTAACATTATTTAAAAAAATAAACTATATGCAATGCTGCCTAAGCTAAGCAGGAAATGTAAATTCTTATTCCAAAGTTTAATTTAGTTTACATCACTATTGAAATTTAAATACATGAAAAATAAAGTCTTCAATGTACCTGCAAAACTAAAAAACTTTGTTAGTGATGATATGTTGGCTTTTCTAGATTTATCCAGCAATATCTAGAAATTACTGGATTTTGCTAGATATAAGCCTTTTCCATGATTCCCTTAAATAAAAATTGATAAAATATAAAATAAGATTGACTAAATATGAAAGAGAAGATATGAAATTTCGAAATTGGGGTCAAAATGACCAAAATACCCCTAATAACAAGACTATGGCCTTGAAATTAGGGTTTTTAGAAATATATTTGGTAAAATGCAAGTTTTGAAATTTAAATGAGGATAAATTAACTCAAATATGATATGACATGATCAAAAATATGAAAATTAGGGTTAGGGATTTCGAAATTGAGGTCAAATGACCGAATTGCCCCCGATAGCAAGACTATGGCCTTGAAATCAGGGTTTTTTGAAATAAATTTTGGTAAAACTTAGGTTTTATGCACTAAATGAAATCAAATCAGCATCAAATTAAACCTAAAGCATCCTAATATGATTATGAATATGATTAAACCCTAAAAATATATGCTTATGTACGAAAATCCAAGAATATCACAAATTTTGTGATTTTTGCAGTGTTTTGGAATTCTTCGGGTGCCCTGTTTTGCAATTCAAGCCATTCAAGCATCAAACGGATTCTAAAAATCCTCAAAATTGGTACCTGCACTTGTGATAACCCTAATATCAAATTAGAATTATAAAAATATTTTTTTGGCATTAAATTAATCCGAAAGTTGCATTAAACCCTAAAAATATGCTATTTTTGACCTAGTTCACCAACCAGTCTCAGTCCAAGACCCGAACCAGGGGTCAAACCTCCATGGAAATCTATGAAATTTTACATATAACAAATAGACAAGAAAACAGAACTTTTCCTTTTTACAGATCTGAAAAATCCTTTAAAACCAGGGAGATACCCATCCGACAATCCGGACTTGAATATATTGCTTTTAACTTTGGTTCTGACTGATACTTTCAATTGAAAATTCCGGGATAAATATCCGTACTCATTAAAAATATTTGATATTTTAACAGTAAACCGTTGACAGAAAAATAATAATACTCACTTTTTACAGATCATGAATCGGATCTGTATTTTGGGATTTATAAACAACACAAGTGTGATTAGGGTTTTGGAAAACCCTAACGGGTTTTAAATTGAAAATCAGAGTCTCTGACAAAGGAAAAATAATAAACAGTAATAAAAAATTCTGAAAATTTCACAGTAGACAGATCTAATTAATGTGAATTCATATCACTTTACATATCTAAAATCAGATATAGGATGAGAAAAATATCATCACAGCAAGTTACCTTCTTGATTTTAACAACGATTTTAAAGATTTAAAAACCCGACTTGATGTCTGATTTTTCTGACAGGGTTCCCAAAGTCCAAAATCTCTGATTGTTTTACAGTAGTTTAATAACATATGCATTCATCACATATAAAAAAAATCAGAAATTAACAACACATATTTCAATCCGAAATAGCATGCTCTTTTCTGTTCTAAACTAAAAACACACAGAAATCTAAGAAACTTGAGAAAATATGCATTAACTAATGAAAAACAATAAAATAAACACTATAATAGTAAAATAAAAATTATTTATATGCTGGAAAACGTGTAATAAACATGGATAAACAAACAAATAAATAAAATACAGGGAATCCATGGCTGAAATTTGCTTTCACCTTTGAAATCATGGATTTAACCCATTTAACGGGTAAATCTCATGTTTCGTCGGTTAAGAACCTGAAAAACGTACCTCTCATCAATTCTAATGGATTAGAATCCTTGAAATCACCCTCAAATTGAGTTAGATCATCTTCTTGGGTCGATTTTGGGGTTCTTGGATGAAATCCATGGTTAAATCCATGAACACAAGAGTTTACATGGTGAAATCTATTGAAAAATCATAAAAAACTAATAAAATAATAATAAAATAATATTAAATAACTCACCTTGGGGTTGCAGCTGCAATGGAGGAAGGTAGAGGTGCTGGAGAGGAGAGAGAAGCCACGAAAATTTGAGAGAAAAAGAGCTCCTTTTGACCTCTTGAAGTCCCCTAGTTATAGGTTTTCAAAACCTCCTTAATTAGGGTTAATTAAGGAGTTTTATTTTTTTAGAACTCTTTCTAATAAATCCAATAAAGGGGGCAACAATTTTTTGGAGAATTATAGCCTAGGTGGGACTCTAATTAATCCCTAATTAAACCCTAGAAAGTCCAAATGTGATGCCACTTGGCATCTTCCACATTTGGTTTTTTAAAAACCTTTAAAAACACTAGTTTTAAAAACTAAACTTCAAAATGGGTTTTCAAAATGATATTAACTCTTCTAAACCCCTAAAACTAACTAAGACACTGACTAACCCTAGTCTAGCCCTGACTTACTCGAATATGGCACCACCCCGAGTGGGCCCTACTTGAGTTTTTCAAAAAGCGATTTTAGAACTTGAAATTGAAGGAGTTTTCAAAAGATTTTCAAAAGTAAACTTAAAATTAGAATTTTTGAAATGGCATAGGGTTCTAATCGAGTCAGAACTCCTCTGGATATGGTGCCAACTGAGTGGGCCCATATCGAGTTTTGAAGAATTTTGAAATAAACACTGAAAATGGCTTTGAAAAGGGGTTAAAATCAGTATTTGAAATTCAAGATCTTTGAAAATAGGGTCTCAAGCGAACTGGAACTCCGAATTAGAGTCCTGAACTCTTAGGACTCTGTGATTTTGGTTTTTAAAAGCCAAATAAAGAAAGTTTTGAAAAGATTTCATCGAAAATGGTGAAACAAGTCAGAAAATACAGTCAGAGTTAGACTCCTAACTCGATCAGAACTCTAAATTAGAGTCCTGGATTAACTGGACTCTATAAAATGACCTAATTTTTGAAAACAAATGAAATAAAAAAAATGTAATAAAAACAAACTTCAAAACAGTCTCCTGATTGGACTAGGACTCTGGGATAGAGTCCTGATCGGACTGAAACTCTAGATTTTTGGTATTTTCTGAAAAACAAATGAAAGAATTTTGAAAAACAGTTAAAAACATGATAAAATCGAATTGTGGTTCAGAGTCCTGATACGATTAGGACTCTAAGAAAGAGTCCTAATTCGATCAGAACTCTAAGAATTTTGGTTTTTCTGGTAGGCAAATGATGAAATTTGGGTAAAGCTTTTGAAAACCAGTGAAAATGAAGTGAGAACATCAATTTTGGATAGAGTCCTGCTTCGATCAGGACTCTGGGGTAGAGTCCTGATTTGATCAGGACTCTGAGATAAAACCTCAGAATTTTGAAATTCTTTGATAAAAGTGTAATAGTTTTGGTATGTTGAAAGATTTCTGAAAGATTCTCTCAAAATTAAAATCAGGATCAGAGTCCTGATCCAACTAGGACTCTCTGATCAGAGTCCTGTTTTGACTAAAACTCTAAGTTTCTGACTCATTTTGAAAGATTTTAAAAAATTTGATTGAAAATAGATAAAATAGTTGTAAAAGATTAGAGTCCCAATCAAATTGAAACTCCGAACAAGAGTCCTGATCTGACTGGACTCTTAAAGAAGAGTCCTGATCCAACTAAGACTCTGAAATTTTGGCCAAAACAGAAGATTTTAAAAGGTTTTCTTCAAAGACAGGTAAAAAGGTAGTGAAAAGTAGAGTTTTGATCCGACTAAGACTCTAAAAAAAAGAGTTCTGATCTAATTAGGACTCTAAGATTTTTGAGATTTTTGATAAGTGAAGGAATCCAGAAGCGACACCACCTAAATGGGCCTCATCTGAGAATTAAAATCAATTGAAATTGAGTTTGAAATGAATCCAGATCGTTTTCTAAGAAAGTATTTCAAAATATAAGGTCCCGGGGGTTGGAAAATGACAGAATGTTGAATAAAAACCCAGGTTTTAAAATTGTTTTTGAAAGAAAAGTTTTAAAACTCAAATCTGGATTGAATGTTTTGAAAACAGGAGTGCTGGATCTCGAAAATGAGATGTAATGACATGCAATGCTATGCAATGCAATGCAATGAAATGGTATGCCGAATGCATGCAATGATATGCAATGACACATGAAATGTAAGTACTGGATGAGGGTGAAAATTTGGGGTGTTTACAGATGCCCCTCTTTGCTGCTAAGCCGGTTGAAAGCCGAGCTTAGTGGCAAAGAAAACACACCAAATTTGGATTATAATAATGCCCCTGTTAGATGAATCTGACTGGGTATGAAAGAATTAGTTCAAGTGATGATGGTAGATATGAAATGAAGAATAAGGAGAAAATTTTACTTCAAAAAGAAATGAGATTGAGGTTTTGCCCTTAACCTGGATGGGACAAAAAATACCTCGTGTAGAAACGAAACTCAAGTTTGACCCTTAACCTGACCAGGAAATGAAATACCTCATCAAAGTGAAGCTCAGGTTTAACCCTTAACCTGATCGGGCGGAAAATGAAATACCTCATCAAAGGAGGCCCAGGTTTGTACCCTTATCCTGATTGGGCAAAAAATGGAATACCTCATCAAAGGAGGCTCAGGTTTGTACCCTTAACCTGATTGGGCAGAAAATGGAATACCTCATCAAAGGAGGCTCAGGTTTGTACCCTTAACCTGATTGGGCAAAAAATGGAATACATCATCAAAGGAGGCTCAGGTTTGTACCCTTAACCTGATTGGGCAGAAAACGAAATACCTCATCAAAGGAGGCTTAGGTTTATACCCTTAACTTGATTGGGCAGAAAATGAAATACCTCATCAAAGGAGGCCTAAGTTTATACCCTTAACCTGATTGGGCAGAAAATGGACGGAATCCTCGAAAGAAGAGACCGTGATGGAACCTTCAGATTTCCGCACAATGAATCCGATAGGGGTTTTGCAAAAGGAAGGAAATTGGGGTCGCTAAAGTTTGAAAAGAGATTGATTTTGGGCGCCTCATTGCTGAGACTAATTAACTTTTAAAATTGCCTTTTGCTGAAATTGGTGGCTTAACCTCAAGCCAAAATTGGACTGTCTATGGTGGGACAGTGGGGACACAGGAAAGTGTGCGAATCTAAGAGCCCATGCGCTCAGATTATACCAATAGAAGAGAAGGAATCTTGAAAACTCGCATTATCAAGTCCTTAAAAGGGATAACAACTGATGTTAGGATGCACCAAAGATGAACCTCAAGCTCTCGTTTCATGCCAGGATAGCTAGAAAATATTGTCAAAATGTTGAAAATTGTTGTTGATTCAAAATAATTGAAAATGATGCACATTGTTTTGAAAGTATTCTCTCTTTTCTACCTGAAGTATTACCGCCGACTGAACTTAACTCCGTAGAATCAAGATTCAAATTCAAATTGCTTGCGATTGACTTTCTTTCAAGGAAGCTATCAATTTCCTTGATATGGACGGAAAAGAAAATATTCTTGATATTACGAGAGCTATTGGTGAAAGAATATTGATAAAAGAATTTCACAAAATTAAAGAAGATTCTTGATAGATTTGGCAGTCTGATATCCTGGGATTCTTTTCTCATGATGATCTTTCTGCACTCCCTTTTTAGCAGATTGGAGCTCTATTGGATTTTTCGGGAATTACATCATCCTTCATTTTGGAGATGTCCTGACTTTTTTCTCTTTTTTTTTTTTTTTGGGAAGGGTACGTCACAAACTCCTTCATCTCAGAGATGTTCCGATCCTTCTTTTCTCTCAGGGATTATCTTGATAGTTATTGGCTCTTTGGTAGGAAATCTCTTGATGATAGCTGGAATTAAATATCTTTTAGGGTTTGTCGGTAGGCTCATCACACTCGCCTTCATCTCGACGGTGATCTGAACTTTCCCTGGAAGGATCCGTCACAAACTCCGTCATCTTGGAGATGATCCAAATCTTCTTTGGCCCCGAGGGTCGACTCGCTTAATTCGCCTTCATCTTGACGACAATTGAGAGATCCCTTTTGCAGATATTTAATTGCAGCTTAGGTGATTGAGGAGATATGGAAATTGAGTGGATTTTTCTGTATCACCCAGGATATTTCGACTGCTTTATTTTTCAAGAATGGTCTTTAAAAATGTGTCATTGACTGCGATCAATATCAATCACTCATGGCTTTGCAACAACATTGAATTCTCTTTGCTGGCCATATCGCGGATTTATTTTTTCATCCTTTTGGTTGGCCAATAGAAAGATTTTGAATTTTGAATCCTTTTTCGCGAAAGCATTGCCCTTTCGGAAGTAATACTGGGGGTATTCTTGAAGTAATAATTTTGTGCAATAAAGATTTTTGAAATCAACAAATATTTGATGACAAATTGGCAAAATTTTTCTTGAAATCCTTTATGAAAGCGAGCATTCGAAGCACAACGCAACACATCCATGACAGAAATTTTCTTCTCCTTTCCCCAAAGGAGAAGATTCAGAAATTGGAAATAGAAATTACTCCTCTCTTCCCTGAAGAGGAGGTGTTTTCAAAACGAACTTTCGAAGAGAAATTAAGCTTTCGTCAAAACTTCCTAACATTAGGCTTCTCTTATGGAAAGGGCGCCGGAATTGGTGAGGTTGGTAAATTGGTCATGAAGGAACGAGTTCATCACACTCTCCCTGAAAAGAGGGTCCTTCATGATGAAATGGCCTAGTCTGAAATTTGGGGGGCCACAATAAAAGCAAGTCTCCGTCGAGTCTCTCCCTATAAAAAGGGTTCCTTGTGTGAAATTTGGAATTTTGTTTTGCAAATGGTTCACAAAGACACGAGTCCCTTCAAACTCTCCCTGAAAAGGGGCTAAGTGAACGAATTGGATAGCATGCGAAAAGAGCGAGCTCCCTCGAACTCTCCCTATAAAAAGGGTCTCTCGCAAGAGAAAATAATTGAAGTTGGGTATTGGGTGACTCAAAAGGGTCAAATTTTGGAAATTGGAATTTTAAAATTTGATATTTGATATTTGAAATTGGAAATTGGAAATTGGAAATTGGAAATTGGAAATTGGAAATTGGAAATTGGAAATTGGAAATTGGAAATTGATAATTGATAATTGAAAATTGGAAATTGATTGACCCGAAGGTCGAAATTGTGAATTGGTTTACTGAGAATGACATGGGTTCTATAGGGATCCAGCCTAAGAACAACATTGGTTCAATTGAGAACGGCATTTGTCCCGTAGGGGTTCGACCTACGAACTATCAATTCCATAGGAATTCAACCTAAGGATCATAGTCCAAGAAGGAATGATTCCAACTTGTGAGCTTTGAATGGACCACGTGCTAAACTGGGTTTTTGAGGGAAGATTCGAATCGGAATTCAATTCTTCAAGGAAAACTAGATGAATTGGATTTTGAAAGACAATTCGAGTCGGAACTCGGATCTTCTAGACCAACTCGCAGGATAGTTTGAGTAGAAGTTCAAACTTGTAAAGGAAAGCTAAGCGAATTGGATTTGCAAGAAAATTCAAGTCGGAAATCTGATTTTCTAGACCAATTCTGAATTGGATTTGGAAGAAGATTCGAATCGGAACTCGACTCTTCTAGACCAGGTCTAGAATCTAGAGGAAAGAAAATTATACGAATTGGATTTGTAAGAAAATTCAAGTCGGAACTTGGATTTTCTAGACCAATTCTGAATTGGATTTGGAAGAAGATTCGAATCGGAACTCGACTCTAATAGACCAATTCAAGACATCTAGAGGAAAGAAAATTATACGAATTGGATTTGTAAGAAAATTCAAGTCGGAACTTGGATTTTCTAGACCAATTCTGAATTGGATTTGGAAGAAGATTTGAATCGGAACTCGACTCTTCTAGACCAATTCAAAAATCTAGAGGAAAGAAAATTATACGAATTGGATTTGTAAGAAAATTCAAGTCGGAAATTGGATTTTCTAAACCAATTCTGAATTAGAATTGGAAGAAGATTCGAATCGGAACTCGACTCTTCTAGACCAATTCTAGAATCTAGAGAAAAGAAAATTATACGAATTGGATTTGTAAGAAAATTCAAGTTGGAACTTGGATTTTCTAGACCAATTCTGAATTGGATTTGGAAGAAGGTTCGAATTGGAACTCGACTCTTCTAGACCAATTCTAGAATCTAGAGGAAAGAAAATTATACGAATTGGATTTGTAAGAAAATTCAAGTCAGAACTTGGATTTTCTAGACCAATTCTGAATTGGATTTGGAAGAAGGTTCGAATCGGAACTCGACTCTTCTAGACCAATTCAAGAATCTAGAGGAAAGAAAATTATACGAATTGGATTTGTAAGAAAATTCAAGTCGGAACTTGGATTTTCTAGACCAATTCTGAATTGGATTTGGAAGAAGATTCGAATCGGAACTCGACTCTTCTAGACCAATTCAAGACATCTAGAGGAAAGAAAATTAAACGAATTGGATTTGTAAGAAAATTCAAGTCGGAACTTGGATTTTCTAAACCAATTCTGAATTGGATTTGGAAGAAGATTCGAATCGGAACTCGACTCTTCTAGACCAATTCAAGAATCTAGAGGAAAGAAAATTATACGAATTGGATTTGTAAGAAAATCAAGTCGGAACTTGGATTTTCTAGACCAATTCTGAATTGGATTTGGAAGAAGATTCGAATCGGAACTCGACTCTTCTAGACCAATTCTAGAATCTAGAGGAAAGAAAATTATACGAATTGGATTTGTAAGAAAATTCAAGTCGG
Source organism: Nuphar pumila (assembly GCF_984573655.1). Taxonomy (NCBI): domain Eukaryota; kingdom Viridiplantae; phylum Streptophyta; class Magnoliopsida; order Nymphaeales; family Nymphaeaceae; genus Nuphar; species Nuphar pumila. Next base: position 47,917,882 of record NC_143250.1, read on the forward strand.
AACTTGGATTTTCTAGACCAATTCTGAATTGGATTTGGAAGAAGGTTCGAATCGGAACTCGACTCTTCTAGACCAATTCTAGAATCTAGAGAAAAGAAAATTATACGAATTGGATTTGTAAGAAAATTCAAGTCAGAACTTGGATTTTCTAGACCAATTCTGAATTGGATTTGGAAGAAGGTTCGAATCGGAACTCGACTCTTCTAGACCAATTCAAGAATCTAGAGGAAAGAAAATTATACGAATTGGATTTGTAAGAAAATTCAAGTCGGAACTTGGATTTTCTAGACCAATTCTGAATTGGATTTGGAAGAAGATTTGAATCGGAACTCGACTCTTCTAGACCAATTCTAGAATCTAGAGGAAAGAAAATTATATGAATTGGATTTGTAAGAAAATTCAGGTCGGAACTTGGATTTTCTAGACCAATTCTGAATTGGATTTGGAAGAATATTCGAATCGGAACTCGACTCTTCTAGACCAATTCTAGACATTTGAAGGAAAGAAAAGTTGATAAGTATAAAGATGACATTTGGGACTAGTTCAACTAGCACGAGCATCATATTTTGGAAGAGTACCAGTACGATCACTGGATTTTGAAAGATTACCAGTACGAGCACTGGATTTTAAATGGTTACCAGTACGAGCACTGAGTTTTAAATGATTACCAGTACGAGTACTGGGTTTTGAAAGTTTACCAGCATGAACATTGATATTTTGAAAAATTACCAGTGCGAACACTGGATTCTGAAGAATTACTAATTGATTTTGATGGAAAATTTTCAGTCTTCACCCTTACGACAACTTGGGCGACTGTCGGGGCCTCAGGATTTATCCCTTATCCTGAATGGGGAGTTTGATGCAAATGCAAATCGATGCAGATGAATGCAGATGAATGCAAATGAATGCATGCAAATGCAAATGAATGTAAATGGGTGCACATGTGTGCAAAATGAGAGATTTGTTTGATCCTGCCTGCATACAGAAAGTTTTGAAGCCAATTTTCAAAATAATGCCCTAGTATAACTGGGGAGTGAGAGTTTGGATGAAAGGATAAGTAGTTGATATTTGATGAGAATTCTCTGAGGATAACGAGGTTGTTATCATCGCAAAATTTTTACTTTTGCAAATCAAACTGACCTTTGAAAAAGTTTTTGAAAATAACTCGCCTCCGTTTTAAAATGCGGGAAAATTCCGTAGAATGGGACTCGTCTGTCGGTACGAGGTTCAACCGTTCCTGCCACCTTTAACAGGGGTAATTGAACCAAGTATCAATCTTATGCTCTACTCTATTCAAATTGTCTAAATCATATTCTAATTTCTAAATGCACATAGAATCAGGCATGTGCTATGAATTTTCAGAAAATGCACATTTGAAAACATGATGTTTGCTTTGAATGATTGAAATATTCAGAAAATGTAAATCTTGGAAAGGATATCACATGAGAAATCGTGAAATGGGATTTGAAATGTACTTCTGAGAGAAGTAAAAATCGATTTTGAGGAATCCTTGACATTTGGTGAAAATCGATTCTGAGAGACTTGGTTTCTCTGAATTCAAACTTTGAAATTGAAATTCTAACTTAGAAAATTTGAATTTGGAACTTGGGAAATACTTGAAATATTCTTTGAAATTCAATGCTTTTGGGAAAATCGATTTTGCTATAAGACTTAGGAGATTTTGAGGAATTCAATTTCCTTGACTTAGAATTTGAATTGGAATTGGCAAATGCATGAAATGAATGAATATGGATTTTGAGGAATTGAGAAATACTTTTTGTATTTTTGAGAAATGCAGTGCATTTTGATGTTAGCCTAAGAGTGTAGGCTGAATGTGGCTAATGTGAAGATCATAAATCTAAGTATCATTCATATTCTAACTATGGCCATAAATACAAATTCCACCAAGTTTATAAACTACATAGAAGCTAGTGCATGTGCCATTCGTGTAGACCATGTTGAATTTGTAAAAATATGCATGAATCATCATCCATCACACATTAACATTATTTAAAAAAATAAACTATATGCAATGCTGCCTAAGCTAAGCAGGAAATGTAAATTCTTATTCCAAAGTTTAATTACAAATTACATCACTATTGAAATTTAAATACATGGAAAATAAAGTCTTCAATGTACCTGCAAAACTAGAAAACTTGGTTAATGAAAATATGTTGGCTTTTCTAGATTTATCCAACAATAACAGGAAATTGTGGGATTTTGCTAGATATAAGCCTTTTTGCCATGATTTCCTTAAATCAAAATGATAAAGTATGAAATAAAATTGAATAAATAAGGAAGATAAAATATGAAATTTCTAAATTGGGGTCCAAATGACCAAAATACCCCTAATAACAAGACTATGGCCTTGAAATTAGGGTTTTTAAAAAGATGTTTTGATAAAATACAAGTTTTGAAATTTGAATGTAATAAACTAAGCTAAATATGATGTGACATGCTTAAAAATATGAAAATTAGGGTTAGGGATTTCAAAATTTAGGTCAAATGACCAAATTGCCCCCGATAGCAAGACTATGGCCTTGAAATCAAGGTTTTTAGAAATAAATTTTTGGTAAAAATTTGGGTTTTATGACCTAAATGAAATCAAATAACTACAAAATTAAACCTAAAGTATCCTAAGATGCTTATGAACATAATAAAATCCTAAAACCATATGCTTATGCACGAAAATCCAATAATATCACAAATTTTGTTATTTTTGCAGTGTTTTTGGATCTTTCAGGAACCCAGTTTTGCAATTTGCTCAATTCAGACATCAAATGGATTCCAAAATCCATAAAAATTGGTACCTGCACTTTTTATAACCCTAATATTGAATTGGAATTATAAAAATAATTTTTTGACATTAAATTAATCCAAAAATTGCATTAAACCCTAAAAATATGCTATTTTTGACCTAATTCACCAACCAGTCTCAGTCCAAGACCTGAACCAGGGGTCAAATCTCCATGGAAATTTATGAACTTTTACAGAGACTAACTAGAAAGAAAAACAGAGATTTTCCAATTTACAGATTGGAAAAATCATCTCCGGTTAGGGAGAAACCCTTCCGGAAATCTGAGCTAAAATATATCACTCTTAACAGGGATTAAAACAGCTATTCCAGATTGAAAATACAAACATAAATATCAAACCTAAACAAAAATCTCTGAAATTTTAGTGGTGAACAGTAGACAGAAAAATAACAATACTCACTTTTTACAGATCTAAAATCGGATCTGTGGTTTGGGATTTATGACTAACACAAGTCTGATTAGGGTTTTGGTAAACCCTAACGAGTTTTAAATTTAAAAACAGATTCTCTGAAAAGGGAAAAATACTAAACAGTAATAAAAAATTCTGAAAATTTCACAGTAGACATATCTATTCAATGTAAATCCATATCACTTTACAGATCTAAAATCGAATATAAGATGAGAGAAATATCATAACAGCAAGTTACCTTCTTGATTTTAACCACGATTTTAAAGCTTTAAAAACCCGATTTGATGTCTGATTTTTTTTGACAGGGTTCCCGAAATCCAAAACCTCTGATTTTTCTACAGTAACTCAATAACTCATGCATGCATCACATATAAAAAAATAAAAAATAAACAATGAGTGCTTCAATCCGAAATAACATCATCTTTACTGTTCTAAACCTAGAACACACAGAAATTTAAGAAACTTGAAAAACCATGCATTAACTAATGTAAATAAATAAAATAAACCATAAAACAGTAAATAAAACTGATTTCTATGCTATAGAACGTAAAACAAACATGAATAAACCATGAAAATAAATTAAAAACAGGGAATCAATGGCTGGAATTTGATATCACCTTTAAAACATAGATTTAACCCATTAAAAAAGGTAAATCATATATTTTATTGGTTAATAATGCAAAGAATCATGTTAAAATCAATTCTAATGGATTAAAATCTCTGTAAATTATCCAAAATAGGGTTAGATCACCTTCTTGGATTGTTCTTGCTGGTTCTTGATGGTTCTTGAGGTGAAACCATGGTTGATCTTCCATAAGGAGGGGTGTCCAAGCCTAAATCTAGGTTTAAAGCATTAAAAAAGCATTAAATAAAATTAGAAAAGTGAAGAAGTTCATACCTTGGAGTTGCAGCAATGAAGGAAGGGCTGGAGAGGAGAGAGAAGCTCCAAGAATCCAATAAGAGAGAGATGGGAAAATCGACCCCCCTTATGCCTCTATTTATAATAAAAAAATTAGGTTTAAAAATTGACAATTTTGAAAATTTTGGACTCTAAAGGGGGGGGGCGATTTTGGGGTGGAGTTACCTAACTACCCCTAGTCTAAATTATCCTAAATAGTTCCTAATTAACCCCTAGCTAAACCTAAGAATCCCCCAAATGTGGTGCCACTTGGCATTCTCTCACATTGGGTTTTTAAAACACTTTTAAAAACCTTTAAAAACACTAGTTTTAAAAACTAACTTTCAAAAATGAGTTTTTCAAAATGGTTTTGACTCTTCTAAACCTCTAACACTAACCAAGACATCAACTAACCCTAGTCTAGCCCTGACTTACTCGAATATGGCGCCACCCCGAGTGGGCCCTACTTGAGTTTTTCAAAAAGCGATTTTAAAACTTGAAATTGAAGGAGTTTTCAAAAGATTTTCAAAAGTAAACTTAAAATTAGGATTTTTGAAATGGCATAAGGTCCTAACTGAGTTAGAATTCCTCTGGATATGGTGCCAACTGAGTGGGCCCACTCGAATTTTGAACATTTTTTAAATAAACACTGAAAATGGCTTTGAAAAGGGGTTAAAATCAGTATTTGAAATTCAAGATCTTTGAAAATAGGGTCTCAAGCGAACTGGAACTCCGGGTTAGAGTCCTGAACTCTTAGGACTCTGAGATTTTAGATTTTAAAAGCCAAATGAAAGAATTTTCAAAAGATTTTATCAAGAAATGATGAAATAAGTCAGAAAACACAGTCAGGGTTAGACTCCCAACTCGACCAAACTCTAAAATAGAGTCCTGAACTAACTGGACTCTGTGAAATGACCTAAATTTCGAAAACAAACGAAAAAGATTGAGAATGGAAGTAAAACAGACTTAAAAACCAAACTTCTGACCGGATTAGGACTCTAAGACAGAGTCCTGATCGGACTGAAACTTTCAAAAATTTGAGAAATTTGATGAATAGAGGCATTCAGAAGCGACACCATCTAAATGGGTCTCATCTGTGAATTGAAATCGATTAAAGTTTGAATTTGAAAGGAATCCAGATTGTTTTCTGAGAAAATATTTTGAAATACAAAGTCCTGGGGTTGGAAAATGACAAAGTATTGAATAAAAACCCAGGTTTTGAAATTGATTTTGAAATAAAGCTTTAAAATTCAAATCTGGATTGAATGTTTTGAAATAGGAGTGCTGGATCTCGAAAATGAGATGCAATGTCATACAATGCTATGCAGAATGCGTGCAATGACATGCAATGATCTGTAATGACTTATGAAATGGACAAACACTGGATGAAGGTAAAAATTTGGTATGTTTACAGATGCCCCTCTTTGCTGCTAAGCCGGTTGAAAGCCGAGCTTAGTGGCAAAGAAAACATACCAAATTTGGACTATAAAAATGCCCCAGTTAGATGAATCTAACTGGGTATGAAAGAATTAGTTCAAAGGATGATGATAGATATGAAATGAAGAATAAGGAGAAAATTTTACCTCGAAAAGAAGTGAGATTCTGGTTTTGCCCTTAACCTGGATGGGACAGGAAATACCTCGTATGGAACGAAGCTCAGGCTTAACCCTTAACCTGAAAGGGGACGATACCTCGTGGAAAAACGAGGCTCAGGCTTAACCCTTAACCTGAAAGGGGACGATACCTTGTGGAAAAACGAGGCTCAGGCTTAACCCTTAACCTGAAAGGGGACGATATACGGAATCCTCAAATGAAGAAACCATGATGGGACCTTCGAATTCTGCACAATAAATCCGAGAGGGGTTTGCAAAAGGAAGAAAGGGGGTTCCCTAAAGCTTGAAAAGGGATTGATCTTGGACGTTTCATTGCTAAGACTGAATGGCTTTTAAGACAGATGACCTTTTGCGGAAAATTCAGGTTTAACCCTTAACCTGAACGGGAACTGTCTATGGTGGGACAGTGGGGAGCACAGGGAAGTGTGCGAATCTGAGAGCCCAGGCACTCAGATCAAAACAAGAAGGGAAGGATCTTGGACAACTCCCATCATCCGATCCTAAAAGGGATAACAACAACGCCTGGATACATCAAAATAAACATCAAGTTCTCACTTCATGTCCGGATAACTTAAAAAGATTGCCAATAAGACAAAAAATTGTAGTTAATTCAAGAATGATAAGCACATATATATATGAAAAATATTCCCTCTTTTCTACCTGAAGTATTACCTCCGACTGGGCTTAACTCCGTAGAATCAAGATTCGAATTCAAATTACTTGCAATTGACTTTCCTTCAAGGAGGCTATCAATTTCATTGATATGGACGGAAAAGAATGTATTCTTGATATTGCGAGAGCTATTAGCGAAAGGATATTGATAAAAGAATTTCACAAAATTAAAGAAGATTCTTGATAGATTCGGCAGTCTGATATCCTGGGATTCTTTTCTCATGATGATCTTTCTGCACTCTTTTTTTGACAGAATTGGAGCTCTCTTGGATTTTTCGGGAATTACATCATCCTTCATTTTGGAGATGTCCTAGCTTTTTCTCTCTTTATTTTTTTGGAAGGGTACGTCACAAACTCCTTCATCTCAGAGATGTTCCGATCCTTCTTTTCTCTCAGGGATTATATTGACGGTTATTGGCTCATTGGTTAGGAATCTCTTGATGATAACAAAAATTAAATACCTTTTAGGGATTGTCGAGAGGTCCATCACACTCGCCTTCATCTCGACGGTGATCTGGACTTTCCCTGGAAGGATCCGTCACAAACTCCGTCATCTTGGAGATGATCCAAATCTTCTTTGGCCCCGGGGGTCGACTCGTCTAATTCGCCTTCATCTTGACGACAGTTGAGAGATCCCTTTTGCAGATATTTAATTGCAGCTTAAGTGATTGAGGGGACATGGAGATTGAGTGGATTTTTCTGTATCATCCAGGATATTTCGACTGCTTATTTTCCAAGAATGATCTTTAAAAATATGCCATTGACTGTGATCAATATCAATCACTTCTAGCTTTGCAACAACATTGAATTTTCTTTGCTGGCCATATCGCGGATTTATTCTTCATCCTTTTGGTTAGCCAATAGAAAGATTTTGAATTTTGAATCCTTTTTCGCAAAAGCTTTGTCACTTCGGAAGTAATACTGAAGGTATTCTGAGGTACAATTTTATGCGATAAAGATTTTGGAATCAACAACTATTTTTTTTTATGGCAAATTGGCAAAATATTCTTGGAATCCTTGGTGAAGGAAATCATTTGAGATCTATATGACACATCCGTGGCTAGATTCTCCTCTCCTTTCCCCAAAGGAGAGACTCAGGCTTGACCCTTACCTGAACGGGTAACAAAAGATACTCCTCTCTTCCCTGAAGAGGAGGTGTTTGCAAAACGAACTTTCGAAGAGAAATAGAGTTTTCGTCAAGACTCCCTATTTCTAGGTTTCTCTTATGGAAAGGGGGCCGCTAACAGAGATTGAAAGGATATCATAGAGGAACGAGTCCATCACACTCTCCCTGGAAAAAGGGTCCTTGACGATGGGGGTGGCCTAATAAAAGACATTTAAGGTTACAAGGAGGACGAGCTTCCGTCGAAACTCTCCCTAGAAAAAGGGTTCCTTGTGTTACAACAAAGATTATTTTGCAAACTGTTTGTGAATCACGAGTCCCTTCAAACTCTCCCTAGAAAAAGGGGTTCAACGAACGAACAATAAAGACATGCGAAAAGAAACGAGCTCCCTCAAACTCTCCCTGGAAAAAGGGTCCCTCGCAAGAGAGATACTTGGCGATTGATTTTGATAGCTTTTGATAACTCAAAGAACTGCTTGATAACACGAATGACTAGAGGTCTTGACAAAATCGGCAACCCAAATGTCAGATTAACAGAATGGAACGAACCAAGAGTCTGATACAGATTGTTTGGTTCGCAGGTCTAAAGATTGAACCTGAACCTCAATGTGAGAGTTATGTTGCGACCAGTATAAAGACCAAACTTTTGCAAAGTACCAATACGAGCACTGTATTTTAAAAGATTACCAGTACGAGCACTGGATTTTTTTTTTTTTTTTTAAAGGATACCAGTACGAGCACTGGACTTTAAAAGGCTACCAGTACGAGCACTGGATTTTAAAAAGTTATCAGTACGAGCACTGAATTTTAAAAGACTACCATTATGAGCACTGTATTTTAAAAGATTACCAGTACGGGCACTGGATTTTTAAAGGATACCAGTATGAGCACTGGACTTTAAAAGGTTACCAGTACAAGCACTGGATTTTAAAAGGTTATCAGTATGAGCACTGAATTTTAAAAGATTACCAGTATGAGCACTGGGTTTTCAAAAGATTACCAGTACGAGCACTGGTTTTTAAAAGATTACCAGTACGAGCACTGGGTCATCAATTGACGATGACTTGGACGACTTGTCGGGGTCTCAGGATTTATCCCTTATCCTGAATGGGAAATCCAATGCAAATTGATGCAGATGAATGCGTGCAAATGCAAATGGATGCAACTGAGTGCACATGCGTGCAAAATGAGAGATTTATTAGATTCTGCCTGCACACAAATTGTTTTGGATAAAAGGCAACTTTACCAAGAATGCCCCAGTATATTCTGGGAAATAGGGGTATTTTGACCAAAGAATAATTGATCATTTATTGAGGAGAATTTTTTGAAGACTACAAAAGATAGAATAGGGATTTTCTAGGTATAGAATTTCTTCAGATGTCGAGCATTAATGGAGTCGGATAGTTCTACCCCATCTGCATTAATCAGACGATATGAATTACGGGGCAACGCTTCTTTCACCACGTAGGGACCTTCCCAGTTTGGTGACCATTTGCCACGTGGACGATGCTTGAGATGAGCCGTTGATCTAAGGACCAAGTCATTAACTTGGAATCTCCTTTCGATGACTGACTTGGCATATTGCCTTGCTATCCTCTGACGATAAGACTGAGCGTGTTCTGCTGCTTTGAGTCTTTTTTCATCGAGTAAATCTAACTGTACCAATCTCTGTTGCTGATACTGATCAAGTGGTAGCTCTAAAAGAGATGCGAACTTAAGGGTGGGTTTCTGAACATGAAGAGGTAACACCACCTCAGTCCCATAAACAAGTTCTGAAGGAGTCGCATTGGTTGGGGTTCAAATGGTAGTTCGATATGCCCAAAGTGCATCATGAATTTTCTCGTGCCAATCACGACCCGTCTCAACTGTTCTTTCCAAGATGCGAATCAAACTTTTGTTGATTGCTTCTGCCTGACCATTTCCTTGTGGATAATAAGGAGCTGAAAAATGATGATGAATTCTGAATTTTGAACAAAAGATCTTCATTCTCTCATTCTTGAAATGAGTACCATTATCTGACACGATGTCGTGCGGTATACCGAAACGACAAAGAATGTTCTTATGAATGAACGAGACTACATGTCGACCCTCCACCGTACGCAGAGTGACGGCTTCAACCCATTTGGTGAAATACTCTGTTGCGGCAAGGAAATATTTATGACCATTAGAAGCTGAAGGAGAGATGGGTCCTACGACGTCGAAGGCCCACATAGAAAATGGCCATGGAGACACGACTGATTGCAAGTACGTGGCTGGCGCATGAATGGAAGGTGCGTGTATCTGACACTGAACGCACTTCTTCACAAAACGATAGCAGTCTTGCTGCATGGTTCTCCAATAGTATCCTGCCCGAATGATTTGTTTAACAAGGGTTTGGTAGCCGACATGACCACCGCAAATACCTTCATGCGCTTCTCGTATGATTTCTTTAGCTTCTTCTTCGTCTAAGCACCTGGAATACTCAGAACTGAACCCACGACGATAAAGAACATTGGCAAGGATAAAATATCGGGCGAACATATGCTGAATTGCTTTTTGCTCCTTCTTTGATAGCTCTGGTGGAAGCTCACCAGTTTCAATAAAGTTTTTGATATCTTGATACCAAGGCTTCTTTTTCTGTTCCGCCTGGTTGACTTGCATTACCGGAACGAAGGCAGGTTGGTCAAGTCTACCGATTTCAAAGGAGCGACATGATTCTCCATTTCTGAAAGACATAATGGAGCCCAGGCTGGCCAAACCATCAGCTATTTGATTAAACTCTCTTTTGATATGGAAAAGCTGAAATTCATTGAAATTGTTGATAAGGGATAAAATGATCTTTTGGTAAAGGAGCAGCTTCTGATCTTTTACCTGCCATTCAGCTTTGACTTGGCTGACAACGAGAAATGAATCACCGAAAGCATGTACCCTCTGAACATTGAAGTCTTGCAAAATTCTCATACCTTGTATTAAAGCTTCATACTCGGCCATATTATGGGTACACTGAAAATCCAGTTTCAGAGAAAAGGGGATCATCTCTTTCTCTGGTGTGATCAGCAAGATTCTGACTCCTATGCCGGCCATGTTCTTGGATCCGTCGAAAAACAGATTCCAAACTGGGGATTGTTGAACATTACAGATCCGCTCATCGGGAAAGCTATCCTCGATTCTCACATCTTCTGCTAAAGGAAAATCTGCCAATTGGTCTGCAATTGCTTGACCTTTGATAGATTGCTGAGAAACATACCCCAGATCATACTGCATTAATAGGACTTGCCACTTAGCAATCCGTCCACTAAGAAATGGTTGTTCAAGAATATACTTGAGAGGATTAAGTTTTGAGAGAATTTTGACTTCTGATGCTAACAAGTAATGTCTCAGCTTCTGACACATCCATACCAGTGCTAGGCATGTCTTCTCTATTTGAGAATATTTCTTCTCGTAGTCAATGAAAGTCTTGCTTACATAGTAAATGGCATGTTCAACCAAACTGCCTTCTTCATATTGTGCCAAGAATCCGCCACAAGCGGCTTGGTTAACTAAAACGTATAGCAAGAGAGGCTTTCCCAATTCTGGTGGCTTTAGAACGGGCGGATTAAGAAGATATTTCTTGATACGCTCAAACGATTGCTGACACTCTGGTCCCCATTCAAATTTCACTCCTTTTCTGAGTAGATGATTGAAAGGTTCACATCTCATGGCAAGGTTGGATATGAATCTCCGAATTGATTGCATACGTCCCTAAAGACTACGCAATTCCTTAAGAGTAGTTGGAGGTGGCATGTTGACGACATGGAAAAGCACTGTATGAACAGAGTAGTTGATAAATATTTTCAAGAAGATCTTTCCCTTTGCTGTCTGTCCATGATTATCAAACCCATAAATGGTGATCGGATCCGGTGTATACTCTTCTTCTTTTATACCCAGAGCCTTGGCAGTCATTTCAGGACAAATGTTGAGGCTACTGCCTCCATCTACAAGCACGTGGGGTACAGTCATTCCCCGGGTTTGCACCACAATATACAAGGCATTGTTATGAAATGCGTGAGGTTTTGGCAGATCCTCATCTGAGAAGGTTATGGGAGCATTGGTCATGGCCTGATTAACGATCTGAGCCATGTCTTCAGGTGTGGTGTCTGGCTTGACTTTGATCTTTCGCAGTAAATCGTCCAGAACTTGCTGATGCTTAGGAGAGGCACGTGCCAACTCAAGGATAGGGATATTAGAGAGGGCAGTGATTGGTTTTTGCACCGTGTCGACCTTTTCTTCTGGTTTTCTCCCTTTTTCCGAAGTAGATTTGACAAGGTTCTTGGGTAACCATGGCATTCTTTTGGCTACCTCTGGAGATATTCTAGCGGGTTCTCTCGAAACTTTCAGCTTACTGAATGCTGAAACGAGGTCCATCTTTTGAGAACTGGACTGGGCCTTATGCAATACTAATACCTGATGCTGCACATTGATATCACTGCTAGGGCATGGTCGGATATGATCTTGTGGCTGAAAGGGATGATCAGATATCATTGCTGTTGAGTGCTGCAAGAAAGGCTATTTTAGAATCTCCATTTTCTCATCTTCAGCCCCTTCTACTAACAGATTTTTGTCAATATAATCTTGTATGATGTTTTTGAGAACGAAACAGTTCTCGGTATCATGTCCCACAGTTCGGTGGAACTTGCAGAATCTGTCCTTCATTTTTCCCATAACCACTGGCGGGTCAGCTACCCTTGGAAGCTTAATCATATCACTGCCGAGCATATATTCTAATACTGTCTCGAGGGACTGGTCTAGAGGAGTAAACTTGCGGTTATAACTCCATCCTTCCCGCTTTGGCTTTTCTTGTGGTCTTGATCTTTGTTCGAGGGTTTGCTGTGGCTGCTTATCATATTGAATAATCGACTTGCCTTTTTTATCACTTTTGTTGGGATTTGACCCTCCTGAAGCATAACTATGATTTTTTCCATTTCCTTTGTTCTGATTCTTACTGTTATTGGCAGAGTAGGTAAAATGGGCTTTCTTCTTTGATTCTTGTTGACTGTTATTCTTTGTAAACATAAAACCTTCATAAGACCCGTTCTCCATACTCAACTCGAGCCATTCGGCTCGTTCTGTTAGTTCTATGAAGCTCTTCGATGAAGATGTAGAAATTAGTCCCCTCAGGGGTTGCGAGAAGTTGCTCAGGATCAAAGATAGTGCATGTCTTTCTGCTATTGGCTCGCACATCTTATTGCAAGCGGATCTCCATCTATGAATAAAATCCCTGGCCTTCTCGTTTTCCTTCTGCCTCAGACTGCAGAGATGACTGAGAGTCGGGAGTGCTTCAGCGTTGAATAGAAAGCGCTCAATAAATAAATTGACCACTTTGTCGAATTCTTGCAGTTCTATCGGATTAATGTGCTCTGAGTACCACTTTGCTGCGACACCTTCCAAACTGCGAGGGAAACAGAGAAATAAGGCACAATTGTTCCTCTTGAACCTGGAACATTCTGCGAAGAATAGGGCGAGATGTGCTTTTGGGTCACCCGAACCATCAAACTTGATAAATTTCTTGGGGAGATTATCAAGATCATCATCCCCATCCAGTCCATCATAGAAGTCTTCACTTGTAAAGACTCTTTTGCCCTTGTCACGAGTTTGAAAATCCTTAACTATTTTCATCACATCTTTGAGTTGTGACTGCGTAGGGTCGTCAACAGACTGATTCTTGGATTTGTAGGCCGACCCCTGCCCCTGAGTCAACCTTTTGAATTCTTGCTTGTTTTCATACTCTTTGTCAGTATCATCTACTGATTCTGACTCATCAGACATTTCCTCATGACGATTCTGCTTTTTACTGATCTTCACATTCTTGACGGCATGACCCTTATCTTTCTGCTTAGTCTGAATTTGCTCAGTACTGGCCTCAGCTTGTTCTGCCAGCATCTTGGTCATCATCTTTTTGAACATGACGTACATTTGGGGATCGATGCCATCATCCGCCTGCTGACCCTGACTCTGGACTGATCGAGGTGAGTCCATCTCTTCTTCTGAAGCTACTGAGTACGCGACGCCTTCAACTGATGCGGCTTTCTTTCTGGATCTTGTATCAACCATAGGGTATCGCAAATGTTCTCTTTGGATATTACTGATGCTCTCTGCAGGGCAGAACTGATGGTTAGGCTTCTGAAGGAAATTTGGTTTGGAGGAAAATATTTGTTGAGAATTTTGGTAGACAATTGAAATAATATCCCATTACTAGGGATTGAGTCATCGCTGGGATTACGACAATTGTGTTGCTATTCTTTGCAAGATAAACAACTGAAAATATAACTTGTTACCTAGGCGAGGTCGTCAAACCAATGTAAAATAAAGGAATTTTTATTGAGAGGAAAGACATGATTTTATCAATAATACACTTGACAGAGGGGAGAGGGACAAACAATTTTCCACCACTCTAGATAATCAGAAGATACACGAGGACCAGGAAAAATAGTAAGACTGACAAAGGAATCCCAGCCATGTCTGGCAGAATGGTATGCTCCGGACCACTGATCTGATGTGAGATCGAATTCTGGCAGAACCCCGGCTAGTGGACGAATCTCTACGCGCTTCTGCCTCTGAGAGAATTGTCTGACACACCGCTCTGGATGATAATATGCGCAGAAGAACGGGCCCAGCAGCCTGAATCGCTTGCCGTATGCATAAGTATATCTGGGAGGTGATTCCTGGCGATCAAAGTAGTCCCATACGACCTCTTCCTCTTGAAGGTTGTCGATCAAGAACCGGTATCGCGCAACTGGAAGAAGCTTTTCTCCATTGTATCTGAATGAACTGGCTCGGACTGGCACATGCCGGAGGAACCAAGACTGCAAGGCATAGGTGCATCCTTCGACTAGGATCGATTCTCCGAGTGCGAAACGAGTCAACCCTCGGTATAGAAAGGCGAGTGCGGCCATGGCTATTGAGAGGCGGCTGGTCTGTCGACTTCCCCATCTCCTTAGAAGCTGAACTATTCTGATATCCATGTAATTTCGTCCGTCGGGAAAGAAAGCCAATCCCACCGTGCACAGAACCATCGCATGCTGAATTCTCTCTCGAGTTGTCCTAGACAACGAACTGACTTCCACAAATGTCCCATGCTGTTTGTAGATTTCGAGCAGATCCACATATTCATTTCCATCTTCTTCAATCAGAGGCCAAGACTTGCGTCCTGTCATGCGGGCTAAGGCATCCTTAGGGTCCAGACCCTTAACATTAATTAGAAACTGTTTCTCCAATGGATCTCCAGGCTGACCGGCTGGCTCGGGCAATCCCATGATCTCTAAAAATTCATCCATCAGCACTGTCATCTCGCCCCACGGGAACTAGAAGGTAGAAGTGCTCAGATTCCACCGCTCTGCTAGTGCATGGATCAAGTTGACGTTGACTGTCTGCTTTCCCACTGCGGACGCCAGTTCCAATCCACACTCGTCCAGATGGTCCGGAAACATACGAGAGAAGTTCTTGAACCATGAATAATACCACCGGGGAAAGAAGGATCCGGTGCTGAGGACTCGATGTTCGGGAAGACGTTGTCGCACCTCGTAGGAGATGTGACCCTCAGGGAAGACTGAATCAAGTTGACTGGATGCCATCGGACTGGAAGACATGGAAATTGGAATAAGATTTGAGAAAAATACAGGAATTTTGAGAAAAATGCAGGCAGGATAAAAATAAAGCAGGAAATTCGAGATCCAGAAGACAGGAAAGATGGGAAATCACCTGGAGTTTTGAAGAAAATGGAGGAATTTTATGAAAATCGTCCAGGGTTTAATGAAATATAAGAAAGTACTTTATAAAATGAAGTGTTTTGAAAATCGTTCAGGATTTAAAACATGGACAGTACATGGACATGGACTGGGGAATTTTGAAAAATCGTCCAGTATTTTTAGAAAATATGACTATAACATATTCAATCACATTCTGCACAATCAAGTATGCACATACAACATTCCCTAAAAGTTGACTCTAGATACACAAATTTTGAAATGGCTGTAGGACCTTAATCCTAACTCTAAGGTTCAGATCAGCTGTATCCAATCCAGTTATGCCTATATACTCAAGCCAAGGCTCGATGTACGTGGCATAAAATCAAATTCTCCGGTTCTAGGTTCAAGTTTTCCAACATCCTTGAGCACCTGCCAATATACGTTGGACTATGGACCTTGGTACGTGGCAGGGGGGTTTTCACCCAAATAGGTGGCCCAGTTGTGAGGCTCTGTCCCGAACTATGGTTCT
This sequence comes from Nuphar pumila, assembly GCF_984573655.1. NCBI lineage: Eukaryota > Viridiplantae > Streptophyta > Magnoliopsida > Nymphaeales > Nymphaeaceae > Nuphar > Nuphar pumila. Next base: position 47,933,645 of record NC_143250.1, read on the forward strand.
GGAAGAGAGCCCAGCAACGTGAAGACCGGGACAATATAGGTGGGGTGATTTTTGAAATATGAGCACATGCAATCAAATAGAAGGCTCTAAGTCCTAAAGAGATAGAATTTTGAAATATTTGAAGAAGCAAACATTGTTTTCAATCAAACCTAGATTGAGGAGGGTTGTATTAGACCTAAGTCTATGTGAACATGAAAATTTCCTCCTCAATATGGTCCTACCAAACCATACCTAGTCTATATGCATTCCATGTCAGCTGGGTTCAAGTCTAGGCTCCTAGGTTCACATGATAGCATAAAGCAAAGCTGACATTCCATGGAAATCGATTTTGACAATTTGAACTAAGTAGAGCATTAGATTGATCAGTCAAAGACAGGTCCCGTCACGGTCGCCAAACCTGTTATCATCACAAAATTTTTACTTTTGCAAATCAAACTGACCTTTGAAAAAGTTTTTGAAAATAACTCGCCTCCGTTTTAAAATGCGGGAAAATTCCGTAGAATGGGACTCGCCTGTCGGTACGAGGTTCAACTGTTCCTGCCACCTTTAACAGGGGTAATTGAACCAAGGATCAATCTTATGCTCTACTCTATTCAAATTGTCTAAATCATATTCTAATTTCTAAATGCACATAGAATCAGGCATGTGCTATGAATTTTCAGAAAATGCACATTTGAAAACATGATGTTTGCTTTGAATGATTGAAATATTCAGAAAATGTAAATCTTGGAAAGGATATCACATGAGAAATCGTGAAATGGGATTTGAAATGTACTTCTGAGAGAAGTAAAAATCGATTTTGAGGAATCCTTGACATTTGGTGAAAATCGATTCTGAGAGACTTGGTTTCTCTGAATTCAAACTTTGAAATTGAAATTCTAACTTAGAAAATTTGAATTTGGAACTTGGGAAATACTTGAAATATTCTTTGAAATTAAATGCTTTTGGGAAAATCGATTTTGCTATAAGACTTAGGAGATTTTGAGGAATTCAATTTCCTTGACTTAAAATTTGAATTGGAATTGGCAAATGCATGAAATGAATGAATATGGATTTTGAGAAATTGAGAAATACTTTTTGTATTTTTGAGAAATACAGTGCATTTTGAAGTTAGCCTAAGAGTGTAGGCTGAATGTGGCTAATGTGAAGATCATAAATCTAAGTATCATTCATATTCTGACTATGGCCATAAATACAAATTCCACCAAGTTTATAAACTTCATAGAAGCTAGTGCATGTGCCATTCGTGTAGACCATGGTGAATTTGTAAAAATATGCATGAATCATCATCCATCACACATTAACATTATTTAAAAAAATAAACTATATGCAATGCTGCCTAAGCTAAGCAGGAAATGTAAATTCTTATTCCAAAGTTTAATTACAAATTACATCACTATTGAAATTTAAATACATGGAAAATAAAGTCTTCAATGTACCTGCAAAACTAGAAAACTTGGTTAATGAAAATATGTTGGCTTTTCTAGATTTATCCAACAATATTAGGAAATTGTGGGATTTTGCTAGATATAAGCCTTTTTGCCATGATTCCCTTAAATCAAAATGATAAAGTATGAAATAAAATTGAATAAATAAGGAAGATAAAATATAAAATTTCGAAATTGGGGTCCAAATGACCAAAATACCCCTAATAACAAGACTATGGCCTTGAAATTAGGGTTTTTAAAAATATATTTTGATAAAATGCAAGTTTTGAAATTTGAATGTAATAAACTAAGCTAAATATGATGTGACATGCTTAAAAATATGAAAATTAGGGTTAGGGATTTCGAAATTTAGGTCAAATGACCAAATTGCCCCCGATAGCAAGACTATGGCCTTGAAATCAGGGTTTTTAGAAATAGATTTTTGGTAAAAAATTGGGTTTTATGACCTAAATGAAATCAAATAACTATAAAATTAAACCTAAAGTATCCTAAGATGCTTATGAACATAATAAAATCCTAAAACCATATGCTTATGCACGAAAATCCAATAATATCACAAATTTTGTTATTTTTGCAGTGTTTTTGGATCTTTCAGGAACCCGGTTTTGCAATTTGCTCAATTCAGCCATCAAATGCATTTCAAAATCCATAAAAATTGGTACCTGCACTTGTTATAACCCTAATATTGAATTGGACTTATAAATATAATTTTTTGACATTAAATTAATCCGAAAATTGCATTAAACCCTAAAAATATGCTATTTTTGACCTAATTCACCAACCAGTCTCAGTCCAAGACCTGAACCAGGGGTCAAATCTCCATGGAAATTTATGAAATTTTACAGAGACTAACTAGAAAGAAAAACAGATATTTCCCAATTTACAGATTGGAAAAATCATCTCCGGTTAGGGAGAAACCCTTCCGGAAATCTGAGCTAAAATATATCACTCTTAACAGGGATTAAAACAGCTATTCCAGATTGAAAATACAAACATAAATATCAAACCTAAACAAAAATCTCTGAAATTTTAGTGGTGAATAGTAGACAGAAAAATAATAATACTCACTTTTTACAGATCTAAAATCGGATCTGTGGTTTGGGATTTATGACTAACACAAGTCTGATTAGGGTTTTGGTAAACCCTAACGAGTTTTAAATTTAAAAACAGATTCTCTGAAAAGGGAAAAATACTAAACAGTAATAAAAAATTCTGAAAATTTCACAGTAGACATATCTATTCAATGTGAATCCATATCACTTTACAGATCTAAAATCGAATATAAGATGAGAGAAATATCATAACAGCAAGTTACCTTCTTGATTTTAACCACGATTTTAAAGCTTTAAAAATCCGATTTGATGTCTGATTTTTTTTGACAAGGTTCCCGAGATCCAAAACCTCTGATTTTTCTACAGTAACTCAATAACTCATGCATGCATCACATATAAAAAAATCAGAAATAAACAATGAGTGCTTCAATCCGAAATAACATCATCTTTACTGTTCTAAACCTAGAACACACAGAAATTTAAGAAACTTGAAAAACCATGCATTAACTAATGTAAATAAATAAAATAAACCATAAAACAGTAAATAAAACTGATTTCTATGCTATAGAACGTAAAACAAACATGAATAAACCATGAAAATAAATTAAAAACAGGGAATCAATGGCTGGAATTTGATATCACCTTTAAAACATAGATTTAACCCATTAAAAAGGGTAAATCATATATTTTATTGGTTAATAATGCAAAGAATCATGTTAAAATCAATTCTAATGGATTAAAATCTCTGTAAATTATCCAAAATAGGGTTAGATCACCTTATTGGATTGTTCTTGCTGGTTCTTGATGGTTCTTGAGGTGAAACCATGGTTGATCTTCCATAAGGAGGGGTGTCCAAGCCTAAATCTAGGTTTAAAGCATTAAAAAAGCATTAAATAAAATTAGAAAAGTGAAGAAGTTCATACCTTGGAGTTGCAGCAATGGAGGAAGGGCTGGAGAGGAGAGAGAAGCTCCAAGAATCCAATAAGAGAGAGATGGGAAAATCGACCCCCCTTATGCCTCTATTTATAATAAAAAAATTAGGTTTAAAAATTGACAATTTTGAAAATTTTGGACTCTAAAGGGGGGGGGGGGGGGGGCGATTTTGGGGTGGAGTTACCTAACTACCCCTAGTCTAAATTATCCTAAATAGTTCCTAATTAACCCCTAGCTAAACCTAAGAATCCCCCAAATGTGGTGCCACTTGGCATTCTCTCACATTGGGTTTTTAAAACACTTTTAAAAACCTTTAAAAACACTAGTTTTAAAAACTAACTTTCAAAAATGAGTTTTTCAAAATGGTTTTGACTCTTCTAAACCTCTAACACTAACCAAGACATCAACTAACCCTAGTCTAGCCCTGACTTACTCGAATATGGCACCACCTCGAGTGGGCCCTACTTGAGTTTTTCAAAAAGCGATTTTAAAACTTGAAATTGAAGAAGTTTTCAAAAGATTTTCAAAAGTAAACTTAAAATTAGGATTTTTGAAATGGCATAAGGTCCTAACTGAGTTAGAATTCCTCTGGATATGGTGCCAACTGAGTGGGCCCACATCGAATTTTGAACATTTTTTAAATAAACACTGAAAATGGCTTTGAAAAGGGGTTAAAATCAGTATTTGAAATTCAAGATCTTTGAAAATAGGGTCTCAAGCGAACTGGAACTCCGGGTTAGAGTCCTGAACTCTTAGGACTCTGAGATTTTAGATTTTAAAAGCCAAATGAAAGAATTTTCAAAAGATTTTATCAAGAAATGATGAAATAAGTCAGAAAACACAGTCAGGGTTAGACTCCCAACTCGACCGAACTCTAAAATAGAGTCCTGAACTAACTGGACTCTGTGAAATGACCTTAATTTCGAAAACAAACGAAAAAGATTAAGAATGGAAGTAAAACAGACTTAAAAACCAAACTTCTGACCGGATTAGGACTCTGAGATAGAGTTCTGATCGGACTGAAACTTTCAAAAATTTGAGAAATTTGATAAATAGAGGCATTCAGAAGCGACACCATCTAAATGGGTCTCATCTGTGAATTGAAATCGATTAAAGTTTGAATTTGAAAGGAATCCATATTGTTTTCTGAGAAAATATTTCGAAATACAAAGTCCTGGGGTTGAAAAATGACAGAGTATTGAATAAAAACCCAGGTTTTGAAATTGATTTTGAAATAAAGCTTTAAAATTCAAATCTGGATTGAATGTTTTGAAATAGGAGTGTTGGATCTCGAAAATGAGATGCAATGTCATACAATGCTATGCAGAATGCGTGCAATGACATGCAATGATCTGTGATGACTTATGAAATGGACAAACACTGGATGAAGGTAAAAATTTGGTATGTTTACAGAGTTAAAAACTGACAATGAGCTTCTTGGTTGATCAGAGAGGCACTTTGAAAAAGGTTACCCCTTATAAGAAGACATTTAAACATTTGCAAATGAGGAATATAAAAGATGACGCCAGGCCATAAGAAAGATTGACAAATTTATCAATGCATTGAAGAAGGAAATAACAAATTGATAGAAGAACTGAGACTACATTGTCCCTTCAAAATGACAAAATGATGAAAGTGACATAGTCTCGACATTGTCAATTTTTAGAAAACTTGCTCAGGATGGTCGACTGGTATCTTCCTCATCTTCAATAAGGATATTCTTGTCGATGCAATCTTGAATGATATTCTTCAGGACAAAACAATTCTCAGTGTCATGTCCCACTGCCCGATGAATTTTGCAAAATTTTCCTTTGAATCTGCCCATGATTGTTGCAGGATCAGCTGCTTTAGGTAAACGGATCATATCTTTCGGGAGCATGTATTCCAAAACACTCTCTAGTGTCTGGTCCAAAGGGGTGAACTTTCGATCCGTACTCCAATCCTTGCGCTTTGGCTTTTCTTGATCTTTCTCTTTATGCTGAGGACTAGATTGAAGAGGCCTATCATTGTTGGAGAACTTTCCTTTTTGGCCCTTGGATCCCTCTGAATAGTGATCATGATTCTTCTTATTGCTTTTGCTATCATTGGCAAAAAGAGTGAAGTGATTCTTCGGAGATCTTACTGTATCTTTCGCGAGCATGTATTCCAAAAAGCTTTCAAATATTTGATCCAAAGGGGCCATCTTGCGGTCCTGATTTCGATCATCATGTTGTACCTCTTGCCGAGTGCTTGATTTCTGCTAAGACTTGGCAAAGACAGTCGACTGGTATTCTTTCTCACCCTTAACAGCGAAATTCTTGTCGATATAATCTTGGACGATATTCTTAAAGACGAAACAATGTTCAATATCGTGCCCCGTTGTTTGGTGGAATTTGCAGAAGTGGTCTTTCCATTTCCCTAGGGCGACCAGAGGATTAGCAATTCTTGGAAGCTTAACCATTCCTTTGCTCAGCATGTATTCATGGACCTCTTCGAGGGGTTGATCTAGAGGAGTGAATTCGCGATCGTAACCCCAACCGTCATGCTTTTTCTTCTCTTTCTGTTGACTCAATTTTTCACTCTGCTTTAAAGATTTCTCTTTCTAACTTGTACGATTGCCTTTGTTATCCTTGCACCCCTCGCGGTGGGCCTTGACAGAATTTGTCTTTTTTGAATCTTGATTATTCCTGACGGAGGTGATGCCATCATGGAAATCTTTGTTCCTGAAGACCTTCTTTCCCTTGTCATGAGCTTGCAAATCTTTAATCATCTTTGTCATTTCCTTCAGCTGTGTTTGGACCGGATCATCCATTGCTTGATTTTTCAATTTATAGGTTGTCTCTTGCCTATGAGGAGATCTTTGAAGTGCTTGCCAGACTTCATACTTTTCATTAGTGCCACCTACCGATTCTGATTCATCAGATGCATCCTCGTGTTGTATATATTTCTTGGATAGTTTTAAAACTTTCTTGGCTGACCGGCCTTTTGCCCTCTGCTTGACCTGGATCTTTTCTGTACTAGCTTTAGCTTGTTCTGTCAACATTTTGGTCATTATCTCTTTGAACATAGCATATATCTGAGGATCAACATCATCCTCTGCTTGCTGACCTTGACTTCTGACTGATCGGGGTGAGTCCATTTCCTCTTCTGAAGTGACTGAGTATGCAACGCCTTCAACTGATGAGGTTTTCTTTTCGGACCTTGTCTGACCCATCGAGTATCACAAATGCTCTCCTGAATGTTACTGATGCTCTCTGCAAGGTAGAACTGATGATTAGGCTTTTGAAGGAAATTTGGTTGAAGGAAAATATTTGTTGAGAATTTTGGTAGACAATTGAAATAATATCCCATTACTAGGGATTGAGTCGTCGCTGGAATTACGACAATTGCACTGTTATTCTTTGCAAAATAAACAACTGAAAAATATGCCTTGTTACCTAGGCGAGGTCGTCAAACCAAGATAGGATGAAATTTAAAGGAATTTTATTGAAGAAAAAGACATGATTTTATTAATAATAGACTCGACAAAGGGGAGGGGGACGAACAATTTTCCACCATTCCTGATAATCAGAGGACACTCGGGGACCAGGAAAAATAGTGAGAGTGACAAAAGAATCCCAGCCATGTCTGGCAGAATGATATGCTCCAGATTACTGATCTGATGTGAGATCGAACTCTGGAAAGACCCCCGATAGTGGACGAATCTCTACACGTTTTTGTCTCTGAGAGAACTGCCTGACACACCGCTCTGGATAGTAGTATACGCAGAAGAATGGACCAAGTAGCATGAACCGCTTGTCGTATGCATAAGTGTATCTTGGAGGTGATTCCTGGCGATCAAAGTAGTCTCATACGACCTCTTCCTCCTGAAGATTATCGATCAAGAATCGGTATCGTGCAACTGGCAGAAGCATTTTACCATTGTATCTGAAGGAACTGGCTCGAGCTGGCACATGCTGAAGGAACCAAGACTGCAAGGCATAGGTGCATCCTTCGACTAGGATCGACTCTCCGAGTGTGAAACGAGTCAACCCTCGGTACAGGAAGGCGAGTGCGGCCATGGCTATCGAGAGGCGGCTGGTCTGTCGACTTCCCCATCTCCTTAGAAGCTGAACTATTCTGATATCCATATAATTCCGTCCGTCGGGAAAGAAGGCTAATCCCACCATGCACAAAACCATCACGTGCTGGATTCTCTCTCGAGCTGTCCTCGACAATGAGCTGACCTCTGCAAATGTTCCATACTGTCTATAGATTTCGAGCAGGTCCACATATTCTTTTCCATCCTCCTCTATCAATGGCCAAGACTTGCGTCCTGTCATGCGAGCTAAGGCATCCTTAGGGTCCAGACCCTTAACATTAATCAGAAACTGTTTCTCCAATGGATCTCCAGGCTAACCGGCTGGCTCGGGCAATCCCATAATCTCTGAAAATTCATCTATCAGCACCGTCATCTCGCCCCATGGGAACCAGAAGGTAGAAGTGCTCGGATTCCACCGCTCTGCTAGTGCATGAATCAAATTGCCGTTGACTGTCTGCTTTCTCACTGCGGACGCCAGTTCTAACCCACAATCGTCCAAGTGGTCCAAAAACATACGAGAGAAATTCTTGAACCATAAATAGTACCACCGGGGAAAGAAGGATCCGGTGCTGAGGACTCGATGCTCGAAAAGACTTTGTCGCACCTCGTAGGAGATGTGACCCTCAGGGAAGACTGAATCAAGCTGATTGGATGCCATCAGACTGGAAGACATAGAAAATTGGAATAAGACTTGGGAAAATACAGGAATTTTGAAAGAGAATTGCAGGTAGGATAAAATGAAGCAGAAAATTCGAGATCCAGAAGAAAGGAAAGAAGGAAAATTACCTGGAGTTTTGAAGAAAATAGAGGAATTTCATGAAAATCGTCCAGGGTTTTAATATTTCATAAAATGGAGTATTTGAAAATCATCCAGGGTTTAAAACATGGACAGTATATGGGCATGGATTGGAAATCGTCCAGTATTTTAGAAAATATGGAAAATAAAAAAAGAAATGACTTTAACACATTTAAACACATCCTACACAATCAAGTATGCACATACAGCATTCCCTAAAAGCTGACTCTAGATGCACAAATTTTGAAATAGTTGCAGGACCTTAATCCTAACTCTAAGGTTCAGATCATCTGTGTCCAATCCAGTTATGCCTATATACTCAAGCCAAGGCTCGATGTACGTGGCATAAAATCAAATTCTCCGGTTCTGGGTTCAAGTTTTCCAACATCCTTGAGCACCTGCCGATATACGTTGGACTATGGCCCTTGGTACGTGGCAGGGGGGTTTTCACCCAAATAAGTGGCCCAGTTGTGAGGCTCTGTCCCAAACTATGGTTCTTGAAGAGAGCCCAGCAACGTGAAGACCGGGACAATATAGGTGGGGTGAGTTTTGAAAAACATGAGCACATGCAATCAAACAGAAGGCTCTAAGTCCTAAAGAGATAGAATTTTGAAATATCTGAAGAAGCAAACATTGTTTTCATACAATTCCTAAATTGAGGAGTGTTGTATTAGACCTAAGTCTATGTGAGCATGAATAATTCTCCTCAATATGGTCCTACCAAACCATACCTAGTCTATATGCATTCCATATCAGCTGGGTTCAAGTCTAGGCTTCTAGGTTCACATGATATCATAAAGCAAAGCTGACATTCCATGGAAATCGATTTTGACAATTTGAACTAAGTAGAGCATTAGATTGATCAAGCGAAGACAGGTCCCATCTCGGTCGCCAAACCTGTTATCATCGCAAAATTTTTACTTTTTGCGAGTCAAACTGACCTTTAAAAAAGATTTTGAAAATAACTCGCCTCCGTTTTTAAAATGCGGGATTATTCCAAAGAATGGGACTCGCCTGTCGGTATGAAGTTCGACCGTTCCTGCCACCTTTAACAGGGGTAATCGAACCAAGGATCAATCTACTGCTCTGCTCTATTCAACTTGTCTAAATCATATTCTAATTTCTAAATGCACATAGAATCAGGCATGTGCTATGAATTTTCTGAAAATGCATATTTGAAAACATGATGTTTGCTTTGAATAACTGAAACACTTAGAATAGATATCACATGGAAAATCATGAATTGGGATTTGAAATGTTCTTCTGAGAAAAGTAAAAATCGGTTTCTGAAGAAATCTTGAGGTTTTGTGAAAATCGATTTTGAGAAATATGAAATAACTTTGAAAAACTTGATTTCTTTGAATTCAAACTTTGAAATTGAAAATATAACTTTGAAAAATCGAATTTGGAACTTGGGAAATACTTGAAATATCATTTGCAAATCCATATTTTGAGAAAATCCATTTTTGAATAAGACAGAGAAAAATTTGAGAAAAATAAACTTCTTTGAATTGAGATTTGAATTGGCATTGGCAAATGCATGAAATGAATGAATATGATTTTGAGAAATTGAAAAAAACTCTTTGTATTTTTAAGAAATGCAGTGCATTTTGAAGTTAGCCTAAGAGTGTAGGTTGAATGTGGCTAATGTGAAGATCATAAATCTAGATATCCTTCATATTCTGACTATGGCCATAAATACGAATTCCACCAAGTTTATAAACTTCATAAAAGCTAGTGTATGTGCCATTCGTGTAGACCATAGTGAGTTTGAATATGCATCAATCATCATCCATCACACATTAACATTATTTAAAAAAATAAACTATATGCAATGCTGCCTAAGCTAAGCAGGAAATGTAAATTCTTATTCCAAAGTTTAATTTAGTTTACATCACTATTGAAATTTAAATACATGAAAAATAAAGTCTTCAATGTACCTACAAAACTAAAAAACTTTGTTAGTGATGATATGTTGGCTTTTCTAGATTTATCCAGCAATATCTAGAAATTACTGGATTTTGCTAGATATAAGTCTTTTCCATGATTCCCTTAAATAAAAATGGATAAAATATAAAATAAGATTGACTAAATATGAAAGAGAAGATATGAAATTTCGAAATTGGGGTCAAAATGACCAAAATACCCCTAATAACAAGACTATGGCCTTGAAATTAGGGTTTTTAGAAATATATTTGGTAAAATGCAAGTTTTGAAATTTAAATGAGGATAAATTAACTCAAATATGATATGACATGATCAAAAATATGAAAATTAGGGTTAGGGATTTCAAAATTGAGGTCAAATGACCAAATTGCCCCCAATAGCAAGACTATGGCCTTGAAATCAGGGTTTTTTGAAATAAATTTTGGTAAAACTTAGGTTTTATGCACTAAATAAAATCAAATGAGCATCAAATTAAACCTAAAGCATCCTAATATGATTATGAATATGATTAAACCCTAAAAATATATGCTTATGTATGAAAATCCAAGAATATCATAAATTTTGTGATTTTTGCAGTGTTTTGGAATTCTTCGGGTGCCCTGTTTTGCAATTCAAGCCATTCAAGCATCAAACGGATTCTAAAAATCCTAAAAATTGGTACCTGCACTTGTGATAACCCTAATATCAAATTAGAATTATAAAAATATTTTTTTGGCATTAAATTAATCCGAAAATTGTATTAAACCCTAAAAATATGCTATTTTTGACCTAGTTCACCAACCAGTCTCAGTCCAAGACCCGAATCAGGGGTCAAACCTCCATGAAAATCTATGAAATTTTACAGATAACAAATATACAAGAAAACAGAACTTTTACTTTTTACAGATCTGAAAAATCCTTTAAAACCAGGGAGATACCCATCCGACAATCCGGACTTGAATATATTGATTTTAACTTTGGTTCTGACTGATACTTTCAATTGAAAATTCTGGGATAAATAGCAGTACTCATTAAAAATATCTGATATTTTAACAATGAACTGTTGACAAAAAAATAATAATACTCATTTTTTACAGATCATGAATCAGATCTGTATTTTGGGATTTATAAACAACACAAGTCTGATTAGGGTTTTGGAAAACCCTAACGAGTTTTAAATTGAAAATCAGAGTCTCTGACAGAGGAAAAATACGAAACAGTAATAAAAAATTCTGAAAATTTCACAGTAGACAGATCTAATTAATGTAAATTCATAAAACTTTACAGATCTAAAATCGGATATAGGATGAGAAAAATATCATCACAGCAAGTTACCTTCTTGATTTTAACAACGATTTTAAAGATTTAAAAACCTGACTTGATGTTTGATTTTTTTGAAAGAGTTCCCGAAGTTTAAAATCTTTGATTTTTTTACAGTAGTTCAATAACATATGCATTCATCACATATAAAAAAATCAGAAATTAACAACACATATTTCAATCCAAAATAGCATGCTCTTTTCTGTTCAAAACTAAAAACACACAGAAATCTAAGAAACTTGAGAAAATATGCATTAACTAATGAAAAACTATAAAATAAACACTATAACAGTAAAATAAAAATTATTTCTATGCTGGAAAACGTGTAATAAACATGGATAAACAAACAAATAAATAAAATACAGGGAACCCATGGCTGGAATTTGCTTTCACCTTTGAAATCATGGATTTAACCCATTTAACGGGTAAATCTCACGTTTCGTCGGTTAAGAACATGAAAAACGTACCTCTCATCAATTCTAATGGATTAGAATCCTTGAAATCACCCTCAAACTGAGTTAGATCATCTTCTTGGGTCGATTTTGGGGTTCTTGGATGAAATCCATGGTTAAATCCATGAACACAAGAGTTTCCATGGTGAAATCTATTGAAAAATCATAAAAAACTAATAAAATAATAATAAAATAATATTAAATAACTCACCTTGGGGTTGCAGATGCAATGGAGGAAGGTAGAGGTGCTGGAGAGGAGAGAGAAGCCACGAAAATTTGAGAGAAAAAGAGCTCCTTTTGACCTCTTGAAGTCCCCTATTTATAGGTTTTCAAAACCTCCTTAATTAGGGTTAATTAAGGAGTTTTATTTTTTTAGAACTCTTTCTAATAAATCCAATAAAGGGGGCAACAATTTTTTGGAGAATTATAGCCTAGGTGGGACTCTAATTAATCCCTAATTAACCCCTAATTAAACCCTAGAAAGTCCAAATGTGATGCCACTTGGCATCTTCCACATTTGGTTTTTTAAAAACCTTTAAAAACCTTTAAAAACACTAGTTTTAAAAACTAAACTTCAAAATGGGTTTTCAAAATGATATTAACTCTTCTAAACCCCTAACACTAACTAAGACACTGACTAACCCTAGTCTAGCCCTGACTTACTCGAATATGGCGCCACCCCGAGTGGGCCCTACTTGAGTTTTTCAAAAAGCAATTTTAGAACTTGAAATTGAAGAAGTTTTCAAAAGATTTTCAAAAGTAAACTTAAAATTAGAATTTTTGAAATGGCATAGGGTTCTAACCGAGTCAGAACTCCTCTGGATATGATGCCAACTGAGTGGGCCCACATCGAGTTTTGAAGAATTTTGAAATAAACACTGAAAATGGCTTTGAAAAGGGGTTAAAATCAGTATTTGAAATTCAAGATCTTTGAAAATAGGGTCTCAAGCGAACTGAAACTTCGAATTAGAGTCCTGAACTCTTAGGACTCTATGATTTTGGTTTTTAAAAGCCAAATAAAGAAATTTTTGAAAAGATTTCATCGAAAATGGTGAAACAAGTCAGAAAATACAGTCAGAGTTAGACTCCTAACTCGATCAGAACTCTAAATTAGAGTCCTGGATTAACTGGACTCTACAAAATGACCTAATTTTTGAAAATAAATGGAATAAAAAAAAATGGAATAAAAACAAACTTTAAAACAGACTCCTGACTGGACTAGGACTCTGGGACAGAGTCCTGATCGGACTGAAACTCTAGATTTTTGGTATTTTCTGAAAAACAAATGAAAGAATTTTAAAAAATAGTTAAAAACACGATAAAATCGAATTTTGGTTTAGAGTCCTGATACGATTAGGACTCTAAGAAAGAGTCCTAATTCGATCAGAATTCTAAGAATTTTGGTTTTTCTGGTAGGCAAATGATGAAATTTGGGCAAAGCTTTTGAAAACCAGTGAAAATGAAGCGAGAACAACAATTTTGGATAGAGTCCTGCTTCGATCAGGACTCTGGGGTAGAGTCCTGATTTGATCAGGACTTTGAGATAAAACCTCAGAATTTTGAAATTCTTTGATAAAAGTGTAATAGTTTTGGTATGTTGAAAGATTTCTGAAAGATTCTCTCAAAATTGAAATCAGGATCAGAGTCCTGATCCAACTAGGACTCTCTGATCAGAGTCCTGTTTTGACTAAAACTCTAAGTTTCTGACTCATTTTGAAAGATTTTAAAAGATTTGATTGAAAATAGATAAAATAGTTGTAAAAGATTAGAGTCCCAATCAAATTGAAACTCCGAACAAGAGTCCTGATCTGACTGGACTCTTAAAGAAGAGTCCTGATCCAACTAGGACTCTGAAATTTTGGCCAAAATAAAAGATTTTAAAAGGTTTTCTTCAAAGACAGGTAAAAAGGTAGTGAAAAGTAGAGTTTTGATCCGACTAAGACTCTAAAATAAAGAGTCCTGATCCAATTAGGACTCTAAGATTTTTGAGATTTTTGACAAGTGAAGGAATCCAGAAGCGACACCACCTAAATGGGCCTCATCTGAGAATTAAAATCAATTGAAATTGAGTTTGAAATGAATCCAGATCGTTTTCTAAGAAAGTATTTCAAAATATAAGGTCCCGGGGGTTGAAAAATGACAGAATGTTGAATAAAAACCCAGGTTTTAAAATTGTTTTTGAAAGAAAAGTTTTAAAACTCAAATCTGGATTGAATGTTTTGAAAACAGGAGTGTTGGATCTTGAAAATGAGATATAATGACATGCAATGTTATGCAATGCAATGCAATGAAATGGTATGCCGAATGCATGCAATGATATGCAATGACACATGAAATGTAAGTACTGGATGAGGGTGAAAATTTGGGGTGTTTACAGCAACCAAGACCAATGATCATAGAGTAGTGCTTAAGTTCATTAAGCACAACATTTTCAGTCGTTTTGGTGTGCCACGTGCGATGATTAGCGATGGTGGCAAGCATTTTAGGAATGTACAGATAGCTTCTCTGCTGAGAAGATATTCTGTCAATCATAGATTCACCACTCCATATCATCTGCAGACTAGTGGACAGGTTGAAGTGTCCAATAGGGAGATTAAGCGAATTATTGAAAAGACAGTTCGCCCGGACCGCAAGGATTGGTCACAGCGCTTAGATGATGCACTTTGGGCATATAGAACTGCATTCAAGACTCCCATTGGCATGTCCCCGTATCGCCTTGTATTCGGGAAAGCATGCCATCTTCCTGTCGAGCTAGAGCATAGAGCGTATTGGGCTATCAAGAAATTGAATTTTGACCTTACCCATGCTGGCAAAGAGAGAGCACTCCAGCTCTCAGAATTAGAGAAACTCAGGAATGATGCGTATGAGAATACCAAATTATACAAAGCTCGCACGAAAGCATTTCATGATAAGCATATTGCCAGGAAAGTGTTTAAGCCAGATCAGAAAGTGTGGCTATATAATTCTCGTTTGCATTTATTCCCAGGGAAGTTGAGATCGAGATGGACAGGTCCTTACATTGTGAAAGAAGTATTTCCCCATGGAGCAGTGACATTATTCAATCCTATGACCCAAGGTACATTCAAGGTGAATGGGCAAAGATTGAAGCCCTTTATTTCAGATTCCTTGCAGGATGGTGAGTGTGAGATAGTGCATCTCACGAAGGCATAAAGATTCAACCAGAGGGATGTATCATATGTACACTAGTTTATTTTTCATTTCAGTATTTTTCTTTATTCAATATTTCATTTCATATGTGCTAACATTTGTTTTGATGTATGCAGGATGAATCTAACACTTAGTATATCAAGTTACCAGGTACAGAGAAGAGCTTTCAAAGAATTCAAAGATCAGATGAAATTCAACTTCAGAAGCTCATAGCAGATCAGGTTGTATCTATCCTTTCTCCCATATTCTTATGGTCTTTTAGTGTATGTGCATCGTATTGTTATATATTTTGTATGCCACTAGGGACAGTGTCATTCAAGCATGGGGGGGTGGTTTAGATGCACAAAAATTTCAAATTTTTTTTATGACTAGTAATTAAAGTAGGCATTTGAGAACAAGTTGTAGCATATATGATTGTTTTTGGCATAATCTAACAGTTTATAAATTTTTAAAGCCCCATGAAAGTTTTTTTCCCTGAACTGAGTCAAATAGAGTAGTTATTCATGAGAAAATTCAAAGAAAAGATAGTATTTGATTGTTAGAAAATTTTGAATCACTTTAGTATAAGTATGCACAGTGTGTTTTGTGAAAGAAATAAGCAATGGAAAGATGTTTTTGAAAAATGAGTTTAAAAAGAATAGAGCTACGTTTAGTTGTTGATGTCTTCGTGAATCCTAGTAGTAAAACTCAGACACGAGATGAAGTGTTTGAGTCTCTTAACGAAAAGGATAACGAAGGAGATCATCCCCTTGTCTAGTTGATATCTGTGGCCTTTGTAGTTCGAGTAAATAGAATCTGAGGGGTGTTTTACACTTGGTGCCCCAAAGCCAGCTGGTTTGGGAGCCACCAGTTCGAAAACTCGTTACATGAACTACATAGAAAGCCTAAGAGATAGAGACATTGCACATGACGAGAGGAAGACTATACGTAAACTATTAGAATAGAAGGTCTAGTGACTCGAGCAATTAAGTCCGAGGGATACTCCGTATCTAGTGCCCTAACATCGGCCGGCTTGGGAGTCACTGACCCAAAGTTTGCTACACGGGTCACGAAAACTGACTATTCGAAATAGTGCTCATGTGAGAAGAATGCTCAAGAGAACAAATTTGAAAAAGGGTGAAAAATGAAAGAAAGAAAAAAAGATAATGTGCTGAATGAGAAAATTTTCATTGCTTAGGCATATATGTGTATTACTGTGTAGAAAATATACAAGTGAAAATAAATGAGTAAAACATGAGAATACTTGACTTTCTGAGAAAAATCATAAACGAGCTACAATATTAGAAAAGTGAAGGAAAATAATTTTTACTGTGGTGGCATGAGATTTTTAAACTTGTTTTGAGAATGTCAAGTACATGAAATATTTGTTCCAACTGCATTCTTAAGAGCCTCATATTTTTGAAAAAATCATTCTTGCATTTCATTGATGTTTGTGGGTAGCATCTCTGCAAACTCTCAGGAGACCTTACTCGTCCACTAGTGTAAGCTAGGGGTTAAAAGGGCTTGTTGCATATGCTAAATGCAACCGTTATTCCTACAAAAGTGAGTTAGTTTTTATGCATTCATATTTAGCATTTCTTGTCTCTATTGCATAGCATAATTAGGGTTTGTTAAGGGACTAACAAACATTCAAGCATGGGGGTATTTGATGATGCATGAAATGCACATCATGTTAATAAGTTTTTCATGCATTTTGTAACAAGTTTAAGGTTTTAAACCCATGTTTAGATGTATTTTGATAGTAAGGGGTTATGGTTCGAATTTCAGAAAAATCGGAGTTAAAATGAGAGAGTTATGGCTATTTCAGTGTTTGGGCACGGATTTCGAGGTGGATCGGATCCATATCCGACCCAATTAGGTTATTTGGACTTTGGATCAATCCTTAGAAAGCCCAAAACCCAAAACCCAACCCACACGCCTATCCATATCCAATTCAAAAAGTTTTGCAGAAAACCCCCAAGAAAGTGGCGCCTAGCAAAATTTTATTTTTTAACCTTCTTTCTGAAAAATGTCAAAATTATAAATATAATTTTTAGAGAAGCCCTAGACGTCTTTGGCTTTGTTTGGACGCCCTCTGAAGTGCCTCTAGCTCCAGCATCTCCTTCCCCTCCATTCTCCCATGTTTTGGCCATTGAAGATCAGTTCATGCTTGGTTTTCAAGCATATTTCGACCTCTCTTGTGATTTCTCTCCATTTCTTCCTTTTTCTTTGCTGTGTTTTCACCATTTTGCTGTATTTTTGCAGGTGTAGCAGAGGTGGAGACTACTAACCTTGTGTGGGAGTGCGAAACACACCAACAAGGTGAGCCGGCCCTACCTCCATCCGGTTTTCTACACCCTCCAATCGAGAATCGGCGCATACTCCATCTTCGGTGGATCTCCAACGTGTAGCAGCTGCAAAGGTGCTGTTTTTTGGTGAAGTCCAGCATTCTCGAACTGTTTGGGACGTCAAGATCAAGCCACGGTCCGCTCTTCTTCATCCCTCCTGTCGTCGGATCTTCCAAGAGGTAGGTCTTCTTCTTCCTTCTCTTCTAGCTAAAACCAAAATTGTGTGTTTGATTTTATTTTTTATTTTCTGTGTGTTTCTTATTTTTCTTTTTGTTTCAACCTTAGATTAGATTTTGTGCATAGGCCAGCACGTTAGCTTAGGTTTATTTGTTTGATTGATTCATTTGAATCGAGTTTTTTTAGATTTTTCAACCAAATCATGAAAATCGGCTAGATCTTCATCTAGCCGATTCTTCAAGTCTGTCATAGGTGTTCTTGGTTCTGTTCTACTGAAAATCCAATTATAAAATTTCATTTTTAGTCATTTTATTCGTGGGATTTGATTGTGTCTTGTTTTGCTTTCATTTTTAAAAAGAAAAAAAAAAATCGGCTAGATTTATTCTAGCCGATCTTTGCATTTTCGTTAAATGTGTGTGTTTAGGTTGGTAAGTCGTGTGGTTTGCTGTGTGTTTTGTATGTTAACAGCAGCATAAAATTGTGTTAGTTCATCTCATTATTTTAGGATTGTTCTAAATAATTGTTTTAATCATTTTGTGTTTTTGTGTTTGGTGTCTATTGAAAAAAATTACAAAAATCGAGTTTTATTTTCTTTATGTTTTTAATGAATTCCAGCATAGTGATGTTCATGTTTGCATTTGTGTAATTAGGAGTTCTTTTTTATTATATTTAATTTAGTTTTATCAAAATAGTGGTTACTTAGTTTAATCGTTTTTTGTTAGTTTATATTTTTATTTTTGTTGGTCTTTTTCTTCCCCAAGGTGGGGCGGCAGCCATTAGAGCTCAA
Organism: Nuphar pumila; assembly: GCF_984573655.1. Classification (NCBI taxonomy): domain Eukaryota; kingdom Viridiplantae; phylum Streptophyta; class Magnoliopsida; order Nymphaeales; family Nymphaeaceae; genus Nuphar; species Nuphar pumila. The sequence goes on from NC_143250.1 coordinate 47,952,091, forward strand.
TTCGAGCTCTTGGCTGTTTTTGGTAATTAGTAATTGCAATTAGGTAGGTTTAATTAGGTTGTCTAGATTCAATGTATTAGGGTTTTATTTCCTAGCCATTTTTAGGGGTCATTTAAGTAAGTTTTGGAATTAGGTTAGCATTTAATCATAGAAAATCGTATTTCTATTTGAATCTTGTTATTCTCTAGGTATTTTTAATTGCATTAGCTTAGAAAGTAGCACCATTAGGGTTGGCGATTTTTGAGAAGGAAGGTAATTAAGGTAATTGAATTTGAAAAGTTTTTGGAAATAATAGATTCTTCAAAAATCGTGTGGGGCATTTAAGAGAGATTTAAATTTTGAGTGTGCATTAAAGAAGGAGTTACTCTTTAACTTTGGAAAGTGTTTTTGAAATTAAACTAAAATTCCAATTTAGGTTCCACGATTTTCAGAAAGAAATAAATACCATTTACTCAATCTGGGAAAGCAAAAATCGTGGGGTTTTTCTAAGTTGGACTTTTCGTTTTCCAAAGTGAGCCCTTAAATATAATTAAGGAGTGTAACTCCCTCATTAAGTTGGCGATTTTTGAGAATCCAAATCATTTCAAATTTTAAGATTTGATAATTATTACCTTATTTTTCCAACCTTCTACATTAAAATCGTTAGCTTTAATTTTAGGATAATTAAGAGGTTACTAATTTAGTCGACCTAATTAAGTGAGTCAAACCCTAGGTTAAGCCTAGTTGAGTCAAACCTAATCCCTACTTAACCCAACTCGAGTCTAGTCAAACCAAAACCGAACCCAGTTAGTCTAAGTCAAGTCAAAGACCAAGACTTAACCCTAAGTCAAATCATAGACCAAACCTCACCCAACCTTGAGTCAACCGAACCTACCTATTGAAACCTAACCTAGTCAACCTAGTTGACTTAGTTAGGCGGGCCGTGTGCCTAACCCAACTCGAATCCTAGCCCAAGTTAAACCCTAGGTTAAGCCTAGTCAAGTCAAACCTACCCTAAGCTTAGGTCAACCGAGTCTAACTAACCTAGCCTAACCTAATCTAAGTCAAACCTAGCTCGAGTCAATCTTAGTCTGAGTCTACCTCACCCAACCTAACATAGTCAATTACCTTGACTAAGCATAGGAGTCGTGTACTTACCCCAAACCGATCCCACCTAAACCAAACCGACCTTAGCCAAGTTAACCCAACCTTAGCTAAGTCAAAACCGAGTCCACCTAAGTCAACCGAGCCTAGTCGAGTCGACTCTAGTCCTATTTCAACTCCGTCTCTTATTGTTCCCTATTAGTCTCAAGTTTTTTAGATTTAATCCATCGTGATTTTAGAATAGATAGTGTAGTCATTTATTTAATTGTTTTAGTTAAATTTTATATTTGTTGATTTGATGCGTGCTTGTTGGTTTGTCGTATGTTAATAATTTAGTTAGTATAGTGCATTTAGTTTATATTTGGTGCAGTACTTAGTCATATAGTTAAATGCATGATTTAGTGCCTTAGTTGTAATTGCATTATTATTTCATTTAGCTTAGAGTCATAAAATGCATATCATACTTCATTTAGATTTTATTTAGCTTCATCGTAGTTAATATCAGCATATAATCAGTCATATAGGATCATTTAAGTCTGCATTACAATTAGATTACATTCTTAGTGTGTAAAATAGATTCATAGAGTGAATAGTGCATTGAAAGAAAAGACTGATTTTTGCGGCATCGCACTGTCGCAATTTCATAAGCAAAAACTCTGTGTTTTTAGAAAATTCTTTTTCTATTCACTTTATCAACGAGTTAGCTAACTGCATACCAAATTTCAGCTCTTTCGAAGTTGATTTGATTTGATTTTTAAGCGTTTTGCGAAAACCGCTTTTTCTGGTTTTTAAATTACAGGACTTTCGATATCCTGATTTTTCCCAGTTTTGAAACGCTTATATCTGGAGTTTCAGATATTGTTTTTTCATTCTGTAAAAACTGTCAGATTGTTTAATCTGTCAGTTGCAGAACAGAATAAATTTTGGGAAAATCAGACCTCGTTTTCCTTGTCAAACTGTGGTTTTCCGAGAACCTGTCAGAAATCTGTTTTACACTAGTTAGGGGCATTTTTGTAATTTCCTTAGTTTCGGCATTTTAGACCTGTTTTCAGTAATTTCTGCATTTTAGGAGCTGCATAATCATCATACAGCATTAGTAGAATTAATTTAGTTAATTTTAGAATTATTTTAGTATTTTATTTAATTATTGTCTGATAATTAGCATTTGTTTTCTAAATTTCGTAAAATTAGACTTAGTTTTATTTATCGTTTTCATTGTTAGAATAGAATACTAACTTTGTATTTTTCTTTATTTTAGGTTGAAAAGCATCTTCATTTTTTCCAGGATTCTTTGTTCAAGTGCAAATATCGTTTAAGTGGTGAAAAGACCAAAATACCCCTCTGGCGTGCAACTGAAGACTGGAGTGCTATTTCAAGTTGTTTTTATTTTAATTTAATTAGTTGTGTAATTATACATTGATATTTATAATTAATAAATTAAATTTTAAGAAATACTCTGATTAATTCCCGTTCCCTGAGGATTTGACCCGTACTTACCACTTTGTGGAAAGTCGGTTTTTATACTTTTGGTTGACGATTTTCCAAAGTTTTATTGCAAATAATTGTTTTAAAAAGATTATTTCAAAATATCAACCAAATTTTGGCGCCGTTGCCGGAGAACGGCGAATTAATTACTTTATTTCTTAGAGTTTGATTTATTAATTTGTTTTAGTTAGTTAATTAATTGTTTTATTTTTAGTTAGTAGGATTAGTAAGTGAATATAGGCTTAACATAGTAAGTAAATATAAGATTCACATCCTGTTCTTTCTAGGATTCACTTAATTATCATTCTGCAAGGAGAGATTAGATAGGTGGGTTTTAGAAAAACTTAGTTTGTGATTTCCTGTATTTATTTGTTTTTTTTTAGTATTTTAGAATAGTTTACTTTGTTGTTATTCATTTGGTTATAGAATTCTGACATAGATAGTTAGTATATATGTTTCTTAGTTGTTGTTAGTTGTTTTATTTACGTTTTAGTATCTGTGTTAGTTAGTTTTAGATTTAGGTCGTTTGCTTACATCTGGTCTTAGTACCAGTGTATGCAGGGGCGACGAGGTCTAGGAACCCCATTACATCCATTTGTTGACAACCTAGAGAGAATTTTACATTCTCATCGAAGTTCGACAACAATGGCTCACATGGATCCTCCACCTCCACCCCCAGTTCATCCACGTCCTCTGCGGGAATACTTCATTCCCACAGATTATGTTCAGGCATCCTGCATTCGAAGACCCGAAGTAGGAGCGCCTCATTATGAGATTAAGGCCAGCATTATTCAAATGCTCCCATCTTTTTATGGCCTTAGTCACAAGGATCCCTACCGCCATTTAGATGAATTCCTCAAAATCTGTTCTACGGTAAAGATACAGAATTTCGATGATGACGCTTTAAGGTTGACTCTATTCCCTTTCTCATTGAAGGACAAAGCCAAGTATTGGCTAAAGTCCTTAGATTCTGTAGAAATAGAGTCTTGGGACAAGTTACAACAGGAGTTTCTTCGGAAATACTTTCCCATTGGTCGTACGAACCAGTATCGTCGAGCCATCACTAGCTTTGCGAAACTAGATGGTGAGCACTTTCATGAGACCTGGGAGAGAATGAAGGATCTCCTCAGGAAATGTCCCCATCATCAGGTTCCGAAATGGCAACTGGTGCAGAGCTTCTACGATGGATTGTCTGACAAGAATCGTCAGATGATCGACTCTTCATGTGGAGGGACATTCATGCTGAAGAGCGAGGACGAAGCATGGAGGTTATTTGATACATTGGCCGAGAATTCTCTCCACCATGCTTCGAGCTCTCATTCTGATAGAGCCACACCCAGCATTCAGAAGAAAGCTGGTGTTCTTGAGATTGGTCCATCTACTGCACTACAGTGCAAGGTAGACATGATTGCTCAGAAGCTGGACCAACTTCTTTCAGGACCACCCAATACACAGCAGGTGTGTACTCTGTGTGCCAGTCCGGCACACGATATCACTGAGTGCCCTTCGGCAGCTCAGTACCTTGAATTTGTTCAAGAACAAGTTCAGGCAGCTAAGGGTTACGTCAGACCGCCGAATAACCCATTTTCATCGACATATAATCCGGGTTGGCGTAACCATCCCAATTTTTCATGGAAGAATCCACAGTCTTCCATGCAGATGCCTACATCCTCTCAGCCAGCTCGGCAGCCATCTTTTACTCAGCCATTCCAGAGACTGAGCTATTCTCAGTCTTCTTCTTCAGTCCCTCCCCCGATTCAGCAGGAGTCTGTCCCGCAGACATCTTTCGAGGAGAGACTTCTCCAGGCATTCCAAGAGGTGAAAACCTCTAATCAGAACGCCTTCGAGAAGTGTAGCCAGATATTGAGCTCACATACGCAGTCCATTGCGAAGTTGGAGTCGCAAATGGGACAGTTAGCTGAGGCTATTAGTAGGAGACCCGAGGGTACATTGCCGAGTCAGGCTGTTATGAACCTGAAGGGCAAGGACCAGATGACTGGAGGCCTATTTCATACTGAGACACAGCAGCAGGCCAAATCGGTTATGGCCCTGAGGAGTGGATGTGAGTATCACGTCGAGAGCAGAGAGAGAGAGAGTAGAGAGAGGATAGAGGAGTCAGAGACCATTGTTTCACCTACGTCGGCTCAACCATCATTATCATCCCCATCCCCATTATCATCTTCATTATCTTCATCATCATCATCTTCATCCTCAGTGCAGAAGAAGGATAGGAGTGAGCCTTCTCACAAAGAGGAGGAGCCAGCCGAGTATATTCCCCCACCACCCTATCCCAAAGCATTAGAGTCTCCTGGATATAGACGGAAGCAAGGTGAGAAGATCCACGACATGCTTGACATATTCAAGCATGTGCAGATCAACTTACCTTTGCTTGATGCGATTCAGCAAGTGCCGGCTGTGAACACCCCAAATTTTTCAAAGTTTTGTAAAAATAACTCTTTTGCCCCTAACCCCGTTTTCTGAGAAAATCAAAGCAGTTTCAAAGCTCATTCTTCAGATTGTCTGAATTAAATTCCATATTGGTATATTTAAGGTTAATTTCGGATCCGAATCCAGGACTTTGAATCCATATTTCCTCAAAACCCGGATCTAAACCCATTTCTGAAGAAATTTTCTCAAAATGGCTTTAAAATTCTCAGAAAAATTTTCTTTTGTAAATATTTTTACAAAAACACAAAAAAATTAGTTTTAAAATCTTTAACTTCTCGTAAAGCTTTAGGATTATTCTAAAAATACAAAAAAATCGAAAAATAACATAAAAAACCAAAAAAATTGGAAAAAATTACAAGAAAAGCAAATGATTCTCAAGGTTTTAAGAAGCTTCTTGCTGAAAACCTCAATTTGCAACTGTTTTACAAAAAATTCTTTTTAAGGGGAGCCTCTTTTAGGAAATATCACAAAAATTCCAAAGGAATCCGCCCGCGCGTTTTCCCCTCCTCTTTCCACCCTTCATCTGCAAACCGCATGCTCTCTTTTCCACCATCAATCCTCAACGGATTGCCCTTCTCAAGTATTCCATTTCACCTTTAAGAAGAGGCCTCCAAGCCTCTTCTGGGGGACCCCATTATTTTTCATTGAGATCGGCTTTTCCACCTTCCCATTGCATACATTGCTCTTCCCTTCATTGTTTTCTTCTCCTTCTTCCTTCTTCTGTTCCCATTTTTTTTTATCTTTTCTCCTGGGTCGACTGAAGCAACCTCCATTCCAGCAAAAGTAGCCAAAAAATTCAAATCTGCACAGCATAAAGAGGGAATTTCATCTGGTCTAGCATTTTATCGTTACCATCACAGCATACCAATGCTCAGGCTTCCTCTCCTCACTCCTCAAGTCATCACCTTTGCCGTTCCAAATTAAGTTTGTGTTGGAAGTCCCTTATGGATTAGAGATTTGAGCACCAACAGCTGCCTAACTGTAAATATGTCCAATCATCCATTGGACTTGATGTTCACCTGTAAAAATCCAAAATAGGTTGCTGAAAGAATTGAAGAAGGAGATATATTACGTGGCCATGATCGAAGACATCAAGGAAAGCCAGGTTTCATCTCAAGAACAGGGAACAACTCCAAGATTTATCTCTGAAAAGAGGCTCTCTGCTACGCTGGAATTGCAATCTTTATAGAGCATTTGTAAAAGCCTAGTCCATCACCAAAAGCTGCAGTAGTAAAATCCCATTAACCACTGCCATTACAGTGGCAAATTCCCATTACCCCATCACCACTGCATTAATCATTTTTCATGACAATACAACACCTTGTTGTATGCTCTCATTATTTCACAGTAACAACCAACCGTGACACTCACTCCTACACAGCATATCCCCTATAGTATACACCATAGGCTTACATCATATTCACTTACTGTTACTGCAACACCTTGCAGCAACTTCACTTCAGCCTTCACATTGCTCCACTTCTCCTACATAGCGGCACATTATGCTGCTCCTCACCATCATCTGCTCGTAGCTACATTAGTTTAGGTATTCACTTTGGTACCAGCTGTAGCTCACAGCAGCACCTTGCTGCACCCCTCCATCCCATTTCCCAGCTGCCTCTAGCCCCAAATTGCATTCCAGCCGATTGGAACCTAGATCAACCAACCACCAAGCACTTCATGTTTCATCATACCCACAGCACCTTTTCAGCTGCTACAGCACCTTTACACCTACTGCCCCTTTTAGTTGCAATAATGGAGTTGAGATTATCCCACTCAATGATGTAAAGAATGCTGGAGAAGTTTTTATCTTACCTGTAGAATTTTGGACAGGATGCTTCAATTCCAGATCTAGGAAATTTTAAGTTTTTAGCAGCAAAATCCTTCATACACCTCATATTTATTATACAAGTATATACATATATATGTAGGCATGTTTGTATATATGTCATCTTTTCTTTCTTTCCATCATAAATAACTTGGTATATGAGTCTTTTTACTATTGATATTCATATGATATGTATAAACTTTTATTTTCAGGCTAACCAAGTTGTTTTGCAGGAAATATATAGATAAAGTCATTATTTGAAGTTGTAAATTTGATTTTATGAGTTGTAACAGCTAGACTTTAATGAAAATTTATATTTCCTGCTTTAGGTAGAATGAATGAGCATTGTAAATATTATTGAATTACCTGTTTTTCATGCATTTTGCCTTTAATTTTCAAATTCTCACAAATGGGAACACGAATGGCACGTGCACCATTTTGTAAGAGATAATAAATACTAAGTTGATGATCCACATCAATGGCCATAGTCAGGGTGTGGACAAAACTTAGCATTTTTATCTTTTACAAAATAACACTGGATCCATTTTCAAAATTCATCATATTTTTCCTAAAATATTTTATTCTTTTATCAGAATTTAACTTAAAATTAACTCAAAAATATATACCAATGGCCATAGTCAGGGTATATTGAGGGTTAATTTCATTTTAAATTCTATAAAAGCACCAAAAGGGTATTTTATCCTTCATTTGAATTTAGATATGACTATTATATAATACATTCAATGACCATAGTCAGGAGTGTATTATATCATTAATCTTATTTAAATTCATTTGAAGAATGAAATATAATTTTCAAATCCAATTCCAACTTATTCAAATTCATTCATCATATAGGATAGAATGGCATCATATTTTCAAAATTTCTTTTTTTTTTCAAAATCCCAAGTGATTCTCCTTCTTCATTTCTCAGATCAAATCTTTTTCAAATCCAATTCTATCTCAAGATTCAAAAATTCAATTTCAAAGTCCAATTTGACTTTGAAATTCCAAAATCATTTTATATTCAAACTTCAAATTTCCAACTCAAATCAAAATTCAAAGTTCAATTTAACTTTGAAGTTATCTTCTGATTTCAAAATCAAGTTCATCCCCTTATCTTCAAATCAAGGTTTGGATTCGAATCTCAAGTTTAAATTTGGGTTTCTAAAACCCAGATCCACTTTTAAAGGTCCTATTTGGACTCTTCATAATCCGAATCCAAAGTTAAATCCTAGTCTCAACTTGGATCCAGATTTCCAAGTATAAACTCGATTCCACTTCGGATCTCAGATTACAGATCCAAATTCCACTTAGGATTTAGATCCCCATTCTTCATTGGATCTCAGATCCAAATTCCAATTCTTAGGATCCAGAATCCAATTCTACTTTGGATCTCAGATTCAGATCCAAACTCCAATTCTTAGGATCCAAAACCCAATTCTACCTTGGATCTCAGATTCAGATCCAAATTCCAATTCTAGGATCCCGAACCCAATCCTACACTGGATCTCAGATTATAGATCCAAATTCCATTTAGGATCCAGAACCCAATCCTACTTTGGATCTCAGACTTCAGATCCAAATCCATTTTAGGATCCAGAACTCCGTTCTACTTTGGATCTCAGACTTCAGATCCAATTCCATTTTTAGGATCCAGAGTCCAACTCTATCTCGGATCTCAGACTTCAGATCCAAATTCCATGTTGGATTTCAAATCTTGGATCCAATTCCAATTCCATCTCAGATCTCAAAATTCCAAAAATCCTCCACTTTCATTTTCAGATTTCAAATCCAACTCCTATTTTCCAGGTTCTAAAATCCAGAATTCAATCTCCAACTCTATTTAGAATCCGGACTTTTGATTTAAATCCCATCTTGAATTCCAACTTTCAAATCAATTTTATTCTTCCCACATTTCATCTTGATTTCAAATTTCAAAGATAGAATTCAATTCCATTCCAAATATTCATCCAAGTTCAAACTTCTAAATTCAAAGTCCATTTATGACTTTTTAAAATCCTTTCTTCTCCTTTTATCTCAGTTTTAAGACCATTTCTCTCAAAAAAATCCAAATTTATTTTCTAAAGCTCTGATTATTCTAAAAACTTAGAACTTTAAATCTTAAGTTCTAGGTTAGAAACCATTTCTTCACTTTATCAGATTCATCTCAGAAACACTTGAGAATTCTTCAAAAACACTTTCAAAAAGGGCATACATTTTTGCATTGCACAAGCATGATTCTCTGTGCATTTAAACTTAGAATAATTTCTTAGCAAAACAAAAGGCATAAATTCGACCCTTGGTTCGATTACCCCTGGTAAAGGCGCCAGGAACGGTCGAACCTCGTACCGACGAGCGGATCCCGTCTCCCAGTTTTTCCGCAAATATTTCAAAAACGGAGGCGAGTTATTTCAAATATTTTCTAAATTAAGGTCAAGTGAGACCCGCAAAAGAGTTCCTCTTCTCTTCTTTCTTTTCTCTTCTCTCTTTCTTTCCATCTTTTATCTTTCTCCCTTCAAAAAGGAGGAAAATAAGAGGTTGGAAAGGAAAAGAGAGAATATTACGAGAGATTTTTTTTTTTGCGATGATCACAGGTTTGGCGACCGTGATGGGACAGCGTTTCCGTTCGGTCGAATTTAATGCCTTTTACTTTGCTTTGATATTATCTAAGTCTTTATTCTACATATGTCACCTTCATTTTTATGCAACCCTTAGGAGCCTAGATTTTGTCCTAAGCTGACATCATTGCATATAGGATTTAAGTATGGTTTGGTAGGACCATATTGAGAAGATTATTCCATGTTCACATTAGACTTAGGTCTGAAATACAACTCTCCTCAATTCTAGGGATTGAATGCAAAACAATGTATGCAAGTGTATGCTTCTCTTTATTTTTAATCTATCTCTTTAGGACTTGCATTAGAGCCATCTGATTTCTTGCATGTGGAGCATATTTTGAAAACCTCCTTACCTACATTGTCCCGGTCTTCACGTTGCTGGGCTGTCTCACTGAACCATAGTTCGGGAAAGAGCCTCACAACTGGACCACTTATTTGGGTTCGCGCCCCCCTACCACGTACCTAAGGGCCATAGTCCGAGGTATATCGGTAGGTGCTCAAGGATGTTGGGAAGCCATTACCTTAGAACCGGAGAAATATTTCTATGCCACGTACTTCGAGCTTCGGCTTGGGTATATCGGCGTATCTTGATTGGAATCAGATGATTTGAACCCTAGAGTTAGGATTAAGGTCCTACAAGCCATTTTCAAATATTGCATTTAGAGTCAGCCTTTAGGGAGTGCTGTATGCGCATCCTTGTTTGTGCAGCTTTAATTGTATGATAATTCCCTTATTCCTTCATATATATGTATCAGACCCTTTTTCAAAAAACCCTGGGTGTATTATTCAAAACTTACCCTTATTTTCAAAAAACTCCAGGTGTATATTTCTATCTACCTATATTTCTTTTTCTCTTTTAGATCAAATTCTCTTCAAAAGCCTGGAAAATTCCTTTAAAATTTTATCAACCTTTTCAAAATTTCCAGGTTGATTCTTTAAAGAGTCTATCCATAAGTCCTGCATTCTATCTAATTCCCCTTATTTTCTTTGCCCCAGTATCCTCTCAATGGCATCAAATTCCCTCGATGCCGTCTTTCCCCGAGATCATGTCTTCTATCAGATTCAGGATGGACCTCCGGATCTGCGGGTCATCCAGTCTCATCCTTTCTTCCCTCGATGGTATTATTCTTGGTTCGCCACCTTCTCACGTATGTTCCCAGACCACTTGGATGACTGTGGGTTGGAGATGGCATCAGCGGCAGGCAAGCGAACCATCAATGGAGCCCTGATTCAGGCTATGGCAGAATGGTGGAATCCACGTACCTGCACATTCTGGTTTCCTTGGGGGGAAATGACGCTACTGATGGATGAGTTTAACGATATCATGGGATTGTCCGAACCAGCTGGTCAGCCAGATGATCCTGTCGAGCAGCAGTTTTTGATCAACATCAAAGGGGTGGATGTTCGAGAAGCCTTGGCCAGAGCAACAGGGAGCAGATCCTGGTCCCTTATTGAGATTAGTGGGAATCAGTTCATCGACCTGTTCGAACTATATCAAAAGTACGGAGCCTACAAATAGGTTGGCACTCTATCTCGAGCAGCGAATGACAGGATTCAGCATGCCATGATCCTGTGCACAGTGGGGTTAGCCTTCTTTCAAGATGGCCAGAATTTCATAGATATCAGAGTCGCTCAGCTCTTTCGAAGATGGGGAAACAAGCAGACTCGTCAGCTTTCAGTCTCCATGGCCGCATTATTCTTTCTTTACAGAGGCTTGGCTCGATTTGCTCTTGGGGAGACCATTCTGGTAGAAGGATGCACTTACGCTCTGCAGTCGTGGTTCCTGCGACACGTTCCCTCGAAGGTCAGTTCTTTCAGGTTCAACAATAAGCAGCCAAAGACAGTCATCCAATGCCGAGCTCTGATCGAGAAGCTGCATCAGGAGGAGATTACCTGGGATTTCTTTGATAGAAGAGAGACTGTTCCTCGATACACCTATGCCCATGACAAGCGCTACAAGTTGATGGGCCCTTTCTTTTGTGTTGATTATCAGCCGGAGCGATGTCTGAGGCAGTTTTCACAGCGGCAGGTTTGTGCCAACACCCGCTTCCCGACAGGCAACGTGCCAAAATTCAACCTGCAGTCGGATCAGTGGTCTGGGGCATATCATGTCGCTAAATATACCTGGGATTCCTTTATTTCTCTGTCTATATTTCCAGAACCAAATGTATCAGTTGAATATCAAGAGTGGTGGCAAACTGTCTGCCCACCCTCTCTTTGTCTTTAAATGCTAAAAATATCAATACAAATTTACTTTTTGGCCAAAATGTTGTTTTCTGTACTTTGTTTATAGCGCAAATAAAAAGTCACAAATTTTGGGTGACAACCTAATCCTAGGTAAAAGGGATATTCCTTCCACATTTCTTCAATATATTATCATGGTTGACGACCTCGCCTAGGTAACAAGGCACATTTTTCTGTTATCATCAAATGGTAACACAATTATCACGAATCGTGTGATGACCCAATTCCGGGTAATGGGATAATCTCTTGAAATTGTCTACCAAATCCCTTCATTTCTTGCTTTTCTCAAAGAAATTGTGATTTTCAAAAAAGTTTCTCCATGCTCTAACTATTCCCATATTCTACAGGAAAGCTTAGGCATCTGAAAATGGTTCAGACAAGGGCTGATAACAGGGCTGATCAACAACACAGTGACAGCGAGTCAGAGGAGATGAATTCTCCTAGATTGTCCAAGAAGAATAAATCCGGGGATGAAAGCGACGTTGATCCGGCCATGTACCGGATCTTTCAAAAAATGATGACCAAGATGATGGCTGAGCAGGCAAAAGCTGCTCCCAAGAAGGCAGCTTCTAAGAGCAAAGCTAAGAAAAAGCCCATGAAGAAGCCAGTCAAGATCAACAAGCAGAAGAAGCAGCGTGACAGTATTTCTGAGGACTCCGGGTCAGCAGGAGAAGTCTCTGAAGAAGAAGAGCAATTGTTCTACATTCCAAAGCACTTGCGGCAGTCCAAGAGGCCAGTGGAAGATCCAGTATCAGTAAACAAGCCCAAGTATGGGGCCCCCGCAGAGGATTCAATTCAAGCTTTAACCAAGATAGTCAAGGACCTGCAAATCCGTGACAAAGGAAAGAGGTCATACACCAGGCATGACTTCTATCTCGGTTTAGAAGGAGACAAGGATCTGGAGAACCTCCCCCGAAAATTCATCAAGTTTGACGGAACCGGCGATCCAAAAGCCCATTTAGCAATGTTCTTCGCCGAATGTGCCCGATTCAGTGAAGATAACCGCGCCCTTTTCCTTTGTTTTCCCCGCAGCCTGGACGGGATAGCAGCGAAGTGGTACGCTGAACATGTCAATCCCATCGAACTGAGGGATTTCAACAAAGTTGTTAATATGTTTGTTGAACGTTTCCTGTTCAACACAGAGGCTCTACCTACCCTGAACCATTTATGCAACCTCAGACAGGAGCCCAATGAGAAGGCCAGGGATTTTATCCATAAGTGGAGAAGTATTTGCAATAAGACGAGGAATCCCATTTCTGAGGAACATGCCCTCCAGGTCATCCTCAACAATTTCTGTCAGCCCCTGAAAAGCCTCCTCTTCCCATATCCCTCTAAATCCTTCATCAAACTAACAGAGCGAGCCGAATGGCTCGAAATGGGGGTAGAGAATGGGATGTACAAAGGTGTCTCTTCGGCAAAAAACATCTTGGACCCAAAGAAAAAGGCCCATTTTACCTACTCAGCTGATATCCCCGAAGACCATCAGGGCAGTAGCAGTAAGAATGACAGCGGCAGTAGCATGAGGCCTGAACAGAACAGGGGAAGAAAGGGCAAGTTCTTCAAAAACAATGACAAATCTCTCCCAACCGGTCCTCAACAAAAAAGGGACTTTCAAGAAAAACCAAAACACATCAATTGGAGCAAAGATAGAAAATTCACTCCTTTGGACCAGCCTCTGGAGAAAGTGCTGGAATACCTGCTATCCCATGGGATGGTAAAGTTACCCAAAATTGCAGACCCTCCAGTATTCATGGGGAAATACAGAGAGCAATATTGCAAGTTCCATAGAGCCATGGGGCATGATACAGAGCACTGCTTCGTCTTGAAGCATTTGGTTCAGGACTATATCGACAAAAGCATCCTCGTAGAAGATGAAGAGGAGGGCAAAATGGAAATTTTATCTGCTCCATTTCCCAAGCATTCGGCATCAACCATCTTAGAACACTCTTTCCTCCCACAGAGCCATATACATCCATGCTCTAGTGAAGAGCTAAAACTTCAGCATCAGGTAATGGTTCTACACCAGGATCAGCCTATGTCTCAGAAAATGGATATCTTCTCACTTCTTGACCAATTAAGTGTACCAGTCAAAGATGAAAGAATTCCAATTTTCCCAAGAAGTTTTCTCAAGAAAGAAGCCTGCGCAGAAAAGGCAGAAACCTCTAAAGCAGCAGAGGAACAGGCTGATGATTTCCAGAAGCCAATTACGGCACTCTCCAACATTTCCATCTTTGAATTAACTCATGATTCTCCCAAGCATCAGGAAAAGTTGGATGATCTATTAAGAAAGATCAAGGTGAAGCCGGGGACCACGCCCGAAGACATGGCGCAGATTGTAAACCAGGCGATGACAAATGCGCCTATTACTTTCTCTGATGAGGACCTGCCGAAGCCTCATTCATTTCACAACAACGCGCTGTACATTGTAGTCAGGACCAGGGGCATGACTGTCCCACATGTGAAAGTGCACTAGGATCGAGGCAACGAGCACTAGAGGGGGGGTGAATAGTGCTTTTAAAACTTTCTGCGGAATATTGAAGGATTTTGCAAATCTCAAAGCAAACACACAAAGAACACAAGATTTTATCCTGGTTCGGTCAAACCCGACCTACATCCAGTCCCCAAGCAAAACCTGCTTGAGATTTTCCACTATCAACCTTGTAAAATACAAGATCACACAGACCATAACCGGTCCCACTTTCAGTAACAATCCCACTGAAAGCAAACAACTCCTTTACACCAAGGAGTCGTTCTTTTTACAGAAAATAAATAACAACTTACAATACAACCTATGAGCCTTCCTTTTGAATGCAAATGAGATGCAATTGGCTTTTGAGGTTGTTGAAACACTCTACTCACGAATTCACTATCTCTCAAAGTGATTTGAGTGAAAAACTGAAGTGAAAATATCACGTGAGTGAGAAAACAAATACTTGAATGAATAGGAGTGAAAAGCAAGAAGTAATTCAATATAATTCTATTGAATTTTTTTAATGTTTTTGAGTGTAGAATGCACTCATATTTAGTTAAAATATTCCATACGTTGAGAGTATGAAAGGGTGTCAAAACTGTCCATTTTGAATGATCAAAACGTTTGAAAAATGAAAAGACACGCCTTTTTTTTGAAGTTTCAGGAAAATGGCAAAATTAGTCGACTGAAACATCAGTTAGTCGACTAATAGTTAGTTATTAGTAGACTGACAGTTATCGTCGGTCGAGTGATCTGTTAATCGAGCCGTTTGAAAATCTAAACTTTTGAAACTTAGTCGACTTGAGAAAAGTTAGTCGACTGATAATATCATCAGTAGACTGAAAAACCTTTTAGTCGACTACTGCTAAAAACTTCTGAAAAACAAACATTCTGTTCGGTCGACTGATAAAAAGCATTAGTCGACTACTGCTAAATTTTTCAGAAAACACATGTTCTGTTCAGTCGACTGATAAAACCATTAGTCGACTGCTGCTAATTTTCCAGAAAACAGACATTCTGTCCAGTCGACTGATAAAACCTTTGGTCGACTAATTTGACAAGAATGACTTTTTAGAAAATATGGCGCGAAAGGATTAGTCGACTGATAAGTCTATTGGTCGACTAATAAACATGAAAATTTAAGAAAAGAGTTTTCTAAAAAGATTTTCAAAAAAGTTTCTTTTAGAAAAGTTTTTCTAAAGACTTTTAAGGTGAAATGCAACCTAAATATGCACACTAGTCTTCAAAGATTCTTCACTGAATTCTTCAATTTCTTCATAGCCTTAGCTGAAATGCAGTTGATTCCACTTGCTCATCATCAAAACCTTGTACTTGAAGTATCATGTATGGCTTCATTGTCGTAACAATCTCCCCCTTTTTGATGATGACAAACTTAATCAAAGATGAAACTTTTTAGATGCATAGATGGAGATTTTACTCCCCCTATCAATATGCTGCAAAACATTAAAAGTTAGCACATTTAAAGCACATATATCACATATTGATTGGTTTGCATTTCCATTCATCATTTCTTCATGTATTTAGAAATACATTCATTCAAAGCTTTCTTTTTCTCTTAATTTTGCATTTCTCATGCAAGATCTCCTGTAATGTAATTGCTATCATCTTTTTCTCAAGATCTCCTGCAATTTCAATGTAATGCTATCTTTATCTTTTTCTCCCCTTTTGTCAGAATCAAAAAGAGTAAGGGCAAAAATAGCATAAGCAAAATAGAGATTACAAGTTTAAAAATATTACAACCCATAAAGTAAGTTTTTCAAAGATCAAAGATCAGAAAAGAGAGTTTAGCAAATCCTTAATGGCAGTTACATCCTTCTGAATTGAAGCAAGTTGTTGAGTCACATCTTCATGAAAGGTGTGTTGATGCAGCTCCAAAGCTTCCAGTCTCTGCATAACTTCATCATGGTCTTGATTTGTCGAAAATTTCTTTCTTTTTGCATGAGATGAAGGTGTCGCAGAAGGTGAAGGTTCAGAAATAGATGGTTCATTAGGATCAGATGGTTCGGTTTGATCAACATTTAAGGGAGGCAGATATTTAATTTTCATTCTTTTAAAAATTGTTTGATCAAAGAATTCTTTTTGCTCAATGTACTTTTCATTTGTTAAAGGAACTTTAAAATGTCTAAAAATACGGGTTAAAAGACAACCATAAGGAAGAAATGGTTTTTGTTTCCACAAGTTTGTAAAATACACATTGGCCCAGTTGACAGAAATATTTCCAAATAAAACATAAAGAGCCGTAGATAGATTTGTGGAATAATAATCAAAAGAACCAGTTTTGGGTAGAACATTGTGGGCAAGGATTCGTCCAGCAATGCGTGCACGAGTTTGAAGATTAGTATTTTTAAAAGGAGGGCAGTGAGGTGCTTCTGGAAGAAGAATTTGTTCAAAAACTCTTTCATCATTCAATTCAATAGTATTGAAAAGAGTGTCTGAAGGTGGAATTTCAAGAATTTCTCCAAGCAATTTCGAATCAAACTCGATTTCAACATCACGAACAAGAGAAGACAAAACTCCAGTTTCATGATTCATTTGTAAATTCGTGTAAAACAAGTGAATAAGAAAAGGATAGTGAAGGGTATCTGCACAAGCATCAAAAAGATGTGAAATACCAGGAAATAATTCTCTTATTTTGTAATGAGAAAATAAGTGAAATAGAACATTTCGGCCTGGTAAAATAGGTAGTGCAGAAATTGATCCAAAAGTGTCATAGAGAAGAGGATTGCGAAGTAATCTTATTGAAAAACCATGTCTTGAAGTAGGTGTAGGAGGAGGAGAACCTAAACCTTTTGCAGATGCAGACTTCGTACGAGGCATGGTTACCAAAATGTCGGCTTCCAAATGACGTCTGGCAAAGGAAAAAGCTTTCCGGCGATAAAAAAAGGATGATGCGATGGCTGACGGCGAGGAGAGGTCGGTCAAAAGGGGATTCCGGCAATGCACTGTCACGGCAAGAGAGTTCCGGCGTGTTTTTGAAGATGCGCCAGTCACTACAAGAGGATTCCGGTGTTTGAAGATCACGGCCAGAAGATTCCGGCATCGACGAAATGGAATCGAACGACACTCCTAGGGTTTTTCGGAAGAGAGAGAGAGAGGCAAAAGAGAAAGAGGGGTTTTCGGTTTAAGGGTTTCGTTTTAAAAAAAAACGAAAAGGTACGAAGTGAAACGATGCCTCTTTTAAAAAAAAATGGGTTTTAAAACAAATCCAAGGGGTGTCGGGTCCCTTCACTTAAATTTTTTTAAAAAAATTTAGTCGACTAAAACTTTATCGGTCGACTAAAAAGTGCGACTTATTCTAAAAATATCATCAGTCAACTAGAAATATATCGGTCGACTAATATGGTGCGATATATTCCAAAATATAAAACACCAGTCGACTAAAATTTTATCGGTCGACTAATATAGTGCGATTTTGAGATTTTGTTCAAAAATCAGCATTTTTATAAATCCAAAAACGAGCAAATACCTAGTTCTCTCCTAATTCTCATAAAATCTTCATTTTTAAGAGGTTTAGTGAAGATATCATTATGTTGTTCTTTAGTGAAAATAAAATTTAACGAAATATCTCCTTTTAACACATGATCTCTTAAAAAATGATGTCTAACTTCAATATGCTTAGTTCTTGAGTGCTGAATAGGATTTTTCGAAAGATTTATAGCACTAGTGTTATCACAATAAATAGTTGTTGTGGAGTAGTTTAAACCAAAATCTTTTAAGGTCTGTTTCATCCAAAGTACCTGTGAACATGCTAAACTAGCCGCTATATATTCAGCTTCAGTTGTTGAGAGTGATACTAAATTTTGCTTTTTACTAAACCAAGAGACTAAGGAATTTCCCAAGAAATGACAAGTTCCACTAGTACTCTTGCGATCAGATTTACTTCCTGCAAAATCTGCATCACTATATGAAACTAAATCAAAGGAAGATGATTTTGGGTAAAACAAACCGAAATCTGAAGTATCTTTCAAATAACGAAGAATTTGTTTTACTGCAGTTAAATGAGATTCCTTTGGATTAGCTTGAAATCTTGCACACATACAAACACTAAACATAATATCAGGTCGACTAGCAGTTAAGTATAATAGAGATCCGATCATACCTCTGTAGAGCTTAGTATCTACACTTTTACCATTTTCATCTTTATCAAGAGAAGTAGTTGTACTCATAGGATTCCTTCTTGATTTTGATGAGTCCATCCCAAATCTCTTGAGAAGTTCTTTTGTATACTTAGCCTGATTGATGAAGATTCCTTCTTCAGTTTGCTTTATTTGAAGCCCAAGGAAGTAGTTTAATTCGCCCATCAAGCTCATTTCAAACTCTTCCTGCATAGCCTTAGCAAATTCTTTATAAAGAGAATCATTAGTAGAACCAAATATTATGTCATCAACATAAATTTGCACAATAAGAATATCTGAATTAAAATGTTTAATAAATAAAGTGGAGTCTACCTGACCAATAGAAAAATCAGATTGTTCTAGAAAATTTCGTAGTCTTTCATACCACGCTCTTGGTGCTTGTTTGAGTCCATACAGAGCTCTTTTCAATTTGTAGACCTTTTCTGGATATTTCTCATTTTCAAAGCCTGGGGGTTGCTCTACATAAACTTCTTCATTGATGTGTCCATTTAAAAATGCACTCTTAACATCAATTTGATATAACTTGAAGTTCATGTAACTAGCAAAAGCAAGCATCATACGAATTGACTCTAATCGAGCTACTGGTGCATAGGTTTTATCAAAATCTATGCCTTCTTCTTGATTATAGCCTTGTGCCACTAGCCTTGCTTTGTTACGAATGACTTCACCATTTTCATCCAGCTTATTTCGGAAGACCCATCTTGTTCCAATTACTGGATGATCCTTTGGTCTATCAACTAGATCCCAAACATCATTCCTAGTAAATTGGTTAAGTTCTTCAGACATGGCTAAAAGCCAAAATTCATCATCACATGCCTCATTGATATTCTTTGGTTCTGATTTAGATATGAAAGCAACATTTGCAATATATTTTTCTAACTGCCTTCTAGTTTGGACACCACTCTTTATTTCACCAATAACTTGTTCATGTGGATGATTAGGAACTTCTTTCCAAACCGGTTGAAGAGGAATATTTTCTTGAGAAGTACTCTCTATCAAGGGTTCTTCTTGAAGTGTTGCTTCTTCTTCTTCGCTTAGAGGAATAACCTGCTCACAATTCTCATCAAATGCAACATGTAGAGATTCTTCAACACAAGATGTTCTTTTATTGAAAATACGATATGCTTTACTTCTAGAAGAATATCCAAGAAATATTGATTCATCTGATTTTGAATCAAACTTATCAAGATTATCTTTGGTATTTAACAAGAAACATTTACTACAAAAAATTTTGAAATATGAGATCTTTGGTATACGATCATAATACAATTCAAAACATGTTTTATGTAAAATTGGTCGAATAAGAACACGATTTAAGACATAACATGCTGTATTAATTGCTTCAGCCCAAAAATATTTTGGTAAATTTTTATCTTGAAGCATGGCTCTAGCACATTCTTGCAAAGTTCTATTCTTTCTTTCAACAACTCCATTTTGTGGAGCCGCTCTAGGAAAAGCAAAGTTGTGAGATATACCATGTAAATCACAAAACTTTAGAAAAGATTCATTTTCAAATTCACCACCATGATCACTACGAATTTTAATAATAGATGTAGATTTTTCATTTGTAATTCTTCTACAAAGTTTAGAAAATTCTGAAAAAGCATCATTTTTGCTTTTTAGAAAAATCACCCATGTAAACCGAGAATAATCATCTACTATAACAAAAGCATACTTGCTACCATTCAAACTTTGAATTCTAGATGGTCCAAATAGATCTAAATGTAAAAGTTCAAGAGGACGTTTTGTTGAAACTATATCTTTAGCTTTAAAAGAACTCTTAATTTGTTTACCCTTTTGACAAGCATCACATAAGTGATCCTTTTTATATGGTATTCTAGGTAGGCCTCTTACAAGATCATTCTTGGATAATTTTGAAATAATTTTAAAATTAACATGTCCAAGTCTCTTGTGCCATAACCATTGAATTTCATTTGAAACAATAAGACATTTTTCATTAAAAGAGGGTAATTCATCTAGATATAGTTCATACACATTGTTTCTTCTTTTACCTTTAAAAATGATCTTTTTAGATTGAAAATCAGAAATTAAGCATAAATCATTTTCAAAAGAAACATGAAAACCTTTATCATATAATTGACTAATAGATATTAAATTATGCATTAAACCATCCACTAAAAGAACATTTTCTATCAAGGGAAATTTTGGATTACCAATATTACCAATACCTATCACTTTTCCCTTGTTATTGTCACCAAAGGTGACGGTTCCTCCATCCTTATTTTGGAGGGTGGAAAATAACTTCGGCCTTCCAGTCATATGTTTGGAACAGCCGCT
Source organism: Nuphar pumila (assembly GCF_984573655.1). Taxonomy (NCBI): domain Eukaryota; kingdom Viridiplantae; phylum Streptophyta; class Magnoliopsida; order Nymphaeales; family Nymphaeaceae; genus Nuphar; species Nuphar pumila. The sequence goes on from NC_143250.1 coordinate 47,972,722, forward strand.
GTCCAATATCCATTTGCTCCTTATGTTGTGTACCTACAACAAAATCAGAAAACAGAGCATTTGACCCCTTTCTATTTTCGGGTCCATGAGAGTTAGTCTTAGGAACCCATATCCATTTGGATTTTGGTTTCCTTTGATAATAAATATTTTTTCTATAAAAGAATTTAGAATAAACATTTCTAGAATAATCATTTCTAGATGCATTTCTATTAGAACTAGACAGTTTAGTTTTATGAACAAAAGGTTGAGAATAATGTCTTTGATTTTTCACCACATAGTTTGGTCTATTTTGAGTATCAAAGAAGCTATATCCCAATCCGGTTTTATTAACCGAGCATCTTTGAGAACCAAGAAGTTTTTCTAGATTCTCTTGACCATTTGTGAATTTGGTCACTATAGAAAGAAGATCATTTGACTTTTCTTTAAGACTAAATATTTTATTTTGTAAGAGATTGGTTCTAACTCCAATTTCTTTTATCTCAAGTGCTTGGCAAGAATTTCCCTTCTTGAGATCTTCTATTTCTTGAAGTAACACTTTATTTTGAGAGTCAAGAGTTAAATTTTCAGTTTTTAACTCTTTATTTTTAGAACTAAGACTCTTAAATTTAGCATATAAATCATTAAATGCTTCAAATAACTCATCATAGTCAAATTGACTTACCGAATCTTCTTGTGCTACAAAACACATGTTGGCGACTTCTTCATTTGATTCTTCATCGGAAGAGGAGTCACTATCATCCCAACAGGCTTGAAATGCCTTTTTCTTCTTGAATTGGTCCTTGGGCTTGAATTTGAGAAGAGGACAATATTTCTTGATATGTCCTGCCTTTTTGCACTTAAAGCACTTTACTTCATTGGGAATGGAAGAATCTGCTTTCTTTGCCTTTCTTTGAAATCTTCCCTTTTTGATGAATCTTCTGAATTGTCTTGTGATGAGGGCAATATCTTCATCTTCATCTTCTTCAGAATTTTCTGAGTCAGAAGTAGCCTTAAAAGCAAGAGATTTCTTTTTAGGCTCTTCTTCTTGTCTGTCTTGAAGTTGGACCTCATATGCCATTAGGTTACCAACTAAGTCTTCAAGATTGAGAGTATTGAGATCATTTGCTTCTTCAATAGCAGTGGTTTTTCTCTCCCATTCAGGAGTTAAACACCTTAGAATCTTTCTGACTAAATCCACTTGTGAATATTCTTTTCCAAGGGATTTCAAAGTGTTAGTTATATCGGTCATTCTAGTTACCATGTCCGATATAGATTCATTTTGCTTCATTTTGAACAATTCAAATTTATGAACTAAAGAAGCAATTTTAGATTCCTTTACCTTTGACTTACCTTCGTGTGTTACGAGAAGAGTATGCCCGATTTCATTAGCTGTAGAACATTGAGAGATGCGATTGAACTCTACCTTGTCAACGCCACAATATAAGGCATTCATTGCCTTGGCATTAGGTGAAGCAGTCTTCTTTTCATCATCGGTCCATCGGCTGAAATCAGTTGATGGAGTTTGGTACTTTTCTGAAACAACTCTCCAGATATCGAGATCCATGGATTGCAGGAATATTGTCATTTTTACTTTCCAGTATCCATAGTTTGTTCCGTCGAAGAGAGGAGGACGAACAGAGGAACTTTCTTCTTTGTGCTGAGATGTTGTAGTTGCCATGCTAGATGATGGTCAAATCAAAGTAATAGCAAACCTGTGCTCTGATACCAAATGAAAGTGCACTAGGATCGAGGCAACGAGCACTAGAGGGGGGGTGAATAGTGATTTTAAAACTTTCTGCGGAATATTGAAGGATTTTGCAAATCTCAAAGCAAACACACAAAGAACACAAGATTTTATCCTGGTTCGGTCAAACCCGAACTACATCCAGTCCCCAAGCAAACCCCGCTTGAGATTTTCCACTATCAACCTTGTAAACTACAAGATCACACAGACCATAACCGGTCCCACTTTCAGTAACAATCCCACTAAAAGCAAACAACTCCTTTACACCAAGGAGTCCTTCTTTTTACAGAAAATAAATAACAACTTACAATACAACCTATGAGCCTTCCTTTTGAATGCAAATGAGATGCAATTGGCTTTTGAGGTTGTTGAAACACTCTACTCACGAATTCACTATCTCTCAAAGTGATTTGAGTGAAAAACTGAAGTGAAAATATCACATGAGTGAGAAAATAAATACTTGAATGAATAGGAGTGAAAAGCAAGAAGTAATTCAATATAATTCTATTGATTTTTTTTTGATGTTTTTGAGTGTAGAATGCACTCATATTTAGTTAAAATATTTCATATGTTGAGAGTATGAAAGGGTGTCAAAACTGTCCATTTTGAACGATCAAAACGTTTGAAAAATGAAAAGACACGCCTTTTTTTTGAAGTTTCAGGAAAACGGCAAAATTAGTCGACTGAAACATCAGTTAGTCGACTAATAGTTAGTTATTAGTAGACTGACAGTTATCGTCGGTCGACTGATCTGTTAATCGAGCCGTTTGAAAATCTGAACTTTTGAAACTTAGTCGACTTGAGAAAAGTTAGTCGATTGATAATATCATCAGTAGACTGAAAAACCTTTTAGTCGACTGCTGCTAAAAACTTCTGAAAAACAAACATTCTGTTCGGTCGACTGATAAAAAGCATTAGTCGGCTGCTGTTAAATTTTTCAGAAAACAAATGTTCTGTTCAGTCGACTGATAAAACCATTAGTCGACTGCTGCTAATTTTCTAGAAAACAGACATTTTGTCCAGTCGACTGATAAAACCTTCGGTCGACTAATTTGACAAGAATGACTTTTTAGAAAATATGGCGCGAAAGGATTAGTTGACTGATAAGTCTATTGGTCGACTAATAAACATGAAAATTTAATAAAAGAGTTTTCTAAAAAGATTTTCAAAAGAGTTTCTTTTAGAAAAGTTTTTCTAAAGACTTTTAAGGTGAAATGCAACCTAAATATGCACACTAGTCTTCAAAGATTCTTCACTGAATTCTTCAATTTCTTCATAGCCTTAGCTGAAATGCAGTTGATTCCACTTGCTCATCATCAAAACCTTGTACTTGAAGTATCATGTATGGCTTCATTGTCGTAACAACATGTACTTGTTGATGGGGGCAGCAGTTTGAATATTTGCCCAGAAATGACAGCGAAAGCATTGGGATTGAAAGAGGAGGAATATGTGTCTGACCCCATTACCATCTACGGTTTTGACAATCACGGGCAGACTGCAAAAGGCAAAGTCTTTTTAGAGATTTTCATCAACTACTCAGTGCACACCGTCTTATTCCATGTCGTCAATGTGCCGCCAACTTACAATCTTTTGTTGGGACGAACATGGATCCACAATGCCAATGCCGTTCCATCAACTCTCCACCAGTGCATTAAATGGTCCAAGGGTGGAATGATTACTACTATCTTGGGCGAAGACCCTGAAGAAAGGCTGCCACAGCCTATGATTCCTCGTCCAACATTCACAACTGATATTCCAAGCATCCGAAAAGCAGATGAGATCAATCTCAGTGACAGTCTAGAGATGCTGAAACTAAAAGATGTCATGGATGAAGAGAATGTTGCAGCCACAGTCCAATGGCAAGGACCTTGTTTCTTCAAGTTAGGAGGACGCATTGATTACGCCTCCTTCAAAGATCACCCTTTATTCCCCCAGTTCTCCAAAGCCAGAAAAGGATTTGATCTGCTGATAAAACATGGATACCAGCCGTTCCGAGGCATGGGGAAAGATGAAGATGGCATGATAGAACCCATCATTCCAGTTCGGCATGCGGACAGTTCAGGGTTGGGGTTCACCGGCCAAGATTCCAGCAAAAGGACAGTTTTTATCAGAGGAAGCCAATGAAGAGATGATGCCTTAGTTTTTCTGCTTTCTTTTCTTCTCTTTTGTCTTGTAGGGACAATACAGTCCCATCTTTTGTTAAAATCTTGTAAATACTTTACTTCAATCAATGAAAGATCAAATTTTTTTTTCGAGTATCCATCATTTTCTTCTTATACTTTGTCTATGGCATTGCTCTTGCTTTATACAAAAATTTTGATTTGGCTCGTACTTTCTCTTAAAAACAACCTCTTTTTGGCATTTTCAGGACCATTAACTCCTGAATCAATGACAAGATTTGTTATCAATCCCAAGTATCTAAAATTAGCAAGGTTTCCTGAGATGAAAGACAGAGTAGAGGTCAGTCAGGCAGCAGAACAGACTGAAGAGCCAGCCGAATTTGATTCCACCATTCAGGATTTACCAGAATTTGCTCACATTCAGAAGCAGGATGAACCATCAGCTTTGGTTCAAGATCCAACTGAGGATATCAACATTGGGTCGAAAGATGATCCGAAAATTCTCAAAATCGGGTCGAGTCTAAGCGAAATTGAAAAAGCTAGGCTCATCCAATTCCTTAAAAAGCATCAGGAAGTATTTGCCTGGACTTATGAAGATATGCCAGGATTGGATATCAAGCTGGTTGAGCATCGACTCAAGTTGAAACCAGAAGCCAGACCAATCAAGCAGAAATTGAGGAAGTTAGACCCTCGAATTGAGCAGCAAGTCAAGGAAGGACTTGAAGATTTGTTAAAAGCAGGCTTCATCCGGGCCATTGATTATCTAGATTGGTTGGCAAATATCGTAGCAGTCCCTAAAAAGAACGGAAAAGTTCGAATCTGCATTGATTTTAGGGATCTCAATAAGGCTACCCCGAAAGATGATTATCCACTTCCCAATATTGACCTGTTGATCGATAGCACAGCAGGTCATGCCATGTTTTCTTTCATGGACGGATATTCAGGTTATAATCAGATCAAGCTGGTCGTTCGCGATCAGTCGAAAACTTCATTTACTACCCCATGGGGAACTTTTTGCTACACTGTGATGCCATTTGGGCTCAAAAATGCCGGGGCAACCTATCAAAGGGCAATGGCCGTCATTTTCCATGATCAAATGCACAAGAATATGGATGCATACGTGGATGACATTTTGGAGTTGAGTCTGGCAAATTACTCGGTTTCATTATCAGCAAGAAAGGAATCGAGGTGGATCCGGCCAAGGCCAAAGCCATTATTGACATGCCGCCTCCAACTAATCTTAGGGAACTGCGAAGCCTTCAAGGGCGTATTCAGTCTATTCGCAGATTCATCTCTAATCTGGCCATGAGATGCAAACCTTTCAACCATTTGCTAAGAAAAGGAGTTAAGTTTGAATGGGGATCAGAATGCCAACTCTCGTTTGAACGCATCAAGCAGTATCTCCTTAATCCACCAGTTTTAAAGCCGCCTAAGCTGGGAAAGCCTCTCTTGCTATACATTTCTGTCAATCAGAATGCCTATGGAGGATTCCTCGCTCAATATGAAGAAGGCAGCCTGATAGAGCACGCCATCTACTACATGAGCAAAACATTCATTGATTATGAAAAGAAGTACTCTCAAATGGAAAAAACTTGTCTAGCCCTGGTTTGGATGTGCCAGAAATTGAGACATTACCTATTGGCTTCTGAAATCAAGTTTCTATCGAAACTTAATCCTCTCAGATATATTTTAGAGCAACCGTTTCTTACTGGACGGATTGCGAAGTGGCAAGTCCTTCTGATGCAATATGACTTAGAGTATGTCTCTCAAAAGTCAATTAAAGGCCAAGCGATCGCAGATCAGTTGGCGGATTTCCCCCTGACTGAAGAAATTAAAACAGAAGATGATTTTCCTGATGAGCACATCTGTAATATCCAACAGCCCCCAGTTTGGAACTTGTTCTTCGATGGCTCTAAAAATATGTCTGGCATCGGGATTGGAGTCTTGTTAATCACTCCAGAAAAAAAATGATCCCTTATTCTCTTAAGCTTGGTTTCCAATGCACTCATAATATGGCCGAGTATGAAGCTTTAATACAAGGCCTCAAAATCTTGCAAAGTTTCAATGTCAAGAGAGTGCATGCTTTTGGCGATTCACTACTTGTTGTCAGTCAAGTTAACACTGAATGGCAAGTGAAAGATCCCAAATTGGTTCCATATCAGAAGATCGTCTTAGCTCTCGTGGACAGTTTCGAAGAGTTTCAGCTCAGTCACATCAGAAGAGAGCATAATCAGATAGCTGATGGTTTAGCCAGTCTGGGCTCCATTCTATCCTTCAAAGGTGGTGAATCATGTCGTTCTTTCGAGGTTGGCAGACTTGAGCAACCTGCTTTCGATTCAATTATGCAAATAAACCAGGTTAATCAGAAGGAGAAACCTCGGTATCAAAATATCAAAAATTTCATTGAGACTGGTGAATTTCCACCAGAGATGCCAAAAAGGGAGCAACGTGTGATTCAACGTATGTCTACTCACTATTTCATTCTTGCCAATGTCCTCTACCGCCGTGGGTTCAGTTCTGAGTATTCAAGGTGCTTAGACAAAGAAGAAGCTATGGAAATTATCCAAGAGGCACATGAAGGGATTTGTGGTTTCCATGTCGAATATCAAACTCTAGTCAGACAGATCGTCCGAGCAGGATACTATTGGAACACCATGCAGCGGGACTGTCATCGATTTGTGAAGAAGTGCGTCAAGTGCCAGTTACACGCGCCTTATATTCATGCTCCGGCCGCATATCTATAATCAGTTGTTTCTCCTTGGCCATTTTCTATGTGGGCTTTTGACGTCGTCGGCCCAATTACTCCTTCTGCTTCAAACGGCCACAAATACTTCCTGGCTGCGACAGAGTATTTCACGAAATGGGTTGAAGTTGTTACTCTACGCACAGTAGAAGGCCGCCATGTGGTTTCTTTCATTCACAAGAACATTCTTTATCGCTTCGGTATACCACATGACATTGTTTCGGACAATGGAACTCATTTTAAAAATGAGAGGATGAAAACACTTTGTGCCAAATTTAGAATTTCCCATCATTTCTCAGCTCCCTACTATCCTCAAGGGAATGGTCAAGCAGAGGCTACCAATAAGATCTTAATCCGTATTTTGGAGAGGACTGTGAAGACAGATCGAGATTGGCATGAGCAAATTCATGACGCACTTTGGGCATATCGGACCACCATTCAGACTCCGACTAATGCCACTCCTTCAGAACTTGTTTACAGAACTGAAGTGGTGTTGCCTCTCCATGTCCAAAAGCCCGCTCTCAAATTTGCTTCCCTTATAGATTTGCCACTCGATCAATATCAGCAGCAGAGATTGGTGCAGCTAGATTTACTAGATGAAAAGAGGCTCAAAGCAGCAGAGCACGCTCAAGCTTATCGGCAGAGGATAGCTCGACATTATGCCAAGTCTGTCATTGAGAGAAAATTTCGGGTTAACGATTTGGTACTCAGATCGACAGTTCATCTCAAGCATCGACCACAGGGCAAGTGGTCACCCAATTGGGAAGGCCCTTATGTGGTTAAGGAAGCACTTCCTCGCAATTCATATCGCCTAATCAACGCAGATGGAGTGGAAATGCCAGACCCTATCAACGCTCTGCATCTGAAGAAGTTTTACACTTGAAATGTTTATTCTAAAGCCTTTGTACTCTTCAAAGAGCCATTTTCAATAAAATAATGATCTTCTATCAATTCTTACATTCTTCTCCATGATACTGGAGCATTTTACTTTGATCTATAATCATCTCCCTTCATCATATGCAGGCAGGATTAGACAAAAGCTCTTTTCTCAAATTTTGTTAAATCTCATTTCATTTGATTTACCTGTTGGTTTGACCAAATTTTCTTCAAGCTATTGCTCATCTTTGTCAAGTTTTAACAAAATTTTCAATCTTATTAAAATTTTCTCTACCTTTATCTTCAAAAAAGTACCCCTTCAGCTTAAGGGATAAACCTGATGCCTCTTGTCAATGAGGTATTCTCTTTTTTTATTTTTCTCCCCGTTCAGGACAAGGGGATAAAATCCTAAAAGTCGACCACATGCAATTAAACTATGATGGTCCATTAAATTTTACCGAAAAATCTTTATTCTCTGAAAATTTCACTTTGTTTAGCTCATCTTTTACAACCCAGTCCTCGCACTAGGGTATTTCCCAAAAATCTCCAATCATCCATTGAGCTCATTTGGAGGATCCGATCCTCGCACCAATAACTTTCTACATTCAATCTTCTGATCAAAATCCTTCTTCTACAAAATTCGAGTTCTGATTTAAAATCTCCCAAAAGCTGATGTATTTCAAATGTCCCAATTTTTACTGGTCAGGTATTTTAAACGTCCCAGTTTTTGCTAGTCAGGTATTTCCAAAAGATCCAACACTTGTTGGTCGTGTATTTCAAACGTTTCAGCTTCTCGCTGGTCAGGTATTTCAAACGTCCCCGCTTTTGCTGGTCAGGTATTTCAAAAAGATCCAACACTCGTTGGACATGTATTTCAAACGTTCCAGCTTCTTGCTGGTCAGATATTTCAAACGTCCCAGCTTCTGCTGATCAGGTATTTCCGAAAAGATCCAACACTTGTTGGTCATATATTCCAAACGTTCCAGCTTCTCGCTGGTCAGGTATTTCAAATGTCCCAGCTTCTGCTGGTCAGGTATTTCAAAAGATCCAACACTCGTTGGGCATGTATTCCAAACGTCCCAGCTTCTTGCTGGTCAGGTATTTCAAACGTTCCAGCTTTTTGCTGGTCAGATCCAACACTCGTTGGTTATGTATTTCAAACGTTCCAGCTTCTCGCTGGTCAAGTATTTCAAACGTCCCAACTTTTGCTGGTCAGGTATTTCAAAAGATCCAACACTCGTTGGGCATGTATTTCAAACGTTCTATCATTTTGTTGGTCATGTATTTCAAACGTTCCAGTTTTCGCTGGTCAGGTATCTCCAAAAAAAAAAGATCCAACACTCGTTGGTCATGTATTTCAAACGTTCCAGTTTTTCGCTGGTCATGTATTTCAACGTTCCAGCTTTTCACTGGTCATGCATTTCAAACGTTCCAGCTTTGCTGGTCATGTATTCCCAAAAAAGAACTCAGCTTTTGGTCGTGTATTTTCAAAAGACCCAGCTCTCGCTGGTCATATATTTCAAAAAGTCCCAGCTCACAATTTTTGAGCTCCCAAAATCAACCTATTCCATAAATCAAAACCTTCAGGTTGTGATTTCTCCGTTCTCTCATTTCCAAACCTTCGGGTTTCGATCTCTTAAAATCTATCATTTCCAAACCTTCATATCTCCAAATCTCTCAAGATTATCACTTCTCCAACCTCGGGGTCACAATGTTTTCAAAAAAAAAAATCATCATTTTCTCAACCCTCGGGTTATAATCTCCCAATTTCTGTCATTCTCAACCTTTTTATTAAAACCCAGTTTTTCATAACCATTCGTGTATTTTCCAAAAGACCCAACACTCGTTTGTCATGTATTTCCAAAATGTTCCAGCATTATTGCTGGTCATGTATTTTAAATGTTCCAGTTTTACTGGTCAAGTATTTCAAAAGGTTCCAGCTTCTCGCTGGTCACATATTTCAAAGGTTCCAGCTTTCGCTGGACAGGTATTTCAAAAGATCTCAACGTCTATTTGTCATGTATTCCAAAAGGTTCCAGCTTTCGCTGGTCATGTATCTCGAAAAGGTTCCAGCTTCCGCTGGTCACGTATTTCAAAGGTTCCAGCTTTCGTTGGTCATGTATTTCAAAGGTTCCAGCTTTTGCTGGTCATGTATTTCCCAAAATCAAAAGATTGCAACTCAAGATCTCATCAAAATCTATATTGAGTGATTATTTCACAAAGAATTCATGAAAACTTTGCCAATTTGCTAAAAATTTGTGGATTCTAAATATTCTCACTCCACAAAAAGAATTTTCTCAGATTACCTCCAGTATTTCCTTCCAAAAGGTGAAACTTTTTGCGAAAAAGAGGTAAAATTCAAATCTTTTCCTGTTGATCAACCAAAAGGATGTAAGAAATATCCTCGATATGATCAATAAAAGAAATCTTCAATGATGTTGAAAAGCCAGAAGCGAATTGATATTGATCTTGGCTATGGCGCATGTTTTAAAATGACTTTCTGGCAATCAGGCAGTGAAAATATCTTGAGCCATAAAAAGAATCCACTTAATCTATATCTTCTTATTTCCTAAGCTGCAATCAAATATCCGCAAAAGGGATCTCTCAATTGTCGTCAAGATGAAGGCGAATTAAGCGAGTAGACCCCCGGGGCCAAAGAAGATTTGAAACATCTCCAAGATGACGGATCCTTCCAGGGAAAGTTTGGATCACTGTTATCGTCGCGAAATTTTTCCCCCGTCTTCCCTTCCTTGCGGAAGAGAGAGAGGGAAACGCTTTCGCGCTTCAAACTTGACCGGATTTTGGAAATTGTTTTGAAATACTCGCCTCCATTTTGAAAATTTGCGGGAAAATCCATGGGATGGGGCTCGACCTGTCGGTACGAGGTTCGACCGTTCCTGCCGCCTTTAACAGGGGTAATCGAACCAAGGACCAAAACTATGCTTGACTTAGCGAAATTATTGAAGTTATGTTCTATCCTAAATGTATAACGCCTCGGATTTCCAAAACAAAGCTAAGTTAAAATTTTCATGGATTTCTTTTTTTTTTTTCTTTGCAGCGGAACTTAGAAAAGCTTTTAGCAGCGGAATAAGACGATAATGAGTCGTCGGTTTTAGAAAACTCCGAGAACGTTGCAGGTATGTGGCCAAGCAACTCATTGACCACCAAAGTGTTCCATTTTATCGAAAGCACATGTTTATTACAACATTACTGCTTAGAAAAGCAGTGAAGGTTCAATAAAAAGGAAGCAGTACAACTCTGTCTAGAGAAACCCTGGAACTTGATGCCGCCTTGCTCCGCATATCGCCACGCAGGTTCAACACCTGAAATCCCCATTAAACGGGGTCAGAACCACTGATGGTCTGGTAAGTAGGCAAACACCTATCTATTCAACTCAAGTAAATGCATAGACCACTCAGGGTCACAGTTCGTAATACGACGCTCAAGCCTCCATGACTTAGCGTATATCGCACAAGCCTCATCAGGGCTATGAGTTGAACATCCACGCAAGTCGTCATGACTTCGCATAAGCCTCTTCAGGGCTGTGAGTTAGAATAACCTCTCAAGTCTCTACGACTTAGCCTTGACTTCCTCAGAGTCACGAATGGATGTCTAGCTCAAGCCTTTATGCTTGGCACATCCGTATCCTACGAATCTAAGGACAGCTCTCCGAGCTTCACTTAGTCGTACGGATATCAATGGGGTTCTTTCCCAATCGGTCCAGTAGTATACCGACCATGACACCTTCACAAAGGTTATGCAGGACTGACTCAACAACGTCATCCACTCATACATTCAAAGTAGCGCTGTACCTAAGCTAATGCTTTGTTTCGATAATTGCACCTCCCCCTGGGCTTAGGGGACTCATATCTGGGCGACAACGCGACGATCTGGGGGTTGATTATTCTATGTATTTTAGATACCCCAGAGGCCTGTTGACCCCATCCCCCTAGTAGGACGGTACAACATACCGGAAGAGATCCTTACTAGGTATCCGAATGCATTCTGCTACTGCAGTAGTTGGGTTCAATCCTTAGATATTTAAGGATAACCACGACCTCCATACCTCTGAGTGACGAAGGCCATCAATGAACTCTATCAGGTTCGGGTGAAATATATGTCACTCAAGGCCGCGCCATCACCGTCTTCCTCGGTGAGAAATTCTGAAAGGGGCCTGCCGGTCTTACAATTACTTGACGAACATTGCATGCCTATAGGGCAGCCTTTGAGAAGTATGTACCCGACCCCAATCAACCACACGGTTTTCACCGTGGAACAAAGGTTTTATTCATATGCATGCTTAACTCTGCTCTCAGCACTTCGGCCTTGACGAGCACTTCACCTCTTTCGGTGGAAACAACACACTCCGGCTCAGCGGCCCTTACGAGTCTGGTTGTCTGATAATTCTCAATGAGCATGCACATGACTCGATCTGTAACGCCCCGGATTTCCAAAACAAAGCTAAGTTAAAATTTTCATGAATTTCTTTTTTTTTTCTTTGCAGCGGAACTTAGAAAAGCTTTTAGCAGCGGAATAAGACGATAATGAGTCGTCAGTTTTAGAAAACTCCGAGCACGTCGCAGGTATGTGGCCAAGCAATTCATTGACCACCAAGGTGTTCCATTTTATCGAAAACTCATGTTTATTACAACACTACTGCTTAGAAAAGCAGTGTAGGTTCAATAAAAGGAAGCAGTACAACTCTGTCTAGAGAAACCCTGGAACTTGATGCCGCCTTGCTCCGCATATCGCCACGCAGGTCCAACACCTGAAATCCCCATAAAACGGGGTCAGAACCACTGATGGTCTGGTAAGTATGCAGTCATACATCCATTCAACTCAAATACAATAATGACCACTCAGGGTCGCAATGCGCAATAACGACGCTCAAGCCTCCAAGACTTAGCGTATATCGCAAGAGCCTCCTCAGGGCTATGAGTTGAACATCCGCTCGAGTCTTCATGACTTAGAGCAAGCCTTTTCAGGGCTGTGATTTGAATAGCCGCTTAAGTCTCCACGATTTAGCCTTGACTTCCTCAGAGTCACGAATGGATGTCTAGCTCAAGCCTTTATGCTTGGCACATCCGTATCCTACGAATCTAAGGACAGCTCTCCGAGCTTCACTTAGTCGTACGGATATCAATGGGGTTCTTTCCCAATCGGTCCAGTAGTATACCGACCATGACACCTTCACAAAGGTTATGCAGAACTGACTCAACAACGTCATCCACTCATACATTCAAAGTAGCGCTGTACCTAAGCTAATGCTTTGTTTCGATAATTGCACCTCCCCCTGGGCTTAGGGGACTCATATCTGGGTGACAACGCGACGATCTGGGGGTTGATTATTCTATGTATTTTAGATACCCCAGAGGCCTGTTGACCCCATCCCCCTAGTAGGACGGTACAGCATACCGGAAGAGATCCTTACTAGGTATCCGAATGCATTCTGCTACTGCAGTAGTTGGGTTCAATCCTTAGATATTTAAGGATAACCACGACCTCCATACCTCTGAGTGACGAAGGCCATCAATGAACTCTATCAGGTTCAGGTAAAATACATGTCACTCAAGGCTGCGCCATCACCGTCTTCCTCGGTGAGAAATTCTGAAAGGGGCCTGCCGGTCTTACAATTACTTGACGAACATTGCATGCCTATAGGGCAGCCTTTGAGAAGTATGTACCCGACCCCAATCAACCACACGGTTTTCACCGTGGAACAAAGGTTTTATTCATATGCATGCTTAACTCTGCTCTCGGCACTTCGGCCTTGACGAGCACTTCACCTCTTTCGGTGGAAACAACACACTCCGGCTCAGCGGCCCTTACGAGTCTGGTTGTCTGATAATTCTCAATGAGCATGCACATGACTCGATCTCTACGGATCGGCTACTCGGCGTATTTTTACGCAACGAGCTCAGGACCTCGTCAAGGCGCTACCACTACTTTGGCGCAACGGCTCTTACAAGTATGATGCCCTTGCAGGTGTCAGGGAGACGAGTCATTCTGACATCGTTCCAACAAAGGACATCATTGTGCCACTTAACTGGTTTTGGCAGCTCTTCTGCCAACCATTCTGTCAACACCTTCTCTGCTCTACCGGCAATGGTGCGACGAACCTTTCTACATTGTAGAAGGCGTTTCATAACTGGGTAGCACTTCTGCTACGTTCTTTCTGAGCCATTCTTAGCTCCTTCAGGAATTTCAGCAGCACTTCCTCTCTTTTACGGAGAAAGCGTGCGTTTCTTTTATCCATTTCAGCGGCATCTCCCCTCTTTGGTGGGAAATCGCTACGCTTAACTCGGGAAATGGATGCGCACCGTTGTGCGTACTTTGCATCCATCAAGGTTGCAGGAACCTTGGGCCATAGCTAGGCCATACGTAATTGATTTAGTCTTTACGTAAAGAGCATTTTGCCAAAAGGCGAAGCCTTTCCAATAGGGGCTTCATTCGTCAAGCAGAATCTTGTACGAGGAGCGGTAAGGGAATCGCATGGGCGATTTTGGAGTTGATCTCCGTTTGAACGCTCACTTACGCGCCATATATGTAATATAAGCAGAAGCCTGTGCTTTATACAACGGCGGCGTAAAGAAATGCATATACTATTGTTCAGGGTGTGTAACTGAACGAAATATTCTACATATATAACAAAGCAGAAGCCTTGGCATCGTTCGACGCGACGGCGTAAGTAAAGACATTGCAGAAAGCAGGAGCCTTGGCATCGTTCGACGCGACGGCGTAAGTAAAGACATTGCAGAAAGCAGGAGCCTTGGCATCGTTCGACGCGACGGCGTAAGTAAATGCATAATCGGAAGTGCAGTAATCGGAAGTACAGAAAGCAGGGAGCCTTGGCATCATACGACGCGACGGCAAAGGTAAATTACATGGCCTGTGCGCTATAAGACGCGTCGGCAGTATCAGCAGATATACACCTAGATCTGTATCCAACGATAGTTACGAGGCGAGCGAGTGAACACCGAAGTGTCCTAGAGGGCTCAACCAAGAACTAGGGTGAGATACTATTTTGAAGAACGCATATACTGCGTATTCGAACATATATATCCGACGATAGTTACGAGGCGAGCGCGTGAACACTGAAGTGTCCTAGAGGGCTCAACCAAGAACTAAAGCAAGATACTACTTCAGAAAGTATATTCTATATACAAACAGTCAAATACTTGAGAGAGATGGATCAACGAAGCGAACTTACTTCAAATCGTGGAAGAAACGGCTCCGGGTTGCTTCTTTGGCTTCGAGCCTTCCTTCGAGAGGTCAGACTAAGTCAGATGAAGCTGACTTAGTTGAGAAAGAGGTAGAGCAGGTCAAGCTACTCAACCTAAGTGGTTTGAACCTAACAGGGTTCAATCCAAGTCAACTAGGTTCAGCAGGTTCGAACTCAGCTCAAGTAGGCTAAGTCTGGGTTCAGAAATCCAAACCGGAATCTGGACCAAAACGGACTTTGACTTTGACTTTAAACCCAACTAGGTTCAAGTCAAGTCAACTAGGTTTGGACTAGGTCAAGTGGGTTCAGACCCAGGTCAGGTGAGCTAGGACCAGGTCAGGCAGGCTCAGGCCAGGTCAGGTGGGTTCAGGCCAGGTCAGGTGGGCTCAGGTGGGCTAGGCTAGGTAGGGGAGGTTTAGGAGAGAGAGAGAAGGCAAGAGAGAGAGGGGGGGTCGAAATTATGAGAAGAGAGAGAGTGGGGAGGGCTATTTATAGCCCAAACCCACCTCCTCTTGGGTTTTTCCATGCCCAAACTACCCCCTTGGCTTCTTTTTAATTCCAAGAGGTTCCTTTTGAGGTGGGGCCCACTAGATATTTCCATAGGATATTTTGTGGGTCCCACAAGATATTTTCTGAGGAATATTTCTGTGGGTCCCACCAATATTTCCGTGGGTCCCGCAAGAATTTCGGGTTTTCGGTGATTTTTTTCCGAAAAATTCTGAGTACGCCATTCTCTTCGTATTGACGTAACTAAGAAAGTTGGCTCGAGGAAATCCTTTGTTTTTGTTTAGTTAAGAGGTTATGGCTTCCAGAGTGTTTGAGCATATATTCGCAAAGCGACGAATATCTCAAGTATAACTGGTTCGTACAAATCGATCTGATTTGTATTTCGGGTTCAGATGTTATTTTTACTTGAAAATGCCTCGTGAATTTCTTCAGAAAGATACTAAAAAAATTGCGGGTCTTACATCATTACCCCCTTAAAGGAATTTCGTCCGCGAAATTCAGTTAAGTGTATTAAGTGCGTAACTCGGGATATTTCTCCCATATGTTAGATTCATAATGTTATTCACTTAGTTCAACATCATATTTATTTCAATCATAACCTCATATCATGATTCTCGATCAATTGAGGTATGCTTCTCATATCTGAGTTCAAATTATGCTACAACCACGATAGTTTTGTTGAATCAATGTTCTTCCAACCAGCTATCAATATAGCCATCCTGTGTAACTATTTTGTACACACAGATCATTCTTCTAGAGATTAACCATATTGGAACAAGTCCCCTGTCAGACTACCTGGTATTGGAAACGTCCTCACAGGTTCGCCTTCGTCAGACTTACCTGATATTGGATCAGTACACCCTCACAGAATCATACTAGCCAAGCTACTGGTTTTGGAACATATACACTCGCACGGAGCTATATACCCTCACAGGCTCACTCTGGCTAGACGATCTGATCTTGAATATGTAAAACCTCACAGGACTCGCTTCTTGGGAACAATTCCTCGATAGTTTATTTTATTAAGTAACTTTTAACGTTCTAATTACGCAAACTTAATTTCTCAATCATGTGGTCTATAGCCATAAATTTTGGGCATAAGCACTTAAGATTTAATTTTAACAAATCCAATATTACTTTAGAGAGCAAGGATACATATTGATCCAGATGACCGTACACAAGGTCGTAAGCCACTTGTCTCAAGCATTCATTGGATCTTGTCTTTCAATCGCTTTTTACCCATTACAACTCTATCTATCAAGGTATCCAGATTCCTTGATATGGTCATCATTCGTGAGTTGTTCGGCTGTCACCGCATAGACACGACCTGCCATGGGTTTCTGCTCTGCCCCAGGTAATGGCAGACGGTATTGTTGAGAGGGTCCTCCATATCCCATATTTCTTCGTTGAAGATCTGAGGCCTTCTTGCGGCATTCTGTTACACGATGCCCTGGTTTGCCGCAATACAGGCAACCCCCTGTATCGCGAGGACAAACCCCTCCGGGATGATCTGAGCTACACCTCGGGCATCGAAAATTAGACTGTCGGTAGGGCTGATTGGCTTCTACCATCTGTAATGGCCGCTCGGCCGGTGGAGTAAAGTTGTTATCCTGAAAATCCCTCTTATAAAAAGTTGGTCGTGATTCTTGGCCACCGGGGAACGTCCTCTTGTTGTTCCCATTACTTGCTACCGGTCGCTTCACTACGACCCCTTTGCATCGCTCCCAGTCTGCACTAATCTTTGAAGCTGCTGCCACAGCGGCTTGAAATGTTTGGGGCATGCTAGTTATGACTCGAGATCGTAGCCCTTCCCGAAATCCATTGATATATTTATCGGCCCTCTCTTGGTCAGTATCGAATAACCGAGAGCAGTACCGCTCAAGGTTCTGAAACTTGGTAGTATAGTCGATAAGACTCATACCACCCTGCTCTAGTTCCAGAAACTCCATCTTTTTCTTATTTCTGGAGTGCAACGGGAAGTAGTTATCCAAGAAAGTTCTCCGAAAGTCAGTCCAAGGAATGACTTCGACTTGTGAGAACTGGATAAGCTTAGTGGTATCCCACCACTTTCGTGCATTATCCTTCAGCCTATATGTGCCGAAGTTAGTCTTTCTATCCTCTGGTACTCCCAATACCAGGAATGCCCGCTCTGTTTCCTCGATCCAGCTTTCTGCAAGCTCTGGATCGGCACTGCCAACGAAAACAGGTGGGTCGAGTTTGAGGAACCTTTCATATGTTATTCCTCCAAGGTTCTCATTGCGAGGTGGGGCTGGTGCTTGCCTTGATTCACGAATGGCAGACACAAGCCTGTTGAGTGTCTCCAGCAGGAAGCCCTGCGTATGGGACTCCTCGCTCGGCATGGTTCTCCTCGTCCTAGGAGCCATTTTATCTATTCACATAAATACACCCAAATTAGAGAAAGTATAAGATTTATACTTACAGTGCGATACCGCAAACATGACGGATCTTGAACCAGGTTTCTCAGACTCAGGCTCTGATACCAATTCTGTAACGCCCCGGATTTCCAAAACAAAGCTAAGTTAAAATTTTCATGAATTTCTTTTTTTTTTCTTTGCAGCGGAACTTAGAAAAGCTTTTAGCAGCGGAATAAGACGATAATGAGTCGTCAGTTTTAGAAAACTCCGAGCACGTCGCAGGTATGTGGCCAAGCAATTCATTGACCACCAAGGTGTTCCATTTTATCGAAAACTCATGTTTATTACAACACTACTGCTTAGAAAAGCAGTGTAGGTTCAATAAAAGGAAGCAGTACAACTCTGTCTAGAGAAACCCTGGAACTTGATGCCGCCTTGCTCCGCATATCGCCACGCAGGTCCAACACCTGAAATCCCCATAAAACGGGGTCAGAACCACTGATGGTCTGGTAAGTATGCAGTCATACATCCATTCAACTCAAATACAATAATGACCACTCAGGGTCGCAATGCGCAATAACGACGCTCAAGCCTCCAAGACTTAGCGTATATCGCAAGAGCCTCCTCAGGGCTATGAGTTGAACATCCGCTCGAGTCTTCATGACTTAGAGCAAGCCTTTTCAGGGCTGTGATTTGAATAGCCGCTTAAGTCTCCACGATTTAGCCTTGACTTCCTCAGAGTCACGAATGGATGTCTAGCTCAAGCCTTTATGCTTGGCACATCCGTATCCTACGAATCTAAGGACAGCTCTCCGAGCTTCACTTAGTCGTACGGATATCAATGGGGTTCTTTCCCAATCGGTCCAGTAGTATACCGACCATGACACCTTCACAAAGGTTATGCAGAACTGACTCAACAACGTCATCCACTCATACATTCAAAGTAGCGCTGTACCTAAGCTAATGCTTTGTTTCGATAATTGCACCTCCCCCTGGGCTTAGGGGACTCATATCTGGGTGACAACGCGACGATCTGGGGGTTGATTATTCTATGTATTTTAGATACCCCAGAGGCCTGTTGACCCCATCCCCCTAGTAGGACGGTACAGCATACCGGAAGAGATCCTTACTAGGTATCCGAATGCATTCTGCTACTGCAGTAGTTGGGTTCAATCCTTAGATATTTAAGGATAACCACGACCTCCATACCTCTGAGTGACGAAGGCCATCAATGAACTCTATCAGGTTCAGGTAAAATACATGTCACTCAAGGCTGCGCCATCACCGTCTTCCTCGGTGAGAAATTCTGAAAGGGGCCTGCCGGTCTTACAATTACTTGACGAACATTGCATGCCTATAGGGCAGCCTTTGAGAAGTATGTACCCGACCCCAATCAACCACACGGTTTTCACCGTGGAACAAAGGTTTTATTCATATGCATGCTTAACTCTGCTCTCGGCACTTCGGCCTTGACGAGCACTTCACCTCTTTCGGTGGAAACAACACACTCCGGCTCAGCGGCCCTTACGAGTCTGGTTGTCTGATAATTCTCAATGAGCATGCACATGACTCGATCTCTACGGATCGGCTACTCGACGTATTTTTACGCAACGAGCTCAGGACCTCGTCAAGGCGCTACCACTACTTTGGCGCAACGGCTCTTACAAGTATGATGCCCTTGCAGGTGTCAGGGAGACGAGTCATTCTGACATCGTTCCAACAAAGGACATCATTGTGCCACTTAACTGGTTTTGGCAGCTCTTCTGCCAACCATTCTGTCAACACCTTCTCTGCTCTACCGGCAGTGGTGCGACGAACCTTTCTACATTGTAGAAGGCGTTTCATAACTGGGTAGCACTTCTGCTACGTTCTTTCTGAGCCATTCTTAGCTCCTTCAGGAATTTCAGCAGCACTTCCTCTCTTTTACGGAGAAAGCGTGCGTTTCTTTTATCCATTTCAGCGGCATCTCCCCTCTTTGGTGGGAAATCGCTACGCTTAACTCGGGAAATGGATGCGCACCGTTGTGCGTACTTTGCATCCATCAAGGTTGCAGGAACCTTGGGCCATAGCTAGGCCATACGTAATTGATTTAGTCTTTACGTAAAGAGCATTTTGCCAAAAGGCGAAGCCTTTCCAATAGGGGCTTCATTCGTCAAGCAGAATCTTGTACGAGGAGCGGTAAGGGAATCGCATGGGCGATTTTGGAGTTGATCTCCGTTTGAACGCTCACTTACGCGCCATATATGTAATATAAGCAGAAGCCTGTGCTTTATACAGCGGCGGCGTAAAGAAATGCATATACTATTGTTCAGGGTGTGTAACTGAACGAAATATTCTACATATATAACAAAGCAGAAGCCTTGGCATCGTTCGACGTGACGGCGTAAGTAAAGACATTGCAGAAAGCAGGAGCCTTGGCATCGTTCGACGCGACGGCGTAAGTAAAGACATTGCAGAAAGCAGGAGCCTTGGCATCGTTCGACGCGACGGCGTAAGTAAATGCATAATCGGAAGTGCAGTAATCGGAAGTACAGAAAGCAGGGAGCCTTGGCATCATACGACGCGACGGCAAAGGTAAATTACATGGCCTGTGCGATATAAGACGCGTCGGCAGTATCAGCAGATATACACCTAGATCTGTATCCAACGATAGTTACGAGGCGAGCGAGTGAACACCGAAGTGTCCTAGAGGGCTCAACCAAGAACTAGGGTGAGATACTATTTTGAAGAACGCATATACTGCGTATTCGAACATATATATCCGACGATAGTTACGAGGCGAGCGCGTGAACACTGAAGTGTCCTAGAGGGCTCAACCAAGAACTAAAGCAAGATACTACTTCAGAAAGTATATTCTATATACAAACAGTCAAATACTTGAGAGAGATGGATCAACGAAGCGAACTTACTTCAAATCGTGGAAGAAACGGCTCCGGGTTGCTTCTTTGGCTTCGAGCCTTCCTTCGAGAGGTCAGACTAAGTCAGATGAAGCTGACTTAGTTGAGAAAGAGGTAGAGCAGGTCAAGCTACTCAACCTAAGTGGTTTGAACCTAACAGGGTTCAATCCAAGTCAACTGGGTTCAGCAGGTTCGAACTCAGCTCAAGTAGGCTAAGTCTGGGTTCAGAAATCCAAACCGGAATCTGGACCAAAACGGACTTTGACTTTGACTTTAAACCCAACTAGGTTCAAGTCAAGTCAACTAGGTTTGGACTAGGTCAAGTGGGTTCAGACCCAGGTCAGGTGAGCTAGGACCAGGTCAGGCAGGCTCAGGCCAGGTCAGGTGGGTTCAGGCCAGGTCAGGTGGGCTCAGGTGGGCTAGGCTAGGTAGGGGAGGTTTAGGAGAGAGAGAGAAGGCAAGAGAGAGAGGGGGGGTCGAAATTATGAGAAGAGAGAGAGTGGGGAGGGCTATTTATAGCCCAAACCCACCTCCTCTTGGGTTTTTCCATGCCCAAACTACCCCCTTGGCTTCTTTTTAATTCCAAGAGGTTCCTTTTGAGGTGGGGCCCACTAGATATTTCCATAGGATATTTTGTGGGTCCCACAAGATATTTTCTGAGGAATATTTCTGTGGGTCCCACCAATATTTCCGTGGGTCCCGCAAGAATTTCGGGTTTTCGGCGATTTTTTTCCGAAAAATTCTGAGTACGCCATTCTCTTCGTATTGACGTAACTAAGAAAGTTGGCTCGAGGAAATCCTTTGTTTTTGTTTAGTTAAGAGGTTATGGCTTCCAGAGTGTTTGAGCATATATTCGCAAAGCGACGAATATCTCAAGTATAACTGGTTCGTACAAATCGATCTGATTTGTATTTCGGGTTCAGATGTTATTTTTACTTGAAAATGCCTCGTGAATTTCTTCAGAAAGATACTAAAAAAATTGCGGGTCTTACACGATCTCTACGGATCGGCTACTCGGCGTATTTTTACGCAACGAGCTCAGGACCTCGTCAAGGCGCTACCACTACTTTGGCGCAACGGCTCTTACAAGTATGATGCACTTGCAGGTGTCAGGGAGACGAGTCATTCTGACATCGTTCCAACAAAGGACATCATTGTGCCACTTAACTGGTTTTGGCAGCTCTTCTGCCAACCATTCTGTCAACACCTTCTCTGCTCTACCGGCAGTGGTGCGACGAACCTTTCTACATTGTAGAAGGCGTTTCATAACTGGGTAGCACTTCTGCTACGTTCTTTCTGAGCCATTCTTAGCTCCTTCAGGAATTTCAGCAGCACTTCCTCTCTTTTACGGAGAAAGCGTGCGTTTCTTTTATCCATTTCAGCGGCATCTCCCCTCTTTGGTGGGAAATCGCTACGCTTAACTCGGGAAATGGATGTGCACCGTTGTGCGTACTTTGCATCCATCAAGGTTGCAGGAACCTTGGGCCATAGCTAGGCCATACGTAATTGATTTAGTCTTTACGTAAAGAGCATTTTGCCAAAAGGCGAAGCCTTTCCAATAGGGGCTTCATTCGTCAAGCAGAATCTTGTACGAGGAGCGGTAAGGGAATCGCATGAGCGATTTTGGAGTTGATCTCCGTTTGAACGCTCACTTACGCGCCATATATGTAATATAAGCAGAAGCCTGTGCTTTATACAGCGGCGGCGTAAAGAAATGCATATACTATTGTTCAGGGTGTGTAACTGAACGAAATATTCTACATATATAACAAAGCAGAAGCCTTGGCATCGTTCGACGCGACGGCGTAAGTAAAGACATTGCAGAAAGCAGGAGCCTTGGCATCGTTCGACGCGACGGCGTAAGTAAATGCATAATCGGAAGTGCAGTAATCGGAAGTACAGAAAGCAGGGAGCCTTGGCATCATACGACGCGACGGCAAAGGTAAATTACATGGCCTGTGCGATATAAGACGCGTCGGCAGTATCAGCAGATATACACCTAGATCTGTATCCAACGATAGTTACGAGGCGAGCGAGTGAACACCGAAGTGTCCTAGAGGGCTCAACCAAGAACTAGGGTGAGATACTATTTTGAAGAACGCATATACTGCGTATTCGAACATATATATCCGACGATAGTTACGAGGCGAGCGCGTGAACACCGAAGTGTCCTAGAGGGCTCAACCAAGAACTAAAGCAAGATACTACTTCAGAAAGTATATTCTATATACAAACAGTCAAATACTTGAGAGAGATGGATCGACGAAGCGAACTTACTTCAAATCGTGGAAGAAACGGCTCCGGGTTGCTTCTTTGGCTTCGAGCCTTCCTTCGAGAGGTCAGACTAAGTCAGATGAAGCTGACTTAGTTGAGAAAGAGGTAGAGCAGGTCAAGCTACTCAACCTAAGTGGTTTGAACCTAACAGGGTTCAATCCAAGTCAACTGGGTTCAGCAGGTTCGAACTCAGCTCAAGTAGGCTAAGTCTGGGTTCAGAAATCCAAACCGGAATCTGGACCAAAAAGGACTTTGACTTTGACTTTAAACCCAACTAGGTTCAAGTCAAGTCAACTGGGTTTGGACCAGGTCAAGTGGGTTCAGACCCAGGTCAGGTGGGTTAGGACCAGGTCAGGCAGGCTCAGGCTAAGTCAGGCAGACTCAGACCAGGTCAAGTGGGCTCAGGTGGGCTAGGCTAGGTAGGGGAGGCTTAGGAGAGAGAGAGAAGGCAAGAGAGAGAGGGGGTCGATTTTTATGAGAAGAGAGAGAGTGGGGAGGGCTATTTATAGCCCAAGCCCACCTCCTCTTGGGTTTTTCCATGCCCAAACTACCCCCTTGGCTTCTTTTTAATTCCAAGAGGTTCCTTGGTGTGGGGCCCACTTGGATATTCCATGGGATATTTTTGTGGGTCCCACCAGATATTTTCTGAGGAATATTTCTGTGGGTCCCACCAATATTTCCGTGGGTCCCGCAAGAATTTCGGGTTTCCGGCGATTTTTTCCGAAAAATTCTGAGTACGCCATTTTCTTCGTATTGACGTAACTAAGAAAGTTGGCTCGTACGAATCTATTGATTTCGTTTAGTTAGGAAGTTATGGCTTCCCGAGTATTTGAGCATATATTCGCAATTCGACAAATACCCTAAGTATAACTGGCTCGCAGGAATTGATTCGTTTCGCATTCTGAGAAGAAATGCTATTTTTACCGGTAAATGCCTCATGAATTTTATTCAGATATTTTCTGAAAAATTGCGGGTCTTACATCATTACCCCCTTAAAGGAATTTTGTCTGCGAAATTCAGTTAAGATTACAAAGTGAAGAGTTCAGGATATTTATCCCGCATATCTGATTCGGGCTCCCAAGTGCAATCATCGACTCCGTGATGTTGCCATCTCACTTTAACAAGTGGGATGACCTTCGTTCTTAGCACTTGCTCCCGTCGGTCCATGATCTCCACTGGCCTTTCTTCTACCGTCATATCTTCTCGGATGTCAATGTCCTCATGTTGAATGACATGAGAAGGATCATGAACGTACTTTCGAAGCATTGATACGTGAAATACATCATGTATTTGCGCGTATTGTGGTGGCAATGCTACTTGGTAGGCAGTCTCTCCGATTCGGCTCAAAACTTCGAAGGGACCAACGAATCTAGGGCTGAGCTTCCCCTTCTTTCCAAAACGAAACACACTCTTGGTTGGAGAGACCTTGATAAAAACCTTATCTCCACCCGCAAAAGTGAGTTCCCTACGCCGCTGATCGGCGTAGCTCTTCTGTCGACTCTGAGCGGTCAGTAGCTTCTTTCTGATCATGTGGACCTGCTCAGTGTAATGCTGCAACACAATGGGCGAGTCCAAGGTTCGCTCACCCACTTCACCCCAATGGATTGGTGATCTACAGGGTCGTCCATACAAGGCTTCATACGGCGCCATCCCAATGCTAGCGTGGTGGCTATTATTATAAGCAAATTCAGCCAACGCTAGGTGGGAATCCCAATCACCTTTCCATTCCAGCATACAGGCTCTTAGCATATCTTCAAGAGTCTGTATGGTTCGTTCTGATTGCCCATCTGTTTGGGGATGGAATGCTGTACTGAACTTGAGTTTCGTCCCCAGGGCTTTCTGAAGTTGCTCCCAAAAGTGAGAGGTGAACTTCGGGTCACGATCAGATATGATCGAAATCGGCACTCCATGGAGTCTAACGATTTCCCGAATGTAGATCTCCGCCAATCGTTCAGTTGAGTATCGAGTGTTGATTGGCAGGAAGTGAGCCGACTTGGTGAGTCTGTCCACGATCACCCATATCGAATCGTGTTGTTTCTTGGATCGAGGCAATCCAACGATGAAATCCATCGTAATGCCTTCCCATTTCCATTCTGGAATCTCGATCCGTTGCATCTTTCCACCAGGTCGCTGATGTTCGATCTTAACTTGCTGGCAGATCAAACACTTCGAGACAAACGTAGCCACATCACGCTTCATACCCTTCCACCAGTACTTTCTCTGCAAATCTCGGAACATCTTTGTACCCCCAGGGTGGATAGTATATTTGCTACTATGGGCCTCCTGGAGTACTTCCTGTCTTAGCTCAGGGTTATTTGGAACCCAAATTCTTTCTTCCATCCATATTCCTCCATCTTCTTTCAAATGGAAGAAAGTGTTATCTTTTTCAGCACGAGCTTTCAATTCCAAGTACTGGGGATCCTTGAACTGTTCGGCTACGATGCGATCGAGGAACTCAATGTGGATCGTCAAACATGACATTTTGATTCTACCTGAATCAGCCAAAAATGGCTTCCACTTGACGAAATCCTCCATCAACTTCCATTGTCCGGTTAGGCTGGCCAGAGTGCCAACAGTCTTGCGACTAAGGGCATCTGCTACAACATTCGCCTTTCCAGGGTGATAGGAAAGCGTGAATTCATAATCTTTGAGGAATTCCAGCCATCGCCGTTGCCGCATATTGAGTTCTTTTTGAGAAAAGAGGTATTTTAGGCTTTTATGGTCCGACATGACCTCAAATTTCTCTCCATACAGGTAGTGTCGCCAGATTTTAAGCGCGAACACTACCGCGGCAAGCTCCAAGTCGTGGGTTGGATAGTTTTTCTCATGGACCCTCAACTGTCGTGATGCATAGGCGATTACTTTGCCATGCTGCATCAACACACAACCCAGACCTGTTCCTGAGGCATCGGTATATGCCACGAAGCCTCCCTGACCAGAAGGTAAGGTAAGGACAGGGGCAGTGGTAAGCCTCTGTTTGAGAACCTCAAAGCACTCCTTACACTGGTCAGTCCATTCAAACTTGACTCCCTTTTTAAGTAATTTCGTCATCGGTACGGCGATTCGGGAGAAGTCTTGTATGAACTTCCGATAATATCCGGCAAGTCCAAGGAAGCTACGAACCTCAGTGATATTTTCTGGCTGCTTCCAGTCCATCACAGCTTCCACCTTCGCAGGATCCACTGCGATTCCATCTTTTGAGATCACATGACCAAGGAACATCACTTTATCTAGCCAGAATTCACATTTTGAAAAATTAGCATAGAGTTGGTTATCTTGAAGGGTTTTCAAGACGATTTTCAAGTGCTTCACGTGTTGTTCCTTGTTCTCAGAATATACGAGAATGTCATCAATAAAGACGATGACAAAGCTATCCAAATATGGTCTGAATATCCGGTTCATTAGATCCATAAAGGCAGCAGGCGCATTAGTGAGTCCGAAGGGCATTACTACGAACTCATAATGGCCGTATCTCGTTCTGAAGGCTGTCTTGGGTATATCCTCTTCCTTTACTCTGAGCTGATGGTATCCAGACCTGAGGTCGATCTTGGAGAACACTCTCGCTGTTCTGAGCTGATCGAATAAGTCCTCAATCCGAGGCAATGGGTACTTATTTTTAATGGTTGCCTGGTTAAGCATCCGATAATCGATGCATAACCGAAGGGATCCATCCTTCTTCTTTACAAATAGTACCGGGGCTCCCCATGGTGACATACTTGGTCGGATGAACCCTTGTTCCATCAGTTCTTCCAACTGACACTTCAACTCACTGAGTTCAGCTGGCGCCATTCGATACGGGGCTTTGGATATTGGCGCTGTTCCAGGTAAGGATTGAATTCCAAATTCAACCTCACGAAGTGGCGGAAGTCCTGGCAATTCCTCAGGAAACACATCGAGAAACTCCCGCACTACTTCCAAACTCTCAAGGGGTTGGTCGTTGGATTTTTCCACCGAGAGACTCAACAGGAAGGCCACACAACCCTTCCTAAGGTATTTTTGTACCTTAAGTGCTGATATGAGCCTTTTCTGTGGAACTGGTTTGGATAACCGGTATTCCATCTTAGGTAATCCGGGTCGAGATAGAATCACTCTGCCCTCGCGGCACAGAATCTTGGCATTATTCTGAGCCAACCAATTCATTCCCAGAATGACATCGTACTGTATCATATCGATCAGGATGGCATCAGTAGGCAAGTGTTGCCCTGCTATCTCAATATCCAAATTTTTCACACACCGGATACATTTGGTGCGTGAACCCAACGGGTTATATACTTCGATCATTTTATCAATCGGTTGCACCGAAGCGTGGAGTTGTTCGGTGAAATCGTCAGAGATAAACGTATGAGTAGCACCACAATCAAACAAGACGTAAGCTGCATGTCCATTAACAGGTACGGTGCCTTCAATGAGGTCACCGGTTTCGACTTGTTCAGTCGTTACAGCGTATACACGACCTGCAGCAGGCCTTTGTTCTACTCTAGGTGGGGGTCGTTGGACTAGTGTTCGTTGTGGTACTTGTTGAGAGGGTCCGGCAGATCCGGCATTCCTCCTCTGCTCATCAATAAGCTTCTTCCTGCATTGTCTTGCAATGTGGCCCACTTTGCCACAGTAGAAGCATCCACCTGTGTCACGTGGACATGGTCCTCTTGCGTGATTAACATGGCATTTTGGGCAGTTTGGGTTGGACTGCAGGTTGTTTGGAGCCATGTTCTGCCTTGGCCTTACAACTTGTTGAGTGTTGTTCCCACCTTGGAACCTTTTCTTCTGAAAGGGTTGTCGTGAACCCTGGCCACTTGGAAACATTCTCTTCTTGTTCCCACCATCAACTATGGGCCTTTTTGCTATGATCACTTTTGATCGCTCCCAATCCACTTGTATTTTTGAAGCTGCTGCCACAGCCGTTTGAAACGTTTGGGGCATGCTGGTGATAACCCGTGACCTTAGCCCTTCTCGCAGTCCATTGATGTACTTGTCGGCCCTTTCTTGGTCGGTCTCAAATAACCGGGAGCAGTACCGTTCAAGATTTTGAAATTTGGTGGTATAGTCAATCAGATTCATGCCACCCTGCTCCAATTCCAGAAACTCCATCTTCTTCTTGTTTCTGGAGTGTAATGGAAAGTAATTATCCATGAAAGCTCTCCGGAAGTCAGTCCAAGGAATGACTTCAACTTCCGAGAACTGGATAATCTTAGTGGTATCCCACCACTTCCGTGCGTTGTCTTTCAGCCTGTACGTGCCAAAGTTGGTCTTCTTTTCTTCTGGTACTCCCAGCACCAGGAAGGCACGTTCGGTTTCTTCGACCCAACTTTCTGCGAGCTCAGGATCGGCTCTGCCAATGAAAACTGGCGGGTCAAGCTTGAGGAACTTCTCATAAGTCACTCCTCCCAGGTGCTCGTTTCGTGGTGCGACTGGTTCTGGCCTCGTTTCACGGATGGCGGTAACCAGGTTGTTGAGTGTTTCCAACAGGAATCCTTGCGTATGGGACTCCTCGCTTGGTATGGTTCTCCTCGTCGTAGGAGCCATTTATCTATGCACACACAAGCACTTGTTTTTAGTTTCTCGATGTATATGAGGAAGTAAAAGCTTTATTTACTTAATATACATCACATTTACACAAGCATTGCCTTAAACAAAACGTCATGCCGCACTGGCAGACTTTAGGCAATGAGAACTATATACATGAGTCTACTGACTCCAAAACATCACCAGTCTCTTTAAGACTTGGATTTCTTTGATGAAGACGAACTCCAAAAGGTCCATCTATTGCCACATGGCCTTGGTGCAGGCACTACTAGCTTCGGCTTGGGCGGCACTTCCGCACTAGCAAGCGAATACTGGGGATATATGAGAGACTCCAGTCCACTTTCCCAGTCAGCAAGATCAAGACTCTGGGAGTCTGGAATAATGATTGGCGAACAGAAAGAATCTCCTCTTTTGTTCCTGCCATTTAAGCTCGGCATATGTGATGCCGGATGGTAGCTTGGCGAGTGATAGACTTCTGCAGGGAAGTTCAAATCAAAATCCCTCAGCCTTGGTAATTCATCAAAAGATGTTGGGGTATGGTTGCTCCCAACACTAGAGTGATGCGGTCCACTGACACGCGAAGTCTCATCCCTGAGACCCTTTGAAGCCCGCCGACCCATATCGGCGGTATATTTCCTTTGGCATTCGTTGGCGGAATGCCCATCTTCGCCACAATATTGGCAGTCTTGGACTTCATACGGGCATATCCACTCATCGTGCATGACCTTGCAGCGATAGCAATATCCACGCGAGTCATGAGTTGCCATCTATACAAAGATGCACCCAGATCAGAACAAAAGTATAAAAACATATACTTACAGTGCGATATCGGTACCATGACGGATCTTGAACCAGGTTTCTCAGACTCATGCTCTGATACCAATTCTGTAACGCCCCGGATTTCCAAAACAAAGCTAAGTTAAAATTTTCATGGATTTCTTTTTTTTTTTTTTCTTTGCAGCGGAACTTAGAAAAGCTTTTAGCAGCGGAATAAGACGATAATGAGTCGTCGGTTTTAGAAAACTCCGAGCACGTTGCAGGTATGTGGCCAAGCAACTCATTGACCACCAAAGTGTTCCATTTTATCGAAAGCACATGTTTATTACAACATTACTGCTTAGAAAAGCAGTGAAGGTTCAATAAAAAGGAAGCAGTACAACTCTGTCTAGAGAAACCCTGGAACTTGATGCCGCCTTGCTCCGCATATCGCCACGCAGGTTCAACACCTGAAATCCCCATTAAACGGGGTCAGAACCACTGATGGTCTGGTAAGTAGGCAAACACCTATCTATTCAACTCAAGTAAATGCATAGACCACTCAGGGTCACAGTTCGTAATACGACGCTCAAGCCTCCATGACTTAGCGTATATCGCACAAGCCTCATCAGGGCTATGAGTTGAACATCCACGCAAGTCGTCATGACTTCGCATAAGCCTCTTCAGGGCTGTGAGTTAGAATAACCTCTCAAGTCTCTACGACTTAGCCTTGACTTCCTCAGAGTCACGAATGGATGTCTAGCTCAAGCCTTTATGCTTGGCACATCCGTATCCTACGAATCTAAGGACAGCTCTCCGAGCTTCACTTAGTCGTACGGATATCAATGGGGTTCTTTCCCAATCGGTCCAGTAGTATACCGACCATGACACCTTCACAAAGGTTATGCAGGACTGACTCAACAACGTCATCCACTCATACATTCAAAGTAGCGCTGTACCTAAGCTAATGCTTTGTTTCGATAATTGCACCTCCCCCTGGGCTTAGGGGACTCATATCTGGGCGACAACGCGACGATCTGGGGGTTGATTATTCTATATATTTTAGATACCCCAGAGGCCTGTTGACCCCATCCCCCTAGTAGGACGGTACAACATACCGGAAGAGATCCTTACTAGGTATCCGAATGCATTCTGCTACTGCAGTAGTTGGGTTCAATCCTTAGATATTTAAGGATAACCACGACCTCCATACCTCTGAGTGACGAAGGCCATCAATGAACTCTATCAGGTTCGGGTGAAATATATGTCACTCAAGGTCGCGCCATCACCGTCTTCCTCGGTGAGAAATTCTGAAAGGGGCCTGCCGGTCTTACAATTACTTGACGAACATTGCATGCCTATAGGGCAGCCTTTGAGAGGTATGTACCCGACCCCAATCAACCACACGGTTTTCACCGTGGAACAAAGGTTTTATTCATATGCATGCTTAACTCTGCTCTCAGCACTTCGGCCTTGACGAGCACTTCACCTCTTTCGGTGGAAACAATACACTCCGGCTCAGCGGCCCTTACGAGTCTGGTTGTCTGATAATTCTCAATGAGCATGCACATGACTCGATCTCTACGGATCGGCTACTAGGCGTATTTTTACGCAACGAGCTCAGGACCTCGTCAAGGCGCTACCACTACTTTGGCGCAACGGCTCTTACAAGTATGATGCCCTTGCAGGTGTCAGGGAGACGAGTCATTCTGACATCGTTCCAACAAAGGACATCATTGTGCCACTTAACTGGTTTTGGCAGCTCTTCTGCCAACCATTCTGTCAACACCTTCTCTGCTCTACCGGCAGTGGTGCGACGAACCTTTCTACATTGTAGAAGGCGTTTCATAACTGGGTAGCACTTCTGCTACGTTCTTTCTGAGCCATTCTTAGCTCCTTCAGGAATTTCAGCAGCACTTCCTCTCTTTTACGGAGAAAGCGTGCGTTTCTTTTATCCATTTCAGCGGCATCTCCACTCTTTGGTGGGAAATCGCTACGCTTAACTCGGGAAATGGATGCGCACCGTTGTGCGTACTTTGTATCCATCAAGGTTGCAGGAACCTTGGGCCATAGCTAGGCCATACGTAATTGATTTAGTCTTTACGTAAAGAGCATTTTGCCAAAAGGCGAAGCCTTTCCAATAGGGGCTTCATTCGTCAAGCAGAATCTTGTACGAGGAGCGGTAAGGGAATCGCATGGGCGATTTTGGAGTTGATCTCCGTTTGAACGCTCACTTACGCGCCATATATGTAATATAAGCAGAAGCCTGTGCTTTATACAGCGGCGGCGTAAAGAAATGCATATACTACTGTTCAGGGTGTGTAACTGAACGAAATATTCTACATATATAACAAAGCAGAAGCCTTGGCATCGTTCGACGTGACGGCGTAAGTAAAGACATTGCAGAAAGCAGGAGCCTTGGCATCGTTCGACGCGACGGCGTAAGTAAATGCATAATCGGAAGTGCAGTAATCGGAAGTACAGAAAGCAGGGAGCCTTGGCATCATACGACGCGACGGCAAAGGTAAATTACATGGCCTGTGCGATATAAGACGCGTCGGCAGTATCAGCAGATATACACCTAGATCTGTATCCAACGATAGTTACGAGGCGAGCGAGTGAACACCGAAGTGTCCTAGAGGGCTCAACCAAGAACTAGGGTGAGATACTATTTTGAAGAACGCATATACTGCGTATTCGAACATATATATCCGACGATAGTTATGAGGCGAGCGCGTGAACACCGAAGTGTCCTAGAGGGCTCAACCAAGAACTAAAGCAAGATACTACTTCAGAAAGTATATTCTATATACAAACAGTCAAATACTTGAGAGAGATGGATCAACGAAGCGAACTTACTTCAAATCGTGGAAGAAACGGCTCCGGGTTGCTTCTTTGGCTTCGAGCCTTCCTTCGAGAGGTCAGACTAAGTCAGATGAAGCTGACTTAGTTGAGAAAGAGGTAGAGCAGGTCAAGCTACTCAACCTAAGTGGTTTGAACCTAACAGGGTTCAATCCAAGTCAACTGGGTTCAGCAGGTTCGAACTCAGCTCAAGTAGGCTAAGTCTGGGTTCAGAAATCCAAACCGGAATCTGGACCAAAAAGGACTTTGACTTTGACTTTAAACCCAACTAGGTTCAAGTCAAGTCAACTGGGTTTGGACCAGGTCAAGTGGGTTCAGACCCAGGTCAGGTGGGTTAGGACCAGGTCAGGCAGGCTCAGGCTAAGTCAGGCAGGCTCAGACCAGGTCAGGTGGGCTCAGGTGGGCTAGGCTAGGTAGGGGAGGTTTAGGAGAGAGAGAGAAGGCAAGAGAGAGAGGGGGTCGATTTTTATGAGAAGAGAGAGAGTGGGGAGGGCTATTTATAGCCCAAGCCCACCTCCTCTTGGGTTTTTCCATGCCCAAACTACCCCCTTGGCTTCTTTTTAATTCCAAGAGGTTCCTTGGTGTGGGGCCCACTTGGATATTCCATGGGATATTTTTGTGGGTCCCACCAGATATTTTCTGAGGAATATTTCTGTGGGTCCCACCAATATTTCCGTGGGTCCCGCAAGAATTTCGGGTTTCCGGCGATTTTTTCCGAAAAATTCTGAGTACGCCATTTTCTTCGTATTGACGTAACTAAGAAAGTTGGCTCGTACGAATCTATTGATTTCGTTTAGTTAGGAAGTTATGGCTTCCCGAGTATTTGAGCATATATTCGCAATTCGACGAATACCCTAAGTATAACTGGCTCGCAGAAATTGATTCGTTTCGCATTCTGAGAAGAAATGCTATTTTTACCGGTAAATGCCTCATGAATTTTATTCAGATATTTTCTGAAAAATTGCGGGTCTTACAAAATGCACAGAGAATTCAGGCATGTGCTATGAGGTTTTGGGAAAATGCAGCTTGGGAAAGCATGATGTATGCTTGGAAAATATTTGGAGTTGAAAATATTCTCTCAGGAAAAAGACGAAAATCAATTTCTTAGGAAACTCAGATGGAAAAGATTTGAAATCTCAGGAAAGTTCATAAAGACTTGGGAAAATTATGAATGGTTGAAAATCCTGGGAAGATGGAAGTGATTCTTGAGAAAAGATGAACCTTTTGAAAAGGGAAACACTTCTCAGAAAACTTGGACTTTGAGAGTTTTCTTAGGAAAATGATGGAAGATTTATAGGAAAACTCATTGGAGAAGGAAATTCAAAACTTGGGGAATCGAAATCCTGGGAAATTTACCTTTTGAAATACTTGGAAATCGATTTTGGATCTTGGAGAAAGATTGGAAAACCCTTTTGAATCTCTTAAGGAAATATCATTTTCCAGGGAACACTGTGGAAAAACTTGTCTTTGGAAAACCGATTTTGAAAAATCCTTAGAGTTTCTTGAGAAATCGATTTCTTGAGAATGAAGTTTTCTTGAGAAAATCTTGAGAAAATCAATGATTTCATGAATGCACTTTGAAAAGACTTTTTAAGAGATTTGTTAAAAAAAAATGTGCATTAAGTCCAAATAAATTCTTCACATATTCTGACTGTGGCCATGAATATTTTCAGAATTTAGTTGATTTGATGCACATGATTTTGAAAACTTTGGAAATATGATGTGCATGTTAAGATAGCCTAAGAGTGTAGGCTCAATGTGACTAGTAGAAAGATGACGGATCTGGGTCTCGTCCATATTCCGACTAGGGCCGTAAATATGGATCCCACCGAGTCCATCAACTCCCTAAGAGTTGGTGCACGTGCCATTCGTGAACATCCATAGTGCTTTTGAAATAAAATGCATGAATCATATAATCAGGATATTGCATAAATTCAAACTATATGATATGCATCCTAGTCTAAGCAGGAAATTAAATATCTTATTCCAAAATTTACATTATTACATCACTAAATAAATGAAATAAAAGGAAATTGCAGACTTCAGCCCCTTCTTTTGAATATCCCTGCCAAACTTGAAATATGGTTAGCTCAAATATGTGGGTTTTTCCAAGATTTTCCAATAATATTATGAAATTATTGGATTTAATTGGATATAAACCCTATTCTCATGCTTCCTTGATATTTGAAATGATGTAAATGCAGGGAATTCAGTGGAAAACAGTTTGAAATTCGGAATTGGGGTCAAAATGACCAAAATACCCCTAAAATTAAAGTTACACCTTTAAAATCAAGGTTTTTTGAAGGAAAACTTGGTAAAATTGAGATTTTGAAATTCAAATTGAAGCAAATGATGATGAAATGTAGTAAGAGACATGATGACATGCTGCTAAATACATTAAGGCTGTAAAATCAGAATTTGACATTTTGCAATTTATCCAAAATAACGAATTTCGCTTGTTTTTCACTTGGATCCGGGTCCTGCGGGACCCTATTTTGGTATTATGGATAATCCGAACCTCAAATGGATTTCAAATTGCACCAAATTCGGTATGAAGCATCTACTTACTTTGATAAACAACCTAGAATGCTAAAAATCACGAAATGATATGATTCAAATGCTAAAATTCAAAGAAAGTCCTAAAATGGTGGATTTTGCCTATGGATCCGAACCAAATGCAATGCCTAATATGATAATGCAAGATTTACACCATGGAAACTTCTGATATTTTTCAGACTGCTAAAAGACCCGAAATGAAACATTTTTGGTTTTTACAGCCTCGGGATTTGAGCCATGGTGAGTTCATAAATAGGGATTTAGTTTTGACAGAGGTAAAAATCACACTAATCTGATGTAAAATGCTGAAAAAATACAAAACGGCCATGTAAATTTATGAAATTAATCAGAGCTATGCACGACACCTACATGAACAACTTTTATGTTTTTGACTTTGGCATTTGATCAACGAAAACACAGATAAAAATATAACTATTCCTGCCTAAACTAACAGAATAGACAAATGTAGCAAAACAGAGGATTGACAAAAAAAATTCGAAGCAGGTATCAACACTATTCTAAAAATCACAGGCTTTCAGATGAAAATATAGGACATCTCGGACACAACTTTCACTTTTTACAGTTTTGGATTTGGAGCAACACACAAAGAGAAACCACAGCCCTAAGTCGATCCAAGATCTCAGAGGCCCAAATTAGGCTCTGACACGTGTCCCAAACTCTCGGATTTTTGTCAGACATTAAAAAAAACTGGAAAATCTGAAAACATCATATTAAAAACTAGACATTCTCCCGAGTTCATAACATTTTTCGGATCGAAAATTGGATCTCCCATGAGGGATATCTCGATTTTACAAGTCGGCAAATGATTTTCAAAACGCATCCCGGGTAACAAAACCCGACTTGCCATTTTGAATGTTTACCGTAGTAAACAAATTCAAATGCCTCCGAATTTTTGGAAAAATTTCAGGGACATCTAAGGTCGCATTTCGTGATTTTTTTGGGATTTTTAATAAAAAACAAATGCATGAAATGACGTGTGGACTGACTGACAAAAACAGAGACCAACTGAAAATGAGCAGAGTTGAAATAAATGCTAAACTAATCCAAATTAATTCATGAAATGTGCTAAATGAATGAAATAAAATGCAAATTAAACCTAGATAACTACATGAATGTTAAAAATCATCAAGGAAGCATAATTAAATGTTTTATATATGTCATTTTATGAGAATAGCTCAATCCATCCCTCGGATGAGCTCTTTCTTCAAACGACTCCCGAATCAGATTATGGAATTACATCAAGGGGAAAAGAAGTGCACATTGCTTCGTTACACAACGTAGAAGCTCTTGAAAGGGGCGGCTATCACGAGCTTCCTTCGTCCTTCGCTCCGGGCTTCGGATGGTTCACCCAAATTGACCTTCGCTTGAATCGAATTGGCCACTGCACGAGCTTTACTCCACCTTCTCCAATGAGCCAAAGGGGGCACAATTTCCAAGGTTCAAAATCAGATGTTAGGAAGGCTAGGTCGAATTCTCCAGTTCACAAAAATGGTCTCCAAAAATGCTCCCCTCTCTTGGGCGTGGAGCCTTGTTTTTATAAATTTTCTGAAGAAATTTGAAATTCAAACAGGCTCAATCTGAGCCCTCCATGTGGCGCCATCTCAGGGGGTTCCATCTGAGGGTTTGAAATTCGAATTTGGCTTTTGCAGGGAGCCCTCAGGTGGCGCCACCTCATGGGGCTATTTTGATTTTTTTGAGAAAATAAAAAAAATGGGAATTTTGTGGGTGAGACACCTCAGCAGGGGGAATTTGGAATTTTTCAAAAGTTTGCTTGATTCTCTCTGCAGGGAACTCCCAGAAGGCGCCACCTCAGAGGGTGTTCTCTTGGAATTTGAAATTCAAACTCACCTTTTGTAGGGAGTCCTCAGGTGGCGCCACCTCATGGTGGGCTACCTTTATGAAAAATAAAATAAAAATCAAAAAATGGAGCCAAGTGGATTCCTGGAATGGTGCCACCTCAAAAGGTGTTTGACACATGTCAGAAGGTCAGAGCAGTGGGCTCAGAAGGCGCCACCTCAGAGGAATTTGAATTTTGCTTTTTCTGGTGAAAGGAGATCTGGACATGTGGCAGTCCAGGACGGTTCCAAGTGTCAGCCTGCTGGAGAGGTTCTTCAGATGGCGCCACCTCAGAGGAGAATTCGAATTTCAAATGGAGGTTGGCCCTGGAGGAATGGAGGATGGACATGTGGCGCCACCTCAGGGTAGCTCCTACAATGCCATGTGGCAAGAGAGAGGAAAAGGAGGGAAGGGACATGTGGCGCCCTCATAGGCCATCTGGAAAAATCAGAGCTCCGGATTTGCGCCACCTAGGCCTTGTTTGAAATTTGAATGGTTTGCTTTTTCTGAAGAAAGCCAGGAGTGACATGTGTCTCCTACTTTTCTGAAAAAAGTAGGGAGAGACATGTGTCAGGCTACTTTTCTAGAAGGAGTAAGAGGTTGACACGTGTCCTCTGTAGGAGACACATTTCAAGTGGCGCCACCTCAGAGTAGACAAACTCCACTTTTTCTAGACAGGACAACCTATGACACTTGGCATCTCCTGGTACTCTTGGAATGACACATGGCGCGGGATGGATAGGGTGACACATGGCAGATAAATGGGATGACATGTGGCGGCTTCTTAGGGTAGCCCCACACTGACACTTGGCATGGAAATGGGAGGAGAGAGAAAAGACAAGTGGCACCAATCCAGGGGACAAGGCTCCTATATTTTTGGGTTTTTTAAAATTCAAATTTTCAAAGGAAAAGCTTGTGTGACGTCACCTCAGTGTGGGTCCCACATTGCTTCTTTATTGAAATAAGGATAAAACCACAACTTCTTTTTGGAATTTTCATAAAATCTGGACTAATGTGCAAAACAGGAATTTTGGAAAGAGTTGGCCCTTGTAGGGCGATTTTGTAAAAGAAAGATATTTGAAATTGTCAAAAAGGGCAAAATCTGAGGTGAAGTGGCTGAAATCCATATTGAAAACTATCCAGATCGTTTTCCTGAGGAAATATTTTGAAATTCAGGGTCCTAGGGGTAAAATGGGAAGAATTGATAATTTTGAAGACCCAGGGTTTTGAAATCGATTTTGAAAAGCGTTGAAATTCTAATCTGGATTGAAAATTTTGAAATCAAGAGTTCTGGACCTCGAAATGACATGCTGTGCAGTGCAGTGATTTGAAATGCTCATGCAATGATATGCAATGTCATGTCTTATGCAATAGAATATTGAACCAAGACTTTGGAGATGTTTGTCTCCTGTCAGGAGTAAAATTTTGAACATCTGAGCTAAAAATAGGGAAATTTTGAGAGTTTCAGATGAAATTTGGACTTTTGCAAGGTCCGGGCTCAGAAAATGACCATTTTGCCCTCCATCGATTTCAGAGGCTGGATGATGATGCTTGGTGGAACTGTCGAGGAGGTGAGTGAAAATTTGGGGTGTTTACAGATGCCCCTCTTTGCTACTAAGCCGGCTCATGGCCGAGCTTAGTGGCAAAGAAAAACACACCAAATTTGGGCTATACATAAAAAAAATGCCCCAGTTAGAAGGATCTGACTGGGTGTGAAGAAATTAGCCCGAGGAAAATGGTAGATATGAAGCGAAGAATAAAGAGGAAAGATTTGTTTTGTGAGAGCGAAGTTCAGGTTTTTGCCCTTAACCTGGATAGGACAGAAATATCTTGCATGGAACGAAGCTCAGGTTTGAACCCTTGACCTGATTGGGGAATGAAATGTCTCATAGAAATGAGACTCAGGTTTGTACCCTTAACCTGACCGGGCGGAAAATGGAATACCTCTTTGATTGAGGCTCAGGTTTATACCCTTATCCTGATTGGGCGAAAGATGAAATACCTCATTGGTTGAGGCTCAGGTTTGTACCCTTATCCTGATCGGGTGGAAAATGAAATACCTCTTTGAATGAGGTTCAGGTTTGTACCCTTATCCTGATCGGGCGGAAAATGAAATACCTCATTGAATGAGGCTCAGGTTTGTACCCTTATCCTGATCGGGCAGAAAATGAAATACCTCTTTGGATAAGGCTCAGGTTTGTACCCTTATCCTGATCGGGCGGAAAATGAAATACCTCTTTGGATGAGGCTCAGGTTTGTACCCTTATCCTGATCGGGCGGAAAATGAAATACCTCTTTGGATGAGGCTCAGGTTTGTACCCTTATCCTGATCGGGCGGAAAATGAAATACCTCTTTGGATGAGGCTCAGGTTTGTACCCTTATCCTGATCGGGCGAAAAATGAAATACCTCTTTGGATGAGGCTCAGGTTTGTACCCTTATCCTGATCGGGCGGAAAATGAAATACCTCATTGAATGAGGCTCAGGTTTGTACCCTTATCCTGATCGGGTGGAAAATGAAATACCTCTTTGGATGAGGCTCAGGTTTGTACCCTTATCCTGATCGGGCAGAAAATGAAATACCTCTTTGGATGAGGCTCAGGTTTGTACCCTTATCCTGATCGGGCGGAAAATGAAATGGAATCCTCGAAGGAAGAGACCATGATGGAACCTTTGGATTTTGCACAATAAATCCGACAGGGGTTTTTGCAAAAGGAAGGAAAATGGGGTCCCTAAAGCTTGAAAAGGGATTGATCTTGGGTGTCTCACTGCTGAGACTAAAATCAGCTTTTGAAATTGCCTTTTGCTGGAATTAGTGGCTTAACCTCAAGCCGAAATGGGACTGTCTATGGTGGGACAGTGGGGACACAGGGAAGTGTGCAATTCTGAGAGTTCATGCTCTCAAAGAAGAGAAGGAATCAAGTCCTTAGGAGGGGTTTAAAAATTGGTGTCTGGATGTGTCAAAGACGGACATCAAGCTCTTACTTCATGTCAGGATAGCTAGAGAATATTGTCAAAATGTTGGAAATTCTGCTGTTGATTCAAAATTTTTGAAAATGTTACACATTGTTGCAAAGACATTCCTTCTTTTCTACCTAAAGCATTACCTCCAAACAAGGTTCACTTCGTAGAATCGAGATTGGAAACCCAAATGGCTCGCAATTGACCTTCTTCAAAGAAGTTGTCAATTTCCTTGATATGAGCAAGAAAGAGAATTTGATATTATGAAAGCAATTGATGAAAGAGTATTGATAATAGAATTTCACAAATTTAAAGAAGATTCTTGATAATAGATCTGGTGGTTTGATATCCTGAGAGCTTCTCTCATGATAATCTTTCTGCACTCTTTTGGCTCTCTGGTGTTTTGGCTGCATTCTCCTTCATTTTGGAGATGTTCTGACTTTTTTCTCTCTTTCTTTTTTCTCTCTTTCGGGAAGGGTACGTCACAAACTCCTTCAACTTGGAGATGTTTCGATCCTTCTTGGATGATGGGTTTGGAGATCTTTGGGCGATAGCTGAAATTAAATATCTTTTAGGGATTGTCGAGAGGTCTATCGCATCTGCCTTCATCTTGACAGTGCTTTGGACTTTCCCTGGAAGGATCCGTCACAAACTCCGTCATCTTGGAGATGTTTCGAATCTTCTTTGGCCCTGGAGGTCTAATCGCCTAATTCGCCTTCATCTTGACGACAGGTGAGAGATCCCTTTTGCGGATACTTAATTGCAGCTTAGGTGATTCTGAGGAGACAGGGCTTGGGTAAATGCTCTCTTTTCTAGCACTTAGGTTATTTTCACTGCCTCGTCCTTACAAGAATAGCCTTTAAAGATGCGCCATTGACTGCGATCAATATCGATCATCTGCGGCTTTTCAATAACATTGAATCTTCTTTTCTGGCCATATTGAGGATTTATCCTTCATCCTTTTGGTTGGCCAATAAAAAGAATTTGAATTTTGAATCTCTTTTCGCAGAAGCTTCACTCTTTTGGAAGTAATGATGAAGGTAAATTGAGATAAAGGTTTGTGCAATAAAGATTCTAAAATCAACAAATAATTTGATTGACAATTTGAAAAAATTTTCTTGAAATCCTTGGTGAAAATGAGTATTTGAAATCCGGCTCAACACATCCGTGACGAAAATTCTCCTCTCTTTTTCCCCAAAAAGAGAGACTCAGGCTTAGCCCTTACCTGAATGGGAAATGGGAAATACTCCTCTCTTCCCTGAAGAGGAGGTGTTTGCAAAACGAACTTTCGAAGAGAAATTGAGCTTTCGTCAAAGCTCCCTAATATTAGGCTTCTCTTATGCAAAGGGGGCCGATAATAGTGAGGTCTGAAAATTGTGTCATGAAAGGAACGAGTCCATCACACTCTCCCTGCAAAGAGGGTCCTTCATGATGAAGATGGCCTAGTATGAAATTGGGGGGTGTTATCATCGCAAAATTTATCCCCTCCCTTGCGAGAAAGAAACAAATTTCGCGAGTCAAACTCGACCAAAGTTTTGAAAATGATTTTGAAAATTTACTCGCCTCCGTTTTTAAAATTTGCGGGAAAATTCCGTGGAATGGGATCCGCCTGTCGGTACGAGGTTCAACCGTTCCTGGCGCCTTTACCAGGGGTAATTGAACCAAGGATCAATTACGTGCTTTAATTTGACTCAAATAGCTAAACTATGCTCTATTTTTACTAGAATGCACAAAGAATCAGGCTTGTGCTATGAAATTTTTTAAAAAATGCAAGTTTGAGAAACTATGATGTTTGCTTTGGAAAATTGAAATGCATTTGGAAAATGATTGGAAAAGTGCTTGAAATTGGAGTTTTTGGGAAAATCATTGAATTTCATTGGAAATCAGAAATTTGCATTGAAAAGTGATTTCTCAGGAAAACTTGAAAATCTGAGAAAATTGGTTTTGAGATTGGAAACTTGGAATTGCTTTTATAATAAAATGGATTTGAGAATCTTGAGAAAATCTAAGAAATTTATTGGAAAATGACTTTTGAAATGGAAAATGAA
Source organism: Nuphar pumila (assembly GCF_984573655.1). Taxonomy (NCBI): domain Eukaryota; kingdom Viridiplantae; phylum Streptophyta; class Magnoliopsida; order Nymphaeales; family Nymphaeaceae; genus Nuphar; species Nuphar pumila. Next base: position 48,014,021 of record NC_143250.1, read on the forward strand.
TTCTCAGGAAAACTGAAAAATATGAGAAAATCGATTTCTGAAAACTTGGGATTTTGAAATTTAAGAATTTGAAAACATAGGAAAATCTTGATTTGAACTTGGGAAATGCTTTGAAATGTCATTTGAAAACTTAGGATTTTGAGAAAATCAGATCCTGAGAAAGACTTGGAAATTCTTGAGAAAATTGAATTTTCTGAAATTGAAATTGGAAAATGAGTTTGAAAATAATACAATTTGAATGATATGAATGAATGAATATGAATTTGAAAAGGGAATTTCATTGAGGAATTGGGAAATCCTTTTGAAACTTTGAGAAATGCAGTGCATTTTTGAAGTTAGCCTAAGAGTGTAGGCTGAATGTGGCTGATATAAAGATCATAAATCTTGGTTTTCTTCGTATTCTGACTATGGCCATAAATACGAATCCCACCGAGTTTATAAACTCCATAAGAGCTTGTGCACGTGCCATTCATGTAAACCATAGTGAATTTGAAATAATGTGCATGAATCATATATCACATATTGAAATTTGCATAAATTAAACTATATGCAATGCAACCCTATTCTAAGCAGAAAAGTAACTCTTATTCCAAATTATTACATTTGAGGTTACATTGAATTGAAATAAAAAATAAAAGCTAAGTCTTCTTCTTGAATGTTCCTGCAAAACTAGAAAACAAAGTTAGCACAAAAATGTAGGTTTTTCTGAATTTATCCAAAAATATGGAAAATTATCGGATATTATTCAGATATAAACCCAGAATCATACCCCCTTTGATATAAACATGAAAAATAATGAATAAATTTTGAAAATAAACTTGAAAATTCGAAATTGGGGTCAAAATGACCAAAATACCCCTGATGACCTTGAAATCAGGGTTTTATGAAAGATTTTTTTTATAAATTTTGGAATTTTGAAAATCAAATAAAATAAATCAAACATAATATGATAAAATATGATGATATGCATGAAATTTTGGAGAATTAGAAATTGAAATTTCGAAATTTAGGTCAAAATGACCAAAATACCCCTGATAACAAGACTATGGCCTTGAAACCAGGGTTTTCTGAAATAAATTTTGCAAAATTGAAAAATATGAAATGCAAATGAGATTAAAATTAACCCTAATATGATTCTACATGCTCATGTACATGATAAAAACCCTAAAATGGCGAAAATATCATAAAATATCAAATTTAACTTGATTTTCGCTTGATTTTCGCTTCTGAATTTAAAGATAAACTAACACATGGAGCAAATGAACTTAGAATTAAACCAAATTTGGCATGGACACCTAAAATAACCCTAGAAACATAATGGAGCTCGAAAATCTATTTTTTTGTATTTTTAAATATGGAAATTCAAATAAAAACCCTAAATTTTGTGATTTTTGCCTAAAATGTTGATTCTAAAGGAGATTTAGGATATCAAACTTCCATAAAAATTTCCCAAATTTTATGGGGTGACAGAGGACAGTAAGGCAAGGATTTTTTCTTTTTACACTTTCTGGTTTTGACCTATGGTAGGAGCTGTGCCACTCCGGCAAGTCGGATCGGAATCCGGCGACTCTAGGATTTAGGGGAAACAGACAGGTTTCGGTAGAAAATGTGGGAAAATGGAAGAAAGACGGAAAAATGGCTGAAATTGTGGGAAAATGTCCCTGACAAATAGAGAAAGATTTTATATTTTGACATCATTGGATTCGGGTTATGGTTTGGAAAAGGCCATACTGTTATCAAAGACCTAAATCTCTGAGATTTCTGGATATTGGAATCTGTTAGACAGAAAGAGAAAATCCGGTAAAAATAATGAACAAATTAAAAAATTCCCAAATTTTGAGAAATGACATAAAATTATGTTAGGAACAACTTTCATGTTGAAAGTTTTTGCAGAAGGGTTACAAATTTGGCGGACTTGAAGCATTAGGGTCTGTCTATACCCTGACAAAGGAAAATCGAGATTTTCCCAGGGGTGTGAGAAATCCGATTTTTTACAGAGATTAAAACTAATTGGAAAAACCTTAAAATTTCCAGATCACTAGTATATTCCATTATGAATCCACTGTGATTTTTGGAGGATGATCCGGATCTCCCACAAGGGTGGTGTCGGAGGTTTTTGTCTACTAAAGATGGATTTGGAATTCCCAGTGAGTTCGAAATCCAAACTCAGTTTTGGATTTATTTAATGGGACTATAAAATTCAAAGGGAATCAAATTTTAGGCAGAAAATTAACAACAAGTAGACCTAACTAACCTAAAATTTTTGAGATTTATGAATGAGAACTCGCACATGAAATATTGATAGTATTATGGCTACAACTTATAGATTCTAAATTAAATACAAACCAAAACCATACAAAATGAACAACATGAATAATGAGACTAGAATAAATGCAATACTTAAATATGAACCTACATGGAATATGAAAATAAAAAAAAATAAAAATTGACAGGGATATGATTCCGTTTTGATGTTGGCTCTAAAATGAGAGATTCGATCCAACCGGTGGATGAACCTCTTATTTCACTAGCCTCAATATACAAGGTGATTATCACATCTACTTGATTTAAAACTAGGAAAGAGACATTCATGTGATTTCGAATCTGACTTTTAACTTGATTCCATGACATTTATACAAAAGGAAATCCAAAGACCCCCCAATCCACGGATTCCATGGATGAACATCGTAGGGGCTTTATTAATAGCTAATAGAAATCACAAATCAAGAGAATAGTGGCTCACCTTGAGGCGGAGTCTGCTGCAACGAAAAGGGCTGGCTGGAACAAGGCTGCAAGAAAGGTTGGGCTGCAAGCAGTATCTTGATGGTGCTGGACTGGTGGTGAAGGTAGAAGGCTGCAGTTGTTGAAGGAAGTGACTGGATTTGCTTGAAGATTTCCTTTGATGTTGCGAAGCTTGAAGGGGACTGGACTCGGCTGCAATAAGGAAGCTATGGTAAAAGCGGTTGTAGATGGGAAAATGGCTGAAGGATGCTGCTGGGCTTCAAGGTGGCTGGAAGATGTTATAGTTGTTGGAGGATGGCAGCTTGTGAAGGAGAGAGGGAGCTGAGGATAGAGGTCAAGATTCACAGCCGTATGTGACCTTTTTGTTATAACTTAGGGAAGATAAAACCAAAGACCTAAGTTTCTAATGAAAAAATGGGTTAATGGGAGATGAAGGTGGCTGTCAAAGTGTGGTTGACGCAGGTGGCTGGAGAAGGGAGGTGCTGGTTGCTGTGGCTACAAGCTGGTGGCTGCTGTGGATCCCTGGTGGAGATGGCTGAGCTGGAGGTGAAGACGTTGATGGTGCTTCAAACTGGAGGCCAGCTGTTGGCTGGAGAAAGGAGCTCTGGAGGTGGCTTCAATGGCTGGGAGTTGCAGCCAAGGATAGCTTGGGGTCTTGCTGCAGCAAATGGAGAAGGTTGCAGATGCTGTGATCGATGGTTGTAATGGTGCTGTGCGTGGAGGCTTCCAGTTGGTGCTGCTGAGGGCTGCAAGGGTGTTGTTTCAATGGCTGGAAGCTGCAGCCAAGGGGTGAGAAAGAGAGAGTTCAAGGGAGAGAGAGAGAGAGAGAGGTGCGTTAAGGGGAAAAATGGGCCAGCAGTTCTTTTTTTTTTTCTTCTTATGACAACTTAGGTTTTGATAAAAATCAAAACCTAAGTTTCTAATATTGTCTCATGAAACAGCCTACGTGAATTGGCTGTAGCCATTTGGGTTTTGAAAAAGATGGAAAGGAGGTAAAGAAGAAAGGGGAAAGAAGGAAGGGAAGGAAAAGGAAAGAAGAGGGGAGAAAGAAAAGGAAAGAAAGGGAGGAAAAGGAGAGGGAAAGAGGAAGAGAAGGGGCTGGATAGGGTATACGTGAGTGGCTGGGAGAGGAAAGTAAGGAGGAAAGAAAGAAAGAAAGAAAAAGAAAGAAGAAAGAAAGAAAAGAAAGAAAAGAAAAAAAAAAGGAAAGTAAAAAAAAAAAAAAAAAAATAAAAAGAAAAAGAAAATGGAGGAAGAAAGAAAGGAAATGGGCTCGAATTTTGAAGTTCAATACCTCGTTGCAAAGCAAATCCAATGTAGAATTTAAAAATGTAATTTTGAAAGAAATCCAGATTGTTTTTCTCGAGAAAATATTTCCAAACGAAATGAGCTATTTTTGATAGTTTTTGAAACGAGCTCAGATTTTGAAGTTCAATAGCTCATTGCGAAGCAAATCCAGTGTAAAACTTGAAAATTTGATTTTGAAAGAAATCCAGATTATTTTTCTTGAGAAAATATTTCCAAATTTAGACTCCCGGGGTGAAAATGTCAATTTTGGAAACCCGAGGTTTGAAATTGATTTCTGAAAACTTTTAAAACTCAATCTGGATTGAAATTTATAAAGTTGGAGTTCTGGACTTCGAAAATGAAATGAAATGTGATGAAATGTTATGAAATGCTGAGAAATGATATGAAATGATGAGAAATGACATGAAATGCTATGCGAAATGCTAACCCTGAATGAAGAATTTTGGATGTTAGACCCCGATTGACACTTGTACCAGTTCAAAAAGTGTTAAAATTGACAAAATTTGCAAAAATGGTTGAAGAAATGATTTTCGAGCTCTGCCAGGCTAGAGTAACACTGAAAATTAGGGTTTGAGCTGGATTCAACTGAAATGAACTAGATTGAGCTGGGTTTTAGAGTTTCAGAACTCAAATGAACTCAACGGACACCGACTCAACTGACCTTTCCAACTGAATTTTCAAGAAAAGCTGCCATTTTTAGAGAAATGGTATGAAATGGTCATTGGAATGAAGTGAATTACGAACCTGAACTGGGTTTGAGCTAAAACAAAGGTCAGTAATACTGAGATGAACTAAAATCAAGTCTCAAACACTAACTCAACTGACTGAACTCGGCTCAATTTCAGCTAAAAGAGTTGAAATGGACTAAAATGGGCTACTGGACACTTGGAAATGGTTTTGAACTGAAACTGGAGCACTTGAACTCCTGGTGAGCTCAAGTTAGACTTTGGGGAATATGACTGGCTGTAAATGACTAACTCGAAGACAATTGGCTTGGATTTGAGTGAGAAATGAGCTCATTTCTGAAGAAATGATCTCATTTTGGCAGGAATGGTCAGAAATGAAAATGGTCTGTTCATTGTGAGCTCAGATGAGCTTGAAATGACTGATATTCTAACTATTCTGAACTGACCAATGAGCTTGGTTGACTCCGACTGACTGGGGTCCGGGATGACCTAGGGGTAAAATGGTAATTTTCCTAATGAAAGTTGGTAAAATGGTGATTTTCTGAAACTGACTCGGGGTTTGACTCCTACACTGACCTACAGGGTTGGCACTACACGAGGAGGGATTTTTAAGAATAGATGAGGAAAATTTGGGGTGTTTACAGATGCCCCTCTTTGCTACTAAGCCGGCTTGAAGACGAGCTTAGTGGCAAAGAAAACACACCAAATTTGGGTTATAAAAATGCCCAGTTAGAAGGATCTGACTGGGTATGAAGAAATTAGCCCTGATGAAAATGGTAGATATGAAATGGAGAATGAAGAAGAAAAATTTACTTCAAAAGAAGTGAGATTCAGGTTTTGCCCTTAACCTGCATGGGACGGGAAATACCTCGTGTAGAAACGAAGCTCAGGTTTGACCCTTAACCTGACCGGGGAATGAAATACCTCATCAAAGGAGGCTCAGGTTTGTACCCTTATCCTGATTAGGCGGAAAATAAAATACCTCATCAAAGGAGGCTCAGGTTTGTACCCTTATCCTGATTGGGCGGAAAATGAAATACCTCATCAAAGGAGGCTCAGGTTTGTACCCTTATCCTGATTGGGCGGAAAATGAAATACCTCATCAAAGGAGGCTCAGGTTTGTACCCTTATCCTGATTGGGCAGAAAATGAAATACCTCATCAAAGGAGGCTCAGGTTTGTACCCTTATCCTGATTGGGCAGAAAATGAAATACCTCATCAAAGGAGGCTCAGGTTTATACCCTTATTCTGATTGGGCAGAAAATGAAATACCTCATCAAAGGAGGCTCAGGTTTGTACCCTTATCCTGATTGGGAAGAAAATGAAATACCTCATCAAAGGAGGCTCAGGTTTATACCCTTATCCTGATTGGGCAATGAAATACCTCCTCAAAGGAGGCTCAGGTTTATACCCTTATCCTGATTGGGCGGAAAATGAAATACCTCATCATGGGAGGCTCAGGTTTGTACCTTTATCCTGATTGGGCAAAAAATGAAATACCTCATCAAAGGAGGTTCAGGTTTATACCCTTATCCTGATTGGGCGGAAAATGAAATACCTCATCATGGGAGGCTCAGGTTTGTACCCTTATCCTGATTGGGCAAAAAATGAAATACCTCATCAAAGGAGGCTCAGGTTTATACCCTTATCCTGATTGGGCGACGAAATCAAGTCCTTAAGAAGGATTTAAAATTGGTGTCAGGATGTATCAAAAACGGACATCAAGCTCTCACTTCACGTCAGGATAGCTAGAAAATATTGTCAAAATGTTGGAAATTTTGTTGTTGATTCAAAGTTTTTGAAAATGATGCACATTGTTGCAAAGATATTCCTTCTTTTCTACCTGAAGCATTACCTCCAAACGAGATTCACTTCGTAGAATCAAGATTTAGCATCCAAATTTCTTGCGATTGACTTTCTTCAAGGAGGTTATCAATTTCCTTGATATGACCAAGAAAGAGAATTTGATATTATAAAAGCAATTGATGAAAGAATATTGATAATAGAATTGCACAAATTTAAAGAAATTCTTGGCAAATTTTGGCAGTTTGATATCCTGGGAGTTTCTCTCATGATAATCTTTCTGCACTCTTTTGGCTCTCTTGGGTTTTTGCTACATTCTCCTTCATTTTGGAGATGTTCTGACTTTTTCTCTCTTTCTTTTTCCTCTCTTGCTCTCTTTTGGGAAGGGTACGTCACAAACTCCTTCAACTTGGAGATGTTTCGATCCTTCTTTGACGATATTGGCTTCTTGGTTGGAGATTTTTTTTTTTTTGAAGGATAGCTGAAATTAAATATCTTTTAGGGATTGTCGGTAGGTTCATCGCATCTGCCTTCATCTCGACAGTGCTTTGGACTTTCCCTGGAAGAATCCATCACAAACTCCGTCATCTTGGAGATGTTTCAAATCTTCTTTGGCCCCGGAGGTCTACTCGCTTAATTCGCCTTCATCTTGACGACAAGTGAGAGATCTCTTTTGCGGATATTTAATTGCAGCTTAGGTGATTTTAAGGAGACAGAGTTGGGATGAATTCTCTCTTTTTCTAGCACTCAGGATATTTCCACTGCCTCATTTTCACAAGAATGGTCTTTAAAATGTGCCATTGACTGCGATCAATATCAATCATCTATGGCTTTGCAAAAACATTGAATCTTCTTTTCTGACCATATCGAGGATTTATCCTTCATCCTTTTGGTTGGCCAATAGAAAGAATTTGGATTTTTGAATCCTTCTTCTCAAAAGCTTTGCCTTTTTGGAAGTAATACTGAAGGTAAACTGAGGTAAAAATTTGTGCAATAAAGTTCTGAAATCAACAAATAATTTGATTGACAAATTGACAAAGTTTTCTTGAAATCCTAGGTGAAAAAGAGCATTTGAAGTCCGGTTTAATGCACCCGTGACAAAAATTATCCTCTCCTTTCCCCAAAGGAGGTGACTATCAGTTTACTGGGAACAGTATGAGTTCAATTGAGAATGACCATCGGTTCATTGAGAACAATATCGGTTCAATTAAGAACGATCGTCGGTTCACTGGGAACAATATCAATTCAATTAAGAATGACCATCGCTGGGAATAATATTAGTTTAATGAAGAACGACCATCGGTTCATTTGGAACACTATCAGTTCAATGAAGAACGACTATTAGTTCACTAGGAACACTATCAGTTCGAGGAAGAACGACTATCAGTTCGCTTGGAATATTATCAGTTCAATGAAGAACGACTATCAGTTCGCTTGGAACACTATCAGTTCGATGAAGAACGACTATCAGTTCACTTGGAACACTATCAATTCAATGAAAAACGACTATCAGTTCGCTTGGAACACTATCAGTTCAATGAAGAACGACTATCAGTTCGCTTGGAACACTATCAGTTCGATGAAGAACGACTATCAGTTCACTTGGAACACTATCAATTCAATGAAAAACGACTATCAGTTCGCTTGGAACACTATCAGTTCAATGAAGAACGACTATCAGTTCGCTTGGAACACTATCAGTTCAATGAAGAACGACTATCAGTTCGCTTGGAATATTATCAGTTCAATGAAGAACGACTATCAGTTTGCTTGGAACACTATCAGTTCGATGAAGAACGACTATCAGTTCACTTGGAACACTATCAATTCAATGAAAAACGACTATCAGTTCGCTTGGAACACTATCAGTTCAATGAAGAACGACTATCAGTTCGCTTGGAACACTATCAGTTCAATGAAGAACGACTATCAGTTCGCTTGGAACACTATCAGTTCAATGAAGAACGACTATCAGCTCGCTTGGAACACTATCAGTTCGATGAAGAACGACTATCAGTTCACTTGGAACACTATCAATTCAATGAAAAACGACTATCAGTTCGCTTGGAACACTATCAGTTCAATGAAGAACGACTATCAGTTCGCTTGGAACACTATCAGTTCAATGAAGAACGACTATCAGTTCGCTTGGAACACTATCAGTTCAATGAAGAACGACTATCAGTTTGCTTGGAACACTATCAGTTCGATGAAGAACGACTATCAGTTCACTTGGAACACTATCAGTTCAATGAAGAACGACTATCAGTTCACTTGGAACACTATCAGTTCAATGAAGAACGACTATCAGTTCGCTTGGAACACTATCAGTTCAATGAAGAACGAGGACTATTATATAGAGTTGGATTGCTTCTATGAACGGTTTCAGGATTATCCCCTTATCCTGAACGGGGATAGAAATTGGATGACCCGAAGGTCGAAATTGACATAATTAATATTGAACTTGAATTTTGATGAAAGGTCAGCGTGAAGACTGCACCTAAGAGATCGAATAACCCGACCAATGGGCAAGACACCAACACGAGTGTTAGATTTTTAAAGGGTACTAGTACGAGCACTGGATTTTGAAAATGTACCAGTACAAGCATTATGTTTTGAAAGATTACCAGTACGAATACTGGGTTTTGGAAGATTACCAGTACGAGCGCTGGATTTTGGGAGATTACCAATACGAGCACTGGATTTTGAGAGATTACCAATACGAGCACTGGATTTAGAAGAATTTACCAGCACGAACACTGGATTTTTGAAAATTTACCAGCACGAACACTGGATTTAGAAAATTTTTACCAGCACGAACACTGGATTTAGAAAATTTTTACCAGCACGAACCTTGGATTTTGAAAATCTTACCAGCATGAACACTGGATTTTTGAAAATTTACCAGCACGAACACTGGATTTAGAAAATTTTTACCAGCACGAACCCTGGATTTTGAAAATCTTTCCAGCACGAACATTGGATTTTTGAGAATTTACTAATTGATTTTGATAGAAGATTTTCAGTCTTCACCCTCACGACGACTTGGACAACTGTCGGGGTCTCAGGATTTATCCCTTAACCTGAAGAGGAAGTTCAGGTTTATCCCTTAACCTGAAGGGGAAATGAATTTGATGCAAATGAATGTAAATGGATGCAAATGAATGCATGTAAATGTAAATGAATGCAAATGTATGCAAAATGATGTAAATGAATGCACATGTATGCAAAATGAGAGATTTGTTTGATCCTGCCTGCATACATAATGTTTTGAAGACAAATTTTAAAATAATGCCCCAGTGTAACTGGGAAAGAAGGATTTGACAATTATTGAGGAAAATATATTGAGGAATTACAAAGGATGGAATAGAGGATTTAAGTATAGAAAATTTTCAAATGTTAATCATTGATGGGGTCTAATAATTCCACATCATCGGCATTGATGAGCAGATATGAATTGCAGAGTAATGCTTCCTCAACAACATAGGGACCTTCCCAATTCGGCGACCATTTGCCACCCAGACGGTGCTTGAGATAGGCCGTTGATCTGAGCACTAGATCATTGACTCAAGATTTTCTTTGAATGACAAATTTTGCATATTGTTTGGCTATCCTCTGACGATATGATTGAGCGTGCTCTGTTGCTCTGAGTCTTCTTTCATTGAGCAAATCAAGTTGTACCAGTCGCTGCTGCTAATACTAATCAAGCGATAACTCCAGCAGTGATACGAACTTCAAGGCAGGTTTCTGAACATGTAGAGACAATACTACTTCAGTTCCGTAGACAAGTTCTGATGGAGTAGCATTAGTTGGAGTACAAATGGTGGTTCTGTATGCCCATAATGCATCATGGATCTTCTCATGCCAATTATGGCCTGTTTCCAAGGTTCGCTCCAGGATTCGAATCAGAATCTTATTGGTGGCCTCTGCCTGACCATTCCTTTGAGGATAATAAGGAGCGGAGAAACGATGCTGAATTCTGAACTTTAAGTCAAATGTCCTCATTCTCTTATTCTTGAAATGACTCTCATTGTCTGACACGATATCGTGCGGTATGCCGAAACAACAATATTCTTGTGGATGAATAAGACCATGTGTCGACCTTCTATTATACGCAAAGTGATAGCTTCGACCCATTTAGTGAAATATTCTGTTGCGACAAGAAAATATTTGTAGTTGTTTGAAGCAGGAGTGATGGGGCCCACAACATCAAAGGCCCACATAGAAAATAGCCATGGAGAGATGGCGATTCGCAAATATGTTGCTGGCGCATGAATAGAAGGTGCATGTATCTGGCATAGAGCATACTTCTTCACAAAATGGTAGCAATCTTGCTGCATAGTCTTCCAATAAGATCATGCCCGGATGATTTGCTTGATAAGAGTTTGGTAGCCGATGAGTCTACTGCAAATGCCTTCGTGTACCTCCTGGACAACTTCTTTGGCTTCATCTTCGTCTAGGCATCTGAAATATTTAGAACTGAATCCACGATGATAGAGGACATCAGCAATAATAAAATATTGGGCAGACACATGCCAAATCGCTCGTTACTCTTACCAGTGATATTCTAAGAGAAGGAGACAGATGTCTTCTTTTTTATGGGAGCCTTTCTGAAATAGTCCTTAGCTTGCTCAGACATCATTCTAATCATCATTTTCTTGAACATCTGATATGTAGTAGGATCAATGCCATCCCTATCATTCAAACTCTGTCTTCTGACAGATCTTGGAGAATCCATTTCTTCTTGCCTGCTTCTAAAATCACTGATGCCCTGATACAGTGGTGTCTTCTTGCTTGATCTGATCTGAACCACTTGGGAATACTGATGCTCTTTGTAGAATGGATGATTAAATTTCGATGATGAAGATTCAAGATAGAAATGAATATAGTAAAAATATTTGATGAGAATTTGATAGATAATTGAAAGAACATCCCATTACTAGGGATTGGGTCGCCGTTGGAGTCACGACAATTATGTTGTCATTCTTTGCAAGGACAACGAACAACTGCAAATATGCCTTGTCACCTAGGCGAGGTTATCAAACCATGATAGAATGAAAATTGAAGGATTTTTTTTTCTTTATTGAAGGAAAAATATGATTGCATCAATAGTGGACTTGAGAAAGAGGGAGTATATAGACAGTCTGTCACCACTCTTAACGATCAACAGAGACACGAGGACCAAGGAAAAGAGTGAGAATGATGAAAGAATCTCAGCCATATATGGCAGAATGGTATGTTTCAGACCATTGTGCTGATGTAAGGTCAAACTTTGGCATAACCCCTGATAGTAGCCGAGCTTCTACGCGCTTTTGTCTCTGAGAGAATTGTCTGATGCATCACTCTGGATAGTAGTAGGTACAGGAAAATGGGCCAAGTAGCTTGAATTTCTTGCCATATGCATAGGTGTATTTGGGAGGTGATAATTCTCGATCAAAGTAGTCCCACACCACTTCTTCTTCCTACAGATAATCGATCATGAATCGGTACCGCGCAACTGGAAGAAGTTTCTTGCCATTGTATCTGAACGAACTAGCTCTAGTCGGCACATGCTGAAGGAACCAAGACTGAAGAGCATAGGTACATCCCTCGACTAGGATGGACTCTCCAAGTGTGAAGTGGGTCAATCCTCTGTATAGAAAAGCAAGCGCGGCCATGGCTATCGAGAGACGGCTCGTCCGTCAACCTCCTCATCTTCTCAAAAGCTGAACTATTCTGACATCCACTTAATTTTGTCCATCTGGAAAGAAAGCAAGTCCCACAGTACATAGAACCATCGCATGTTGAATTTTCTCTTGAGCTGTTCTGGACAGCGAGTTGACTTCTGCAATTTTTTCATGCTGTCAGTAGATCTCGATCAGGCTCACATACTCATTCTCGTTTTCTTCAATCAGTGGCAAAGACTTGCCCCCTGTCATGCGAGCTACGACATCTTTGGGGTCCAGACCCTTGACATTGATCAGAAATTGCTGCTCTAATGGATCTCCAGGCTGACCGACTGGCTCGGGCAGTCCCATAATCTCTGAAAATTCATCCATCAATAGTGTTATCTCGCCCCACGGGAACCAGAACGTGCAAGTGCGCGGATTCCACCGCTCTGCCAGTGCATGAATCAGATTGCCGTTGACTGTCAACTTTCCCACTGCAGATGCCAATTCCAACTTGCAATCGCTCAAGTGGTCCGGAAACATACGAGAGAAGTTTTTGAACCAGACATAGTACCACCGGAGGAAGAAGGGTCCGGTGCTAAGAGATCGATGCTCAGGAAGACTTTGTCGCACCTCGTAGGAGATGTGACCCTTGGGAAAAATAGAATCGAGCTGACTAGATGCCATTGGACTTAGGGACAAGAAGACTGGAATTAGACTTTGGAAAAATACAAGAATTTTGAAAATTGCAGGCAGGATAAAATGAAAGCTGGAAATTCGAAGTCCAGAGGAACGAAAGAATGAAAAATCTCCTGGAGTTTTGAAGAAAAGGTGGATAATTTAGAAAAATCGTCCAGGGTTTTTGAGAAAAAGGAGATATTTCACAAAAGATGGAAAATGAGGTATTTTGGAAAATTGTTCGGTATTTTGGAAAAATTGGGAAAAATATGAGAAAATAAGACGAAAATGAATATCATACATTCAATTACAAACAATTATGCACATACAGCAATCCCTAAGAAGCCAACTCTAAATGCATTGACTTTGAAAGAGCTTTAGGACCCTAATCCTGACTCTAGGCTCAGATCAACTGTGTCTAATCATGCTATGCCGATATACTCGAGCCGAGGCTCGATGTACGTGGCATAAAACTCATCTCCGGGTCTAGGCTTGTGTTTTCCCAACATCCTTGAGCGCCTGTCGATATACGTTGGACTATGGCCCTTGGTACGTGGCAGGGGGGCGTTAGCCCAAATAAGTGGCCCAGTTGTGAGGTTCTGTCCCGAACTATGGTTCTGGAAGAGAGCCCAGCAACATGAAGACCGGGTAGACATAGGTAGGGTGGTTTTTGAAATATGATCACATGCAGGCAAACAGAGGGCTCTAAGTCCTAAAGAGATAGAATTTTGAAAACTTTTGAAGAAGCAAACATTGTTTTCATACAAGTCCTAGATTGAGGAGTGTTGTATTTCAGACCTAAGTCTAAGTGAGCATTCATAATTCTCCTCAATATGGTCCTACCAAACCATGCCTAGTCTACATGCAATCCATGTCAGCTGGGTTCAAGCCTAGGCTCCTAGGTTCACATGATATCAGGAATTAAAGCTGTCATTCCATAGAGCATAATTTTGATAATTGAGCTAAGTCAATGCACATAATTGATCAGGCGAAGACAGGTCCCATCACGGTCGCCAAACCTGTTATCATCGCAAAATTTTTTTCCCTCCCTTGCGAGAGAGAAACAAATTTCGCGAGTCAAACTCGACCAAAGTTTTGAAAATTGTTTTGAAAATTTAATCGCCTCCATTTTGAAAATTTGCGGGAAAATTCCATGGAATGGGATCTGCCTGTCGGTACGAGGTTCAACCGTTCCTGGCGCCTTTACCATGGGTAATTGAACCAAGGATCAATTACGTGCTTTAACTTGACTCAAATATCTAAATTATGCTCTATTTTTCCTAGAATGCACAAAGAATCAGGCTTGTGCTATGAAATTTTTTAAAAAATGCAAGTTTGAGAAACTATGATGTTTGCTTTGGAAAATTGAAATGCATTTGGAAAATGATTGGAAAAGTGCTTGAAATTGGAGCTTTTGGGAAAATCATTGAATTTCATTGGAAATCAGAAATTTGCATTGAAAAGTGATTTCTCAGGAAAACTTGAAAATCTCAGAAAATTGGTTTTGAGATTGGAAACTTGGAATTGCTTTTATAAGAAAATGGATTTGAGAATCTTGAGAAAATCTAAGAAATTTATTGGAAAATGACTTTTGAAATGGAAAATGAATTCTCAGGAAAACTGGAAAATATGAGAAAATCGATTTCTGAAAACTTGGGATTTTGAAATTTAAGAATTTGAAAACATAGGAAAATCTTGATTTGAACTTGGGAAATGCTTTGAAATGTCATTTGAAAACTTAGGATTTTGAGAAAATCAGATCCTGAGAAAGACTTGGAAATTCTTGAGAAAATTGAATTTTCTGAAATTGAAATTGGAAAATGAGTTTGAAAATAATGCAATTTGAATGATATGAATGAATGAATATGAATTTGAAAAGGGAATTTCATTGAGGAATTGGGAAATCCTTTTGAAACTTTGAGAAATGCAGTGCATTTTTGAAGTTAGCCTAAGAGTGTAGGCTGAATGTGGCTGATATAAAGATCATAAATCTTGGTTTTCTTCGTATTCTGACTATGGCCATAAATATGAATCCCACCGAGTTTATAAACTCCATAAGAGCTTGTGCACGTGCCATTCGTGTAAACCATAGTGAATTTGAAATAATGTGCATGAATCATACATCACATATTGAAATTTGCATAAATTAAACTATATGCAATGCAACCCTATTCTAAGCAGAAAAGTAACTCTTATTCCAAATTATTACATTTGAGGTTACATTGAATTGAAATAAAAAATAAAAGCTAAGTCTTCTTCTTGAATGTTCCTGCAAAACTAGAAAACAAAGTTAGCACAAAAATGTAGGTTTTTCTGAATTTATCCAAAAATATGGAAAATTATCGGATATTATTCAGATATAAACCCAGAATCATACCCCCATTGATATAAACATGAAAAATAATGAATAAACTTTGAAAATAAACTTGAAAATTCGAAATTGGGGTCAAAATGACCAAAATACCCCTGATGACCTTGAAATCAGGGTTTTATAAAAGATTTTTTTTGTAAATTTTGGAATTTTGAAAATCAAATGAAATAAATCAAACATAATATGATAAAATATGATGATATGCATGAAATTTTGGAGAATTAGAAATTGAAATTTCGAAATTTAGGTCAAAATGACCAAAATACCCCTGATAACAAGACTATGGCCTTGAAACCAGGGTTTTCTGAAATAAATTTTGCAAAATTGAAAAATATGAAATGCAAATGAGATTAAAATTAACCCTAATATGATTCTACATGCTCATGTACATGATAAAAACCCTAAAATGGCGAAAATATCATAAAATATCAAATTTAACTTGATTTTCGCCTGATTTTCGCTTCTGAATTTAAAGATAAACTAACACATGGAGAAAATGAACTTAGAATTAAACCAAATTTGGCATGGACACCTAAAATAACCCTAGAAACATAATGGAGCTCGAAAATCTATTTTTTTGTATATTTAAATATGGAAATTCAAATAAAAACCCTAAATTTTGTGATTTTTGCCTAAAATGTTGATTCTAAAGGAGATTTAGGATATCAAACTTCCATAAAAATATTCCAAATTTTATGGGGTGACAGAGGACAGTAAGGCAAGGATTTTTTCCTTTTACACTTTCTGGTTTTGACCTATGGTAGGAGCTGTGCCACTCCGGCAAGTAGGATCGGAATCCGGCGACTCTAGGATTTAGGGGAAACAGACAGGTTTCGGTAGAAAATGTGGGAAAAATGGAAGAAAGATGGAAAAATGGCTGAAATTGTGGGAAAATGTCCCTGACAAACAGAGAAAGATTTTATCTTTTGACACCATTGGGATTCGGGTTATGGTTTGGAAAAGGCCATACTGTTATCAGAGACCTAAATCTCTGAGATTTCTGGATATTGGAATCTGTTAGACAGAAAGAGAAAATCCGGTAAAAATAATGAAACAAATTAAAAAATTCCCCAATTTTGGGAAATGACAGGAAATTATGTTAGGAACAATCATGTTGAAAGTTTTTGCAGACGGGTTACAGATTTGGCGGACTTGATGCATTAGGGTCTGTCTATACCCTGACAAAGGAAAATCGAGATTTTCCCAGGGGTGTCAGAAATCCGATTTTTTACAGAGATTAAAACTAATTGGAAAAACCTCAAAATTTCCAGATCACTAGTACATTCCATTATGAATCCACTGTGATTTTTGGAGGATGATCCGGATCTCCCACAAGGGTGGTGCCGGAGGTTTTTGTCTACTAAAGATGAATTTGGAATTCCCAGTGAGTTCGAAATCCAAACTCAGTTTTGGATTTATTTAATGGGACTATAAAATTCAAAGGGAATCAAATTTTAGGCAGAAAATTAACAAGTAAACCTAAGTAACCTAAAATTTTTGAGATTTATGAATGAGAACTCGCACATGAAATAGTGATAGTATTATGGCTACAACTTATAGATTCTAAATTAAATACAAACCAAAACCATACAAAATGAACAACATGAATAATGAGACTAGAATAAATGCAATACTTAAATATGAACCTACATGGAATATGAAAATAAAAATAAAATAAAAATTGACAGGGATATGATTCCGTTTTGATGTTGGCTCTAAAATGAGAGATTCGATCCAACCGGTGGATGAACCTCTTATTTCACTAGCCTCAATATACAAGGTGATTATCACATCTACTTGATTTAAAACTAGGAAAGAGACATTCATGTGATTTCGAATCTGACTTTTAACTTGATTCCATGACATTTATACAAAAGGAAATCCAAAGACCCCCAATCCACGGATTCCATGGATGAACATCGTAGGGGCTTTATTAATAGCTAATAGAAATCACAAATCAAGAGAATAGTGGCTCACCTTGAGGCGGAGTCTGCTGCAACGAAAAGGGCTGGCTGGAACAAGGCTGCAAGAAAGGTTGGGCTGCAAGCAGTATCTTGATGGTGCTGGACTGGTGGTGAAGGTAGAAGGCTGCAGTTGTTGAAGGAAGTGACTGGATTTGCTTGAAGATTTCCTTTGATGTTGCGAAGCTTGAAGGGGACTGGACTCGGCTGCAATAAGGAAGCTATGGTAAAAGCGGTTGTAGATGGGAAAATGGCTGAAGGATGCTGCTGGGCTTCAAGGTGGCTGGAAGATGTTATAGTTGTTGGAGGATGGCAGCTTGTGAAGGAGAGAGGGAGCTGAGGATAGAGGTCAAGATTCACAGCCGTATGTGCCCTTGTTGTTATAACTTAGGGAAGATAAAACCAAAGACCTAAGTTTCTAATGAAAAAATGGGTTAATGGGAGATGAAGGTGGCTGTCAAAGTGTGGTTGACGCAGGTGGCTGGAGAAAGGAGGTGCTGGTTGCTGTGGCTACAAGCTGGTGGCTGCTGTGGATCCCTGGTGGAGATGGCTGAGCTGGAGGTGAAGACGTTGATGGTGCTTCAAAGTGGAGGCCGGCTGTTGGCTGGAGAAAGGAGCTCTGGAGGTGGCTTCAATGGCTGGGAGTTGCAGCCAAGGATAGCTTGGGGTCTTGCTGCAGCAAATGGAGAAGGTTGCAGATGCTGTGATCGATGGTTGTAATGGTGCTGTGCGTGGAGGCTTCCAGTTGGTGCTGCTGAGGGCTGCAAGGGTGTTGTTTCAATGGCTGGAAGCTGCAGCCAAGGGGTGAGAAAGAGAGAGTTCAAGGGAGAGAGAGAGAGAGAGAGAGAGAGAGAGGTGCGTTAAGGGGAAAAATGGGCCAGCCGTTCTTTTTTTTTTTTCTTCTTATGACAACTTAGGTTTTGATAAAAATCAAAACCTAAGTTTCTAATATTGTCTCATGAAACAGCCTACGTGAATTGGCTGTAGCCATTTGGGTTTTGAAAAAGATGGAAAGGAGGTAAAGAAGAAAGGGGAAAGAAGGAAGGGAAGGAAAAGGAAAGAAGAGGGGAGAAAGAAAAGGAAAGAAAGGGAGTAAAAGGAGAGGGAAAGAGGAAGAGAAGGGGCTGGATAGGGTATACGTGAGTGGCTGGGAGAGGAAAGAAAGGAGGAAAGAAAGAAAGAAAGAAAAAGAAAGAAGAAAGAAAGAAAAAAAAAAGGAAAGTAAAAAAATAAAAATAAAAATAAAAATAAAAAGAAAATGGAGGAAGAAAGAAAGGAAATGGGCTCGAATTTTGAAGTTCAATACCCCGTTGCAAAGCAAATCCAATGTAGAATTTAAAAATATAATTTTGAAAGAAATCCAGATTGTTTTTCTCGAGAAAATATTTCCAAACGAAATGAGCTATTTTTGACAGTTTTTGAAACGAGCTCAGATTTTGAAGTTCAATAGCTCATTGCGAAGCAAATCCAGTGTAAAACTTGAAAATTTGATTTTGAAAGAAATCCAGATTATTTTTCTTGAGAAAATATTTCCAAATTTAGACTCCCGGGGTGAAAATGTCAATTTTGGAAACCCGAGGTTTGAAATTGATTTCTGAAAACTTTTAAAACTCAATCTGGATTGAAATTTATAAAGTTGGAGTTCTGGACTTTGAAAATGAAATGAAATGTGATGAAATGTTATGAAATGCTGAGAAATGATATGAAATGATGAGAAATGACATGAAATGCTATGCGAAATGCTAACTCTGAATGAAGAATTTTGGATGTTAGACCCCGATTGACACTTGTACCAGTTCAAAAAGTGTTAAAATTGACAAAATTTGCAAAAATGGTTGAAGAAATGATTTTCGAGCTCTGCCAGGCTAGAGTAACACTGAAAATTAGGGTTTGAGCTGGATTCAACTGAAATGAACTAGATTGAGCTGGGTTTTAGAGTTTCAGAACTCAAATGAACTCAACGGACACCGACTCAACTGACCTTTCCAACTGAATTTTCAAGAAAAGCTGCCATTTTTAGAGAAATGGTATGAAATGGTCATTGGAATGAAGTGAATTACGAACCTGAACTGGGTTTGAGCTAAAACAAAGGTCAGTAATACTGAGATGAACTAAAATCAAGTCTCAAACACTAACTCAACTGACTGAACTCGGCTCAATTTCAGCTAAAAGAGTTAAAATGGACTAAAATGGGCTACTGGACACTTGGAAATGGTTTTGAACTGAAACTGGAGCACTTGAACTCCTGGTGAGCTCAAGTTAGACTTTGGGGAATATGACTGACTGTAAATGACTAACTCGAAGACAATTGGCTTGGATTTGAGTGAGAAATGAGCTCATTTCTGAAGAAATGATCTCATTTTGGCAGGAATGGTCAGAAATGAAAATGGTCTGTTCATTGTGAGCTCAGATGAGCTTGAAATGACTGATATTCTAACTATTCTGAACTGACCAATGAGCTTGGTTGACTCCGACTGACTGGGGTCCTGGATGACCTAGGGGTAAAATGGTAATTTTCCTAATAAAAGTTGGTAAAATGGTGATTTTCTGAAACTAACTCGGGGTTTGACTCCTACACTGACCTACAGGGTTGGCACTACACGAGGAGGGATTTTTAAGAATAGATGAGGAAAATTTGGGGTGTTTACAAGGGGGTCACAAGAAAATGAGTCTCCGTCGAGCCTCTCCCTTAAAAAGGGTTCCTAGTGTGAAATTTGGAAATTGTTTTGCAAACAGTTCACAAAGACGCGAGTCCCTTCAAACTCTCCCTAAAAAGGGGCTAAGTGAACGAATTGGATAGCATGCGAAAAGAACGAGCTCCCTCGAACTCTCCCTAAAAGGGTCTCTCGCAAGAGAAAATGATTGAAATTGGATATTGAGATTGATTGACCCAAAGGTTGAAATTGGAAATTGGAAAATTGGTTGTTGGAAATTGAATGACCCGAAGGTCACAAATTTGGATGACCTGGCGGTCGAAATTGAGAATTGATTTGACCAAAAAGGTCGAAATTGAGAATTGGTTGACTGAAAGGTCGAAATTGTGTGACCCGAAGGTCAAAATCGAGAATTGAGTGACCTAAAGGTCGAAATTGAGAAATGAAAGTCAAAGATTGGAAATTGATTGACCCGAAGGTCGAAATTTGGAAATTGATTGACCTGAAGGTCGAAATTTGGAAATTGATTGACCCGAAGGTCGAAAATTGGAAATGGGTTGACCCGAAGGTCGAGAATTGGAAATTGATTGACCCGAAGGTCGAAAATTGGAAATTGGTAATTGAAATTGAGAATTGGAAATTGGGTGACCCGAAGGTCGAAATTGGAGAATTGCCTGATTTGAAGTTTTAAATTGGAATTTGGAGGTCAAAATGTCAAATTTGAGCAATCGACAGACCCTGAGGATCAAAATGACTTGTATCAACAAGGGAGAATGATGAGTTCGAGTCAAAGCTCGAATAAAATATAGAGATCACGAGTCGGAACCCGGATCAACAGAAGAAAATGAAGCGCTCGAATCAAGGCTCGAGTAACTAAAGAGATCTCGAGTCGGAACCCGGATCAACAAAAGAAAATGAAGAGCTCGAGTCAGGGCTCGAGTAAGGTAATGAGATCACGAGTCGGAACCCGGATCAACAAAAGACAATGGAGAGCTCGCATCTGAGCTCAAAGTAAAGAGATCTCGAGTCGGAACCCGAATCAACAAAAGAGAATCTGAGCTCAAATAAATAGAGAGATCTCGAGTCGGAACCCGGATCAACAAAAGAGAATGAAGAGCTCGAGTCAAGGCTCGAGTAAGGTAATGAGATCACGAGTCGGAACCCGGATCAACAAAAGACAATGGAGAGCTCGCATCTGAGCTCAAAGTAAAGAGATCTCGAGTCGAAACCCGAATCAACAAAAGAGAATCTGAGCTCAAATAAATAGAGAAATCTCGAGTCGGAACCCGGATCAACAAAAGAGAATGAAGAGCTCGAGTCAAGGCTCGAGTAACTAAAGAGATCTCGAGTCGGAACCCGGATCAACAAAAGAAAATGAAGAGCTCGCATCTGAGCTCGAATGAGATCACGAGTCGGAACTCGGATCAACAGAGGAAAAAAATGAAGAGCCCGAATCTGAGCTCGAACGAGGTAACGAGATCACGAGTCAGAACCCGGATCAACAGATGAAAATGAGGAGCTCGAATCTGAGCTCGAATAAAATAGAGAGATCTCGAGTCGGAACCCGGATCAACAAATGAAAATGATCTGAATAATAAAAAAAAACTGAGTCGGAACTCGGTTTTCTGAAAATTTGGGATTTTGAAAATGTGCCAGTTTGAGTACTGGATTTTGAAATAATACCAGTCCGAGCGCTGGGTTTTGGTTCAGTATTGGTGATGACCTTTCAATTTTGAATCATCAGGAATTGTGATGGGACTGTTTGTTGAAATCCCAATACTGACCAGATTGTTGTTAATGCAGTTGGATACAAATGAATATGAGTTGATGCATATGGATGCACAAGTGTGTGAAATGAGGAATTTGTTTATCCTGCCTGCATACAGAACAAAATTTTAAAAATGCCCCAGTGTAACTGGGAAAGAAAGTTGGATCATTATTTGAAGGAAATAGGAAGGATTACAAGAGAAGGATAAATGTTTCAAGTATAAAACTTTTTCAAGTGTCGAGCATTAATAGGATCTGGCAATTCTACCCCATCGGCATTGATGAGCCGATATGAGTTGCGGGGTAATGCTTCTTTGACAACATAGGGACCTTCCCAATTTGGCGACCATTTGCCGCCGGGACGATGCTTGAGATAAGCTGTGGATCGAAGTACTAAATCATTGACTTTGAATCTTCTTTCGATGATAGACCTCGCATATTGCCTGGCTACTCTCTGGCGATAGGATTGAGCATGCTCTGCTGCTTTTAGCCTTCTCTCGTCGAGTAAGTCTAGCTGCACTAGTCGCTGCTGCTGGTATTGATCAAGAGGTAATTGCAGTAATGAAGCAAATTTCAAAGCGGGCTTCTGAACATGTAGCGGCAATACTACTTCTGTTCCATAGACCAGTTCTGATGGAGTAGCATTCGTTGGAGTTCGAATGGTGGTCCGATAGGCCCATAGTGCATCGTGGATCTTCTCATGCCAGTCACGGCCTGTTTCCACAGTTCGCTCCAGGATACGAATTAAAATCTTGTTGGTGGCCTCTGCCTGACCATTCCCTTGAGGATAATATGGAGCGGAAAAATGGTGATAGATCTTGAATTTTGAACAGAATGTCTTCATCTTTTCATTCTTGAAATGACT
Organism: Nuphar pumila; assembly: GCF_984573655.1. NCBI lineage: Eukaryota > Viridiplantae > Streptophyta > Magnoliopsida > Nymphaeales > Nymphaeaceae > Nuphar > Nuphar pumila. The sequence continues at coordinate 48,036,504 of NC_143250.1, forward strand.
GCCATTGTCTGACACAATGTCATGTGGGATGCCGAAACGGCAAAGGATGTTCTTGTGAATGAAAAAGACCACATGTCGGCCTTCTACTGTGCGGAGACTGACGACTTCTACCCACTTGGTGAAGTATTCTGTTGCGGCAAGAAAATATTTGTGGCCATTTGAAGCTGAAGGAGTGATGGGACCTACGACATCGAAGGCCCACATGGAGAACGGCCATGGAGAAACAACAGATTGTAGATATGTTGCTGGAGCATGAATAGAAGGTGCGTGTATCTGGCATTGCACACACTTCTTCACATAATGATAACAGTCTTGTTGCATAGTCTTCCAATAGTAACCTGCTCTGATGATCTGCTTGACAAGGGTTTGGTAGCCGACGTGGCCACCATAAATGCCTTCGTGTGCTTCTCGCACGACTTCTTTGGCTTCTTCTTCATCTAAACATCTGGAATACTCTGAGCTGAATCCACGACGATAGAGGACATTGGTTAAAATGAAGTATCGAGTAGACATACGCTGGATTGCTCGCTGCTCTTTCTTTGAGAGTTCTGGAGGAAATTCACCGGTTTCTATGAAAGTTTTGATGTTGTAATACCAAGGCTTCTTCCTTTGCTCAGCCTGGTTTACCTGTTTTGCTGGAATGAAAGCAGGTTGGTCAAGTCGACCAATTTCAAAAGAGCGACAAGATTCTCCATTCTTGAATGCCATAATGGAGCCTAAACTGGCTAGGCTATCGGCCACTTGATTAAAATCTCTCTTGATGTGGAATAACTGAAATTCTTCAAACTTGCTGACGAGAGCTGGAACAATTTTCTGATAGGGAAATAACTTCTGATCTTTGACTTGCCATTCGGCTCGAACTTGATTGACAACAAGTAATGAGTCACCGTAGGCATGTACTCTCTTGACATTGAAGTCTAATAGAATCTTTAGACCTCGAATCAGGGCTTCGTATTCAGCCATATCGTGAGTGCATTGAAAGTCTAGCTTGAGAAAAAATGGAATCATCTCCTTTTCTGGAGTGATTAATAGGATTCCAATGCCTATTCCCGCCATATTCTTACAACCATCGAAAAATAAATTCCAGACTGGAAATTGCTGGATATTGCAAATTTGCTCATCAGGGAAGTCATCTTCGGCTTTCACTTCTTTGGCCAGAGGAAAATCCGCCAATTGATCTGCAATTGCTTGGCCTTTGATTGATTGCTGCGAGACATATTCTAAGTCATACTGCATCAGTAAGACTTGCCATTTTGCGACTCGTTCGCTGAGGAAAGGCTGCTCTAAGATGTACTTGAGGGGATTGAGTTTAGACAGGATTTTGACCTCTGATGCCAACAGGTAGTGTCTTAGCTTCTGGCACATCCATACCAGAGCTAGGCAAGTCTTCTCTATTTGAGAGTATCTCTTTTCATAATCTATGAAAGTCTTACTCACATAATAAATGGCGTGTTCTATCAGGCTGCCTTCTTTGTATTGCGCCAAGAATCCACCGCATGCGACTTGATTGACTGAGATGTATAATAAAAGAGGTTTTCCCAATTCTGGCGGCTTCAAGATAGGAGGATTGAGAAGATACTTCTTGATTCTATCGAACGATTGCTGACATTCTGGCCCCCATTCGAACTTCACTCCTTTTCTGAGTAAGTGGTTGAAGGGCTCACATCTCATCGCCAAATTGGAAATGAATCGCCGGATTGACTGCATACGTCCTTGAAGGCTACGTAGTTCTTTGAGATTCTTCGGGGGTGGCATATCAATGATAGCCTTGGCTTTGGCGGAGTCAACTTCAATTCCCTTTTTGCTTACCAGAAAACCCAACAGTTTGCCTGATTCGACTCCAAAGACACACTTTTGCGGGTTAAGCCTTAACTTGTAAAGAATAAGTCTTTTAAAGACTTGATCAAGTACTTCGAGGTGATCTTCTTCCTCTTTAGATTTCACGAGAATATCATCAACATACGCATCCATGATTTTGCGCATCTGATCGTGAAAGATGACAGCCATTGCCCGTTGATATGTTGCTCCGGCATTTTTGAGCCCAAAAGGCATAACTGTATAGCAGAAAGTGCCCCAAGGCGTAGTAAAGGAAGTTTTCGATTGATCGCGGGCGGCCAACTTAATCTGATTATAGCCGGAATATCCGTCCATGAAAGAGAACATGGCATGTCCTGCCGTGCTATCGACTAGAAGATCGATGCTTGGAAGTGGATAGTCATCCTTCGGAGTTGCCTTGTTGAGGTCTCTGAAGTCTATGCAGATCCTTACTTTGCCACTTTTCTTTGGGACAACGACAATATTGGCTAGCCAATCTGGATAGTCAATAGGTCGGATAAATCCTGCTTTGAGCAGATCTTCAAGTCCTTCCTTGACTTGCTGTTCTATTCTGGAATCCATTTTTCTCAGCTTCTACTTGACTGGCTTAGCATCCGGCTTTAAGACAAGACGGTGTTCGACTAATTTAGGGTCTAAGCCCGGCATGTCTTCATATGTCCATGCGAACATTTCTTCATGCCGCTTGAGAAAATCTGTAAGCCTTTTCTTTTCCTCCGGACTCAGACTGGTTCCGATCTGGAGAATTTTGGGATCTTCCTCTGAACCGATATTGACATCTTCAGTTGGATCTTGTACTAGAGGAGATGGTTCATCTTGCTTCTGAACAGCAGCGAACTCTGGTAATTCCTGAAGAGACTGATCGTATTCTGCACAATCATCTGACTGCTTTGCAATCTTATCATTTCCGGTGCTTGCTTTGATTCTGTGAATTGCTATCGACTTCTGAAGGGCCTTGGGATTGAGAACGAGCTTCTTGATTGTCCGAGAAGTCATTCTGAAATTTTGGAGAAGAAATCTGGTTCAGACAAATCGGCCTATAGTAAGACAAGCAATCATTTGAAGAGAACCATGCATAAAATGGCATTGAATTTATAAAATGATGAGACAGACAGAAAGGGAGTAGATGGCATCCGGATAGACAAAGAAACTTGGAATTTTATTGATTGAATTGATCAATGACATTGGTAAAATGAGACATTTATTTGGAAGAGAATAGAAAGAAAATAACAAATGGTCTTCATTGTGCTCCTTTGACAAAAACAGTCTTCCTTGATGAGCTTCCTCCAGAGAACCCTAGTCCTGCTCTGTGGGGACGATGTTTCTGGATCATTGGCTCGATGCGGCCATCTTCATTCTTGCCGAGTCCCTTGAAGGGTTGATAACCATGTTTCAGGAGCAAATCGAATCCCTTTCTTGACTTCATGAATTGAGGAAACAAGGGATGATCCTTAATGGTGCTGTAGTCGATTTGACCTCCAACCTTGAAGAATTGAGGACCTTTCCATCGTGTCGTGGCTACTGTGTGCAGAGGTAGTTCTGATGGTGCCTGAAGTATTTCTTGATTCTCTCTGAGATTGATCTCTTCGCTTTCCCTGATGCTGGGAATATCTGCATTGAATGATGGCCGGGGAATCATGGGCTGCGGGAGCCTTTCTTCTGGGTCTTCTCCCAGTATTGTGGTAATCATTCCACCTTTTGACCACTTCACACATTGATGTAGGGTGGAAGGCACTGCATTAGCATTGTGAATCCATGTCCTTCCGAGCAGCAAGTTGTAGGTTGGTGGTACATTAACCACGTGAAAAAGCACTGAATGCACTGAATAGTTGATGAACACCTCCAGGAATATCTTGCCCTTGGCCGTTTGACCATGATTGTCAAACCCATAGATAGTGATGGGATCCAGAATATATTCTTCATCCTTGATCCCTAATGCCTTTGCGGTCATTTCAGGGCAAATATTGAGGCTACTGCCTCCATCAACCAACACATGCGGTACTGTCATTCCTCTGACCCGAACGACAATGTAAAAAGCATTATTATGAAAGGAATGAGGCTTTGGAAGGTCTTCATCCGAAAAAGTGATTGGTGCATTGGTCATGGCAGAGTTCATAATCTGTGCCATGTCTTCTGGAGTGGTACTGGGCTTAACTTTGATTTTCCTGAGTAAATCATCCAGTACTTGTCGGTGTTTGCTAGAATTCTTGGCCAAGTCAAGGATGGAGACATTGGATAAAGCGGTCAGAGGCTTCTGACTTGAATTCTCCAGCTTGGGTCTAACGATTTGCTTGAAGAAGTCAGAAGTTCCTTTTGATTTGGGAACTGACTTCACAGGTGCTTCCGAAACTTTCATTTTACCGAATGCCGAAATTAAGTCCATCTTCTTAGAATCTGGAGCTGCTTGTCGTAGCACCGTCACCTGATGCTGAACTTGGAGATCTTGCGCAGAACATGGCTTGATATGTTCATGCGGTAGAAAGGGTTGTGCAGACACTACTGCTGTGGTGTGTGAAGGGAAGGGGTGATTGAGAATGTCCATTTTCTCTTCTTTTTCTCCTTCCACTAGAAGATTTTTTTCAATGAGGTCTTGCACGATGTTTTTTAGAACAAAGCAGTTCTCAGTGTTGTGTCCCACTGTCCTGTGGAACTTGCAGAACTGATCTTTCCATTTCCCCATGGGCACAGGGGGATCGGCCAATCTGGGCAATTTGACCATCTCTTTTGATAGCATGTACTCGAGCACGTCCTCGAGTGATTGGTCAAGAGGAGTAAATTTTCTGTCGTAACTCCATCCTTCATGTTTGGTTTTCTCACGCAGTTTCGACCCTTGATCCTGCTGAGGAGGCTTGCTGTACTGAGGAGCAGGCTTTGCTTTTTGGTCCTTGTTGTTTAAACTGCCGGTGCCGTAGCAGTAATCTTTCTTCTGCCCTTTGTATCGATTTTGGCCTTTGTTGCTGTTGCTGGCAGAATAAGTAAAGTGAGCTTTCTTCTTCTGCTCACCATGGGAGTTGTTCTTGGAAAAGGTGAAGCCTTCATAGACTCCATTTTCCACACTTAGTTCGAGCCATTCGGCTCGTTCAATAAGCTCAATGAAGGTCCTGGATGGTGCTGTGGATATCAATCCTCTTAACGGCTGCAAAAAATTGTTGAGGATCAGGGACAATGCATGCCTTTCTGAGATAGGATCTCTCATCTTATTACAGGCTGATCTCCATCTGTGAATGAAGTCCCGTGCTTTTTCATTCTCATTCTGCCTTAAATTGCAGAGATGACTTAGTGTAGGCAGCGCTTCTGTGTTGAACAAGAAGCGTTCAATAAAGAGATTCACAACTTTGTCGAACTCCTTGAGCTCGATGGGGTTGATATGCTCAGCATACCATTTAGCTGCAACTCCTTCCAAGCTGCGGGGGAAGCATAGAAACAATGCTCGGTTATCCCTCTTAAACCGAGAGCATTCAGCAAAGAAAGTGGCAAGGTGCGCTTTTGGATCGCCAGAACCATCGAATTTGATGAATTTCGGGGGAGATTCTCCAGATCATCATCCCCTTCTAAGCCGTCATAAAAGTCCTCATTGGTGAAGACTTTCTTGCCCTTGTCGCGGGCTTGCAGATCTTTGACAACTTGGGCCATTTCTTTAAACTGCGCTTGCAAAGGCTCTTCTTTATCTCTGCTCTTTGATCTGCGGCTTTTACTTTGGCCACGCTTCTGAAATGCCGGAGGCACCTCATATTCTTCATCTGTGTTTTCAGTTGAGTCTGATTCATCTGAAATCTCTTCTGGCTGGATCTGCTTCTTGGGAGCCTTCTTACCCCTGCGACCATGGAACTTTTCTCTGAATGGGTTCCTTTCTGAGCTGGTCCCGGGCTGCTCATTCATCATTTTGTTCATCATTTTTCTGAACATGGCATACATTTGAGGGTCTATGCCGTCATCCTCTTGCTGCTGCTCTTGACTCTTCTCGGATCGAGGGGAACCCATTTCTTCTTCCGAGGCTGACGAGTACTGGGATGTTGTGGTTCTTTTGCCTGATCTTGTCTCAACCATCAAATGATATCGATGCTCTCTGCAGGGCAAAGACCTTATTAGATTATGAAGAAATTAGCTTTTGGAAGAAATATTTGCTGAAAATATGGTAGACAATTTGAAAAAGATGTCCCATTACTAGGGACTGAGTCGTCGTGGGAATCACGACAATTGTGTTGCCATTCCTTCTGCAAAAGAAATAAACAACGAAAATATGCCTTGTTACCTAGGCGAGGTCGTCAAACCACAATGGAAGGAAAGAGAATTTTATTAAAATGAGAAGAATAAGATTTTATTGATCTTGACAAAGAGGTGGGGGACAAACAATTTGCCACCATTCACGATAGTCGGCAGACACTCTAGGACCTGGAAAGATTTTAAGAGAGACAAAGGAATCCCAGCCGTAGCGGGCAAAGTGATATGCCCCGGACCATTGTGCGGAAGTGAGATCAAACTCTGCCATAACTCCTGATAACAGTCGGGCTTCGACATACTGTTGCCTCTGGGAGAACTGCCGAACACATCTCTCTGGTTGATAGTAAGTGCAGAAGAATGGTCCTAGCAACTTGAACTGCTTGCCATAAGCATAGGTATATCTGGGAGGAGCTATTTGCCGATCAAAATAGTCTCAAACAACGTCATCCTCTTGAATGTTGTTGATCATAGACCGGTACTGCGCCACCGGAAGGAGTTCTTGACCATTGTATCTGAAAGAGCTTGCTCGGGCTGGAACATGCTGGAAAAACCAGGACTGAAGTGCGTAGATGCATCCTTCAACTAAAATGGACTCTCCAAGTGAGAATCGGGTCAAACCACGATATAAGAAGGCGAGCGCTGCCATGGCTATGGAGAGGCGATTGGTTTGCCGACTTCCCCATCTTCTCATAAGCTGAATTATTCTGATGTCCATGTAGTTTTGTCCATCTGGGAAGAGGGATAATCCTACAGTGCATAGAACCATTGCATTCTGAATCCTTTCTTTGGCTGTTCTTGATAGCGAGCTGACTTCGACGAAGGTCCCGTACTGGCGGTACAACTCAAGTAGGTCAACATATTCATTTCCTTCTAACTGGATCAGGGGCCAAGATCGGCGGCCTGTCATACGAGCTAAGGAGTCTCGGGGGTCCAAACCCTTGACATTGATAAGGAATTGATGCTCTAATGGGTCTCCTAGTTGACCGGCTGGTTCTGGCAACCCCATGATTTCTGAAAATTCATCCATTAAAACGGTCATCTCTCCCCATGGGAACCAGAAGGTACACGTTCGAGGATTCCATCGCTCTGCCATTGCATGGATCAGGTTGCCATTGATGGTCTACTTTCCGACTGCTGATGCCAGTTCTAATCCGCACTCGCTCAAATGGTCCGGGAACATTCGGGAAAAGCTCTTTAGCCAGGAATAGTACCATCGGGGAATGAAAGTTCCGGTGCTAAGGGCTCGATGTTCAGGACGACCTTGTCGCACCTCGAAGGAGATGTGACCTTCAGGAAAGATAGGATCGATTTGACTGGATGCCATCGAACTGAAAATAGAGAAAGACTCAGAATGAGACTTAGGAAAGTGTGAGAAATTTTGAAAAATTTTGCAGGCAGGATAAAAATGCAGCTGGAAATTCGAGATCCAGTAGAAAGGTAGAATGTAAAATCGCCTGGAGTTTTGGAAGAAAAGGGATATTTGGAAAAATTATCCAAGGTTTGAAAAAAAAAAAGATCTTGTGGAAAATAAGGATATTTTGAAAAGACCTAATGAGTTAAAAAAAAACATTGGGAAATATAAAGAACGGAGAAAATCATACATACAATCACATCCTGCACAAACATTTATGCACATTCAGCACTCCCTAAAAGGCTGACTCTAGATGCATCAATTTGAAAATAGTTGTAGGACCTTAATCCTAACTCTAGGTTCAGATCATCTTTGTCCAATCCAGTTATGCCGATACACCCAAATCGAAATCCGAGGTGCGTGGCATAGAATTTCAACTCCGGTTCTAAGGTAAGGTTTTCCAACATCCTTGAGCGCCTACCGATATACTTCGGACTGTGGCCCGCGGTACGTGGTAGGGGGGTGTTAACCCAAATAGTTGGCCCAGTTGTGAGGCTCTGTCCCGAACTAGGGTTCTGTAAGAGAGCTCAGCAACGTGAAGACCGGGTAATGATAGGTAATTGAGGTTTTGAAAAATGACCACATGCAAGAAATAGAGGGCTCTAAATCCTAGAGAGATAGACTTTTGAAAATCTTTGAAGAAGCATACATTGTTTGCATTCAGATCCTAAACTGAGGAGGGTTGTATTTAGACCTAAGTCTATGTGGACATGAAAATTTCTCCTCAATCTAGTCCTACCAAACCATGCCTAAGCTATATGCAATCAATGTCAGCTAGGTCAGAATCTAGGCTCCTAGGCTCACATGATATTGGAAGTAAAAGAGCTGACATTTTGTGAACATAATTTCGATAATTAAACTAAGTCAAGCATAATTTTAATCAGACAAGGACAGGTCCCTGTAAACACCCCAAATTTTCACTCACCTCCCCGACAGTTCCACCAAGCATCATCATCCAGCCTCTGAAATCGCTGGAGGGCAAAATGGTCATTTTTTGAGACCGGACTTTGCAAAAGTCCAAATTTCATCTGAAACTCTCAAAATTTCTCTAATTTTAACTCAGATGTTCAAAATTTTATTCCTGACAGGAGACAGACAGCTCCAAGTCTTGGTTCAAGATTGCATTTCATAAGACATGACATTGCATATCATTGCATGAGCATTTCAAATCATTGCACTGCACAGCATGCCATTTCGAGGTCCAGAACTCCTGATTTCAAAATTTTCAATCCAGATTAGAATTTCAACTCTTTTCAAAATTGATTTCAAAACCCTGGGTCTTCAAAATTATCAATTCTTCCCATTTTACCCCGAGGACTCTGAATTTCAAAATATTTTCTCAGGAAAACGATCTGGATAGTTTTCAATATGGATTTCAGCCACTTCACCTCAGATTTTGTCCTTTTGACAATTTCAAATATCCTCCTTTTACAAAATTGCCCTACAGGGGTCAACTCTTTCCAAAAATTCATGTTTTACCAATTAGTCCAGATTTTATGAAAATTCCAAAAAGAAGTTGTTGTTTTATCCTTATTTCAGTAAATAAGCAATGTGGGACCCACACTGAGGTGGTGTCACACAAGCTTTTCTTTTGAAAATTTAAATTTTGAAAAACCCAAAAATATAGGAGCCTTGTCCCCTGGATTGGTGCCACTTGTCCTTTCTCTCTCCTCCCATTTACATGCCATGTGTCAGCATAGGGTTCACCTAGAGTTGGTGCCACATGTCACCTTCCCTCTTCTGCCACGTGTCAGTGTGGGGCTACCTTCAGAAGCCGCCACATGTCATCCCATTTATCTGCCATGTGTCACCCTATCCATCCTGCGCCATGTGTCATTTCAAAGACTACTAGGAGATGCCAAGTGTCATAGGTTGTCCTGTCTAGAAAAAGTGGAGCTTGTCTCCTCTGAGGTGGCGCCACTTGAAGTGTGTCTCCTGCAGAGGACACGTGTCAACCTCTCCCTCCTTCTAGAAAAGTAGCCTAACACATGTCTCTCCCTATTTTTCTCAGAAAAGTAGGAGACATGTGTCACTCCTAAAACTCCTACAGAAAAGGTAGGCTTGTCTCCTCTGAGGTGGCGCCATCTGGAGTGTGTCTCCTGCAGAGGACACGTGGCAAGCTCTCATTTCCTCAGAAAAAGCAAGTGCCATGTGTCATTTCCTGCTCTCTTCAGAAAAACTAGAATTCAAAGTTTCAAATCTCCTCATAGGTGGCGCAGATCCTGAACTTCAACTTTTCCATGTTGTCTGAGATGGCGCCACATGGCTTGGCCCTCCTTCTCTCCCCTCTGCCACGTGTCATCTTCTGCTTCTTTCAGAAAAAGCAGGTGACACATGTCTCCTTCTCACTCCTTCAGAAAAAGTAGAAGACACATGTCTTCTCCCTACTCTCTTCAGAAAAGCAAGTGCCACATGTCACTTCCCTCCTTTTCCTCCCTCTTGCCACATGGCATTGTAGGAGCCACCCTGAGGTGGCGCCACATGTCCATCCTCCATTCCTCCAGGGCCAACCTCCATTTGAAATTCAAATTCTCCTCTGAGGTGGCGCCATCTGAAGAACCTCCTCCAGCAGGCTGACACTTGGAACCATCCTGGACTGCCACATGTCCAGATCTCCTTTCTCCAAAAAAGGTAGAATTCAAATTCCTCTGAGGTGGCGCCTTCTGAGCCCATTGCTCTGTCCTTCTGACATGTGTCAACCACCTTTTGAGGTGGCACCATTCCAGGACTCCACTTGGCTCCATTTTGATTTTTATTTTATTTTTAATAAAAGTAGCCCACCATGAGGTGGCGCCACCTGAGGACTCCCTACAAAAGGTGAGTTTGAATTTCAAATTCCAACAGAACACCCTCTGAGGTGGCGCCTTCCGGGAGTTCCCTGCAGAGAGAATCAAGCAAACTTTTGAAAAATTCCAAATTCCCCCTGCTGAGGTGTCTCACCCACAAAATTTCCATTTTTTTATTTTTCTCAAAAATCAAAATAGCACCATGAGGTGGCACCACCTGAGGGCTCCCTGCAAAAGCAAAATTCGAATTTCAAACCCCCAGATGGCACCCTCTGAGATGGCACCACATGGAGGGCTCAGATTGAGCCTGTTTGAATTTCAAATTTCTTCAGAAAATTTATAAAAACAAGGCTCCACGCCCCAGAGAGAGGATATTATTTTTGGAGACCATTTTGTGAACTGGAGAATTCGACCTAGCCTTCCTAACATCCGATTTTGAACCTTGGAAATCATGCCCCCTTTGGCTCATTGGAGAAGGTGGAGTAAAGCTCGTGCAGTGGCCAACTCGATTCAAGCGGAGGTCAATTTGGGTGAACCATCCGAAGCCCGGAGCGAAGGATGAAGGAAGCTCGTGATAGCCGCCCCTTTCAAGAGCTTCTACACTGCGTAACGAAGCAAGGTGCACTTTTTTTCTCCTTGATGTAATTCCATAATCCGATTCGGGAGTCGTTTGAAGAAAGAGCTCATCCGAGGGATGGATTGAGCTATTCTCATAAAAAGACATATATCAAATGTTTCATTATGCTTCCTTGATGATTTTTAACATTAATGTAGTTATCTAGGTTTAATTTGCATTTTATTTCATTCATTTAGCATATTTCATGAATTAATTAGGATTAATTTAGCATTTATTTCAATTCTGCTTATTTTCAGTAGGTCTCTGTTTTTGTCAGTCAGTCCACACGTCATTTCATGCATTTATTTTTTATTAAAAATCTCAAAAAAATCACGGAATGCGCCCTTAGGTGTCCCTGAAATTTTGCCAAAAATTCGGAGGCGTTTGAATTTGTTTATTGTGGTAAACATTCAAAATGGCAAGTCGGGTTTTGTTACCCGGGATGCGTTTTGAAAATCATTTGCCGACTTGTAAAATCTAGATATCCCTCATGGGAGATCCGATTTTCGATCCGAAAGATGTTATGAACTCGGGAGAATGTCTAGTTTTTAAAAGGAGTTTCTCAGATTTTTCGGATTTTTTTTATGTCTGACAAAAAATCCGACAGTTTGGGACACGTGTCAGAGTCTAATTTGGGCCTCTGAGATCTTGGATCGACTTAGGGCTGTGGTTTCTCTTTGTGTGTTGCTCCAAATCCAACAATGTAAAAAGTGAAAGTTATGTCTGAGGTGTCCTCTGTTTGCATATGAAAGCCTGTGATTTTTAAAACAGTGTTTATACCTGCTTCGGATTTTTTTTGTCAGTCCTCTGTTTTGCTACATTTGTCTGTTCTGTTAGTTTAGGCAGGAATAGTTATATTTTTATCTCTGTTTACGTTGATCAAATGACAAAGTTATAAACATGCAAGTTGTTTATGTAGGTGTCATGCGTAGCTCTGATTAATTTCATAAATTTCCATGGCTGTTTTATATTTTTTTGGCATTTTATATCAGATTAGGATGATTTTACCTCTATCAGAACTAAATCCCTGTTGCCGAACTCACCATGGCTCAAATCCCAAAGCTATAAAAACCAAAAATGTTTCATTTTGGGTCTTTTAGCAGTCTGCAAAATATCAGAAATTTACATGGTGTAAATATTGCATTATCATATTAGGCATTGCATTTGGTTCGGATCCATAGTCAAAATCCACCATTTTAGGACTTTCTTTGAATTTTAGCATTTAAATCATATCATTTCGTGATTTTTAGCATTCTAGGTTATTTATCAAAGTAAGTAGATGCTTCATACCGAATTTGGTGAAATTTGGAATCCATTTGAGGTTCGGATTAGCCATAATACCAAAACAGGGTCCCGCAGGACCCGGATCCAAGTGAAAAACAAGCGAAATTCATTATTTTGGATAAATTACAAAATGCCAAATTCTGATTTTACAGTCCTAATGTGTTTGGCAGCATGTCATACTGCATTTCATCATCATTTGATTCAATTTGAATTTCAAAATCTCAATTTTACCAAGTTTTCCTTTAAAAAACCCTGATTTTAAAGGTATAACTTTATAATTAGGGGTATTTTGGTCATTTTGACCCCAATTCCGAATTTCAAACTATTTTCTACTGAATTTCCTGCATTTACATCATTTCAAATATCAAGGAAGCATGATCATAGGGTTTATATCCAATTAAATCCAATAATTTCATAATATTATTGGAAAATCTTGAAAAAACCCACATATTTGAGCTAACCCAATTTCAAGTTTGGCAGGAACAATCAAAAGAAGGAGCTGAAGTCTGCAAATTTCTTTTATTTCCTTTATTTAGTGATGTAATAATGTAAATTTTGGAATAAGAGAGTTAATTTCCTGCTTAGACTAGGATGTATATCGTATAGTTTAAATTTATGCAATATCCTGATTATATGATTCATGCATTTTATTTTAAAAGCACTATGGATGTTCACGAATGACACGTGCACCAACTCTTAGGGAGTTGATGGACTCGGTGGGATCCATATTTACGGCCCTAGTCGGAATATGGACGAGACCCAGATCCGTCATCTTTCTACTAGTCACATAGAGCCTACACTCTTAGGCTATCTTAAAATGCACATCATATTTCCAAAGTTTTCAAAATCATGTGCATCAAATCAACTAAGTTCTGAACATATTCATGGCCACAGTCAGAATATGTGAAGGATTTATTTGGACTTAATGCACATTTTTTTTCAACAAATCTCTTAGAAAGTCTTTTCAAAGTGCATTCATGAAATCATTGATTTTCTCAAGATTTTCTCAAGAAAACTTCATTCTCAAGAAATCGATTTCTCAAGAAACTCTAAGGATTTTTCAAAATCGGTTTTCCAAAGACAAGTTTTTCCACAGTTTTCCCTGGAAAATGATATTTTCTTAAGAGATTCAAAAGAGTTTTCCAATCTTTCTCCAAGATCCAAAATCGATTTCCAAGTATTTCAAAAGGTAAAAGTCCCAGGATTTCGATTCCCCAAGTTTGAATTTCCTTCTCCAATGAGTTTTCCTATAAATTTTCCATTATTCTCCTAAGAAAACTCTCAAAGTCCAAGTTTTCCTAAGAAGTGTTTCCCTTTTCAAAAGGTTCATCTTTTCTCAAGAATCACTTCCATTTTCCCAGGATTTTCAACCATTCATAATTTTCCCAAGTCTTTATGAACTTTCCTGAGATTTCAAATCTTTTTCATCTTTTTCCTGAGAAAATCTTTTCAACTCCAAATATTTTCCAAGCATACATCATGTTTTCCCAAGCTGCATTTTCCCAAAACCTCATAGCACATGCTTGAATTCTCTGTGCATTTAGGATAGAACATAACTTCGATGATTTAACTAAGTCAAGCATAGTTTTGGTCCTTGGTTCGATTACCCCTGTTAAAGGCGGCAGGAACGGCCGAACCTCGTACTGACAGGTCGAGCCCCATCCCATGGATTTTCCCGCAATTTTCAAAACGGAGGCGAGTATTTCAAAAGCAATTTCCAAAATCCGGTCAAGTTTGAAGCACGAAAGCGTTTCCTCTTTCTCTCTTCCGCAAGGAAGGGAAGACGGGGGAAAAATTTCGCGACGATAACAGTCCCATCTCGGTCGCCAAACCTGTTATCGTCGCGAAATTTTTCCCCCGTCTTCCCTTCCTTGCGGAAGAGAGAGAGGGAAACGCTTTCGCGCTTCAAACTTGACCGGATTTTGGAAATTGTTTTGAAATACTCGCCTCCGTTTTGAAAATTTGCGGGAAAATCCATGGGATGGGGATCGACCTGTCGGTACGAGGTTCGACCGTTCCTGCCGCCTTTAACAGGGGTAATCGAACCAAGGACCAAAACTATGCTTGACTTAGCGAAATTATTGAAGTTATGTTCTATCCTAAATGCACAGAGAATTCAGGCATGTGCTATGAGGTTTTGGGAAAATGCAGCTTGGGAAAGCATGATGTATGCTTGGAAAATATTTGGAGTTGAAAAGATTCTCTCAGGAAAAAGATGAAAATCAATTTCTCAGGAAACTCAGATGGAAAAGATTTGAAATCTCAGGAAAGTTCATAAAGACTTGGGAAAATTATGAATGGTTGAAAATCCTGGGAAGATGGAAGTGATTCTTGAGAAAAGATGAACCTTTTGAAAAGGGAAACACTTCTCAGAAAAACTTGGACTTTGAGAGTTTTCTTAGGAAAATGATGGAAGATTTATAGGAAAACTCATTGGAGAAGGAAATTCAAAACTTGGGGAATCGAAATCCTGGGAAATTTACCTTTTGAAATACTTGGAAATCGATTTTGGATCTTGGAGAAAGATTGGAAAACCCTTTTGAATCTCTTAAGGAAATATCATTTTCCAGGGAACACTGTGGAAAAACTTGTCTTTGGAAAACCGATTTTGAAAAATCCTTAGAGTTTCTTGAGAAATCGATTTCTTGAGAATGAAGTTTTCTTGAGAAAATCTTGAGAAAATCAATGATTTCATGAATGCACTTTGAAAAGACTTTCTAAGAGATTTGTTGAAAAAAAATGTGCATTAAGTCCAAATAAATTCTTCACATATTCTGACTGTGGCCATGAATATGTTCAGAATTTAGTTGATTTGATGCACATGATTTTGAAAACTTTGGAAATATGATGTGCATGTTAAGATAGCCTAAGAGTGTAGGCTCAATGTGACTAGTAGAAAGATGACGGATCTGGGTCTCGTCCATATTCCGACTAGGGCCGTAAATATGGATCCCACCGAGTCCATCAACTCCCTAAGAGTTGGTGCACGTGCCATTCGTGAACATCCATAGTGCTTTTGAAATAAAAATGCATGAATCATATAATCAGGATATTGCATAAATTCAAACTATATGATATGCATCCTAGTCTAAGCAGAAAATTAAATATCTTATTCCAAAATTTACATTATTACATCACTAAATAAATGAAATAAAAGGAAATTGCAGACTTCAGCCTCTTCTTTTGAATATCCCTGCCAAACTTGAAATAAGGTTAGCTCAAATATGTGGGTTTTTCCAAGATTTTCCAATAATATTATGAAATTATTGGATTTAATTGGATATAAACCCTATTCTCATGCTTCCTTGATATTTGAAATGATGTAAATGCAGGGAATTCAGTGGAAAACAGTTTGAAATTCGGAATTGGGGTCAAAATGACCAAAATACCCCTAAAATTAAAGTTACACCTTTAAAATCAGGGTTTTTTGAAGGAAAACTTGGTAAAATTGAGATTTTGAAATTCAAATTGAAGCAAATGATGATGAAATGCAGTAAGAGACATGATGACATGCTGCTAAATACATTAAGGCTGTAAAATCAGAATTTGACATTTTGCAATTTATCCAAAATAACGAATTTCGCTTGTTTTTCACTTGGATCCGGGTCCTGCGGGACCCTATTTTGGTATTATGGATAATCCGAACCTCAAATGGATTTCAAATTGCACCAAATTCGGTATGAAGCATCTACTTACTCTGATAAACAACCTAGAATGCTAAAAATCACGAAATGATATGATTCAAATGCTAAAATTCAAAGAAAGTCCTAAAATGATGGATTTTGCCTATGGATCCGAACCAAATGCAATGCCTAATATGATAATGCAAGATTTACACCATGGAAACTTCTGATATTTTGCAGACTGCTAAAAGACCCGAAATGGAACATTTTTGGTTTTTACAGCCTCGGGATTTGAGCCATGGTGAGTTCAGAAACAGGGATTTAGTTCTGACAGAGGTAAAAATCACACTAATCTGATGTAAAATGCTGAAAAAATACAAAACGCCATGTAAATTTATGAAATTAATCAGAGCTATGCACAACACCTACATGAACAACTTTTATGTTTATGACTTTAGCATTTGATCAACGAAAACACAGATAAAAATATAACTATTCCTGCCTAAACTAACAGAACAGACAAATGTAGCAAAACAGGGGATTGACAAAAAAAATTCGAAGCAGGTATCAACACTGTTCTAAAAATCACAGGTTTTCAGATGAAAACAGAGGACATCTCGGACACAACTTTCACTTTTTACAGTTTTGGATTTGGAGCAACACACAAAGATAAACCACAGCCCTAAGTCGATCCATGATCTCAGAGGCCCAAATTAGGCTCTGACACGTGTCCCGAATTCTCGGATTTTTGTCAGACATTAAAAAAATCAGAAAAATCTGAAAACATCATATTAAAAACTAGACATTCTCCCGAGTTCAGAACATCTTTCGGATCGAAAATCGGATCTCCCATGAGGGATATCTCGATTTTACAAGTCGGCAAATGATTTTCAAAACGCATCCCGGGTAACAAAACCCGACTTGCCATTTTGAATGTTTACCGCAGTAAACAAATTCAAATGCCTCCGAATTTTTGGCAAAATTTCAGGGACACCTAAGGTCGCATTTCGTGATTTTTTTGGGATTTTTAATAAAAAACAAATACATGAAATGACGTGTGGACTGACTGACAAAAACAGAGACCTACTGAAAATGAGCAGAGTTGAAATAAATGCTAAACTAATCCTAATTAATTCATGAAATGTGCTAAATGAATGAAATAAAATGCAAATTAAACCTAGATAACTACATGAATGTTAAAAATCATCAAGAAAGCATAATTAAACGTTTTATATATGTCGTTTTATGAGAATAGCTCAATCCATCCCTCGGATGAGCTCTTTCTTCAAACGACTCCCGAATCGGATTATGGAATTACATCAAGGGGAAAAGAAGTGCACCTTGCTTCGTTACGCAGCGTAGAAGCTCTTGAAAGGGGCGGCTATCACGAGCTTCCTTCGTCCTTCGCTCCGGGCTTCGGATGGTTCACCCAAATTGACCTTCGCTTGAATCGAATTGGCCACTGCACGAGCTTTACTCCACCTTCTCCAATGAGCCAAAGGGGGCACGATTTCCAAGGTTCAAAATCAGATGTTAGGAAGGCTAGGTCGAATTCTCCAGTTCACAAAAATGGTCTCCAAAAATGCTCCCCTCTCTTGGGCGTGGAGCCTTGTTTTTATAAATTTTCTGAAGAAATTTGAAATTCAAACAGGCTCAATCTGAGCCCTCCATGTGGCGCCATCTCAGGGGGTGCCATCTGGGGGTTTGAAATTCGAATTTGGCTTTTGCAGGGAGCCCTCAGGTGGCGCCACCTCATGGGGCTATTTTTATTTTTTTGAGAAAATAAAAAAAATGGGAATTTTGTGGGTGAGACACCTCAGCAGGGGGAATTTGGAATTTTTCAAAAGTTTGCTTGATTCTCTCTGCAGGGAACTCCCAGAAGGCGCCACCTCAGAGGGTGTTCTCTTGGAATTTGAAATTCAAACTCACCTTTTGTAGGGAGTCCTCAGGTGGCGCCACCTCATGGTGGGCTATTTTTATGAAAAATAAAATAAAAATAAAAAAATGGAGCCAAGTGGAGTCCTGGAATGGTGCCACCTCAAAAGGTGTTTGACACATGTCAGAAGGTCAGAGCAGTGGGCTCAGAAGGCGTCACCTCAGAGGAATTTGAATTTTGCTTTTTCTGGTGAAAGGAGATCTGGACATGTGGCAGTCTAGGACGGTTCCAAGTGTCAGCCTGCTGGAGAGGTTCTTCAGATGGCGCCACCTCAGAGGAGAATTCGAATTTCAAATGGAGGTTGGCCCTGGAGGAATGGAGGATGGACATGTGGCGCCACCTCAGGGTGGCTCCTACAATGCCATGTGGCAAGAGGGAGGAAAAGGAGGGAAGGGACATGTGGCGCCCTCATAGGCCATCTGGAAAAATCAGAGCTCCAGATTTGCGCCACCTAGGCCTTGTTTGAAATTTGAATGGTTTGCTTTTTCTGAAGAAAGCCAGGAGTCACATGTGTCTCCTACTTTTCTGAAAAAAGTAGGGAGAGACATGTATCAGGCTACTTTTCTAGAAGGAGTAAGAGGTTGACACGTGTCCCCTGTAGGAGACACACTTCAAGTGGCGCCACCTCAGAGGAGACAAACTCCACTTTTTCTAGACAGGACAACCTATGACACTTGGCATCTCTTGGTACTCTTGGAATGACACATGGCGCAGGATGGATAGGGTGACACATGGCAGATAAATGGGATGACATGTGGCAGCTTCTTAGGGTAGCCCCACACTGACACTTGGCATGGAAATGGGAGGAGAGAGAAAAGACAAGTGGCACCAATCCAGGGGACAAGGCTCCTATATTTTTGGGTTTTTCAAAATTCAAATTTTCAAAGGAAAAGCTTGTGTGACATCACCTCAGTGTGGGTCCCACATTGCTTCTTTATTGAAATAAGGATAAAACCACAACTTCTTTTTGGAATTTTCATAAAATCTGGACTAATGGGCAAAACAGGAATTTTGGAAAGAGTTGGCCCTTGTAGGGCGATTTTGTAAAAGAAAGATATTTGAAATTGTCAAAAAGGGCAAAATCTGAGGTGAAGTGGCTGAAATCCATATTGAAAACTATCCAGATCGTTTTCCTGAGGAAATATTTTGAAATTCAGGGTCTTGGGGGTAAAATGGGAAGAATTGATAATTTTGAAGACCCAGGGTTTTGAAATCGATTTTGAAAAGCGTTGAAATTCTAGTCTGGATTGAAAATTTTGAAATCAAGAGTTCTGGACCTCGAAATGACATGTTGTGCAGTGCAGTGATTTGAAATGCTCATGCAATGATATGCAATGTCATGTCTTATGCAATAGAATCTTGAACCAAGACTTTGGAGATGTCTGTCTCCTGTCAGGAGTAAAATTTTGAACATCTGAGCTAAAAATAGGGAAATTTTGAGAGTTTTAGATGAAATTTGAACTTTTGCAAGGTCCGGGCTCAGAAAATGAACATTTTGCCCTCTAGCGATTTCAGAGGCTGGATGATGATGCTTGGTGGAACTGTCGAGGAGGTGAGTGAAAATTTGGGGTGTTTACAATCACCGTCGAGATGAAGGCGGATGTGATGGGCCTACCGACAAATTCTAAAAGATATTTGATTCCAGCTATCACCTAAAGACCTTTTGAGCCAATATCATATACAATCCCTGAGAGAAAGAAGGAACGGAGCATCTCCAAGATGAAGGAGTTTGTGACGTACCCTCCCCTGAAATAGAGAGAAAAGTCAGGACATCCAAATGAAGGATGATGTGAAAAGCCGAGAAAGCCCAATGACTCAAAAAGAGTGCACAAAGATCATCGTGGGGAAAACACCCAGATATCAAACTGCCAAAGTCGCCAGAAGTCATCTTTTCTCATGCAAAATTCTTTTATCAATATCTCTTCACTTCCTGCTTTTATGAAATTAAGAATATTTCTTTTATTCTCATATCAGGGAAATGGATAGCTTCCTTGAAGAAAATCATCAGCGCTAAAAATTTGAATCTGACTCTTAGAACTGAGGAGTTAACCTCATTTGGGGGAAATACTCTAGGTAAAAGAGGGAATATCTTTTGCACATACGCGCACATTTCCAAGCATTTGAATCTACTACGATTTTATCTTATTGGCAAAATTTTCTAGCTATTCCAAGAATTAAATAAACATTCAATATTCATTTTTGATGCAACCTAGTGTTATTTATATTTCCCAAAAAGAGTTGCCTCAGAGGAAGTATCTCTTCCTGTCCCATCACAGTTTTCTCATTAAAAGAATTCCGTATGGGCGACCCACTCAGGATAAGGGTCAAACCTGAACCATTTGCGAAAGGTCATTGATTTCAAAAAGCTATTTTTGTCTCAGCAAATGAGATACCCAAAATCATTCCTTTTTCCAAGCTTTAAGGAACCCTATATTTTCCTCCTTTCGCAAACCCCTTTCGGATTTGTTCGTCCAAATTCCGAAGGTCCCATTATGGTTTCTCCATTTAAGAAATCCGTATGGTAGATTTCCTATCCAAGTTAAAAGTTAACCCGAAACCTCGCTTTGCGAGGTATCTTCCTTGCAGGTTTGGGTTAAACCTGAGTCTCGTTCCAACGAGATTCCTCGTTTGGATGAAATGATTTCTTCCAGTCCCATCATGGCTCCTCCCATCAAGGAACCCATACTTCATACATTCATCCAAAGAAAGGATCATACTCGGGCTTCATTTCACAAGGCACTTTCCAAAATGTCCCATCAAGGTCCCCGTGTATCCCTTTCTTCAATTCAAATTCATCTTGATATATCTTCGTCCCATCCAGGTTAAGGGCTAAACCTGAATCATTCCAAAGAGAGTATCTTGTCTCATCCATGAGACCTGATCAAAATGCTCATTTCCCACCATTTCGGGATTTCACCCAAAGTCCCATCACGATCTCCTTATTTCTATCATTTGATCACATCATCTTCAAGGATTTCATCCCCCCAAAACCATTCAGGATAAGGTTCTAAGCCCGAAGAGCCATATTTCCAAAATAATTCTTCCACACCCAGTTCAGATTTGCTGACTGGGGCATTTTTCAAAATTTGGAGTGTTGTCTTTGCCACTAAGCTCGGCTTTCAACCGGCTTATTAGCAAAGAGGGGCATCTGTGAACACCCCAAATTTTTCAAAGTTTTGTAAAAATGACTCTTTTGCCCCTAACCCCATTTTCTGAGAAAATCAAAGCCGTTTCAAAGCTCATTCTTCAGATTGTTTGAATTAAATTCCATATTGGTATATTTAAGGTTAATTTCGGATCCGAATCCAGAACTTTGAATCCATATTTCCTCAAAAACCGAATCTAAACCCATTTCTGAAGAAATTTTCTCAAAATAGCTTTAAAATTCTCAGAAAAAATTCTTTTTGTAAATATTTTTACAAAAACACAAAAAAATTAGTTTTAAAATCTTTAACTTCTCGTAAAGCTTTAGGATTATTCTAAAAATACAAAAAAATCGAAAAATAACATAAAAAACCAAAAAAATTGGAAAAAATTACAAGAAAAGCAAATGATTCTCAAGGTTTTAAGAAGCTTCTTGATGAAAACCTCAATTTGCAACTGTTTTACAAAAAATTCTTTTTAAGGGGAGCCTCTTTTAGGAAATATCACAAAAATTCCAACGGAATCCTCCCGCGCGTTTTCCCCTCCTCTTTCCACCCTCCATCTGCAAACCGCATGCTCTCTTTTCCACCATCAATCCTCAACGGATTGCCCTTCTCGAGTATTCCATTTCACCTTTAAGAAGAGGCCTCCAAGCCTCTTCTGGGGGACCCCATTATTTTTCATTGAGATCGGCTTTTCCACCTTCCCATCGCATACACTGCTCTTCCCTTCATTGTTTTTTTCTCTTTCTTCCTTCTTCTGTTCCCATTTTTTTTTTATCTTTTCTCCTGGGTCGACTGAAGCAACCTCCATTCCAGCAAAAGTAGCCAAGAAATTCAAATCTGCACAGCATAAAGAGGGAATTTCATCTGGTCTAGCATTTTATTGTTACCATCACAGCATACCAATGCTCAGGCTTCCTCTCCTCACTCCCCAAGTCATCACCTCTGCCGTTCCAAATTAAGTTTGTGTTGGAAGTCCCTTATGGATCAGAGATTTGAGCACCAACAGCTGCCTAACTGTAAATATGTCCAATCATCCATTGGACTTGATGTTCACCTGTAAAAATCCAAAATAGGTTGCTGAAAGAATTGAAGAAGGAGATATATTACGTGGCCATGATCGAAGACATCAAGGAAAGCCAGGTTTCATCTCAAGAACAGGGCACAGCTCCAAGATTTATCTCTGAAAAGAGGCTCTCTGCTACGTTGGAATTGCAATCTTTATAGAGCATTTGTAAAAGCCTAGTCCATCACCAAAAGCTGCAGTAGTAAAATCTCATTAACCACTGCCATTACAGTGGCAAATTCCCATTACCCCATCACCACTGCATTAATCATTTTTCATGACAATACAACACCTTGTTGTATGCTCTCATTATTTCACAGTAACAACCAACCGTGACACTCACTCCTACACAGCATATCCCCTATAGTATACACCATAGGCTTACATCATATTCACTTACTGTTACTGCAACACCTTGCAGCAACTTCACTTCAGCCTTCACATTGCTCCACTTCTCCTACATAGCGGCACATTATGCTGGTCCTCACCATCATCTGCTCGTAGCTACATTAGTTTAGGTATTCACTTTGGTACCAGCTGTAGCTCACAGTAGCACCTTGCTGCACCCCTCCATCCCATTTCCCAGCTGCCTTCAGCCCCAAATTGCATTCCAGCCGATTGGAACCTAGATCAACCAACCACCAAGCACTTCATGTTTCATCATACCCACAGCTCCCTTTTCAGCTGCTACAGCACCTTTACACCTACTGCCCCTTTTAGTTGCAATAATGGAGTTGAGATTATCCCACTCAATGATGTAAAGAATGCTGGAGAAGTTTTTATCTTACATGTAGAATTTTGGACAGGATGCTTCAATTCCAGATCTAGGAAATTTTAAGTTTTTAGCAGCAAAATCCTTCATACACCTCATATTTATTATACAAGTATATACATATATATGTAGGCATGTTTGTATATATGTCATCTTTTCTTTCTTTCCATCATAAATAACTTGGTATATGAGTCTTTTTACTATTGATATTCATATGATATGTATAAACTTCTATTTTCAGGCTAACCAAGTTGTTTTGCAGGAAATATGTAGATAAAGTCATTATTTGAAGTTGTAAATTTGATTTTATGAGTTGTAACAGCTAGACTTTAATGAAAATTTATATTTCCTGCTTTAGGTAGAATGAATGAGCATTGTAAATATTATTGAATTACCTATTTTTCATGCATTTTGCCTTTAATTTTCAAATTCTCACAAATGGGAACACGAATGGCACGTGCACCATTTCGTAAGAGATAATAAATACTAAGTTGATGATCCACATCAATGGCCATAGTCAAGGTGTGGACAAAACTTAGCATTTTTATCTTTTACAAAATAACACTGGATCCATTTTCAAAATTCATCATATTTTTCCTAAAATATTTTATTCTTTTATCAGAATTTAACTTAAAATTAACTCAAAAATATATACCAATGGTCATAGTCAGGGTATATTGAGGGTTAATTTCATTTTAAATTCTATAAAAGCACCAAAAGGGTATTTTATCATTCATTTGAATTTAGATATGACTATTATATAATACATTCAATGACCATAGTCAGGAGTGTATTATATCATTAATCTTATTTAAATTCATTTGAAGAATGAAATATAATTTTCAAATCCAATTCCAACTTATTCAAATTCATTCATCATATAGGATAGAATGGCATCATATTTTCAAAATTTCCTTTTTTTTCAAAATCCCAAGTGATTCTCCTTCTTCATTTCTCAGATCAAATCTTTTTCAAATCCAATTCTATCTCAAGATTCAAAAATTCAATTTCAAAGTCCAATTTGACTTTAAAATTCCAAAATCATTTTATATTCAAACTTCAAATTTCCAACTCAAATCAAAATTCAAAGTTCAATTTAACTTTGAAGTTATCTTCTGATTTCAAAATCAAGTTCATCCCCTTATCTTCAAATCAAGGTTTGGATTCGAATCTCAAGTTTAAATTTGGGTTTCTAAAACCCAGATCCACTTTTAAAGGTCTTATTTGGACTCTTCATAATCCGAATCCAAAGTTAAATCCTAGTCTCAACTTGGATCCAGATTTCCAAGTATAAACTCGATTCCACCTCGGATCTCAGATTACAGATCCAAATTCCACTTAGGATTTAGATCCCCATTCTTCATTGGATCTCAAATCCAAATTCCAATTCTTAGGATCCAGAATCCAATTCTACTTTGGATCTCAGATTCAGATCCAAACTCCAATTCTTAGGATCCAAACCCCAATTCTACCTTGGATCTCAGATTCAGATCCAAATTCCAATTCTAGGATCCCGAACCCAATCCTACACTGGATCTCAGATTATAGATCCAAATTCCATTTAGGATCCAGAACCCAATCCTACTTTGGATCTCAGACTTCAGATCCAAATCCATTTTAGGATCCAGAACCCCGTTCTACTTTGGATCTCAGACTTCAGATTCAATTCCATTTTTAGGATCCAGAGTCCGACTCTATCTCGGATCTCAGACTACAGATCCAAATTCCATCTTGGATTTCAAATCTTGGATCCAATTCCATCTCAGATCTCAAAATTCCAAAAATCCAACTCCACTTTCATTTTCAGATTTCAAATCCAACTCCTATTTTCCAGGTTCTAAAATCCAGAATTCAATCTCCAACTCTATTTAGAATCCAGACTTTTGATTTAAATCCCATCTTGAATTCCAACTTTCAAATCAATTTTATTCTTCCCACATTTCATCTTGATTTCAAATTTCAAAGATAGAATTCAATTCCATTCCAAATATTCATCCAAGTTCAAACTTCTAAATTCAAAGTCCATTTATGACTTTTTAAAATCCTTTCTTCTCCTTTTATCTCAGTTTTAAGACCATTTCTCTCAAAAAAATCCAAATTTATTTTCTAAAGCTCTGATTATTCTAAAAACTTAGAACTTTAAATCTTAAGTTCTAGGTTAGAAACCATTTATTCACTTTATCAGATTCATCTCAGAAACACTTGAGAATTCTTCAAAAACACTTTAAAAAAGGGCATACATTTTTGCATTGCACAAGCATGATTTTCTGTGCATTTAAACTTAGAATAATTTCTTAGCAAAACTGTTCTCGTAGCAAAATTTTTCCCGTCTTCCCTTCCTTGCGGAAGAGAGAGGGAAATGCTTTCGCGCTTCAAACTTGACCGGATTTTGGAAATTGTTTTGAAATACTCACCTCCGTTTTGAAAATTGCGGGAAAATCCATGGGATGGGGCTCGACCTGTCGGTACGAGGTTCGACCGTTCCTGCCGCCTTTAACAGGGGTAATTGAACCAAGGACCAAAATTGTGCTTGACTTAGTGAAATTATCGAAATCGTGTTCTACCCTAAATGCACAGAGAATTCAGACATGTGTTATGAGATTTGGTAAAAATGTAAATTGGAAAATATGATGTATGCTTAGGAAACATTTGGAATTGAAAAGCATTTCTCAGGAAAAGATGGAAACCAATCTCTCAGGAAAACTCAGACGAAGAAGGTTTGAAATCTCGAGAAAGTTTATAAAGAGTTAGAAAATCTTGAAGAAGTGAGAATCTTGAGAAAATCTTGAGAAAGTTTATAAAGATTTGGAAAATCTTGAAGAAGGGAGAATCTCGAGAAAATCTTGAGAAAGTTTATAAAGTCTTTGGAAAACCATGAAGAAATGAGAATCTCAAGAAAATCTTAAGAAAGTTTAGAAAGACTTGGAAAACCATGAGGAAATGAGAATCTCAGGAAAATTTTAAGAAAAGTTTAGAAAGACTTGGAATACTATGAAGAAATGATAATTTCGGGAAAATGGAAGGAATTCTTGAGAAAAGATGAACTTTTTGAAACGGAAAATACTTATCGGGAAAAACTCAGACTTTGAGAATTTTCTTGGGAAAATGAGGGAAAATTTATAGGAAAGATCCATTGAAGAAGGAAATTCAAAACTTAGGAAATTGAAATCCTGAGAATCTGGTTTTTTTTTTTAATATCTGAAAATCAACTTGGATTCTTGAGAAAATGAGAAATTTCTTTGAAAAGAATCTTAAGGAAATAACTTTTTAAGGGAAATCACAGGAAAACATTTGTTTTGGGAAATCCAACTCCGAATATCATCATAGTTTCTTGAGAAAATCAATTCCATGAAGTGAAAATCTTTTGAGAAAATCATGAGAAAAACAAATGATGCAGATGATGTGAATGAATGAATGCACTTTTGAAAAGATTTCTGAAAATTTTATTGGAAAAATGTGGATTAAGCCAAAGTAAATCCTTCATATATTCTGACTGTGGCCCTGAATATATTCAGGGTTTATTTGAGTTGATTCACAATATTTGGAAAACATTGGAAATATGAGGTGCATTTTCAAGATAGCCTAAGAGTGTAGGCTCAATGTGACTGGTAGAGAGATGATGGATCTGGGTCTCGTCCATATTCCGACTAGGGCCGTAAATATGGACTCCACCGAGTTCATCAACTCTCTAAGAGTTGGTGCACGTGCCATTCGTGTTTATCCACGGTGAATTTGGAAAATTGAGATATATGCATCATATAATCAGGATATTACTGAAATCAAACTATATGAGATGCGGCCTAATCTAAGCAGTAAAAATAAATCTTATTCCAAGGTTTACATTGGATTGTTACATTGCATAACATAAAGCAAAAGAAAATTGAAATGGAGCCAAAGAATCTGCATCTTCTAGATTTTCCTGCAAAATGAGAGTTAGTACAAAATAACCAAGGCAATGAACATATATATATAATATATACAATAAGGAGACATATACATATATCAAAATGCTAAAATAAGTGCTAAATGTCATGTAACAATGGAGGTGTAACTATATGAGAAAATATATGGATGTTCATACATGGAAATAAGAGCACATGAAGATATATATATATATATATATAGTTATAAGTATATATCTACGTATATATATATATATATACATATATATATATATACATATATACATATACATATAGTTAAACATATATAGATATATATATATATAGATATATATATACATATAATGAGAAAATATGTACATACCAATGGAAACTACATATAATAGGTAAAACCAGAAATTACAAGTATATACAGTTTCTGTAGGTGATTTCACACAACCACACTTCTCAAATTACAAAGTAATTTTCAATGAAAATGAGAATAGAGCTTCCCTATATATCCATAATGAAGCACACCAAAGATGGTTAGGAGATCATGATTGGATATAGAGATATCCGTTCATAAACATGGTCAAATATCAAGACTGCACCATGGTTGCCAATTGAGGAAGCGGGAGCGGGAAGCGATACGGGAAGCGGGAGCGGGAAGCGAGGCACTTTCAAAATTTTAGGAAGCGGGGAAGCGTGGGACCACTTAGGAGCGATTCGGGAAGTGTCTCAGAAGCGACCTAGGAAGCGTCTCGGAAGCGACCTAGGAAGCGTCTCGGAAGCGAGGGGGAAGCGAAAAAAATAAAAATAAAAAATAAAAAATACAAAAAAATTGAAAAAAACAAGGGAAGCGAGGGGGAAGCGTGGGGGAAGCGAGGGGGAAGCGTGGGGGAAGCATGATGGGAAGCGCGCTTCCCATTAAAGGGAAATGCGCTTCCCAAAAAAGGGGGACGCTTCCCCCCACGCTTCGGAAGCGCGACGTTTCGCGCTTCCGAAGCGCGCTTCCCCTTTTAGCTAGGCGCTTCCGGTAACTCTGAACTGCACACTTACAGCAGAAAATGAATATGTGCAAGAAATGGGTTGTGGAAGCATCATGGGCTATTTCATGGATATCATGAAAAGGAGATGAAAAGCTTGGTGAATAGGTGAAAATGTTGTGAAAATGATGAAACAATATATATAAGTGGTGCTGCAAATGGGGTGATATTATAACAATATAGCAAACAAGAATTTAGCACTAAGCTAAGCAAAATTTCATAAAACCAAAGGTGATATTCCAGCCATAGCTTCATAAAACAGAAATTGTAGCATCAAATGATGAAGTTCCAGTCATAACTTCATAAAACCAGAATTTTAAACATCAAGCTAAAGAAAAATTTCATAAATCAAATGATGATGTATTTTCAAGAGTAAGAGAAAAGAAAAATACATGTAATAGCAAGTACTCATGAAGGGATATATATATATATATATATAAGTATATCTATACATATATATATACATATATATATCCATATATACATATACACGTATACATATAGATAGATATACAATAGATATACATATATATAGATATATATACACATATAATGAGAAGACATATATGTTTGATGGAAATTCCACATAATGGGTAAAACCAGAAAATATACGTATATATAGTTTATGTAAAGGATTTTACACAGCCATATTTCCCAAATTACAACATATTTTGCAACAAAATCGGGTATGGAGCTTCCCTATATATCAATAACCAAGCATACTAAAGATGGTCTGTAAAGCCTGGATGGATATTAAAGTATTCATACATGAACAGGGCCAATTATCAAGACTGGGCTCCTGCAGAAAAGAGAATGGATAAAGGATGATGGGTATACAAATCCCATGAATGTTGTTGCCCTTTTACACAATGAAAGATATGATTATTGATGTTGATGTCAACTGCTCTCTATACTACAACAGGGTCTAAATTTAGGATAAGGTAACTTACAGGGAAGGAAATATGATATGAAAATCAAATTACAGCTGTTAGGAGTGATTAACCTTACAGACTGTGTATAAGGCTCTTTGTTGTGTGTGGGGTTTATCTGTACAATAGATGAAGCAATAACCTATGCCATTTACAACATGCGTAGAGAATAAAACTGGGTAATGGAATGAACATGGGTGGCTGATGAATAACAAGGAACATTCGGGTAGGTAAGTAAGAAAATGAAAATGTTTAAATCACTATGGCACTTACAAGTAGTGGAGTGGGATCACACCAGTATGCAGAGGTTACCTATAATGGGTAAAACCGATACATATGATAAGCAATAACAGATTGAGTTTGAAGGGATTTCATATGTAATCTAGCTAACATTAGATATGTGACAAAATTCAGCAATAATGACATCTGGAGACTTAAAATTGATGTTACTGATAGCATCACTTTGCTATTCAGCATTCTCATACAGACCATGGTTATTACCACCAGCTATGTGGTTTCATCGGCTGCGAACATGAGACCATCCTAACACACTAGCCAGGGGACTATGAATATTTATAGTGATCCATTAGATTGAAAACATACTACTGTCACCACCCTTAAGTGGATTCACTAGTCTCATCATCCACAATCACTAAGAATCTACCTGAGGGATCCACAGCTAACAAAGGGGAAACTGATCTTTTTTTTTTTTTTCCAATGATTACTGTGTATTCACTGAAAACAAGGACAGCTGAAGGCAGGACATGGCATTTCATTATAAAAAAGAATGTAGGAATGCAGTTTTTTTTTTTTATAAGTATGAAGAGCCAAACAGTAAACATCTGTTTAACATATTCACAGCATGTGCATTTAACCAATGTACAACTTCCCTTTTTTCTTTTATTCAACCTGCAACCTCAAGATCTGTTGGAAGTGTGAGTACAAAATATAAAACATTCAGTATTTTATACAGCCTCAACCACTTGTCCTAATCATGCAAGTTTCTTTAGATTTTTTTTTTTTTAGATGTTGAACAAAAGCCTCATTATATCATCCTGACCTTCCAAAAATCATATTTATCATGAACTTTGAGTGATGCATGCAGAGAACTCAATATGTTCAATGGAATATCAGAATATATCAAACTAATGTTTATATAATTGTGCTCAACAGATCATATTTAAATTGGCAAAATCTAGCCACAAAATAAGGATTCATTTTCCAAACTTATTCATGCATATCTTATTAGAAGAATAATAAACTGGAGTTTACAAGAACACATAATGAGTATATGCTTACATTGTTCCTGCAACACATGTGCTGATATGAGAAATATTGTTTGGAAAAAAAATGAGAAATACACCCACCTTTTCAATTTCTCTTTGGGTTTTTCAGCTTGGAAGTCCTTTTTGCTTAAATTGAACTTTATATATTTCTCAATTCCAGCTAAACAGCCTTGTAGATCTTGCTCCAATCGATTTGTAGACAGCAGATATGTTCTATGCTGCTGGACTAGAGAAGACACAGGAACACGCAGTACTTCCTCTGCTGGTGGGCTGAAGAAGATGCAGATGGTGATAAGCGATGGCTGGACTGCAGAGGATGAAGGTGTTGGATGTTGTTTCTATTGCTGGGCTGAAATGGGTGGGGAAAACATTGATGGAGGTCCTGCGGCTGAGGTGAAATAGAGGTGAAAGGGGAGATGCTGGAGGGTTAGGGGAAAAAGAAAAGTGGGCAACAAAGGCTGAATTTCTGCTACAGCTGAAGGATGGTGGTCTGAAAGGGATACAGATGTTGGCTGGGCTGAAGGAGAGGTCCACGCACTGGCTGGCTGGCGTTTCCTTCTGCAGGTGGGCTGAAGGCAGGATGAATACGTGGTTGGGCTGAAGGAGAGGTCCACGCACTGGCTGGCTGGCGTTTCCTTCTGCAGGTGGGCTGAAGGCAGGATGAAGACGTGGCTGGGCTGAAGGAGAGGTCCACGCACTGGCTGAAGATGGCTCTCGATCCTCAAAATGGCTGGGGCTGAAGCCAATGAAGACGCCTCTCCCCTTTCCACTTTGAGCTTCCTGTAAAAACCGAAAATCCAATTCAAAAAAAAATCCTCTCTCCGTGAATGCCCTGTCCCCCCTTTTAAAGATGTTCAACTTCTTCCTCTTTTCAAAAGATCGCAGCTTCTCTTTTTTGAAAATCCGTTACCTTCGTTGAAGATTTTGAAACTGAAACATTAAAGTAGCCGTTTTTTTTTTCAAAAGGGCGCTGCTGTATTTTTTTCAAAAAAATGTGTTTCATTTACCTAAGTTTTGGGTAAAATGAATTTTTTTTTGAAAATATGGCTGTGGGCCGTTTCCTTTTAAGATTTTAGGTAAGCAAATTAATGAAAAGAAGTAAAAGAAATAAAAAAATAAATAAATAAAAAAAATGAATAATGACATAAATGAGAGGCTTTTATGGAAATGCCATCTCATTCTACTTTTAAAATCCTTTTGAAAATAAAGTTTTTGTTGTGTTTTTACAAGTCTTTTATTTTCAAGTGGGGTGCCACATGTGTGTGGGCCCACTAAAAAAAAAAAATAAATAAATAAATAAATAAGAATTTTAAAAGAAAATTTTGCAAATTGGTATGACCTCCGGGTGGGTCCCACTTGAGAATAAGATACTTACCTGAGAATCTGAGTATGATGCTAGTTCAAAGGCGGGTCCCGCTCCGTTTATTTGAAGATACAAAATAAAATATTATTTGTTTTCAAGAATTTGGAAAAATTGGTTTTTCAAGACAAAAATATAGATAAATGTAAAAACAAAATTTGTAAAGAGATTTAAAATCTTTTGCAAAAAGTCTTGAGATAAAGTCTTTAAAATCAATATCCAAATATCCAGATTGTTTTCTTGAGAATTTTTTTTTGTAATTCAAAGTCCTGGGGGTAAAATGGGAAAATTTGGTAATTTTGAATACCCAGGTTTTTAAAAGTCGGTTTTGAAAAGTTTAAAAATCAAATCTGGATTGACAATTTTGAAAATCAGGAGTTCTGGATCTCAAACTGACATGCTATGCAATGAAATGATGCAAAGTGTTCATGCAATGCGATGCAAAGAAATGTCTTACAAAGTTGCCACTCTGAATTTGGATTTGAAAATTCTGACTTCTGGTTAAGCACGAAATTTTGAGGATTTGCAATTTGAGGGTGTCTCTGAGTCTAAATAGAGAAGTTTTGAGACTCGAGAATGGAATTTTGGGACTTTCTGCAAGGTTCAATCTTGGAAAATGACCATTTTGCCCTTCATTGCTTCTGAAGAACTGAAATATGATAATTAAGGGCAATGTCAAGAAGGTGAGTGAAAATTTGGGGTGTTTACAAAAACAAAAGGCATAAATTCGACCCTTGGTTCGATTACCCTTGGTAAAGGCGCCAGGAACGGTCGAACCTCGTACCGACGAGCAGATCCCGTCTCCCAGTTTTCCCGTAAATAATTCAAAAACCGAGGCGAGTTATTTCAAATATTTTCTAAATTAAGGTCAAGTGAGACCCGCAAAAGAGTTCCTCTTCTCTTCTCTTCTTTCTTTTCGTCTTTTATCTTTCTCCCTTCAAAAAGGAGGAAAATAAGAGGTTGGAAAGGAAAAGAGAAGGAAAAGAGAGAATATTACGAGAGAAATTTTTTTTGCGATGATCACACCGGCATATGCCAAATTCCTGAAGGAGCTATGTACGCAGAAGCGTAAATCTAGAGAGAGAGTTCCTAACAGGGTCCATCTTACTGAGCAGGTGAGTTCAGTACTTCAGCATCAGACACCACCAAAGCTCAAGGACCCTGGAACCCCGATCATTGCTTGTACCATAGGGAACATCCGGATAGAACGTGCTTTGCTCGATCTTGGAGCAAGTGTGAACATTCTGCCCGGGTATTTCTTTGATTCTTTCGGGCTAGGAGAGATGAGATCGACTCCTATTACACTTCAACTGGCAGATCGTTCTGTCAAGGTACTGAGAGGTGTCTTGGAGGACGTGCTAGTTAAGGTGGATGACTTTTATTTTCCCGTCGATTTCATTATTCTGGATATGGAAGGAGTGGATAGCCAGCACCAGACTCCGATCATTTTAGGCAGGCCATTCTTGGCAACTGCCAATGCGTGCATCAATTGTAGAACCGAAGCCATGGATCTCTCATTCGGCAATAGAAAGGTCAAGTTGAATATTTTCAATGCCGCAATGGGACCAGTGAGAGACATGGACTGCTTTCATGTAGATATTGCGCAGGAGTTATTGGAGGAGCAGCCTGATTTGTATATTACTGAGGATTCTTTAGATTTGTACCATATAGAAAAGAATAGTGGTGTAGATAGTGTAGATGTGTCTAGAGTGTCGTCAGAGAGACCACCTTGGGGAGCTATCATTGAGACTCTTCCCCCACTTGCGGAGACCCCCACCAAATCTTCGATCGAGTCACCTCCAAAACTTGAGTTGAAACCCTTACCGGATTCACTCAAGTATGCATACGTCGGAGATGATGAGACTTTGCATGTGATCATCTCGTCCCTGCTCACTGAGGAGCAGGAGCAGAGATTGTTGACTATTCTTCGAGAGCACAAGGCAGCGATTGGCTGGAGAGTTGCTGATCTGAAGAGGATTGATCCTTCGTTCTGCATGCATAGAATTCATTGTAATAAGGAAGTCAAGCCAGTTAGGGATATGCAGAGAAGGCTAAATCCCAACATGAAGCAAGTAGTGAAGAACGAGGTGGTGAAGTGGTTGGATGCCGGAATCATTTACCCTATTTCTGATAGCCAGTGGGTCAGTCCGATTCAGGTTGTGCCAAAGAAGTCAGGACTCACTGTGGTTGAGAACGAGAAGGGTGAGAGAATTCCGATGAGGACCAATACAGGATGGCGAGTCTGTATCGATTATCGAAAGCTGAATGTGGAAACTAGGAAAGATCATTTCCCATTGCCATTCATTGATCAGATCTTAGAGAGACTCGCAGGACAGAGTTACTACTACTTTTAAGATGGATATTCAGGATACAATCAGGTAGCTGTCCATCCTGACGACCAGGAGAAGACTACGTTTATATGTCCTTATGGCACCTTCGCGTTTAGACGTATGCCGTTTGGGCTCTGCAATGCCCCGACCACTTTTCAGAGGTGCATGCTTGCTATCTTCTCGAACATGATTGATGATGTGATGGAAGTTTTCATAGATGATTTTTCAGTTTATGGCTCTTCTTTTGAAGATTGCCTCCAAAACTTACTCGAGTACTGAGTAGGTGTGCGGAGACAAATCTTGTCCTGAGTTGGGAAAAGAGCCATTTTATGGTATAGGAGGGGATTGTGCTTGGACACATTGTGTCCAAGCGTGGCATTGAGGTTGACAGAGCGAAGGTGAAATCCATTTCCCGTTTGACTCCACCCACCTCTGTGAGGCAGATTCGATCATTTTTAGGGCATGCAGGATTTTATAGGCGGTTCATAAAAGATTTCAGTAAAATCTCTCGACTGCTTTGCACTTTACTGGAGAAAGATCAGCCCTTTGTTTTCGGTGAGGATTGTATGAAGGCCTTTGAGATTCTCAAAGAGGCCTTGATTACTGCGCCCATTTTGAGACCTCCGGATTGGACTCTCCCATTTGAGATTATGTGTGATGCATCTGATTATGCTATGGGGGCTATTTTAGGACAACGCGTTGATAGGAAGCCCTATGTGATCTACTATGCGAGTAGAACTCTGTCTGATGCTCAGATGAATTATACTATGACAGAGAAGGAGCTACTTGCGGTAGTTTTCGCATTGGACAAATTCAGGTCCTATTTACTCGGTTCGAAGGTGGTTGTCTATTCTGACCATGCCGCATTAAAATATTTGTTGAATAAGAAAGACACCAAACCAAGATTTATTCGTTGGGCTCTACTACTACAGAAGTTTGATCTCGAGATTCGAGATAAGAAGGGAAGCGAGAATGTAGTAGCAGACCATCTTTCCAGACTGATCGTAGAGACCACGCAGGATCAGAGGCCGATCAGTGATTCTTTCCCCGACGAGCAGATCATGACAGTTAGGACATCACAGTTACCCTAGTTTGCAGATATTGTGAACTATCTGGTTTCGAGGCAGATACCTGAGCATTGGAACAAGAATGAGCGTGAGAGATTCCTATCTCAGGTGAGGCACTATTATTGGGATGAACCAGAGTTGTTCAGATACTGTGCAGACCAGATCATTAGGAGATGTGTTCCGGAGGAGGAGTACCAGTCCATTCTGAATTTTTTCCCATTCATTAGCTTGTGGAGGGCATTTTAGCAGTAGGAAGACGGCTGCAAAGTTTTTGCAGTGAGGATTTTATTGGCCCACACTCCACAGGGATGCTCATGAGTTTTGTAGGCGATGCCTTCGATGTCAGCAGATTGGGAACATGTCCAAGAGGGACATGATGCCCTTGCTTCCGATTTTGATAGTCGAGATTTTTGATGTTTGGGGCATTGATTTCATGGGACCATTTCCGGATTCATTCGGAAATTTATACATTCTGGTTGCGGTTGATTATGTGTCCAAGTGGGTCGAGGCTGTGGCAACCAAGACCAATGATCATAGAGTAGTGCTTAAGTTCATTAAGCACAACATTTTCAGTCGTTTTGGTGTGCCACGTGCGATGATTAGCGATGGTGGCAAGCATTTTAGGAATGTACAGATAGCTTCTTGTGAACACCCCAAAATTTTCAAAATGTTGTAAATACCCCCTTTTGTCCTTTTCCCCCATCTTTTGGATAATTGAGTAGGTTTTAAATCTAAATTCCATCTTTTTCTCAAATTTTGTTGAAATTAAATTTATTTTTACATCTCTGACTCAATTTCGGATCCGGATCTACATCAAAATCCAAATTTGAGCTTCATTATCCGATTTTAAATCAAATTCTCAAAATTATCAAAAAATAACTTTTTGAAAAGCTCAGACACTTCGTCCGGTATCCGTTTGGATCCATCGTGTTATAGTCCTCAAATCGAGGTTTAAAACTCGAATGTTTTCTCAAAACTTGGATCCAAAAACCCATTCTTCTGAAGAAATTTCCCCAAAATGGTCTGAAATTCTCAGAAAAATACTCTTGTATATATTTCTCAGAAAAATACAAAAAAATTAGTGTTTAATCTTTGTTTTCGTGTAAAAAACTCAGATTCTACTACAAAAATACAAAAAAATGGAAAAATCATTCAAAAAACCAAAGAAATTAGGAAAAACTACGTGTTTTTTTTGGAAGATTTTGCCGAAAAACTCACCCTCAACCACCTTTTTAGAAAAACCTGAAAAGGAGGCCCCTTTTGGAAAAACTGACTTTTAAGGTTTAAGGGTCGAGTTAGGGTTTTTGAAAACCCTAACTCGCCTTCCTCCCTCGCCCTCCGATCTCCCATGGCTTCGCTTCATCCCTTCATCACCAACAAGATCTCCTTCCATCGTCGATTCCCAAAGGCTTCTTCTTCAACCCTTGATCTGTAACCACCACATTACTCCCTCTGTTCATCCTTAACGAACACCTTCAGGAGCCTTCCTTTCCCTCTTTAAAAAGGGGACACCCAAGCCTCATGGGGGCATCGATTTTTTTTCTGAATCATTCATTTTCTTCCTTCAAGCATCATCCACGGCCATCTCCTTCTCCTTCATTGAAAAGGGGGTTCAAGAGGAAGACAGAAGGGAAGCTCCCTCGTCCTCCCTGCGTAAACGAAATAATCTGGTAAGTCATAACACTCTTTTCTCTAATTTCTTTTCTTTAATTTCCTTTTTAAAGATTTTCCCATTATTGCCCCATTTACGCATCATCGATGGTGTTGAGTTGCCTGTGCAACATCAACCCATCCCTTGTGCAATATCAAGAGGAATTTTACATTCCAACATTATTTCCTTTGTTTCTTTTTTTTTTCTTCTTCTTCTTTTTTTCCATTTCAATTATCCAGTTTTACCGGTTGATTGTCCATCGGTTTCACTTGTTGTTCTGACATTCATTCAAGTCTGGGTGTTTAAAAAGAAGAAGGAATATGGTCATGATACGACGATCTTTGCTAAATTATGGTTCAACAACTTGCTTATGCTGAAATCCCTTGACCCGCTGTTATCAAGACCAATCGGCTAGTGTTGAGGGAGTTGATTTTACAAAGGATAGTCTGCTAAAAGCAACTATTCCCATGGCCTTCATCTCTTCATCATGATAATATTACATCCTCATATCTGCTTCACTGCATTTCATAACGATGTCTCATGACCAAGGAATTTGGTCTACATCAATGGTGTCATAATAAAAAAAAAAACCTACAAAGACGGGTAAATGATGTTTATGAATTACTGTGATCATCAGTTTGATCTTATGTATGCCAAGCATACCTGTATTCACCGGCATGCTGGTAAGGATATGAAAGAGGATGAGTCCTTTGATGCTCATGAAAATCTGACCTCACTGGAGGATTATGAAAAGTTGGAGCTGAGGGTGATGAAAGGGCATGAACATTGACTTGTGTGCCATAATCCTATTAATGATGTTTGGATTATCAGTTGGTTTGGATGCTTGGCGTGTTCCCTTTATAGGCGTGTATCAACCTTTTAGAACTGATCTTGATCATCAACAATGTAGCATCAGTGAGGTAAACACATGCTCATGTGCCATAAGTTCTACGTTATACTCAATCTGAGTGTGTGTATATATCCTTTTATTGCCAAAACATCTATCGCACTGTGTTGTCTTACCATTTCATCTACTGACTTTATTTTGTCCCTATTATTTATTACTAATGTCATTGCCTGCATGTTATTTCTAAACTCTAGAATCAGATTTCATCTCCTGTTGCTTTACGTCAAATGTTTTGATGTTGGTCCATCAAACTTGCATTAATGATACATGTTTAGATATTGATTTTCATCTGGTAAATACAGCTGTAAGGTTGGGTCAGCTGAAATTTGACACATTGCTGGAAGCTTCTCTATACCTGCCAAGTTTCACTCTGAAGCATTTTTTTAAATCATATGTTTGCTTAGCTGAACTTCAAGATTCAGCCTGACAACGGCAGTATCATCAAGACTTCAAGTGTGACTCTTCTGAAATCTGTGTATATAGTAAGGAAAGTTCACAGTTGTTAGCAAAAACTCTAGCATGACAATAATTTTGAATCATGATGTTCATTGTTGCATGACTAGTTAGATGACTACTTAACCTCGGTCTTGATTCAATACACCATTATATCCATGTACAGTATTGTGTTATCCCCCTCTACCTCTTCTGCAAATTCAGCATTTCACATTGGACTGGTTATAGATTTCTTGTTTGAATCTAAAGAAAATTCTCGTTTTGATCTGCCGAAGGGCTTCCTTTTACTATAAAATTTACCATGACTTGCTATGATGGAAATTGTTGTAATACCAAAGCAGTATTTATCGTAAGATCCCATTACAAGAGCTCCATCAGTAAACTCGTCCTTTAATTCATGTTGTTTTCAAAATGCTGGGCATTGATGTCTGCTATTGTCTTCTTACCTTTGATGAATTTGTTCAGTTGGCTGAAGCATATTCCGTTAAGTGCGTAAGACTGTGTGATACAATATCTAGGTCCTAAAAGTTGTTTTTTTTTTTTGGCCAAAACTAAAACTGGAGCTCGCGACTGGCACTCCAAGTGCAGAATTGTAATTCCAATCAAAGGATTGATATGGGGCCCAAGAGCAAACTCCTTCCATGTTATCCTTCACATAACTAAGGATACAGAAGTTACTGAAAGCACTACAAATGTCTCTTTGCTTATTCTCTGTCATGTACATTGCTCAGCTGAAAAGCAGAGCTGGGGCAAAAGGGGACAAAGATTCTTAGTAATCATTCACTTGATATTTTCATCACACACATAGCCTCCATCCTCACCTGCAATATTACAACCAAGAACCTACACTATGTCATAAAAGCCATAGTAAGCTCATTCATACAGCATATCTCTTTCAATCCATGAAGATATTGTGCAGAAAAATTTCATTATGCTATCAATCTGACTGAACCCTTTTTGCAGGAGTCAAACGGCAAGCCAGGTTGTGGTAATCAGGTACGAGCCATTTTCTCATCTCATCCATTGCTATCTCTGAATGTTAATTAATATATTTACAATACATTTTGTAGAACCCATGTAGCATTCACCCATAGTATTGCACTATTGCCATTAGCCACATTTTCTCACTGAATACATACATGCACAGCCCTGTTATTCCTTTAATTTCCAACATAATTGATTTCTAGACACCCATCCTGTTTGAAGGGCGGCGGAAGCCAATTCTATCATCCATGTGATATCGTCTACCTACAATGGTGTACCAACTCACTGCCAAAATGATCTACTGCTAAGAAAATCTTGATTTGCTATAAAATATATATATATATATATATATATATATATATATATATATATATATATATATATATATATATATATATATATATATACCGATGTACTGAATCATTGATTCACTCACTGGATTCTTTACTGTAAAATACATGGGTATTGTACTTGAGATTAAATCTTTGGATTGGCTGCGCATTTATATGGCATTCTGTATATCAACAGTATATCAGTGGCACCTGCATTTTATGTCACAGCGCCCAGCTGGGTCATGTTTGTTCTTTCAGGATATCTACAACATACAATGTTCACCACTGTTATGATGTGTCCATAGCCATGATGTGGCTTCCATTTTCGCTGTCTATGGCAGTGTTTTAACCCTGTTGTGACTCCAGTGTACATAACAGTGTTAAATATTAATCTCTCACTGCGCTGCATCCGATCACACTTACCTCCTGCAACATATCTTCATTCATGATCCACCTGCCACTTCCTTGTTGGCTACCCATTGGCATTTCAACTTGTTATTTATTCGCTGTTATGGATGTCAATTTGCAGAAAGTTGATCCATAGTTTGCAATTTGTAGAAGTCGTTACCTCATCAATGAGGATTTGGATTGATATTTTATTGCAATAGTTAACAGGGTTTGTGATCTAACGGTTCATAAGTTGGGTTATGGATATACTAAATCCACTAATTTGTACCTGGTTTTGATTTAATATTTGATATATGCATTTCCTCATATAGGAGTTGAATTAGCTTAAGCGTCCATGTACTTTTAGTCTTTTCATTAGGTTGGTATATTTTTCACATACTCAATTCTCCATCAGTTTAGGATGCTTGCCCATATACATCTTTCATGTAAAATGAGAATAGTATTTTATTCTCAATTAGAACTGGTATAACCATTTGCATTTGCATTTTCAACCTAATTTCTTCCACTTTCTTTTATCTTTGCCTTGTGATAACTTTGTTTTGCAGGGAATATGTGGGAAATGTCATTATTTGGGATTATAAATTCAATTTTATGTGTTGTAATAAGTTAGGTCTTAATAAGAATTTACATTTTCAGCTTTTAGATAGAATGAATGAGCATAGTAATGTCATAAAATGCTTGTTTTCATGCTTTTTTATCTTTATTTTCCAAAATCTCACAAATGGTGAAACACGAATGGCACGTGCACCATTTCGTAAGAGGTAAATCAATCCTAAGTTGATGATCCATATCAATGGCCATAGTCAGGGTGTGGACAAAACTTAGGATTTTTATCTTTTACGAAATAACACTGGATCCACACTGGATCCGTTTTCAAAATTCATCATATTTTCCTTAAATATCTTCTTTTTTTATTAGAATTTAACTTAAAATTAATTCAAAATATATACCAATGGCCATAGTCAGGGTATATTGAGAGTTAATTTTATTTTAAATTCTATAAAAGCACCAAATGTATTTTATTCTTCACCTGAATTTAAATATAGATTATTATATAATACATTCAATGACCATAGTCAAGGATGTATTATATCTTCAATCTTGTTTTAATTCATTTAAAGAATGGAATAGCTCTTCAAAATCCAATTTCAAAATTTTAAATTCATTCATCATTTAGGATAGAATTGCATCATGTCTTCAAAAATTTCTTTTTTCAAAAATCCAAGTAATGTAAAATATCTCCTTCAGATCTATCTTCAATTTTTATAAAATTCAATTCATCTTTTCATTTCTAATTCTATTTTCAATCTCAAAGTTCAAATTAACTTTGAGATTTCAAATTCATTTTATATTCAAAAACTCTGACCAAATTCAGAGTTCAAATTAATTTTGAGATTCTTTTTTCTAAAGTTCCCAATTTGAAAATTTGAATTCAAAGTCCAAATTAACTTTTAAATTCACTTTTATATTCAAGATTCAATTCATTTTTCAAGTTCAAATTAAACTTAGAAGTTCTTGATTCATCTGCTGAACTCAAACTCCAAATTCATTCTAGGATCCTGGAGTCAACATTCATATCGAATCTCAGACTTCAGATCCAATTCCCCCTTAGGACCCAAAATCCTACTCTACCTTTGGATCTTAGACTTCAGATCCGATTCTACTTTAGGATCCAAAATTCAATCACATCTTGGATTCCAGACTTGGATCCAATTTTCATCTTTAGGATCCAGAATCCGATTTCACTTTGGATCTCAGATTCCAGATCCAAATCCATTTAGGATCTAGAACCCAGCTCCACCTTTTGGATCTCAGGCTTCAGATCCAATTCCATTTTAGAACCCAGAACTCAACTGCCATCTTGGATCTCAGACTTCAGATCCAAATCCATTTTAGGGTCCAGAATTCAATCACAATTTGGATCTCAGACTCCATATCCAAAATCCATCTTAGGATCCAGAATCCGATTTTACATCAGATCTCAGATCTTAAAATCCATTTTTAGATCCAATTTCATTCTCAATTCTAGATTTCGAATCCAATTCCCTTTTCAAATCTCATCTAAATTCCATAAATCCACATCTATTTTAGAACCAGTTTAAAGATCCAATTCCATTTCATTTCCAGATTCCAAATCTAAATCCACTTACAGATCATATCTGGATTTCTTAAATTCATTTCTACACCATTTAGATTTCTCATATCCATTCTAAATTTAAGATTTCCAATTTCAAAATCTAAATTCAATTCCATCTCAAGTATTCATTTCCTTTCTTAAATTCAAGTTCAAATTCAAAGTTCATTTCCAACTTTGAAATTTCATTTTCTTTCATTTTCAAAAGCTTCAAGTCATTCTCAAAATCAAGATTTATTCTTTCAATTCTGATTTACTTCGAAAAACTTAGAACTTCTCTGATCTATCTCAAGTTCTAAAGTTAGATTCAAACATTTCTTCACTCCCTTACCAAGTTCATCTCAGAACACTTGGAAATTTTCAAAAACATGTTTTTCAAAATAGCACACATCTTTACATTTGCACAAGCATGATTCTTTGTGCATTTAGAGTTAGAATAAATTCTCAGATTATATTTAGGCAAAGCAAAAGGCATAGATTCAATCCTTGGTTCGATTACCCCTGGTAAAGGCGCCAGGAACGGTCGAACCTCGTACCGACGAGTGAATCCCGTCTCTCCATTTTCCCGCAATATTTTCAAAAACGGAGGCAAGTTAAATTTCTAAATTCTTTTCAAATCAAGGTCAAGTGAAAACCCACAAAATAGTTCCTCTTCTCTCTCTCTTTCTTTCTTTTCTCTTCACTTTCTCTTTTCTTTCTTTTATTCTTCTCCCTTCAAAAAGGAGGAAAATAAAGGTTGGAAAAGGAAAAGAGAAGGAAGAGAGAGAAACAATGAAAGAGGAAAAATTTTGCGATGATCACACTTCTCTGCTGAGAAGATATTCTGTCAATCATAGATTCACCACTCCATATCATCCACAGACTAGTGGACAGGTTGAAGTGTCCAATAGGGAGATTAAACGAATTTTAGAAAAGATAGTTCGCCCGAACCGCAAGGATTGGTCCCAGCGCTTAGATGATGCACTTTGGGCATATAGAACTGCATTCAAGACTCCCATTGGCATGTCCCCGTATCGCCTTGTATTCGAGAAAGCATGCCATCTTTCTGTCGAGCTAGAGCATAGAGCGTATTGGGCTATCAAGAAATTGAATTTTGACCTTACCCATGCTGGCAAAGAGAGAGCACTCCAGCTCTCAGAATTAGAGGAACTCAGGAATGATGCGTATGAGAATGCCAAATTATACAAAGTTCGCACGAAAGCATTTCATGATAAGCACATTGCCAGGAAAGTGTTTGAGCCAGATCAGAAAGTGTGGCTATATAATTCTCGTTTGCATTTATTCTCAGGGAAGTTGAGATCGAGATAGACAGGTCCTTACATTGTGAAAGAAGTATTTCCCCATGGAGCAGTGACATTATTCGATCCTATGACCCAAGGTACATTCAAGGTGAATGGGCAAAGATTGAAGCCCTTTATTTCAAATTCCTTACAGGATGGTGAGTGTGAGATAGTGCATCTCATGAAGGCATGAGGATTCAACCAGAGGGATGTATCATATGTACACTAGTTTATTTTTTATTTCAGTATTTTTCTTTATTCAGTATTTCATTTCATATGTGCTAACATTTGTTTTGATGTATGCAGGATGAATCTAACACTTAGTATATCAAGTTACCAGATACAGAGAAGAGCTTTCAAAGAATTCAAAGATCAGATGAAATTCAACTTCAGAAGCTCAGAGCAGATCAGGTTGTATTTATCCTTTCTCCCATATTCTTATGGTCTTTTAGTGTATGTGCATCGTATTGTTATATATTTTGTATGCCACTAGGGACAGTGTCATTCAAGCATGGGGGGGTGGTTTAGATGCACAAAAATTTCAAAATTTTTTTATGACTGGTAATTAAAGTAGGCATTTGAGAACAAGTTGTAGCATATATGATTGTTTTTGGCATAATCTAACAGTTTATAAATTTTTAAAGCCCCATGAAATTTTTTTTCCTGAACTGAGTCAAATAGAGTAGTTATTCATGAGAAGATTCAAAGAAAAGATAGTATTTGATTGTTAGAAAATTTTGAATCACTTTAGTATAAGTATGCACAGTGTGTTTTGTGAAAGAAATAAGCAATGGAAAGATGTTTTTGAAAAATGAGTTTAAAAAAAATAGAGCTACGTTTAGTTGTTGATGTCTTCGTGAATCCTAGTAGTAGAACTTAGACACGAGATGAAGTGTTTGAGTCTCTTAACGAAAAGGATAACAAAGGAGATCATCCCCTTGTCTAGTTGATATCTGTGGCCTTTGTAGTTCGAGTAAGTAAAATCTGAGGGGTGTTTTACACTTGGTGCCCCAAAGCCAGCTGGTTTGGGAGCCACCGGTTCAAAAACTTGTTACATGAACTACATAGAAAGCCTAAGAGATAGAGACATTGCACATGACGAGAGGAAGACTATACGTAAACTATTAGAATAGAAGGTCTAGTGACTCGAGCAATTAAGTCCGAGGGATACTCCGTATCTAGTGCCCTAAGGCCGGTCGGCTTGGGAGTCACTGACCCAAAGCTCGCTAGACG
This sequence comes from Nuphar pumila, assembly GCF_984573655.1. Taxonomy (NCBI): domain Eukaryota; kingdom Viridiplantae; phylum Streptophyta; class Magnoliopsida; order Nymphaeales; family Nymphaeaceae; genus Nuphar; species Nuphar pumila. Next base: position 48,080,479 of record NC_143250.1, read on the forward strand.
GGTCACGAAAACTGACTATTCGAAATAGTGCTCATGTGAGAAGAATGCTCAAGAGAACAAATTTGAAAAAGGGTGAAAAATGAAAGAAAGAAAAAAAGATAATGTGCTGAATGAGAAAATTTTCATTGCATAGGCATATATGTGTATTACTGTGCAGAAAATATACAAGTGAGAATAAATGAGTAAAACATGAGAATACTTGACTTTCTGAGAAAAATCATAAACGAGCTACAATATTAGAAAAGTGAAGGAAAAGAATTTTTACTGTGGTGGCATGAGATTTTTAAACTTGTTTTGAGAATGTCAATTACATGAAATATTTGTTCCAACTGCATTCTTAAGAGCCTCATATTTTTGAAAAAATCATCCTTGCATTTCATTGATGTTTGTGGGTAGCATCTCTGCAAACCCTCACGAGACCTTACTCGTCCACTAGTGTAAGCTAGGGGTTAAAAGGGCTTGTTGCATATGCTAAGTGCAACCATGATTCCTAAGAAAGTGAGTTAGTTTTTATGCATTCATATTTAGCATTTCTTGTCTCTGTTGCATAGCATAATTAGGGTTTGTTAAGGGACTAACAAACATTCAAGCATGGGGGTATTTGATGATGCATGAAATGCACATCATGTTAATAAGTTTTTCATGCATTTTGTAACAAGTTTAAGGTTTTAAACCCATGTTTAGATGTATTTTGATAGTAAGGGGTTATGGTTCGAATTTTAGTAAAATCGGACTTAAAATGAGAGAGTTATGGCTATTTCAGTGTTTGGGCACGGATTTCGAGGTGGATCGGATCCATATCCGACCCAATTAGGTTATTTGCACTTTGGATCAATCCTTAGAAAGCCCAAAACCCAACACACACACCTATCCATATCCAATTCAAAAAGTTTTGCAGAAAACCCCCCAGAAAGTGGTGCCTAGCAAAATTTTATTTTTTAACCTTCTTTCTGAAAAATGTCAAAATTATAAATATAATTTTTAGAGAAGCCCTAGACGTCTTTGGCTTTTTTTGGACGCCCCCTGCAGTGCCTCTAGCTCCAGCATCTCCTTCCCCTCCATTCTCCCAAGTTTTGGCCATTGAAGATCGGTTCATGCTTGGTTTTCAAGCATATTTCGACCTCTCTTGTGAGTTCTCTCCATTTCTTCCTTTTTCCTTGCTGTGTTTTCACCATTTTGTTGTGTTTTTGCAGGTGTAGCAGAGGTGGAGACTACTAACCTTGTGTGGGAGTGCAAAACACACCAACAAGGTGAGCCGGCCCTACCTCCATCCGGTTTTTTACACCCTCCGATCGAGAATCGGCGCATACTCCATCTTCGGTGGATCTCCAACGTGTAGCAGCTGCAAAGGTGCTGTTTTTTGGTGAAGTCTAGCATTCTCGAACTGTTTGGGACGTCAAGATCAAGCCACGGTCCGCTCTTCTTCATCCCCCTGGTCATCGGATCTTCCAAGAGGTAGGTCTTCTTCTTCCTTCTCTTCTAGCTAAAACCGAAATTGTGTGTTTGATTTTATTTTTTATTTTCTGTGTGTTTCTTATTTTTCTTTTTGTTTCAACCTTAGATTAGATTTTGTGTATAGGCCAGCACGTTAGCTTAGGTTTATTTGTTTGATTGATTCATTTGAATCGAGTTTTTTTAGATTTTTCAACAAAATCATGAAAATCGGCTAGATCTTCATCTAGCCGATTCTTCAAGTTTGTCATAGGTGTTCTTGGTTCTGTTCTACTGAAAATCCAATTACAAAATTTCATTTTGAGTCATTTTATTTGTGGGATTTGATTGTGTCTTGTTTTGCTTTCATTTTTAAAAAGAAAAAAAAAATCGGCTAGATTTATTCTAGCCGATCTTTGCATTTTCGTTAAATGTGTGTGTTTAGGTTGGTAAGTCGTGTGGTTTGTTGTGTGTTTTGTATGTTAACAGAAGCATAAAATTGTGTTAGTTCATCTCATTATTTTAGGATTGTTCTAAATAATTGTTTTAATCATTTTGTGTTTTTGTGTTTGGTGTCTATTGAAAAAAATTACAAAAATCGAGTTTTATTTTCTTTATGTTTTTAATGAATTCCAGCATAGTGCTGTTCATGTTTGCATTTGTGTAATTAGGAGTTCTTTTTTATTATATTTTAATTTAGTTTTATCAAAATAGTGGTTACTTAGTTTAATCATTTTTGTTAGTTTATATTTTTATTTTTGTTGGTTTTTTTCTTCCCCAAGGTGGGGCGGCAGCCATTAGAGCTCAATTCGAGCTCTAGGCTGTTTTTGGTAATTAGTAATTGCAATTAGGTAGGTTTAATTAGGTTGTCTAGATTCAATGTATTAGGGTTTTATTTCCTAGCCGTTTTTAGGGGTCATTTAAGTAAGTTTTGGAATTAGGTTAGCATTTAATCATAGAAAATCGTATTTCTATTTGAGTCTTGTTATTCTCTAGGTATTTTTAATTGCATTAGCTTAGAAAGTAGCACCATTAGGGTTGGCGATTTTTGAGAAGGAAGGTAATTAAGGTAATTGAATTTGAAAAGTTTTTGGAAATAATAGATTCTTCAAAAATCGTGTGGGGCATTTAAGGGAGATTTAAATTTTGAGTGTGCATTAAAGAAGGAGTTACTCTTTAACTTTGGAAAGTGTTTTTGAAATTAAACTAAAATTCCAATTTAGGTTCCACGATTTTCAGAAAGAAATAAATACCATTTACTCAATCTGGGAAAGCAAAAATCGTGGGTTTTTTCTAAGTTGAACTTTTCGTTTTCCAAAGTGAGCCCTTAAATATAATTAAGGAGTGTAACTCCCTCATTAAGTTTGCGATTTTTGAGAATCCAAATCATTTCAAATTTTAAGATTTGATAATTATTACCTTATTTTTCCAACCTTCTACATTAAAATCGTTAGCTTTGAATTAATTTTAGGATAATTAAGAGGTTACTAATTTAGTCGACCTAATTAAGTGAGTCAAACCCTATGTTAAGCTTAGTTGAGTCAAACCTAATCCCTACTTAACCCAACTCGAGTCTAGTCAAACCAAAACCGAACCCAGTTAGTCTAAGTCAAGTCAAAGACCAAGACTTAATCGTAAGTCAAATCATAGACCAAACCTCACCCAACCTTGAGTCAACCGAACCTACTTATTGAAACCTAACCTAACCTAGTCAACCTAGTTGACTTAGTTAGGCGGGCCGTGTGCCTAACCCAACTCGAATCCTAGCCCAAGTTAAACCCTAGGTTAAGCCTAGTCAAGTCAAACCTACCCTAAGCTTAGGTCAACCGAGTCTAACTAACCTAGCCTAACCTAATCTAAGTCAAACCTAGCTCGAGTCAATCTTAGTCCGAGTCTACCTCACCCAACCTAACATAGTCAATTACCTTGACTAAGCATAGGAGTCGTGTACTTACCCCAAACCGATCCCACCTAAACCAAACTGACCTTAGCCAAGTTAACCCAACCTTAGCTAAGTCAAAACCGAGTCCACCTAAGTCAACCGAGCCTAGTTGAGTCGACCCTAGTCCTATTTCAACTCCGTCTCTTATTGTTCCCTATTAGTCTCAATTTTTTTAGATTTAAGCCATCGTGATTTTAGAATAGATAGTGTAGTCATTTATTTAATTGTTATAGTTAAATTTTATATTTGTTGATTTGATGCGTGCTTGTTGGTTTGTCGTATGTTGATAATTTAGTTAGTATAGTGCATTTAGTTTATATTTGGTGCAGTACTTAGTCATATAGTTAAATGCATGATTTAGTGCCTTAGTTGTAATTGCATTATTATTTCATTTAGCTTAGAGTCATAAAATGCATATCATACTTCATTTAGATTTCATTTAGCTTCATCGTAGTTAATATCAGCATATAATCAGTCATATAGGATCATTTAAGTCTGCATTACAATTAGATTACATTCTTAGTATGTAAAATAGATTCATAGAGTGAATAGTGCATTGAAAGAAAAGACTGATTTTTGCGGCATCACACTGTCGCAATTTCATAGACAAAAACTCTGCGTTTTTAGAAAATTATTTTTCTATTCACTTTATCAACGGGTTAGCTAACTGCAGACCAAATTTCAGATCTTTCAGAGTTGATTTGATCTGATTTTTAAGCGTTTTGCGAAAACTGCTTTTTCTGGTTTTTAAATTACAGGACTTTCGATATCCTGATTTTTCCCAGTTTTGAAACGCTTATATCTGGAGTTCCAAATATTGTTTTTTCATTCTGTAAAAACTGTCAGATTTTTTAATCTGTCAGTTGTAGAACAGAATAAATTTCTGGAAAATCGGACCTCGTTTGCCTTGTCAAACAGTGGTTTTCTGAGAACCTATCAGAAATCTGTTTTACACTAGTTAGGGGCATTTTTGTAATTTCCTTAGTTTCGGCATTTTAGACCTGTTTTCAGTAATTTTTGCATTTTAGAAGCTGCATAATCATCATACAGCATTAGTAGAATTAATTTAGTTAATTTTAGAATTATTTTAGTATTTTATTTAATTATTGTCTGATAATTAGCATTTGTTTTATAAATTTCGTAAAATTAGACTTAGTTTTATTTATCGTTTTCATTGTTAGAATAGAATACTAACTTTGTATTTTTCTTTATTTTAGGTTGAAAAGCATCTTTATTTTTTCCAGGATTCTTTGTTCAAGTGCAAATATCGTTTAAGTGGTGAAAAGACCAAAATACCCCCTGGCATGCAACTGAAGACTGGAGTGCTATTTCAAGTTGTTTTTATTTTAATTTAATTAGTTGTGTAATTGTACATTGATATTTATAATTAATAAATTAAATTTTAAGAAATACTCTGATTAATTCCCGTTCCCTGAGGATTCGACCCGTACTTACCACTTTGTGGAAAGTCGGTTTTTATACTTTTGGTTGACGATTTTCCAAAGTTTTATTGCAAATAATTGTTTTAAAAAGATCATTTCAAAATATCAACCACATTCTTCATTTCATCTAACCCAAAAATGGTAAATAAGAAGAAAAACCACACCTTCGATGCATGTCAATGGAGGAAACAATTCTTCTTTCATTTAGAGGGTAGAGGGAAGTCCCAATTGATACCCACCCCTACACCAAAATGGTGAGGACGGAGGAGGTGCCCACGGTTTTGGAGAAAGGGAGAAAGAGGGAGCAAAAATCACCCCCTCATGCCTTCTCTCTCTTCCTTCTCAAAAGGTTTAATAGTCTAGGGTTTTGAAATGGATGGTTGGGATTAGAATTCCAAAATGGACGTGTAGGATTTATGCCACACCTTTCTAGGCGGTGGCATACTTGTAATATCTCATACAAGCCTCCCACGCCCAATAGGCTCATAACGTTTGAAAATATTTGAAAATCTTTCAAAAATGCCACCACCCCTCCCTTGGGTGATTTTCAAGTTTTAAAACATTTTTTTTCTAGCCCACTCAAGATGGCATGGGCTGCACTTTAGGGTGCGCCCATGCCCCTTAGGGTGACGTTGGCCCTTTGCCATCATCTATTTTTTTTTTATAAAACCCCTTTTTACTTCGTTAAATTCTAATTTGGCTTATTTCCAAAAATCCCTTTTCTTTTTAAATCACACTTTGGTCTTTGGAAATAACCTTTCTAAATTCAGATAAAAACCTAGATTTTTTCTCAAACCTCTATTCTTATCAAAATTTCTTAGTATACCTTGAACTTAGGCATTTAAAATTCTCGATGGGGCAATTAAAGTAAATTTATGCATTTTTATTAAAACTTAGGGATTGTGTAATTACGAGGAATATATATATATATATATATATATATATATATATATATATATATATATATATATATACATATATGTATATGCATTCCAAAAAAAAAATTTATATTGGAGATTCTATCATGTACCAAATTTTTTCTTAGAAAATTTATGGGTCTTACATAAACACTTTCAAATGTGGCACCACCTATTGTAGACACCATTTGATTTTTTATAAAATAATTTTTAAAGTTTGAAAATAAAGGGATTAATAACAAGGTTTTCAAAAGATAAAAACCAGAATTTTAAATCAACTAGAGTCCTAAACGAGTTAAAACTCTCTCAGATGTAGCCCCAATTGTGTGGGCCCCACATTTGAGTTTTTAAAAAGGTTAGATAAAGGTTAAAAAGAGTTTTTAAAACAGATAAAAATAAAAGCAAAGAATAAATTTGAGAAATTTAGAGTCCTGAACCAACTGAAATTTCTGACTAGAGTCCTAAAACTTTAAAACTCTGAAATTTGAGCTTTTGAAAGACAAATAAAGATGTTTTGAAAGATCTTCTCAGAGATTAGTAAAAATAAACAAAAAGATGAAATCAGGGTTAGAGTCCTAATCAACTAAAACTCTAAAATAGAGTCCTAAATCAACTGGAACTCTGAGAATTGGGTCTATTTTTGAAAAACAAGTAAAATAAAAGTACAAAAATGAAATCATAGTAGAGTTCTTAACTGACTGAAACTCTAGGGCAGAGTCCTAAAATTTTGAAACTCTAAAATAAAGTCTTAGAATTTTGAAATTTGATTTTTTGAAAGATAAATAAAGAAGTTTTTGGAAAGATTTCCTCAAAAATGAAATTAGGGTTAGAACCCTAATCCAACTGAAACTCTGGAATAGAGTCCTGATCTAACTAAAACTCTAAAATTCTTATTTCTTTTGAAAGATTTTCTTAAAAATAAGTAAAAATAGAGATAAAAGATATAATCCTAATCCGACTGAAACTCTGGGATAGAGTCATAGTCTGACTGAAACTCTAAAATTTTAGTTTCTTTTGAAAGATTTTAAAAGATTTTCTTGGAAACAGGTAAAAATAGAAATGAAAGGTAGAGTTCTAATCCAACTAAAACTCCGGGATAGAGTTCTAGCCCGACTGAAACTCTAAAATTTTGGTTTCTTTTGAAAGATTTTCTTAAAAATAGTAAAAAATAAAAAAGAGAGATAGAGTCCTAATCCGACTGAAACTCTGTAATAGAGTCCTAGTCTGACTGAAACTCTAAGATTTTGGCCAAAATAAAAGATTTTCTTGAAAATAGGTAAAAATGGAAATGAGAGATAAAGTCCTAATCCAACTGAAACTCTGTGATAGAGTCCTAATCTGACTGAAACTCTAAGATTTTAACCAAAATGAAAGAAATGAGCAAGGGCTAAGGCTACCTCTGATTTAAAACAGAAATAAAATTTTGAAGAGGATTTAAAAGGTAAAAAGACAAAGTCCTAAATCAACTAAAACTCTGAAATTTGAGAAATTTGGATGAAAGAAGGGATCCAGAAGTGACACCACCTAGATGGGTCTCATCTGAGAATTGAGATTAGTTAAAAATTAAGTTTAAAATGAATCCAGATCATTTTTCAAAGGAAAATGTTTTTGAAATGAGGAATATAAAGCCCTGGGGGTTAGCCAAATGACAAAATGTCGATTTAAAACCCAGGTTTTTTAAATCGATTTTGAATTAGGGTTTTAAAACTCGAATCTAGATTGAAGATTTTGAAAGACATGAGTGCTGAATCTCAAAATGATATGCAATGCAATGAAATGGCATGCAAGGTTACGAAATGATATGAAATGATACAAAATAATATAAAATGAGATGTAAAATGTAGACCCTGGGTGAGGGATTTAAAGTCTTGGGCCCCTGGCAGAGACAAAGATTTGAAAATTCTCGTCTGAGGATGAAAATTGATAACTGAAATTAAGGCAAAATAGAGATTGAATTTTAAAATATTTGAATTTGGGGCAAAATTTGGGCTCTGAATAGCCTTGGCTCAGATGTCGACCAATTGGTTTTCTAAAGTATTTAGAGAGCGGGCCCCAGTGGCAAGAGGAAAGGGTTTGTGAGCGAAGGTGAAAATTTTAGGGTGTTTACATGCTCTCTAGGACACTTCAGTGTTCATGCGTGTCTCCTTGTGACTATCCTCAGATATTTTACGATAAAAGCTTCTGCTAAAAGCAGTATATATGTATTTGAGATTGTTGTCGCGTCGAACGATGCCAAGGCTCCTGCTTTCTACATATTACATATATACATATTTGCTTATGCTTTTAAGATTGTCATCGCGTCGAACGATGCCAAGGCTCTTACTTCTGTAATTTAAATTATGCTTTTAAGATTGTCATCGCGTTGAACGATACCAAGGCTCCTGCTTTCTGTAATTTAAATTATGCTTTTAAGATTACCATCGCATCGAACGATGCCAAGGCTCCTACTTTCTGTAATTTAAATTATGCATTTAAGATTACCATCACGTCAAATGATGCCAAGGCTCCTACTTTCTACAAATATATATGTATTTGCTTTCTGCAAGTTATTTAGTTCAGTTTCTTCTGCCGAACATTAAATATGCACTCATTTATGCCACTGCATTATAAAGCACAGGCTCCTACTTATATTACATATAGTGCGCATAAATAAGTGTTCAAATGGAGATCAACTCCAAATCACCAATGTGATTCTATTGCCGCTCCTTGATCAAGATTATGGTTGATAAGTGAAGCCTTTATTGGAAAGGCTTTGCTTTTGTACAAAATCATTTTTTTGTAAAAACCTAAGTCACTTGCATATGGCCTGGCTATGAACCAAGGTTCCAACGAACCTTGATGGACGCAAAGTATGCACAACAGTACGCCTTCATCCCTGACTTAAGCATAGCAATTTTTTGGTCAAAGAGAGAAAATGCTGCTAAAATTTTTGAAAGGGTGATCATCGAGCTTTAAAAAAACACACGCTTTCTCCATCAAAGAGAGAAAGTGCTGCTAAAAATTTTGAAGAAGCTCAACCAGCTCAGAAAGAGCGTAGCATGTTACTCCGTTATAGAGATCTGCCCAAATTCTGTCAAGTACTTTCTACAATGTAGAAAAGGTCATCATATTTCTGTCGTCAAAGCAAGGGAAGTGCTGTCGAAATGGTTGGCAAAAGAATTGCCTAAACTGATTAAATGGCACGAGGATGCCTTGTTGTCAAAACACTGCCAGAATGGCTCGTTCCCATGTTCACCTATAAGGGTACTTTACTCGTAAGGGCCAAAGAGCCAGAGTAGTTATTGTGCCTTGACGAGGCCAGGTGCTTATTACAGTGATATATGCCGAGCAGTTGATCCACTGAGATCGTGTCATATGCATGCTCATGAAAAATATTGTTGCACAACTAGACTCGTAAGGGCTGGAGAGCCATAGTTCTATATCCACCCAAAAGAGGTGAGGTGCTCGTGATGGTTGTAGATGTCGAGAGCAGAGTCAAAGCCCTATCTCACTGTTGTTATTGGAGAGGTCAAGACAAAAGAGAGAGAGAAAGAGGTGGCATACAAACAACTATTAATGTAAAAGGCACATTTTGAGAACTTTAGCTGATTCACTATTTGATGTATATTCTCCTTTGGAGTAGGCTAAAGAGTTGTGGAATGCTCTAGAGATCAAGCAATATAGAACATGCTGACAATATGAGGTTTTTCATAGATCTGTATGCTAATTTTATTATTGTTGATAATAAGCCTATATTTGCTCAAATTCACAAGATGCAAATATTGCCTTATAAGATAAAGAGAGAATGTATGTATCTTGATGATGATTTTCAAGTTGCAAACATCATTGGAAAACTACCTAAACCCTATAAAGAATATAAGAATCACCTTAAACATAAGAATGAGAAAATCACTTTGAATGATCTTAAAAACATCCAAATTGAGGAAAAAACTCGTCTTTGTGACAAAAAAAAATGAGTCCTAAAGAGGCTTTGCCTAAAATGAATATGATTAGTAATAGATGTGGCAAAATAATGAAATCTAAGGAAAACAAAAAGATTTTTGTAGTGGAGAAAAAGAGAATTGATAAAAAAAATTAAAAGTTGTCTGTGTGACAAGGCAGACCAATATGCAAGAGAATGCTGAGATCGAAAGAGGGTTGATCCCAAGCCAAATGAGCCAGAGAAAAAATATGTTGTAATATCTGAAACCTTCATGGTGGCTAATGATAGTGACTGATACATGGACATTAGAAATATTGTACATGTGGCAAACAATAGGAACTTGTTCAAGTCGTATGAAGTAGTGAGGGATGAATGCAATCTCTTTACGAGAAACTCTTTCTCAAGTAAAGTACTAGGCAAAGAGAGTGAAAATTAAATTCTCCTCTAGGAAAGTCCCAACACTTGAGAATGTCCACTATGCTCCAAAAGTTCATAAAAACTTAATCTATGTAGATATGTTTTCTCAAAATGGTTTTAAAATTGTGATTGAGTATGGGTTTAGCACTCACAATTATGACACATTAATTCACATAGCATTCATAACATGAATAATTTTAGATTGCTTCTTTTCTATATTAAAATTGACCATAATCATAAGTATGAAACATGCATTCAAACTAAGCTAAGTAGACTTTCATTTTCTAGTATAGAAAACAGTTATAAATTACTTGAATTAATGCATTCAGATGTGTGTGACATGAATAGTGTTCTATGTCATAGTGGTCTATATTAAAATTGATCATAATCATAAGTGTGAAACATGCATTCAAAATAAGCTAACTAGACTTTCATTTTCTAGCATTAAAAAAATTATAAATCACTTGAATTAGTGCATTCATATGTGTGACATGGATAATGTTCTATGTCATAGTGGTAATAAATATTTTATTACTTTCATAGATAATCATTCTAAATTTTGTTTTATTTGATGAAGCATAAATTTGAATCATTTTTCAAATTCATTCTTTATCTTGCTAAAATATAAATTAGATTTAAAACTAAGATTATTCATTGGATAACAAATAGATTATGTGAATACTTATAAAACATATAAATTGTTTGGATATTGTTAATGATGTTATTATTGAATTTAGAGATGCATCTTTTATTAAACTTAAAAATGCATTTGATTCTCTTCTTGATGATAGTCATAGTGTAATTTATGAACATCTTATTAAGGACATGATTTAAAATTTTAATGATAGTTATACTAAACCTGAAATTGAAGTTAGGCCCAGTAAACACATTAGAAAAAACAACTAATTTTCTTTTTAATTTTTGTGCATTTTTTATTGATAATGATCTCATGTCTTTTTAAGAGACTATGTCTTCTCAAGATGTTGCCTTTTGGAAAGAAACTATAAATGATAAAATGAATTCAATTATATGTAATAATGTTTGGAAATTAGCAAACTTACTTGTTGGTTGCAAAACTATTAACTACAAATGGATTTTCAAAAAACAGTTGAAAGTATATGATACAATTGAAAGTTTTAAAGTACATTTGGTTGCAAAAGGATTTAAACAAAAAGAAGGTGTTGATTATTTTGATATTTTTGTTTTTGTGACCAAAGTAACTACTATTAGAATTTTGATTGTCATAATTGTTACATTTAAACTTTAAATCCATCAAAATGGATGTAAAAATACTTTTTTAATAGAGAAATTTGATTGTCATATTTTTTTTAATGGAGAATTATATATATATATATATATATATATATATATATATATATATATATATATATATATATATATATAGTAGCTTGAAGGTTTTGTACTACAGGAGCAAGAAAGCAAAGTCTGCAAGCTTGAGAAATCTTTGTATGAATTAAAGCAAACCCTTATGCAATGACATAAAAAAATTGGCAGTACTCTAGTAAATCATGGTTATAAAATACATGATGTTGATAAGTATGTTTACAATAAAATAAATTGTAATTTTATCATTATAATTTATTTATAGATTGATAGCATGCTTATTTTGGGTTCTAATCTTGAATGTATTAACCAAATAAAAAGTTTTCTATCTTCTATGTTTTGTATAAAACATTTGGGTGTTACAAATGTTATTTTAGGAATAAAAATTATGAAAAAAAACAATGGCATTGCATTAAGTCAATTACATTACATTAAAAAATCTTAAAAAATATAGATATTTTAATTATTCACTAGTATGTGCTACATTGTGATCATCGCAAAAAAAAAATTCCTCTCTTGTGGTTTCTCTCTCTTCCTTCTCTTTTTCTTTTCAATCCTCTACTTCCTCCTATTTGAAGGGAGAGAATGAAAGATGGAAAAGAAAGAGAGAAGAGAAAAGAAAAGAAAAGAAAAGAAAAGAAGATAAAGAGGAACTCTTTTGCGGGGTCTCACTTGACCTTAATTTTGAAGATATTTAAGAAAATAACTCACCTCCGTTTTAAAATATTTGCGGGAAAAATGGGAGACGGGATCCGCTCGTCGGTACGAGGTTCGATCGTTCCTGGCGCCTTTACCAGGGGTAATCGAACCAAGGATCGAATTTATGCCTTTTTGCTTTGCCTTAATATTACCTAAGAATTTATCCTAAGTCTAACAATGCACAAAGAATCATGCTTGTGCAATGCAAGGATGTATGCTCTTTTTGAAAGATGATTTGAAAAGTTTCCAAGTATTTCTGAAATGAATTTGATAATAAAGTGGAGATAGATCAGAGAAGTTCTAAGTTTTTGAAATAGTCAGAGTTGGGAAAATAAATCTTCTGAATTTGAAAAGCATGATTTATAAGACGAGTGAAAAAGAAAATGAAGTTTCAAAGTCAGAAATGGACTTTGAATTAGAATCAATTTTCAAGGATTGATTTTGAATTCGATCAAAATAGGAACTCAAATTTAGACTTGAGAAATAATTTTGAAATTGGTTTTGAGAATAGGAGATGAAATTAGATTTGAAATGAAATTTTAATATAATATCTGAGATGGAACTCGATCTGAGATTTTAGATCCAAAATAGGGTTGGACCCGGGTTCTGGAATTCTAAGTGGGATTGGATCCGAAGTCTAAGATTCGAGATAAAGTTGAATTCTGAATCGTAAATAGAATTGGATCAGAAGTTTAAGATCTGAGATGAAATTGGATCTGAAATCTGGATCCTAAATTGGATTTTGGATCTGGAGTCTAAGATCCAAGGTGAAATTGGTTTCTGGATCCTAAAGGGAATTTGGATCTGAAGTCTGAGATCCAAAAGTGGAGATCGTACTCGGAAATCTGGATCCAAGTTAGGATCTAACTTTGGATTTGGATTTTGAAAGTCCAAATGGGACTTTTTGAAAATGAATCTGAGTTTTGGAAACTCAGATTAAATTTAAAATTTAAGAAGGGTCAGATTCTGAGATTCAAAATCAATCTCAAACTTTTATTTTGAATTTGAAGGTGAGAAGATAAACTTGATTTTGATTTTGAGAATGAATCAGAAACTTCAAAGTTAAATTGAACTTTGAAATTGATTTTTGAATTGAATTGGAATTTTGAATATATAATGATTTCGAAATTCCAAAGTCAAATTGGACTTTGAAATTGAGATAGAATTGGAATTTGGAATAGAAATTTGAAGAAAAGATGTTCAAAATCACTTGGGTTTTTAAAAGAATTTTGAAAATATGATGCAATTCTATCCTAAATGATGAATGAATCTAAATAATTTAAATTGGATTTTGAAAAGCTATTTCATTCTTTCAATGAATTAAGAATGAGATTGAAGACATAATACATACCTGACTATGGTCATTGAATGTATTATATAATAACCACATTTAAATTCATGTGAAGAATAAAATACATTTTGGTGCTTTTATAGAGTTTAAAATGAAATTAACTCTCAATATACCCTGACTATGGCCATTGGCATATATGTTGAACTAATTTAAAATTAAACCCTGATAAAAAAGGAAAATATTTAAAGAAAATATGATGAATTTTGAAAAGGATCCAGTATGGACCCAATGTTATTTTATAAAAGATAAAAATTCTAAGTTTTGTTAAATCCTGACTATGGCCATTGATGTAAATCATCAACTTAGAATTAATTACCTCTTACGAAATGGTGCACGTGCTATTCGTATTTCCATTCGTGAATTTGTGAAAATAAAGGGAAAAAATGACATGAAAACAGATGATTTATGATATTTATAATGTTCATACATCCTGATCTATGCTAGAAATGTAAGGTTCTCATTATCATCTAACTATTATGATTGAAATTAATGTTTAAATCCCTAATCTAAGGAGGAGATCAATGTCTTATATGTATTTCCTGCAAAATAGAGTTAGCATAAAATAATATACAAATACAGAGAGAGATGGAAAGCTATGCACTAGAATGATGTTCTTAAGTTAATGAAGGGCAAATATCAGAATACATATGTAGTACCCTAAGATGATGATGAGAAATAGATACTGAAATATGATGTCCAAAGCTACTTAGAATATATATGCATTATCTAAATGGGAGTATAATGATGAAATGCCTATATTAATACCTACGTGAAAACCTATTCATGCATTTATATATCTAATGCCAATGTGAGTATATGGTTTACAACTGTGATAATAACAAATGAAGGTAAAAGAGGATGCAACATATTCATGAGATGTAATGGGAGTATGATGAGAGAATATAATTAAAGAATAGCATACAACAGATTTTGGTAGTACAAGGAACAAAAAAAAAAGAGTATACAACAACTCTATCCTTTGACTTCATATAATCAAACTCAGCAAGGTGAATGCTTACCTCAATTCAATCTCCCAAATTGATTTATCTCATCACGACAATTCAATGAATCACTTTTAGTAGCAACGAATTGTTTTATACTGATCTTCACAAATGACTTTCAATTATTTTAGCAGGTATATTCTGACAATGTTAAGCCACTGATTCTTATGACAACATATCAAAGATGGCTTCCACATAGCCTTATCATGGTGATGAGTGTGAGTGTAAAGTGATGGAACAGTTAGGTGCAATGACCTGATGGTATACTATGATGGTTATTGTTATGAGTGCAGGGAACAGTAGAATGAAGAATACGAGTGGTGTAGCAGTGGCTGGGCCACAGTGGATATACAAGAAGGTGAGGTAAGCATTGTATTATTGTGTGTGATTTTTGTAGTAGTGGAGGATGCATAAGGGGATTTGGAGAGCTCATCACAAAATATAAGTGTATGTTGGTGGTTGTGGAATAGTGCTATGTGATAGTTGGAATGGGGGAGACTATATTAGGTGAGAGTTAAATAGTGTAGGTCTGGGGGTATTTTACAGTATACATCTTGCTGTAAGTGAAGGAGATGCACAACAGGGTAAGTGATGAAGTGCAGGGAAGGATGAAAAGTGCCAATGGAGTGAGTTGGCGTATGGTTGCAACAAGGTGATGTTGTAGGGGTATGGCTAAGGAGTGGGTTAAGTAGAGAAAGAGTGTAGTTGGTGTAGTAAGGGGAGTGTCGTGAGGTTGCGCTGGAAGCGGAGTTAGTTGGAACACTTGCAAGAAGCCTGCAGTACATGACTTTGGCAATAAACAACTGGTGGTGATGGTAGGGAAGTTAGTGGCAGAGGATGATAATGTAATGCTATACTGAACTAGCAGAAATGGGAAAGACTAGTGTTGGTTAAAATGTGTATTTGCAGCAGAAACTGTAATGAAATATGTACACGGACCAATATGCCTTGAGGGCATCACATAGATGGTTAATCATTGTGAGTCCACCGAGCACTCTAATTACTGATCACTAAGCAAATTTATCATTTAAATAATGGGATCAACTGATAACAAAAGAACTAATTAAATCTCATTATAAAATAACTAAGTACTCTAACTACGAAATAGCTAACAACCAGCTAGTTACTTAACTATCCAGCTAACAACTTACTTAATTAATGGTTAATGGTTTACTTAATTAACAGCTAATAATAAAAGTTACATTGAAACTCAGTAGAAATCATAATGGAAATCAGCTTAATAATCAGTAAAAAGAAAATCCTGTTAAACTCAACAATAATAACAAACCTAGTTAACGAAACATAGTTAGCGACGCTCAGCAATAGCTAAAAAACCTACCTGACGAGTTGGTCCTTGCTTAATCTCAGGTGACGGGTTGCAAGGGTTGCGAATCCAACTCAACTTACAAATGCCAGTTGTGCTGGAGAGATTGAAGATATAGTGAAATGCCAGCTAGGGATGTGTCTGATGAAGCAAGCCAATCTATACTTAACGGAATCTCAAGAGGAAAAACCACCAAAATGAGATGAAGAATCCCCAACAAGGCTTTAGCAATGTCTGAACAACAAAAGATTCTATCTGCAATATTACTGCATACATTATCAGTATAAAATGATAAAAAGGCACCATAATTTGACGAAGAGTGTTAAGCAATTAAATATCTGCAAGTTGTAACTAAAACAACAAAATTCTGTATGGGATTTCCACAGAAGTAAATTGAGATTCAAGGTTGAACTAATCTTTATTTCCTTTTTTTGCCTTACTCCCTCAAAGTAAGGGTGAGCACCTTTCCAGGCCTAGTGTTATGGTAAACCAGAGGGAAATCGGCCTTGAGGAAACCAAACTTTCTACTTAGTTTGCAGGCAGTGGAATTTCTCCTGCATTCTTCTCTTTTAGACCCACAATTTGAGATAGAGATGGTGATCACTAGAAGCTACCCTTTAAGGTTCCCTTCATCAACTCATGGCACATATACAGAGATATGGGACAAACCTGGATATTACCCCAAGAACTGACCCTCTGGAATCAAATAAGGCATCATTGTCTCCTGCCCCTTCAGCTCCGACGGTGGTGGTGGAAGTATTTCTTAAGGAAGAAGAGAGCTACCAATAATAGGAACAGCTAAGGAGGGGAAACGGTGCATATAGAGCAGAAATTGACTCTATTCCATTTATAAAAGCAATCAAATTCTCTGAAGAGAATATAATCAAAATCAAATCAGACTCATATGTTCTTCAAACCTAAAGATCTTATTTGCCTTCATAATCAACCCAAGAAAAAAAATAAAAAAAAATAAAACGTTATCAATAGGAATAAAACAAAATGAAAGATAGGAAACACAAAATCCAAACCAACAAATGCAGAATCAAACCCAAAGTAGCCATGCATGCACATCACAGAACAGTAAGAACCAGGACACCCGTCTCACTGCACATAAAAATCCCTGTCATTCTCATACCACTGGATAAACAAGGAGATGAGGCAAGAACACCCAAGATACTAAAACCGAGACTGAAAATCTTGGTTATCTTTCTTGTAGATATATGCGGCACAGAAGAAAAAAAAAACTAAATCCAAATTTTCTTTTGTTTTCAGAACACACATGTTTTAATACCAAAATCGATGCTAGATGAAAAGAAAGAAGTAGAATGACCCGAAGAAGCCAAGCAAGAGTAATCCAAATTTCCCAAAATAATATGATGAAAGCATAGGCTGGGATCTTATTAAGTAGAGAAATGCAAGATGAACGTATCTACAAAAAGTTGTGAACAAAATGCACGTGAATCAAATGATACAATACTCATGGAGAAGACGATATTGGAATAGGAGACTTTGCAGGCGTAATGGTTCTGCTATAATGAGGAAACTCACCCGAGTCCATCGCAAGGGATGTAGGTAAAGTAAAAACCAAAATAGAAAATAAACCACACCGTGTGAATGCAAATAATGAATCATAAACTAAAATAAAAATAAAAAATAAGAAACATCAAGGAAATCAAGAAAGGAATTCCAAAAAAAGGAAATCTGTTGGAATATGAATATTCCTTCATTGTAGCATTAGGTAAATCGACGCTGCTATATGCAGATCGATCTCATCGTTTATGCTAATAAGAATACAGAATAATGAAATTCAAAAAAAAAAAAACTTATGAAAGGCCAAAAAAAAGGGGAAGGAACTTATGGGAAATCGAAAAAAAATGTAGTGAAGAAACAAGAAGGATAAATGATGTAAAAAAAAAGGGGAGAGGATGAACCACTTACCTCAGGTTGTTGTTGTTGGGCTTAAAGCTCCCGTGATTCTCCCAAACGGTGGTCGACCTTCAGTTGATTAAAGGGGAGGCACCAAGGAAGACGAGAAAAAGATTGCAGAAGTTGGAGGAAGGAGGAAGAGGTGCCTTCTTGCTTGCAGAGGATAATTGGTGCCTTCAGTCGACCAAGTATAACAAGGGAAAAGAGAAAACTAAGAACGGAAGAAGAAGGGAGGCATGAGAAAAGGTAGGAAGGGCATACGATTTTCAATCAGAGTAAGAAAAGGGTGCGGAGGTGGAGACGGGTGATGAAAAAGGGGCCTGGGTGGCTCCTTTTAAAGGGATTTGGGAAAATTCGGGAAGATGCTTGTTGGAGATGGGCGGCTGGAGGAAGAAAAAGGGGCAAATGCCGTTGGCGATGGAGGGCGATGGAGAGAGTTTTCCCAGAGAGAGAGCAGGAAGAAAAGGAAGAGGGTTTCGAGAGAGACGACTTCACGTCTTTAGGGTTTTTTTCTTTTTTTTCAACACCCCCCTTCGATTTTATTGATTTTTCCAAATTGCGCCTTTTCAAAAATGGATTTTATCAAATAAGAAAAGGTGGTTTTTAAGAACTTTTGTATTTTCTTTTTTATTTTTCTATCTTCTTGAGATTTTCATTTTTTTGCTCTTTTTCTTTGAAATTTTCTATTTTTTGAAAACAAAAACTCTAAAAACTTATGGGATTTCTAGACCATTTATAAAATTTCACAAATATTTACCAAAGAAGGCTTTACTGAGCATTTTGAGTTTATTTTTGGAAAATTTCTTTAGAAAATGGGTTAGGAACAGTGAGTTTGAATCCCAGCGAATCCGAGAAATGAATGGAGTTTTTTTGTTAAAAATTGACCCGATTATTCAGAGAAGGTGAATCGGGGGCAAAAAGGGAATTTTGGATTTTTGGAAAATTTGGGGTGTTCACAGATGCCCCTCTTTGCTGCTAAGCCGGTTATAAGCCGAGCTTAGCGGCAAAGAAGACACGCCAAATTTTCTAAAAAAAATGCCCCAGTCAGAATGTCTGAACCGGGTGTGGAAGAATTGGCTTTAAAAAAGCTTTATTTTTCAGGTTTTGTACCTTATCCTAAAAGGTTTTGTCAAGAACGAAATCCTCGAGAATGAAGGTAATAATAAAAATGAGGAAATCATGATGGGACTTTGGGACGGATATCCCGAAAGGGTAATAGGGGAGATTTTTGAAAGAAGTCTCAAGGTTGAGACGAAGATAAGAATTTTTTGAAAAGACTCAGGTTTAGCCCTTAACCTGGATGGGACATTTTTTTGAAAAATACCTCGTGGGACGAGGTTCAGGTATAATATTTATTTGAAATGGATATACAAAGCATGGATTCCTTAATGGGGAAGACCATGATGGGACTGGGAGAAATAACCTCACCGGAATGATGCAACTTTCTTTGAAAAATAGATATTGAGCATTTATTTCATTTTTGGATAACCAGAAAATTTTGTCAATAAGATGGAATTGCAATTGATTCAAATGTTTGAAAGTGTGCACGTATGTGCGAAAGATATTCTCTCTTTTTATCTAGAGTATTTCCTCCAAAATAAAGTTAACTTCCCAGATTCCGGAGTCAGATTCAAATTTTAAAGTTGTTGAGTTTCTTCAAGGAAGTTATTCATTTCCTTGATATGAATAGAGAAGAGATACTCTTAGTTTCATAAAAGCAAGCAGCGAAAAGACATTGATCAAAGGATTTTGCATAAGAAAAAATGATTCCTGACAATTTTGGCAGTTTGACATTCTAAGACTTTTCCCATAATGATCTTTTTGGCACTCTTTTTGAGACATTAAGCTTTCTTGGATTTTTGGGGGAAGTTCATTACATCATCCTTCATTTTGGAGATGTCTTGGCTTTTCTTTTCTTTTTTCGGAGAAGGATACGTCACAAACTGCGTCATCTTGGAGATGCTTCGATCCTCCTTTTTCTCAGGAATTATATTGGTGACATTGGCTCAAAAGGTTTTTTTAGATGATAGCAGAAATCGAATTTCATTTAGGGTTTGTCGGTAGGTTCATCACACTCGCCTTCATCTCGACGGTGATCTGAACTTTCCCTGGAAGGATCCTTCACAAACTCCTTCATCTCAGAGATGATCCAAATATTCTTTGGCCCCGGGGGTCGAACTCGCATATTCATCTTCATCTTGACGACAATTGAGAGATCCCTTTTGCAAATATTTGATTACTGCTTAAATGAATGAATGAGGAGATATGGATGGAGTGGATTCTTTTTATCGCTCAGGATATTTCCACTGCCTGATTGCCAGAGAATCAACTTAAAACATGCGTCGTAGCTATGATTAATATCGATTCGCTTCTAGCTTTTCAACATCATTGAATATTTCTTTTGCTAATCATACCAAGGATATTTCTTACATCCTCTTGGTTGATCAACAGAGAGAAGATTGGAATCTTACTCTTTTTCGCAAAGAAGCTTCACCCTTTTGAAATCAATACTAGAGGTAATTCTTTTTGTGCAGTAAAATATTGGAATTGACACATATTTTTAGCAAATTCGCAAAGTTTTCGAGAATTTTTTGAAATAATCACTCAATATGGATTTTGATAAGACCTTTATCCGAGATTTGAAAGAAATAACATGAGAATATTGGTTTTGTCAGACAATATTGGCTCAACAGGGACTCAACCTAAGAGCCGTAAAGAATATTGGATCCGTAGGAATTCATCCTATAGACTGAATTTTTGAAAATTGAAGTTAATTTAATAGGAATTTAACCTGAGAATCACAAAAGAATAGTGGGAATTCAACCTACAGATTGGATTTTTGAAAAAAATGAATTTGGTTCAATAGGAATTCAACCTGAGAACCGCAAAAGAATATAGATTAGTAGGAATTCAACCTACAGACGGGAATTTTGAAAAACGAATTTGGTTCAATAGGAATTCAACCTAAGAACCGCCAAAGAATATTGATCAGTAGGAATTCAACCTACAGACTGAAATTTTTGAAGAATGAATTTGGTTCCATAGGAATTCAACCTAAGAACTACGAAAGAATATGGATCAGTAGGAGTTCAACTTATAGATGGAATGTTTGAAAATGAGATGGGTACAGAAGAAGTTCAACCTAAAGATTGACTTATGAATGGTCTGAAGGGGATTCAAAATGAGAACTGTGAATTAGTAGGAGTTCAACCTAAAGATCGCGGATCAGTAGGGGTTTAATCCTAAAGATTGACTGAAGGAAAGGGTCCTAAAGGATTTCAACCTAAGGACTGCGAATCAGTAGGAGTTCAGCCTAAAGCTCGCTGATCAGTAGGAGTTCAGCCTAAAGATCAATGAAAGACAAAGTCCTAAAGGATTTCAACCTAAGGACTGCGAATCAGTAGGATTTCAACCTAAGGCTCGCTGATCAGTAGGAGTTCAGCCTAAAGATCGATGGAAGAAAAGGTCCTAAAGGATTTCAACCTAAGGACTGCGAATCAGTAGGATTTCAACCTAAAGCTCGCTGATCAGTAGGAGTTCAGCCTAAAGATCGACTGGTTTGAGAAGGAATTTTGGTTCAAGAGGGATTTAACCTGTGAGCCATATTGGTTTGACAGGGGTTCAACCTACGGGCTTTTGATATAGGAATTCAACCTAAAGATCTCAATTTAAGAAGAAAGGATTCAACTTGTGGATTGAAATAGACCATCGTAGTTGGCTGTATATGGTCTGATTTTCAGGATTAACCCTTTATCCTAAATTGAGAGAAAATAAAATTTGAGAAGAACTGACGAGAAGAGATAGAAATTTATGGAAGATTTGACTAAAGAGAAGAATCAAGAAAATTTATGAAAATTATCTTTGTAAAAGAATTCTCACAGGTAGCATTGTTGCTCCTTTGAGGGGTTTCAAGATTATCCCTTATCCTGAATAGGAAAAATAAAATTTTGGCAAAAACTGAAAAAGGTTTTATAAAGAATCGAAAGAATCAACAAAAGTTTGATAGAGAAATAAAATTGATAAAGAAAAAAATTTGGCAGAGATTAATGAAGCTTTAAAAGATGAAAGAAGACGTTCTGGACTATCCCTTATCCTGAAGAAAGAAGGACCTTGTAGGACGAGGTTTCAGATTTATCCCTTATCCTGAAGGGAGAAAAAGAAAAGAAGGAAAAAAGAAATACCTCATGGGAAAGAGGCATCAGGTTTATCCCTTAACCTGAAAGGGAAATTTTTGAAATAAGGATTGACAAGAAGAATTAATAAAATGGATGAATAATTAATAAAAAATGAATAAAACCTGGTAAAACTTATAAAGATTGATAAACAAAAAGTTGAGAAAAGTTGAGAAAAGGAGTTTGATCTTGCCTGCATGTGGGATTTTTAAAATGAGAGAAGAATATGAGAAAATCATTTTTGGAAAGAAAGATTAACCGCGAAAGCTGATCTTTGAAAGGGGATCATTCACGAGAGATCATCATGAGGGTTAATTTTTTGAAGCAATGATTTAAAAACCTATTTTTTTTTTTGGAAAATACGATCGACACGAGGGTCGATCTTTGAATGCCATGGTTCAAAATCAAGCTTTAGAAAATATCATCAACACGAGGGTTGATTTTTGAATGCCATGGTTCGAAATTAATTTTTAGAAAATATGATCAACACAAGGGTTGATCTTCGAATGCTATGATTCAAAATCAATTTTTAGAAAATATGATCAACACAAGGGTTGATCTTTGAAATGCAATGATTCGAAATCAATTTTTAGAAAATATGATCAACACGAGGGTTGATCTTTGAATGCAATGATTCAAAATCAATTTTTAGAAAATATGATCAACACGAGGGTTGATCTTTGAATGCAATGATTCAAAATCAATTTTTAGAAAATATGATCAACACGAAGGTTGATCTTTGAATGCAGTGATTCAAAATCAATATGATCAACACAAGGGTTGATCTTTGAACATAATGGTTGAAAACCTATTTTTGGAAAAGATGATCAACACGAGGGTTGATCTTTGAAAAAGGTTGGAAAAATTTTTATGAGTTTTGAAAGGCCCTCATAGGTAATATCATCTCTCTCATGAATGATGTCAGGATTGTCCTGCAAAAAAAATAGGAATCTAATGGCAAAAGAATATTTCGAAGTGTAAATGAAAATTTACCCAATATTGCAAAAAGAAATAAGAATTGAACCTTAAAGATAGGAAGGAAATTGAGATTTCATTTTATAAGCAAAATTGATAGCAAAGACTGAAATATTTACAGGTATTTTTGACCAAAAGGTCGCAAAAGACTCGAGCTGACTTGCCCTTACAGGATGGTTTGGTAAAGAAAATGGAGGATAGCAAAAGAAGACCTCAGTGTCATTGGCTATTTGAACGATCTGAAAAAGGCTATGTCCGGACGACGGGCTGCTCTTCAGTTTTCTCTTCTATCAGAAGGTGTTTATCGATGCAGTCCTGGACGATATTTTTCAGAACTAAGCAATGCTCTGTGTCGTGCCCCACTGCTCGGTGATACTTGCAGAACTGTTCCTTCAAGCTGCCCAAGACTACTGAAGGATCGACAACTTTTGGCAGACGAATCATATTCTTTGTGAGCATATATTCCAGAACCTCCTCGAGTGTCTGCTCCAAAGGGGTGAATTTGTGGTCAGGACTTCAACCTTTGCGCTTTGGTTTTTCCTGATTCCTTTCTCGCTGTTGAGAATCGGGTTTGGAAGGCTTATTGTTGTTGGAAGACCTTCCTTTTTGACCTCTGAATCCTTCTGAATTGCTGACATGATCATCCTTGTTACCCTTGTTGTCAGATGAGGGACCAGCGGAAAGAGTGAAATGGGCTTTTTTCTTTGCATCTTGATTGCCCCTTGCCAGGGTGGTACCGTCATAGACTTCGTTATATATTCCCATCTCGAGCCATTCAGCTCGCTCAGTCAACTCAATAAATGACTTGGAAGGGTATGGGAAAATGAGGCTTTTCAGGGGTTGAGAGAAGTTATTGAGGATGAGTTGAAGGGCATGCTCCTCTGAGATGGGGGTTCTCATCTTATTGCAGGTATCTCTCCACCTACGGATGAAATCTATGACCTTTTCCTTGTCATCCTGCCTCAAATTGCATAAGTGATTGAGGGTTGGCGGTGCCTCAGTATTGAACATGAATCTCTCTACAAACAGGTTGACAACTTTATCGAAATCTCGCAGCTCAATAGGGTTGATGTGCTCTGCATACCACTTAGCTGCTACGCCCTCCAAACTGCGAGGAAAGCACAAGAAGAGGGCTCGATTGTCTTCATTGAACCTGGCACATTTGGTGAAGAACATTGCGAGATGGGCCTTTGGGTTGCCGGACCCATCAAACTTAATAAACTTTCAGGGTAGATCTTCCAGGCTGTTGTCCCCATCTAAACTGAGGTAGAAGTCCTGTCTGGTATATACCCTCTTTCCTTTATCTCGGATCTGCAGATCTTTGACCATCTTAGTCAATACTTGAACTGAATCTTCTGCCGGGACCCCATTTTTCGGTTTGTTGACTGATTCAGGTTCTTCTGCCACTTTCTTGGGTTGTCGCAGATGTTTTGGGATGAACACAAGTTGTTCTTTTTTGGAATCCTCTTCTGCTGATTCTGTGCCCTCAGATGTGTTGTCCTGCTGGACCCTCTTCTTGTTAATCCTGACATGCTTCTTTACTGGATTTCTCTTGGTCTTGATTTTAGAGGATGTCTTCTTTGAACTTGCCCCAGCTTGCTCGGACATCATTTTTGCCATCATCTTTTGAAAGATCTTATACATTGTCGGGTCAACATCATCTTTCTCTAAATTATGTTTTCGGGACAATCTGGAAGAGTTTATTTCTTCCACTTCGCTGTCATTGTGCCGCTGAGCTGCCCTTCTTCCCGCTCTTGTTTGAACCATGATGAAATGTTGATGTTTTCTGAAAAAATAAATGAAGGGTTCAGGACAAAGAATTTTTTGAAAGGAAGAGGGATAGTGAAAGAGAATTTTTAAAAGATCTCTCGATAAAAAAAATTTTATATGGAGAAGGTAGATTGTATGAAGAAGAGTATCTTGAAGATAAATGACAAGACCTTGAATACTTTTGAAAAATTGCAGGCAGGATCAAAAGGTTTAAAATAAATCAGAAGAAAGGAAAGAAATATGCCTGGACTTTTTGAAAGATAGGAAGACTTAAAAGACATGTCCAGGTTTTAAAGAAATGAAGGAATAAAGAAATGAGAAATATACAATCCTAGATTTGAGAAAATAAAAGAATTTTTATGAAATACATATCCAGGGTTTTGAAAAATAAGAATTTTCAAGATGATATCTATAAAAGAATCAATTTATACAAGCAATAATGCATAGAATAACACTCCCTAGAAGCTGACTCTAAATGCAATATTTTGAAATGGCTTGTAGGACCTTAATCCTAACTCTAGGGTTCAGATCATCTAATTTCAATCAAGATACGCCGATATACTCAAGCCGAAGCTCGAAGTACGTGGCATAGAAATATTTCTCTGATTCTAAGGTAATGGTTTCCCAACATCCTTAAGCACCTACCGATATACCTCGGACTATGGCCCTTAGGTACGTGGTAGGGAGGCGCGAACCCAAATAAGTGGTCCAGTTGTGAGGCTCTCTCCCAAACTATGGTTCAGTGAGACAACCCAGCAACGTGAAGACCGGGACAATATAGGTAGGGATGTTTTAAAAAATATGTTCAACATGCAAGAAATCAGATGGCTCTAATGCAAGTCCCAAAGAGATAGATTTAAAATGAAGAGAAGCATACACTTGCATATATTGTTTTACATTCAATCCCTAGCATTGAGGAGAGTTGTATTTCAGACCTAAGTCTAATGTGAACATAGAATAATCTCCTCAATATGGTCCTACCAAACCATACTTAGATCCTATATGCAATGACGTCAGCTTTATGACAGAGTCTAGGCTCCTAAGGTTTGCATGGAAAATGAAGCTGACATAGAAGAATAAAGACTTAGAAAATATCAAAGCAAAGCAAAGGCATACATTCAACCGGACGAAGACGAGTCCCATCTCGGTCGCCAAAACTGTGATCATCGCAAAAAAAAATTTCTTCTCTTGTGGTTTCTCTCTCTTCCTTCTCTTTTCCTTTTCAATCCTCTACTTCCTCCTTTTTGAAGGGAGAAAATGAAAGATGGAAAAGAAAGAGAGAAGAGAAAAGAAAAAAAAAGAAGAGAAAGAGGAACTCTTTTGCGGGGTCTCACTTGACCTTAAATTTGAAGATATTTAAGAAAATAACTCGCCTCCGTTTTAAAATATTTGCAGGAAAAATAGGAGACGGGATCCGCTCGTCGGTACGAGGTTCGACCGTTCCTGACACCTTTACCAGAGGTAATCGAACCAAGGATCGAATTTATGCCTTTTTGCTTTGCCTTAATATTACCTAAGAATTTATCCTAAGTCTAACAATGCACAAAGAATCATGTTTGTGCAATGCAAGAATGTATGCTCTTTTTGAAAGATGATTTAAAAAGTTTCCAAGTATTTCTGAAATGAATTTGATAATAAAGTGGAGATAGATCAGAGAAGTTCTAAGTTTTTGAAATAGTCAGAGTTGGGAAAATAAATCTCTTGAATTTGAAAAGCATGATTTGGAAGACGAGTGAAAAAGAAAATGAAGTTTCAAAGTCAGAAATGGACTTTGAATTAGAATCGATTTTCAAGGATTGATTTTGAATTCAATCAAAATAGGAACTCGAATTTAGACTTGAGAAATAATTTTGAAATTGGTTTTGAGAATAGGAGATGAAATTAGATTTGAAATGAAATTTTAATCTAATATCTGAGATGGAACTGGATCTGAGATTTTAGATCCGAAATAGGGTTGGACCTGGGTTCTGGAATTTTAAGTGGGATTGGATCCGAAGTCTAAGATCCGAGATAAAGTTGAATTCTGAATCATAAATGGAATTGGATCAGAAGTCTAAGATCTGAGATGAAATTGGATCTGAAATCTGGATCCTAAATTGGATTTTGGATCTAGAGTCTCAGATCCAAGGTGAAATTGGTTTCTGGATCCTAAAGGGAATTTGGATCTGAAGTCTGAGATCCAAAAGTGGAGATCGTACTCGGAAATCTGGATCCAAGTTAGGATCTAACTTTGGATTTGGATTTTGAAAGTCCAAATGGGACTTTTTGAAGATGGATCTGGGTTTTGGAAACTCAGATTAAATTTAAAATTTAAGAAGGGTCAGATTCTGAGATTCAAAATCAATCTCAAACTTTTATTTTGAATTTAAAGGTGAAAAGATAAACTTGATTTTGATTTTGAGAATGAATCAGAAACTTCAAAGTTAAATTGAACTTTGAAATTGATTTTTGAATTGAATTGGAATTTTGAATAAATAATGATTTCGAAATTCTAAAGTCAAATTGGACTTTGAAATTAAGATAGAATTGGAATTTGGAATAGAAATTTGAAGAAAAGATGTTCAAAATCACTTGGGTTTTTAAAAGAATTTTGAAAATATGACGCAATTTTATCCTAAATGATGAATGAATCTAAATAATTGAAATTGGATTTTGAAAAACTATTTCATTCTTTAAATGAATTAAGAATGAGATTGAAGAAATAATACATCCCTGACTATGGTCATTGAATGTATTATGTAATAATCACATTTAAATTTAAGTGAAGAATAAAATACAGTTTGGTGCTTTTATAGAGTTTAAAATGAAATTAACTCTCAATATACCCTGACTATGGCCATTGGCATATATATTGAATTAATTTTAAATTAAACCTTGATAAAAAAGGAAAATATTTAAAGAAAATATGATGAATTTTGAAAAGGATCCAGTATGGACCCAGTGTTATTTTATAAAAGATAAAAATCCTAAGTTTTGTTTACATCCTGACTATGGCCATTGATGTAAATCATCAACTTAGGATTAATTACCTCTTACGAAATGGTGCACGTGCCATTCGTATTTCCATTCATGAATTTTTAAAATAAAGGGGAAAAATGACATGAAAATAGATGATTTATGATATTTACGATGTTCATACATCCTGATGTATGCTAGAAATGTAAGGTTCTCATTAGCATCTAACTATTATGATTGAAATTAAAGTTCAAATCCCTAATCTAAGGAGGAGATCAATGTCTTATATGTATTTCCTGCAAAATAGAGTTAGCATAAAATAATATACAAATACAGAGAGAGATGGAAAGCTATGCACTAGAATGATGTACTTAAGTTAATGAAGGGCAAATATCAGAATACATATGTAGTACCCTAAAATGATGATGAGAAATAGATACTGAAATATGATGTCCAAAGCTACTTAGAATATATATGCATTATCTAAATGGGAGTATAACAGTTGTGTTTGATGATGAAATGCCTATATTAATACCTACGTGAAAACCTATTCATGCATTTATATATCTAATGCCAATGTGAGTATATGGTTTACAACTGTGATAATAACAAATGAAGGTAAAAGAGGATGCAACATATTCATGGGATGTAATGGGAGTATGATGAGAGAATATAATTAAAGAATAGCATACAACAGATTTTGGTAGTACAAGGAACAAAAAAAAATGAGTATACAACAACTCTATCCTTTGACTTCATATAATCAAACTCAGCAAGGTGAATACTTACGTCAATTCAAGCTCCCAAATTGATTTATCTCATCACGGCAATTCAATGAATCACTTTCAGCAGCAATGAATTATTTTATACCGATCTTCACAAATGACTTTCAATTATTTTAGCAGGTAGATTCTGACAATGTTAAGCCACTGATTCTTATGACAGCATATCAAAGATGGCTTCCACATAGCCTTATCATGGTGATGAGTGTGAGTGTAAAGTGATGGAACAGTTAGGTGCAATGACCTGATGGTATACTATGATGGTTATTGTTGTGAGTACAGGGAACAGTAGAATGAAGAATACGAGTGGTGTAGCAGTGGCTGGGCCACAGTGGATATACAAGAAGGTGAGGTAAGCATTGTATTATTGTGTGTGATTTTTGCAGTAGTGGAGGATGCATAAGGGGATTTGGAGAGCTCATCACAAAATATAGGTGTATGTTGGTGGCTGTGGAATAGTGTTGTGTGATAATAGGAATGTGGGAGACTATATTAGGTGAGAGTTAAATAGTGTAGGTCTGGGGGTATTTTACAGTATACATCTTGTTGTAAGTGAAGGAGATGCACAATAGGGTAAGTGATGATGTGCAGGGAAGGATGAAAAGTGCCAATGGAGTGAGTTGGCGTATGGGTGCAACAAGGTGATGTTGTAGGGGTATGGCTAAGGAGTGGGTTAAGTCGAGAAAGAGTGTAGTTGGTGTAGTAAGGGGAGTGTCGTGAGGTTGCGCTGGAAGCGGAGTTAGTTGAAACACTTGCAGGAAGCCTGCAGTACATGACTTTGGCAACAAACAGCTAGTGGTGATGGTAGGGAAGTTAGTGGCAGAGGATGATAATGTAATGCTATACTGAACTAGCAGAAATGGGAAAGACTAGTGTTGGTTAAAATGTGTATTTGCAGCAGAAACTGTAATGAAATATGTACAGGGACCAATATGCCTTGAGGGAATCACATAGATGGTTAATCATTGTGAGTCCACCGAGCACTCTAATTACAGATCACTAAGCAAATTTATCATTTAAATAATGGGATCAACTGATAACAAAAGAACTAATTAAATCTCATTATAAAATAACTAAGTACTCTAACTACGAAATAGCTAACAACCAGCTAGTTACTTAACTATCCAGCTAACAACTTACTTAATTAATGGTTAACAGTTTACTTAATTAACAGCTAACAGTAAAAGTTACATTGAAACTCAGTAGAAATCATAATGAAAATCAGTTTAATAATCAATAAAAAGAAAATCTTGTTAAACTCAACAATAACAACAAATCTAGTTAACGAAACTTAGTTAGCGACACTCAGCAATAGCTAAAAAACCTACTTGACGAGTTGGTCCTTGCTTAATCTTAGGTGACAGGTTGCAAGGGTTGCGAATCCAACTGAACTTACAGATGCCAGTAGTGCTGGAGAGATTGAAGATATAGTGAAATGCCAGCTAGGGATGCGTCTGATGAAGCAATCCAATCTATACTTAACGGAATCTCAAGAGGAAAAACCACCAAAATGAGATGAAGAATCCCCAGCAAGGCTTTAGCAATGTCTGAACAACAAAAGATTCTATCTGCAATATTACTGCATACATTATCAGTATAAAAATGATAAAAAGGCATCGTAATTTGACGAAGAGTGTTAAGCAATTAAATATCTGCAAGTTGTAACTAAAACAACGAAATTCTGTATGGGATTTCCACAGAAGTAAATTGAGATTCAAGGTTGAACTAATCTTTATTTCCTTTTTCTGCCTTACTCCCTCAAAGTAAGGGTGAGCACCTTTCCAGGCCCAGTGTTATGGTAAACCAGAGGGAGATCGGCCTTGAGGAAACCAAACTTTCTACTTAGTTTGCAGGCAGTGGAATTTCTCCTGCATTCTTCTCTTTTAGGCCAACAATTTGAGATAGAGATGGCGATCACCAGAAGCTACCCTTTAAGGTTCCCTTCATCAACTCATGGCACATATACAGAGATATGGGACAAACCTGGATATTACCCCAAGAACTGACCCTCTGGAATCAAATAAGGCATCTTTGTCTCCTGCCCCTTCAGCTCTGACTCACCCGACGGTGGTGGTGGAAGTATTTCTTGAGGAAGAAGAGGGCTACTAGTAATAGGAACAGCTAAGGAGGGAAAACAGTGCATATAGAGCAGAAATTGCCTCTATTCCATTTATAAAAGCAATCAAATTCTCTGAAGAGAATATAATCAAAATCAAATCAGACTCATACATTCTTCAAACCTAAAGATCTTATTTGCCTTCATAATCAACCCAAGAAAAAAAATAAAAAAAAAATAAAACGTGATCAACAAGAATAAAACAAAATGAAAGATGGGAAACACAAAATCCAAACCAACAAATGCAGAATCAAACCCAAAGTAGCCATGCATGCACATCACAGAACAGTAAGAACCAGGACACCCGTCTCACTGCACATAAAAATCCCTGACATTCTCATACCACTAGATAAACAAGGAGATGAGGCAAGAACACCCAAGATACTAAAACCGAGACTGAAAATCTTGGTTATCTTTCTTGTAGATATATGCGGCACAGAAGAAAAAAAAAACTAAATCCAATTTTTCTTTTGTTTTCAGAACACACATGTTTTAATACCAAAATTGATGCTAGATGAAAAGAAAGAAGTAGAATGACCCAAAGAAGCCAAGCAAGAGTAATCCGAATTTCCCAAAATAATATGATGAAAGCATAGGCTGGGATCTTATTAAGTAGAGAAATGCAAGATGAACGTATCTACAAAAAGTTGTGAACAAAATGCACGTGAATCAAATGATACAATACTCATGGAGAAGACGATATTGGAATAGGAGACTTTGCAGACGTAATGGTTCTGCTATAAAGAGGAAACTCACCCGAGTCCATCGTAGGGGATGTAGGTAAAGTAAAAAACAAAATAGAAAATAAACCACACCGTGTGAATGCAAATAATGAATCATAAACTAAAAAAAAAAAGAAACATCAAGGAAATCAAGAAAGGAATTCTAAAAAAAGGAAATTTGTTGGAATATGAATATTCCTTCACTGTAGCATTGGGTAGATCGACGCTGCTATATGCAGATCGATCTCACCGTTTATGCTAATAAGAATACAGAAGAATGAAATTCAAAAAAAAAAAAAAACTTATGAAAGGCCGAAAAAAGGGGGAAGGAACTTATGGGAAATCGAAAAAAAATGTAGTGAAGAAACAGGAAGGATAAATGATGTAAAAGAAAAGGGGAGAGGATGAACCGCTTACCTCAGGTTGTTGTTGTTGGGCTTAAAGCTCCCGTGATTCTCCCAAATGGTGGTCGACCTTCAGTTGATTAAAGGGGAGGCACCAGGGAAGACGAGAAAAAGATTGCAAAAGTTGGAGGAAGGAGGAAGAGGTGCCTTCTTCCTTCTTGCTTGCAGGGAATAATTGGTGCCTTCAGTCGACCAGGTATAACAAGGGAAAAGAGAAAACTAAGAACGGAAGAAGAAGGGAGGCAGGAGAAAAGGTAGGAAGGGCATACAATTTTCAATCAGGGTAAGAGAAGGGTGCAAAGGTGGAGACGGGTGATGAAAAAGGGGCCTGGGTGGCTCCTTTTAAAGGGATTTGGGAAAATTCGGGAAGATGCTTGTTGGAGATGGGCGGCTGGAGGAAGAAAAAGGGGCAAATGTCGTTGGCGATGGAGGGCGATGGAGAGAGTTTTCCCAGAGAGAGCAGGAAGAAAAGGAAGAGGGTTTTGAGAGAAACGACTTCACGTCTTTAGGGGTTTTTTCTTTTTTTTCAACACCCCCCTTCGATTTTATTGATTTTTCCAAATTGTGCCTTTTCAAAAATGGATTTTATCAAAATAAGAAAAGGTGGTTTTTAAGAACTTTTGTATTTTCTTTTTTATTTTCCTATCTTCTTGAGATTTTGATTTTTTTGCTCTTTTTCTTTGAAATTTTCTATTTTTTGTATTTTTTGAAAACAAAAACTCTAAAAACTTATGGGATTTCTAGACCATTTATAAAATTTCACAAATATTTACCAAAGAAGGCTTTACTGAGCATTTTGAGTTTATTTTTGGAAAATTTCTTCAGAAAATGGGTTAGGAACAGTGAGTTTGGATCCCATAGAATCCAAGAAATAAATGGAGTTTTTTTGTTAAAAATTGACCCGATTATTCAGAGAAGATGAATCAGGGGCAAAAAGGGAATTTTGGATTTTTGGAAAATTTGGGGTGTTCACATACATATGATCTAAACATGAAATTGGTTCCTGATGATGGTGTAAGTGTCCAAAAATTGAAATATACAAGTGGTAAATAGTCTTATGTATGTAATGATTGTACAAGACCTAATATTGCCTATGCAATAAGGTGTGTAGATATGCTAATAATCTTGGATGCCAACATTGGAATGTTGTGCACAAGATTCTTAGATATCTTAAGCATACATTAGACTGTGAGATCTACTATACCAAGTCTTCCACTATAATTGAAGGGTATAGTGATGTAAGTTGGAACACTAAATTTGAAGATTCTAAATCAACTAGTGGTTGGGTTTTCACCGTTGGTAGTGAAGCAATTGCTTTTGGTTCTAGGAAACAAACTTATATAACTCACTCTATAATGGAATATGAGTTTATTACTTTAGCATCTGCTTGTAAAGAAGCTAAGTGACTTAAAAATATGTTAGTGGACATCTCATTATATGATAAGTCAATACCAGTTATTTCAATGTTTTGTAATAGTTAATCAACTATATGTAAAGCAAGTAATCTGATATATAATGAAAAGTCAAACACATTACTCAAAGACATTGTTTTATTAGATACATAATTGATGACAATGTTATATCTTTAAAGTTTATAAGGTAATATCAAACTTCAACAGACTCATTAATGAAAGGCCTTTCGAGAGATGTCATCATCAAAACATCGAGGAAAATGAGAATTAAGGCAATTAAGTCATCGTCCAAGGATACCCAACCTAGAGCATTGGAGATCTCACATGCCTAGGTTCAATGATAAACAAATTGATGAACTGAGCACATTAATGTGAACTCATTCCTTATGTGTGCTCATGAGTTATAACAAATGTGAGGTATATGCTAATAGCTCTTAATGAGTTTATAGGCCTTAAAATTAGGGTATACACTTAGACAAACTCACTTATGTGAGTGTAGAAGTGTGAGCTACTTCCTATGAGAATTAGCAATTCTCTAAATCACTCATGAATTCAGGTAAGCACAAGGTTTTAAATGTGCCAACATGAAATCTACATAATTGAACTTTGAGAACTTATGTGAGATAAAAAATTCAATTAATAATATAAAGAGTTAAGTTCAAGGTAAGTCCATTTAGCACCTTGGTTAATTTAAATGTTTTTTTACTAAGTATGGGTTCAAGTCCGAAAGACACTCACACTAATGCATATGTTTTTCTAGACAAGCCAAACAAAATTTTGAAACTAGTGAGGGATTGTTGAAAAATTTTCAAAATAGACAATTTTCTATTATGGGAATTATAATCACATGTTCTTAATATAGTTTTGCTTCATTTTATTCTCTCTTAAATTCCTTTAAAACTATTTAGTTCAATATCTAAGAGGGAAAGAAAGTTGTGGGGGTTTAAATAGAGACCTTTTTTATTTACTTATACTTTGAAAAACCTTTGTGTCTTAGGGTGGCTTGTAGACGTTGTTGCACAATGCATAGGAATGGATGTGTCGACAATGCCCATGCACAGGGGCACTTGAGGTGCAATGTGGTGCTGTTATGGTGCACTTTACATTATCATAATGACATGAGGCGTATTTTGAGGCGCCTAGATCCATTTTGATCAATCAAAACCCACCTTTGACTATTTTGATCGAGCCAACCTTAATTGTTTTGACATTCAGTTTCTACTAATTCATTGGCATGTTTGAGAGCATTTAAAGGTGTTTATGAGCCTTTGTGACTGTTGGTCGGTTTTGGAGGTGCTTGAGCATTGGTCAAAGGCTAATGACCATTGAAGGTCATTTTTATCTAAATTTTAAAGCATTGGCTTTATGGTCATTTAAACTCATTTATCACCTAAAATTGTTTTATCTTCTTAAGTCTATAAAAAACTCTTCATTCTCACCTTTTTGTTAATCAGATTTTTCTTATTTTCTATCATTTTTGCTCTCATTTGGCTTGCAAGTTAGTATGTAGGAGTGGTCACCTAGACTTGTGAAGCAGTGACTCCCTTGAGGTCCAAGCCTAGTTGTATTTTAAGAACTTAGTTGTATAAATCCTAGTTTGCATCTTTAAAAATCTCAAAGTGGGAAGATTGAAGTTCTAATTAAAGATAGTGATCTTAAGAATGTGCCTTTAGGCTTGAGATCTCAAATTTACAAAATCATGTTTTTTGGCCATTGTGTACCTACAGATCGATCCATTTGGATTATCTGATCTAAATCAATCCCTGTTTGATATTATGATAGGACTGCAGTTGAAGCCCTTTTAGCTAGGTTTAAGCAACAAAGCAAGTGGGTTATGCATTTATGATGTGATTTTTTTTCATTATGGTGTTACCAAACACGGAGACCAAAGAGTGACTGCTTGAAGCATTTTGTCTTCAACAACATGCAATGAAATAGAGCAGAAGCTCATTGCAATACAGAGATAAAGTGTGATAACAATAAATTTTGAACATGATCCAATCATCCCGGCCTATTTGTTTCATGCAATTTTCATGGGAAAATGCTAAGCTGGCATCCCTTTCTCTTTTTCTTCATGAGTGAAACAAACATCAAATCATCATGGTAGGAAAGTGCCATACTAGAACAAGTGGGCCCCAATTTTTTCCAATCACCTATCATTTTCCATGTGCAAATCCTTTCATACCTTCCTCCCTATAAAAGCATTCTCAAAATTAGGTGATCTTTGGCTTGTTGGAAAGCTAAGATCCTACCCTACAACTTCTTATTGTGTTTTCTGAATGGTCTTCATTAGGCCATAAAACGTCCTAGAAAATTTTGGACGTTTGGACAAGACCAGAGTTATGTCTGATGTTTTGCATCCCTGCTATTGTTTCGTGTTTTCATAATATCTCCTTATCTATTGCATTAAAATTTATGAGCCATAGATTGTTGGAAATCTAACATTTGGCTCTTCAAGTTTTTAGTTTAGCATTTTGCTTGATTAATTGTCATTAAGTGTCAAAAATCTCTGGAAAATTTTAGTCTATTGCATGTAACCTGAGTTAGCATCTGTTGTTTAAAGTTTCTGCCAGCATTCGTATCTCTGTCATAACTTGCCCATCTCAATGTTATTTGTTGTTCCGATTGAAGTTCTAGATTAGTAACATCTTAAATCATATCTTTCATGTTTAAATATTTTGCTGAATCGTCCATCTACTACTTTGAATAGTTGCTTAATTGTCTGCATGCTCCAAACTTTGTTCTGCAAATCGCATAGACTAGAACAGAAAATACAGCGACACAACTTGATCATAAATCCCAGAATATTAATAACAAAATTGCAAACTTTAGTTTTCTAGAAAGATAAGAGATTTTTACACATCTTACATGTTTGGAGTTTTTTTAAATTCCATCATCTGAGGGTCCAAGAACCCTCCTGAAAAGGATTAGTTGAATATCAATCAGACCTCCAAAGTCCAGTCTATCTGGTTCAGAGAACTGCTCACAAATCGAGCAATCCATATCCAATTTCTACAAACTTAGATCCATTGGAAACACGTGTCTGTCATGCATATTTCCCATGTTTATGTCAACTACTAGAACAGAGTGCTCAGACTTTGAATCATAGAGTGTTTGAGTCCTATTCGGACCCACTTGTTATAATTTTAACTTCCACGCATGGAGATCCAATTGGATCTCGGATCATGAATCGACTCATACATCAAATTTACACCATTTTGGTATCAGAGTGAGGCTTGTCAGATTTTTTAAGCCGACACGACTCATGTGTTGTTAGCGGTCATCAAAAATGTTTTTACGACTTAGTCACCATGGCTGGGCGAACGGGAGCACGAGGCTGAAATAAATACAACACAAAAAATGAGCGTCGAGATCGTACGTATGAAACTTGTGATTTATGATGTCAACTCGAGGACTCTAATAGGATATTAGAGAATCTGAGTCAAAGAATGGAAGAATTCTCTTGGAAAGGAGAAAGGGTTCATAAGTTTGCTCTCGATAACGAACATGATATTTCAATTCGAACATGTTCGAGTAAGACACCTGACAAGCCTAGGAAATGTAACTAGATGATAGGCAACGAATTTGAAATCCCAGAATTTAAGGCAACATCTGACTCTGAAGAATTTTTAGAATGGCTGGAGAAAGTCAAAATTAGTCTGAAGTCTTTGGATATACCCGAACACAAGAAAGTAGGGTTAGTTGGTCTTAGGTTGAAGGATTGAGCTACCTCTTGGTGGAGACGGCTCAAACAATCTCGTTTTCATAAAGGTAAGGATCTTATTATCCAATGGGATCACATGGAACGAAAGCTTAGTGATGTCTCTTTTTGTTTTATGAAATATTTTTCATAAATATTTTTAAATGAAAAGTAATGTGAAAACCAAACTCCAAATATAAAACCGGTTCTCACAAGTGGTAGTAGAGACTGGGTCGAACTCAGGGAACAGGGAAATACTTTGTATTCAAACAAGCAACTAAACTTTGTTTTATTGCCAAAATGAAAAAGTACGAGGAAAGTAAAGCTAATCAACTATTACAACAAATGAATACCCTACACATAGGGTTTAAAATGGTTTTATTACAACCCAAAATTTAATTGAAATTAAATTCCTAAATTCTAGAAGAAAGGCAAAAAGTGTCTTCTGCACTTGTGCCTCGTGTCGCGTGTCGAACATGCACCACCATGTATCTCACTTGCTTGCCTTTGCTCTGCACTTTTCTGTGAGACATGAACACACAAAGCACAAAGACGAAACAAATAGTACTACACTAAATCTCACTTGCTTGCCTTTGCTCTGCACTTTTCTGTGAGACATGAACACACAAAGCACAAAGACGAAACAAATAGTACTACACTAAAAAAATGTAAAATACTGTAAGAATGTGCGAAATAAAAGAATGCAATACGTAAAAACTAAAATGACTAAAATACCTAAAAATGTCTAAAATATACAAAATGATATATCTAAAGTAAAACTAAATGCAACAAGTAAAATGAAACTAAAATGCAATGTTTGAAATGCAAAATAAAATGATATGCCTAAGATGAAAATCACGTAAAAATCAAACTAAAAAAAAACTAATGAAAATAAAATGATATACCTAATGAAACTAATGAAATTAAAATGCTAATAAAACTAATGGCATTAAAATTCTATACCTAATGAAACTAATGAAATGCCTAGACATGGATAATTGCATAGGCTGCTAAAATGCTTTAAAATGTGAAATGCAAATGAAAAGAAAACTGTGAAATTGCAGCCATGAAAATCAACATGTAAGTGCCGTGAGATATTAGAATGAAGGCATGAACAGTGAATGTTGTGGAATGTACTTCACGGCAAAACACTCCTGTTCAGCAAATTTCAATTCACAGCAGATCTTACTTAAAGATTCAGACGCCGGTGAACACAAGGAATGCCGGAAAATGCTTGAGAGACCAGATCATAATTTGTTTGAGACAAGGATCGGAATGCCAGTAAACACAAGGATCGAAAAATGCTTAAAGAGAGCAGATTGGAAAATGCAATGCCCGTGGAATTTGTTCGGAATTTCTTTTTTTATAGTCGATCACAGAACAAATCCGGCGACCTGCTCTGTTTGTTTTATTTCACGACAGAATAGTTTCAAGACCAAAACCGGCAGATCAAAAGAGGATTCTGGCGGACAGAAAAGCACATCTGGCAAATGCTGGATTCCTTGGAGATCAACCAATGAATTTCAAAACATCTCATCGTGAATAAGAGGAATTCACGGTGAAGCATTCGGCCAATCAGATCTGACTCCGGTGCTTCCAGAGCAGATGCTAATGATTCCTGTAGATTCTGGATTTCACGATAAATGAAATGAAGCTGATGATCTTATGCAATAAGCAATGATGCTGATGATCATAAACAAAGTAAAAATAAACAACCGATGCAATGCTGTATGATGCAGTAAAATGCAAATGAAGCAGAACAGGTAAACGAGATGCAATACGTGAAAAGCAGCAGGACGAGAATGAACAACAGATAAAAAATTTGCTGAAACAAAGTAAACAAACAAAAAATTCACAGAAACACAGAATTGAAATAAAATGAAAAAAAAACAAAATCAAAACACGTACAAATCAGTTGATGACAAAAAAAAATCATTTTCTTTAATCAAACACACAGAAAATACATGAATTAACCTATACTATGTGAAAGAGAGAGAGAGGAAAAAGGACTTACCATGTGACTGGAAGCAAAGCAGGTTATATGTTCCCCCCCCCCCAACAGGGCAGTTAGCTACATCTCATGATCGGGGTCCCAAAGAGCACCACGTATGTAAGCATGTGTGTCTCGTATCCCCATGTTTGTCAGCATTAATTAGCGTTGGAGTTTGATAAGATTGCAAAGACTTAAGTACCCTCTCCTCCATTGGTGCAAAAAAAAATGACGGTTCTTGAAAAGGAGTGGTTGTAAAGACTTAAGTGCCCCGAAGATGATTATTTAAGACCCAGTCTCTGCACTGTAGGATTATCCGAGAAAGAAATCTCCCCTGGAGGAGGCCATGAACATCAACCCTCTCACTCTCTCTCTCTCTTCTATTTCTGCTTCTGTGTACATCCATTAGAAGATCATACATTGCTCCATCAAGCACCGACTGACCTATACATTGACTCTTGTGAAGCCTGATTTAGAGTTTTTACCCTTACAGGAGGGTTTGGGGGCTCCTCCCAGCGTGGGTATCATCATTCAACTAAATGAGTTGTAGATCCTGATTCAGAGTTTTTACCCTTACAAGAGAGGGGTAAAACCTCATCTCACACTCTCTCTCTTCTCTTTCTACTTCTGTGCACATCCAACAAACGATCCAACATTTCTCCATCAAACACCGACTGACCTGCACACTAACTGTAGCATCGTTCAACTTGATGAGTTGTGGAACCCGATTTAGAGTTTTTGCCCTTACAGGAGGGGGGTTTGGGGGCTCCTCCCAGCGTGGGTAGCATCATTCAACTTGAAGAGTTGTGGAGTCTGATTCAAAGTTTTTATCCATTCATATTTTAAGGCATTAGATCTCATTTTTGAACATCCACGCATGCGCAGTTTGCTTTCATCATATTCAGTTGCTTTCTAGATTATACTTTGAATTCTTGTGCATTTTAGATCTATCGATTTGTATGTAACCAGAGCTCATTTTAACTTGAATTTTTTACTGCAACTTCATGCATATGTCTTCATGCTCTCCACCAAAAATCAGATCAGTCTGAGTTTGTTTGACTCACTTTAAAAATCGAGATTCAAAACCTGTTATTTTGCACCGTCAGGATTTTAGCAGAATCAGGACCAACTTGCGGAAGTGATTTCTCCCTAACCAGAGATGATTTTTCCGATCCGTAAAAAGGGTTGTTTTCTAAATTGAATCTAGTTTGTTCATACCAAATTTCAGCGATTTCTATGGTGTTTTCGTACCAGTTTCGG
This sequence comes from Nuphar pumila, assembly GCF_984573655.1. NCBI lineage: Eukaryota > Viridiplantae > Streptophyta > Magnoliopsida > Nymphaeales > Nymphaeaceae > Nuphar > Nuphar pumila. The sequence continues at coordinate 48,120,453 of NC_143250.1, forward strand.
GTAAAAAACCATAACCCTGTCACCCTGTGTCATTTTAACGGCTCAGATTTTGATCCATTTTGTTTGAATTTTATTTTCCTAATGGAAGATCATTTTTCAATTATGTAAACGGGTTCTCTTCGTTTATGTGTCTAGTTCATTCCTGTAAATTTTCAGAATTTTTCATGGTTAATTACTATTTTATTTTGATTAAATACCAGAACCTTGTATCCAGATTTTATAAATGTTCTGATTTTGGCCCCCATATCATGACTGTTGTAGCACTTCTTCAACAAATCGTTATTTGATTGGCAATATTCTTCAGCAAATTATTGTTATGATTTTTTTGAGTCTCTAATGAGTCTCTACTATGATTTATAGTATTTTTGGGTCTCCAACGAGCCTCACAATGATTTATAGTGTTGTTCGATCTTTTAACTATGATTTATAATGCTTTGGGGTCTCCAACGAGCCCCACTATGATTTGTAGTGTTTTTCGGTCTTTTAACTATGATTTATAGTGTTTTTGGGTCTCTAACAAGACCCACAGCGATTTATAGTGTTGTTGGACCTCGCTATAGCGATTTGTAGTGTTTCTCGCTAAACACTACAGTGATTTGTGATACAAATCGCTATCCGAATCAGGACCAACTTGTCAGGGTCATATCTCCCTAACCAGAGATCGGATTTCAAATCCGTAAAAAATGGTGTCTTTGTTATGAAGTCTAGTTTATTCATGTAAATTTTTAGCGATTTCTATGGTCATTTGATACCCCATTTGGATCTAAAACCAGACCTCTATCAGTCTGCCTTATTTGAGTGACACAGGTTTTTATTTTATTTTGTAAGAGTCACATCTCCCCAACGGAAGATCATTTTTCAAATCCGTAAAAAGGGTTTTCTTCCTCTATGTGTCTAGTTTATATCTGGAAAGTTTTATAACTTTTTATACTCATTTGATATTTCGAACCTGTTAAAAACTGAGACATGTTATAAAATGTTATAAAACTTAAAAAGTTTGAAACTTCTTCTATGTGTCTCGATTTTTAACATGTTTGAAATATAAAATGAGCTTAAAAAGTTAACAAACTTTCCAGATATAAACTAGACACATAGAGGAAGAAAACCGTTTTTACGGATTTGGAAAATGATCTTCCGTTGGGGAGATATGACTCTTACAAAATGAAATAAAAACCTATGTCACTCAAATAAAACAGACTGATAGGGGTCTAGTTTTAGATCCAAATGGGGTATCCAATGATCATAGAAATTGCTGAAAATTTACAGGAATAAACTAGACTTCATAACGAAGACACCACTTTTTACGGATTTGAAATCCAATCTCTGGTTAGGGAGATATGACCCTGACAAGTTGGTCCTGATTCGGATAGCGATTTGTATCACAAATCGCTGTAGTGTTTAGCGAGAAACACTACAAATCGCTAAACACTACAGCGATTTGTGATACAAATCGTTATCTGAATCAGGACCAACTTGTCAGGGCCATATCTCCCTAACCAGAGATCGGATTTCAAATCCGTAAAAAGTGGTATCTTTGTTATGAAGTCTAGTTTATTCCTGTAAATTTTCAGCGATTTCTATGGTCATTTGATACCCCATTGAGATCTAAAACCAGACCCCTATCAGTCTATCTTATTTGAGTGACATAGGTTTTTATTTCATTTTGTAAGAGTCATATCTCCCCAATGGAAGATCATTTTCCAAATCCGTAAAAAAAGTTTTCTTCCTCTATATGTCTAGTTTATATCTGGAAAGTTTTATAACTTTTTATGCTCATTTGATATTTCAAACCTGTTAAAAATCGAGACACATAGAGGAAGTTTCAAACTTTTTAAGTTTTATAACATTTTATAACATGTCTCGGTTTTTAACAGGTTCGAAATATCAAATGAGTATAAAAAGCTATAAAACTTTCCAGATATATACTAGACACATAGAGGAAGAAAACCCTTTTTACGGATTTGAAAAATGATCTTCCGTTGGGGAAATGTGACTCTTACAAAATGAAATAAAAACCTATGTCACTCAAATAAGGCAGACTGATAGGGGTCTGGTTTTAGATCCAAATGGGGTATCCAATGACCATAGAAATTACTGAACATTTACATGAATAAACTAGACTTCATAACGAAGACACCACTTTTTACGGATTTGAAATCCGATCTCTGGTTAGGGAGATATGACCCTGACAAGTTGGTCCTGATTCGGATAACGATTTGTATCACAAATCGCTGTAGTGTTTAGCGAGAAACACTATAAATCGCTGTAGCTAGGTCCAACAACAATATAAATCGCTGTGGGTCTCGTTAGAGACCCAAAAACACTATAAATCATAGTTAAAAGACCGAAAAACACTACAAATCGTTGTGGGGCTCGTTGGAGACCCCAAAGCACTATAAATCATAGTTAAAAGATCGAACAACACTATAAATCATTATGAGGCTCGTTGGAGACCCAAAAATACTACAAATCATAGTAAAGACTCATTAGAGACTCAAAAAAATCATAACAATAATTTGCTGAAGAATATTGCCAATCAAATAACGATTTGTTAAAGAAGTGCTACAACAGTCATGATATGGGGGCCAAAATCAGAACATTTATAAAATCTGGATATAAGGTTCTGGTATTTAATCAAAATAAAATAGTAATTGACCATAAAAATTTCTGAAAATTTACAAGGATGAACTAGACACATAAACGAAGAGAATCCATTTTACAGAATTGAAAAAGGATCTTCCATTAGGAAAATAAAATTCAAACAAAATGGATCCAAATCTGAGCCGTTAAAATGACACAGGGTGACAGGGTTATGGTTTTTGACCCGAAACCGGTACGAAAACACCATAGAAATCGCTGAAATTTGGTATGAACAAACTAGATTCAATTTAGAAAACAACCTATTTTACGGATCGGAAAAATCATCTCTGCGTAGGGAGAAATCACTTCCGCAAGTTGGTCCTAATTCTGCTAAAATCCTGACGGTGCAAAATATTAGGTTTTGAATCTCGATTTTTAAAGTGAGTCAAACAAACTCAAAATGATCTGATTTTTGGTGGAGAGCATGAAGACATATGCATGAAGTTGTAGTAAAAATTTAAAGTTAAAATGAGCTCTGGTTACATACAAATCGATAGATCTAAAATGCATAAGAATTCAAAGTATAATCTAGAAAGCAACTGAACATGATGAAAGCAAACTGCACATGCATGGATGTTCAAACATGAGATCTAATGCCTTAAAATATGAATGGCTAAAAACTTTGAATCAGACTCCACAACTCTTCAAGTTGAATGATGCTACCCACGTTGGGAGGAGCCCCCAGACCCCTCTCCTATAAGGGTAAAAACTCTGAATCAGGATCTACAACTCATTTAGTTGAATGATGCTACCCACGCTGGGATGAACCCCCGGACCCCCCTCCTGTAAGGGCAAAAACTCTAAATCAGGCACATAAGTAGAGAGAGAAGGGAGAGAGAGTGAGAGGGTTGGTGTTCATGGCCTTCTCCAGGAGGAACCCTTTACCTCCCTTGATTTCTTCTCTAGAGAGAGAGAGGGTTTTTACAGTGTTTTACGAAGAAGGAATAAGAAGAAGATGACGATGGAGCAATGTAGGATCGTCTGTTGGATGTGCACAGAAGTAGAGAGAGAAGAGAGAGAGAGTGAGAGGGTTGTTGTTCATGGCCTTCTCCAGGAAGAACTCTTTGTTTCCCTTGATTTCTTCTCTAGAGAGAGAGAGAGGGTTTTACAGTGTTTTACGGAGAAAGAAGAAGAAGACATGTTTGTCCTTTTTTTGAACAAAAAAAGAAGAAGACTTTGAAGAGTCAACATCATCCTCGACTTTCTGGATGGAGGACATGTTTGTCCTTTTTTTGAACTGTTTGTTTTTCCTTTTTTGAATGAAGGGCATTTTTGTCATTTTCTCAAACCATCACTTTATGAGAAGAATAGCAAGAAAGGGTACTTAAGTCTTTGCAACAACACCAGAGTCCGATGCAAAGTTATGTCAACATACACGAGAATACGAGCCCCATGTGCTTGTATACGTGGTGCTCATTCAAAGCCCCGAACACAAACGTGGGATTCAGTGAATCATCGGGGGCGAACATACACAACCCTCTCGACTGGAAGGGTTGGGAGAAGAAATGAGGTGGCCTCCATCATCTGCACCACCGCCGGATTGCAAATCTCCACCGGAATGAAAAACAGAGAAGAAAGGAAAGAAGAAAAGAAAAGAGAGAGGGAAGAGAGAAAAGAGAGGAAGAAGAATAGGAGATAGGGAAGTGGTAGAGAGGAAGGGGAAGAGAAAGAGAGGGGCTCGTGCGTGAGAGGAGACCCCTTTCTCCTTCCCTTACGTGAGGCTTTAAAGGGGCTGTTGAGTTTGTTATTTGATTTTTTTATAGAAGCCCCATTAGTTTTTAGAAATTCTAAAAACCACTGCCTTCTAGAAAAAATATTATCTAAAAGCCCTACTATCTTTGCTAAAACTACGACTAAAACTAATTCAAAACATTTTTCTCATTATTTTTCTAACTTATCGTACTCAATTAATTGCAAATACTAAATTTTGACATAAAATGCAAAAATAAACTTATTTTTCATACATTTTTTATTTTTATTTTTTTCTATGAAATCATGCATAGTTTAATATGATTTAAACCCTAAAATATATGCATGATCAAATACCCCCATGCTTATCTTTTGCTAGTCCTCAAGCAAACTAGAGAAATGCAAGAAATACAACTATCACTAACTCACTTTCGTAGGAATTACAGTTACATTTAGCTTATGCAACAAGCCCTTTCAACCCCTGGGTTACCCCAGTGGATGAGTGAGGTCTCGTGAGGGTTTGCAGCGATGCTACCCACAAACATCTCTGTCATGCATGCATAATATTATACATCTTCACAAGTAGTAGGCAATTAAAGACTTTGTTTTTACAAATATTTCCTGTTATTGCAAAATCAAAACATAATTAGAGTCTTTTATACCAACACAGAAAAAGAATTTCTTTCACTTTTTTAAATATCACAATTATTTATGTTTTATTCTTAGAAAGTTCAATAAAAACATGTTATTATTTACTTATCTTCACTCATATGTTTTCTACACAGGTTTTCTCAATCACACTTCTAAGCACTGAACTTTTTCTTTTTAAGCTCTTTTCTTTTCTTGATTTTTAATTTTTCATGCTTTTTCTTTTTTTGTACTTATTTTAATTTTATGGCTTGCGTATGGTCTACTTTTATGCCCTATGCAATGTCAATATCTTTTATACTTTCTCAATATAGTTCAAAGATATTGACTAGAACACAAAAGTGACTTTCTTCATTCACCTTTTCGACATGAGACTCAAACATTTCAGCTTGTGTCTGCTCTCAGCTACTAGGGATCATGAAGATTTTCACTCTCCTTCTTCAAATGGAACTCAAATGCTTCAACTTGCATCTAAGCCCCATCTACTAGGGATTGTGAAATTATCCAATCAACCTAACACATGCTCTTTTTACTTTTGAGCTCATTTTTGCGCTTTTGTTTATTTACTTGGTTTTTCAAAAATAAAATTATGCATATTCATATTTGTGATTCAAAATAAACTCTAACATGTATCTATTATCATTTCTTCAAAATCTACATAAACAACCATAATTTCTAGATCCATGTCAGAAAATTTTTCGTGGGGCTTAAAAATCCTCTAAAAACATTAGATTTTGAATAACATTCATATAAGTTCAAACTCTTTCTTTTAAAAACTTACTTTTCATGAAAGATATGTAAACATGTGCAAGAACGTAAACATAAATATCAGGGTGTGCAAACTACACCCTCTCCCATGCTTGATTGATACTGTCCCAGTGGCACTCCCCCATGCTTATATGAAACTAAGCTAATGCACATGAGATGCAATAAATGAGGGGAAAGAGTAGAAACACCTGACATGAAATATAAATGCACATTCTATGAATGCAATGAATGTATTGTATACATGACATAACATGAAAACTCATGAATGAAACGAAAAAAGGAAAAATAAAACCTAATAAAATCTATAAATGCTAAAGGCAAAAATAATATACAAACATATGGGTTGTCTCCCATAAAGCGCTAAGTTTCACATCCCCAGCCAGATAGATCCCTAGAAAAACCTTCATCGTCCATGAGATCAATGGACATAAAGTCATGCTCAATCAAGCTCTCTGAGGAAAAGAGTGTCATCTGTGACACTGCACACTGTGTTTCCGCCCACTCGACCCTTAAAAGTAGTATCATGACTCTCACTAAAGGTAGAACGGAGGTTAGTCTCCTCTGAGAGACTACTCTCAAAAGGAGAGTCTAGGACCAATCAATTATCGATATATAAAACATCAAACAAGGGGTGGCTATGATCCTGCTTGACTAGGTCAAGCATCTTTTGCATCTGCACTTCTTGCTTGCTAAAAGCAATTGGCGGTCCGAATGCTTGGTAGATTGGAGCTCGATGAATATATGATGATAATGCATGTTGCGGGCCTTACCCCTTCTCCTGAGGCCTAATAGAGGAGATCGACTCGTCAGTGGGTATGATATTGGGTTCATGAGTTGATTCCTGAATGGGATGACTGTTGTGATCATGCAAAATTTTTCCTCTCGTTCCTCTTTTTCCTTCTCTTCGCCTTTCTAGCCTTTATTCCCTTTTTGAAGGGGAATAAAATACAAAAAAGAAGAAGAGAGGAACTCTTTTGCAAGGTCTCATCTGACCAAAATTTTGAAAATATTTAGAAAAATTACTCGCCTCCATTTCAAAAATTTGTGGGAAAAATGGAGAGACGAGATTCGCTCGTCGATATGAGGTTCGATCGTTCCTGGTGCCTTTACCAGTGGTAATCGAACCAAGGATCGAATTTATGCCTTTTTGCCTTGCCTAAATATTATCTAAGAATTTATCCTAAGTCTAAAATGCACAAAGAATCATGCTTGTGTAATGCAAATGCAGAAATGTATGCTTTTGAGAAAACACTTTTGGAAATTTAAGATTCTCTAAGTGATTCTGAAATGAATGTGATAATGGAGTGAAGAAATGGTTTTTGAAAGTTGAATCTAACTTAGAACTTGAGATAGATCTGAAAAGATATTTGGAATTCTAAGTCTTAAAATAATCAGAGTTGGGAAAATAAATCTTGATTTGAAAAGAATGAAGAGAAAGGGGAATTTTGAAGCTGAGATAGGAAAAGAAAATGAAGTTTCAAAGTCAAAATGGACTTGGAATTTGAATTTGAATCTAGATTTCGAAGTGAAAATGGAATTGAATTTCAGATTTAAAGTTCAAAATCAGAATGGAATTTGGATTTAAGAAATCTGAATGGAATTTTGAAAATAGAATTAGATTTAAGAAATCTAGATGGGATCTGAAAAATGAAATTGGTTTTGACATATGGAATCCTAAATGGGATTGGATCTGAAGTCTGGGATCCAAAATGGAGTTGGATCCAAAATCTAGAATCCTAGATGGAATTGGATTCGAAGTAAGAATCCTAAATGGGATTGGATTCGAAGTCTGGAATCCAAGATGAAGTCGAATTTTGAAATATTGAAATGAGATAGAAATGAATTTAAATTTATAAATAAGAATTGATTTGAGAAATGAAGAAGGTATTTGAAGAATTATCTCAAAAATCACTTGGATTTTGAAATAATATGAAAAGAATTTTGAAAGTATGATGTAATTCTATCCTAAATGATGAAATGAATTGAAGAATTTAGATTTTGAAAAGCATATTTCATTTTTTGAATGAATTGAAATAAGATTGAAGATATAATACATCCCTGACCATGGTCATTGAACGTATTATATAATAATCATATTTAGATTCAAGTGAAGAATGAAACATATTTTGTGCCTTTATAGAGTTTAAAATGAAATTAACTCTCAATATATTCTGACTATGGCCATTGATATATATTCTGAGTTAATTTTAAGTTAAGATCTGATAAAGGGAGAAAATATTTAGAAAAAATGATGATTTTTGAAAAAGGGGTCCAGTGTGAATCCAGTATTATTTCATAAAAGATGAAAATCCTAAGTTTTGTTCATATCGTGACTATGGCCATTGATGCAAATCGTCAACTTAGGATTTAATCACCTTTTATAAAATGATGCACGTGCCATTCATGTTCCCATTTGTGAAGTTTTGGAAATAAAAGAGAAAAATATCATGAAACAAGCAATTCTAGAAGATGTATATGCTCATACATTCTAATTTAGTGCAGGAAAAGATAAAATTCTCATTAATGTCTATTTATTACATTCTTGAATTGAATTTGAAATAACAAAAGTTCTCAGTTCAAGAAGAGGAATCAATGCTTTCCTCATTTTCCTGAAAAAAGAGACTACATTAGCATAGGGTAAAGATGCAAAGTATAGAGGGAAGGTACATCATGTGCATGATTACATTTATGCTAACTAAGGGATGAATGTGCCCAAATATCAGACTTACACTGAATGAAGAATACACATCTACCATGAATATATAAAAGAATGTATATGTCTGAGTGCATATTCCTGAATGTATAAAAAAAATGCATCTACAGTATTTTGAGGTGCCTAAGAGAATGCATGTGTACATGAGGATGTATAGGGGAATGAAGTTTTATATATATATATATATATATATATATATATATATATTCCAAGAAAAATCCATCCATAACTCAAATATACATATATAGCATGCATATGCAACATGTAATGCCTAGGTGAAAATGAATGCCTGTGTTGTATGATGTACCTATGTTTAACTCGACAATGTAGATGAATAAAATTGAAGGGATGTACATTTAAAACATAAATCGGGTTTTCTCCTAAAGATGAGCAGGTAAAGGTTTAGACTTATGATGAAGGCTGCTTACTTAAGAATTGGAACAGGTCGGTCACAAACCGGGGAAATGCATCTGAACGATCGACCAAAACCCGGATAATAACCATCACAGATTGCAGGGACATATTACTTATTCAGAAACTCCATGTGGTGCAGTAACGAAGCTAGAAGATGAGACACATCAGCAGGTAGGTGGGATTTTTGTGGGACTTAACTGAAATAAAGAGGGAGGCTAAAGGTTACATGGCTACTGGCAGCAATTTGGAGTATAAGTCAGAAATAGATATCCCTTTGGGGAATGATGCAGATATAGTTGGTGAACATTGTGTTTTGCAGGGAAGATGGGCAACGATGTTGTTGCAAAGGCTACTACAGTAGGTAGTGATAGGTACAGACTCAATCAGGAATAACATAGGTCAACCGTATATCTGATAATTCGAGATTATCATTTTTGATAGAGTTATCAAAAATGATAATCATTGTTTTTTGTATTATTCTTTAATTGTTCTGTTTTGTTATCTAACTCTGTAAGTCGATATTTTTGGATTGTGTAGTCTCAATATTGTAAAACTCTATTATGTCTATAAATATATACTCAACCTCTCTGTGGACAAGAGAGGAAAAATCGAGTTTATCATCATGTTCATTTCTCTTTTATGGTATTAGAGCTATCAACCTTCAACAAGTTCTCAATGGATTTATTGTTGTCTCCCTTCTCTCCTATGATCCAGTGGAATACGATTGCTAGTCTTGTCTCAATAAAACTAAATCGGGACAACTACTTGTTGTGGAGATCTCAGCTCGAATCAGTTATGATCAGCCAGGATCTCCTCAAATTTGTTGATGGGTCCGCTTTTCAACCAGACTCTTTCATTGCCATGACAGATGGAGGAAAAATAGAAAATCTAAATTATCCTATTTGGGTTTGTTCTGATCAACTGGATCAAAGCTACTAGGTCTGAAACTATCCTCGGTCAAATCATGAGAACAAAAATAGCCCGTGAAGCCTGGCTTGTCTTGAAAAAAGCATATGGATCTCAATCTCCTTTGAGACTCATGATTCTGAAGAAAGACCTGACTTCATTAAGAAAGAAAATATGAATATGTTGTGTTATCTAGACCGTATAAAATTTCTTCCTAACTCACTTGCAACCGCCAATCACCCCATAGAAGATGAAGATTTAGTTTAAATAACCTTGAATGGTCTTCCTCTAGAGTATGAAAGCTTTGTAACCTCCGTTATCACTAATTCGACATTGTATACATTCATATATCTATATGATCTTCTTCTTAATCAAGAAAAATGTGTGCTTCTAATTCATGCCAAGCCTTTTGAAACACCCGAACCCCAGCAAACTGCCTTCACTGCATTTAGGAGTCGAGGTCATGGCTATAGATTTTATCGAGGTTGTGGTAGAGGACAAGGGAAATTTTTTTCTCCAAACACGTCTAATAGTCATCATGTGTCACAACCTCAAGGTGGTCGTGGGGCAGTCACCTCTCAATACTGTAGCAAACGTGAATATATTGCCAAAACTTGCTGGCATATTCCTAAAGTCTTATATGCCATGTCTCTTCAACAATCCACTGATGACTATTGGTATCCTGACACTGGTGCTATAAATCATCTAACTATGGATGACCAACAATTCTCCAATAAATCACAATATCATGGGGGTGAGAAAATCATGGTTGGCAATGGTAAGATGCTTCCTATCTCCCACACTGGTAATCTTATTATGAAATCTCATGGCTCTTCCTTTGATTTAAATAATGTTCTTCATGTTTCTGCTATCATAAAGAACCTTTTATCTGTGAGCTAGTTCACTGAAGACAATTATTGTATTTTTGAATTCACTCCTTTTGAATTCCTTGTCAAGGACCGTCAGACAGGCCAAATTTGTCTTAGGAGACCGAAATCCAGTGTGGGACTTTACCCAATCAAATCAGATAATTGTATGCAAGTGACAGCATATGCAGGTAAAGTGGCTTCTTTTGATATATGGCATCAATGTCTCGGACATGCAAATAAGAAGGTTGTTTCTTACTTAAACTCTAGTCATGCTATTTATGTTAATAAAAATAACAAAACAAAAGTGTGTGAGAGTTGTCTTGTTGGCAAAGCTCACAAACTTCCTTTTGGTCACTCTTTTTCTTCTATGTCTTCCCCACTTGAACTTCTCCATGCCAATGTATGGGAGCCTGCTCTAGTCTCTTCACGTGAAGGATTTTGATTTTATCTTCTCATAGTGGATGATTTTTCTTATTTCTCATGGCTCTTTCCATTGTATACTAAGTCTCAAGTGTTTGAGTATTTTAAGTTTTTCAAGCATGTTACTGAAAAGCAACTCCAACGATTCATCTATACTTTTCAAACTAATAATGAAGGTGAATTTACCAGCCATGATTTTGAAAGTTTTTTACTGGATCATGACATAATTCATTGGTTTTCGTGCCTGCATACCCCAAAACAGAACAAGCTCTTTGAGCGCAAACATTGGCATGTCATTAAAACTAAGCTCAGCCTCTTACATACCTCCTCTTTATCATATTTCTTCTAGGTTGATGTCTTTCATACTGCCGCTTACATCATTAACCGTCTTTCAACCATAGAACTTAATCGCAAGACCCCGTACGAACTTCTCTTTCACAAACTGACCAACTATCATCATCTTCATATCTTTGGTACCCATTGCTATCCACTTTTAACACCCTATCATACCTCTAAATTTCAGTCCAAGACTACTCCCTGTACTTTTCTTGGCTATGCCTCTCGCCATAAGGGCTACCTTTGCTTTGACCCCTCTCACAATCGCACCTATATTTCTCGTCATGTTTACTTTGATGGATTTGTCCTTGGAACCACCTCTCCCTCTGCTCGTCCCTCCTCACCTACTCTTTTCGAATGGGATCTCTCTCAGGCTATCATTTTACCTCCTTCTGATCCTCCTCAGACGCTTCCTTCTGATCTGATGGCCCCCTGATATTCTGATCTCTCCTATTTCGTCTACTTTTTCCTCTGCTATGAGCCACATTCCTGCTACTGATCTACTAGTTTCTTCTTCGTCAATGCCCTCTTCTTCCCCTCTCCCTGACTCCATCGTGAGTCGCCCATCCGACCATTCCCACCCAATGATCACTCAGTCTATGACCAACTCTCTTAAACATTGTGCGTTCACCACTACCCGATATCCCCTCTCCCTTGCCTACTTTAGCTCTATTTTACTCACACCTGAACCAACTTCGTTTAAACAATCTAACCATGATCCCAAGTGGCGCACGACCATGAAAGATGAGTTTCATACTCTCAAACTTAATCACACTTGGCACCTCATTCTTCATCTTCCTCATTATAATATCATTGGCTCCAAATGGGTGTTTCAGATTAAACGACATGTTGATGGCTTTATGGCTCGCTACAAAGCTCGTCTCGTTACCAAGGGTTTTCATCAAGAGGATGGCATAGATTTTTTTAGACCTTTAATTCAGCCGTGAAACCCACTATCATTCACGTTGTTCTTGCTCTTGCGGTTTCATCAGACTGGTTGATTCATCAATTGGATTTTAATAATGCCTTTTTAAGCGGTCTCCTCTCTGAAGATGTTTATATGACATAACCTCTAGATTTTGAAGACTCCTCTTATCCTCAGCATGTTTGTAAGCTTGATCGAGCCTTATACAGTCTCAAGCAGGCTCCGCATGCCTGGTACCAGGATCTCAGCTCTTATCTTCAGTCTCGTGGATTCCGTATCTCACTCTGATGCTTCCTTATGTATTTTTCATGATCACGGTTTGGTTATTTATTTAGTAGTTTATGTTGATGATCATTGACAGGTCCTCAGTTGCCATTAAGCAGTTGATTCAGCTCCTCAGTATCACCTTTTCTATTAAAGATCTTAAGCGACTAAATTATTTTTTGGGTATTGAAGTTTATTATGCCTCCTCAGGTCTTTTTCTCTGTCAGCATACATATGCACTTACATTACTTCATCGTGCCTAGTTGAACTTTTTGCAATGGTGTTTCTAAAATGATATTTTCAACTAAAGTTTTGGAAAATCAACAACCAAATATAAAAACCAACTTTTCACTTTCGTGGCGAGTACGGGTCGAATCCACAGGGAATGGGATAATATTCATAATTATCTAAAAAAAATCAATTTATTAATATTGCAAATGTTGATAATGAAATCAAAACATCTATAATTAGTTTACACACTTAGAATAAATTAAAAATTAACTAAGACAAATCCAAAAATAGGTTGATACAGCCTTCTCCAGATCGCAGGGGTATTTTTGTCTTTTCACCAGTTTCACTTTCTCACGCTTGATGAACTTAACCTTTTAACCTGTAGTAAACTTATCAACCTAAAACATAGAAAATAAAAAATTAGTAAACAATTACAACAGTTAATTCTAAATTACAACTAAAACTAATTCTAAAAAAAAAATAACTACTAAAAATTAAATTGCAATTAAAATGAAAATTAACTAAAATGAAATATCTACTTAAACTAATTAATTATATTAAACCTAACTAAACTATTACTATAATTAAACTAACTAATATACAGAAAATTATAGTAAATTACTAAAAACTATGTAATTTGCTAAATGATTGTTTTGCCCTCGGTGTAGTGCATAAGTCATTTTCTGATAGGTTCTCACAAATAGAGAGTTTGAAAACCCAACTGGAGTCTGAATAAGATGATTTTTATTTTGTTCTATTCCTGACATGTGCAAAAATCTGACAAATTTTATGGATATCAAAAATTCATCCGGGAGCTCTGGATATAAATGTTTCAAGTTCGAAAAAATTCTCAAAACAGGCCTGTCCCAAAATTTGAAATTTTGAAAAACTGGTTTTTGAAAAATGTTAAAAAATCTGACCAGATCAACTTTGATTGAGCTGATTTTTGGTCTGTAGACAGTCAACGCACCACTGAAGAGAATAAAAGTGTTTTTTCAGAAAAACTCAATGAAAATTCACATAAAATGATGACTGCTACAGACTGCAAAATCCGGTTTGAAACTTCAATGCCCTATTCACATAACATCATTCAATTTATGCACTATTGATTTAAGATACATGCAATAACAGACTAATCAGTTATGATGCTCTGCTAAAACATAAGAAATTGAATTTAATTACATTAAAGAAATTAAATCTAACAATAAAACCTAAATTACCTTATGAAACAACAAATTACTGTTAAGACAACAAGTAAATGCAATAACTAAGCTCACTAACAAGTAAACTAAGGCTATTGTTAACACTCTACTATGTCAGTTGCCCCTTATGTGAGATATCCTTAAAACATAAAAGAATACAACCCATGAAATAACAATATGAATATAGGCAACTTACCTAACTAAACAAGCTTAACTTAATATAAATGCAAACTAGGGTGAGTCGTCCCCTATATGGAACTTAGTCACATTAAAAAAAACAAAAATAAAAACAGAATAAGTATTTCTAAATGACAAACTAACCTAACTGATGTGCACTACTGATTAATAAATACATGCAATAAAGGAAAATGCTTAAGTTAGACTTAGCTATTTAGGAAATACAAAAAGCACATATACTAAACTATAATACTAAGAATTTAGGCAATTCGTATGGAATTGAAGTGGGCCCCATATATCCTACCTTAAACAAAATCTCAGACCTTTCAAAGTCAAAAATGCTAGCTCTGGAGGGCCCACACATTTTTGACTAAATTTTAAAAATTAAGAGAATATCTCCTCCCTTTAAGTCAAGTGCCTTCAAAATTTAAACTACATATTTGAAAAATTAATGCACTTACTTAAAATGCAAGGGGAGGATCTCTTCAAGGTTGGCGTATTTAAAGAGCCCCAACACTTTCCAAATGAAGCCCCACAAAATTTGGAATCCCACTTAAATACCAAAATTTGCCCAATGCTTGAATTTCCAAAAATGCCCTCTATTTAAATTTTGAATTCTAAAAATTACATTAACTAAACAGTTATCATTGCAAAATTTTACTTTTGCAAGCCAAAATGACCTTTGAAGAAGATTTTGAAAATAACCCGCCTCCATTTTAAAATGCAGGATAATTGTAAAGAATAAGACTCGCCTGTCAGTAGGAGGTTCAACCGTTCCTGACGCCATAACCAGGGGTAATCAAACCAAGGATCAATCATGTGCTTTACTTTGCTCAACTTATCTAAATCAATATTTTATTCCTAAATGCGCAAAGAATCAGGCATGTGCTATGAATTTTTGAAAATGCAGATTGAAAACATGGTGTATGCTTCGAATATTTGAAATACTTGGAAAAGAGAACACCTTGAAAATCGTGAATCACATTTGAGAAATATTTCTGAAGAAAAGGAGAATCAATTTATGAAGAAAAGATCTTTTTGAGAAAATTGAATTCTAAGAAAACTTTGGAGATTTTTTAGAAAATCGATTTTTCTGAGTTCTGAACCCTTGAATTGATCAAAAGGATGGGCGTGTAGCCCTGTGAAATCTTTTCATAATACATTCTAAACCTAGATGATGTATGAATGAAATTTGAGAAAATATTTTTTAGGGAATTTTGAGAAATCATTGATAAAAGGAGTTTTTGTGCCTTATAAAACTTAGATGAAATAGATTCAGCACATATCCCTGACTATGGCCATGAATATGCATTGAATAATATCTTATTTGGTTCTAAAAGGGGGAAATACTTGGAAAACTTTGAAAACATGCAATGGTTTTTGAAGATAGCCTAAGAGTGTAGGTTGTTCGTGGCTTAAAAGAAGATGATAAATCTTGATATTATTCGTATTCTGACTATGACCACAAATACAAATTCAATCGAGTTTATTAATACCTTAGAAGCGAGTGCACATGCCATTCATGTAGACCATTGTGAGTTTGAATATGCATGAATCATCATTTGTCATATGAATCATATTATAAAAAAATAAACTATATGCAATGTACCCCTAATCTAAGCAGGAAAATTAAATTCTTATTCCAATATTTACATTTTACATCAATAATAAATTGAGAAATAAGAAAGAAAAATAAAGAAAATATAATTTTGAGTGTCCCTGCAAAATAAGCAAACTCATTAGTGGACAAATGTTGGCTTTTCAAGATTTATCCAACAATATCTAAAATTAAGGGATTTATCCAGATATAAGACTTTTTTATGTTTTCTTGAAATAAACATAATAAAGGATGATGCAGAATTGAATAAATAATAAAAATAAACAACTTTGAAATTTGAAATTTGAAATTTTAAGAAAAATGGCCAAAATGCCCCTAAAAACAAGATTATGGCCTTGAAATCAAGATTTTCAGAAAAGATTTTTGTAAAACTTTTATGTCAGAGATCAAATGGATTCAAATCAACACTGAATCGGGTGTGGAGCACCCTAGCACAATTATGAATATGATAAAACCCTAAAAATATAAAACTTTTTATGAAAAACTCAGAATATCATAAAAATATTATTTTTTGCTCATGTTTCAGTTAAATCGGGACTCTACGGACATCCTGTTTTCATGATTTGACCAAATAATGCATTAAATAAATTTCAAAATTGATAAAAATTGACATAAACACTTCTAATACACCTAAAATTAAAGTGCAATAAAAAAACATATTTTTTTTATTATTTTGATATGAAAATTAAATAAAGGTCTAAAAATATGTGATTTTGCCTGCGAGCACGTACCTATCACAGTGTCAGACCTGAATCAGACATCAAACAGTAATAAAAAACTATAAAATCTCACATGAAGAAACTAGACATCTGGACAAAAATATTCTTTTTTACATATCAGAAAAAGAATCTTCGGTTAGGGAGATATCATTCTGGCAATATACGTTTGATTCTGACGAATATTTAACGGCTTCATAAAAGACAGTTCTGATTTTGGCTCAATTAAAAATATCAAACAAATATCAAAAATTATAAAAATCACATTGACAAAACTAGACATGTTTTTAAATCTGTGTCATCTTACGGAGCAGAAAAATAATCTTTGGTTAGGGAGATACTATCCACGCAAGTTGACCTAAGGCTTAAATAATGCATAACGGTCTCTAAGAAATAAATTATGATTTTTGACAGATTAAAAATAGCAAATGACTATAGAAAAATTTAAAATTTTCACAGAATATAATAGACATTCTGACAAACACATTGCTTATTACGGATCATTGATTGGATCTCCTATGAGGGAGATATCACCTCGACAATTAATCCCTGATTCCATATAGCATTTTTACGGTACAAGAATCAGAGTTTGGTTTCTGATTTTTTTAGCAGAGTTAAAGAACCCCAAATAATCCAAAAATTTTATTGAAAGTCACTGACACATGTATAATTCAACCCAAAAAAAAAACAAGTTTTTCTAACAAAAATAAACTGACAAAATAAATACATTAACAGATAGATAGAATCACAAATAATGAATCTAAAACACTAGAATGAAATAACATGGATTATTTGTACTAAAAATATAAAAAAATGTGTAAATAATGCAATAAATCATTATTTGATGCTTAAACAACTAAAATACATATGAATATGATGAAATAAACAAAAAAATTTAGGGAATCACTGTTAAAAATTTGATTTATCCATTAAAAGAGGGATTCGACCTATAGAAAGGTTGAATCTCGATCTTTTTCGGGCATTTAACATAATAAATGTATTTCTAACGAATCCAACAGATCAAAACCATAAAAAAACACATGGATGATCAGTAGATCATTATCTTGATTCATGGAGCATGAGGCTTGAACGAAAAAAATAAAAAGAACTCATGCATAGGGGGGCGGCAATGGTTATTTTAATAAAAAAATAAAAAAAAAACAATAAAAGAAAGGAAGAACTTACCTTAGGCAGCAATGGAGGAGAGCTTGAAGGAGGAGAGTGAGCCACGATTTTTGAGAGAGAGAGGATGAGAAAAGCATGTGGGGGTCAACCAAGAGGTCCCCAATTTATGGTTTTTCAAAACCCTTTTGATTAGAGTTTTGTTTTTTCAGAACTTTTCTAATTAATCCAATTAAAGGGGGGGTGGTTTTCCTTGGGAATCCTATCCTAACTAAACCCTAATTAACCTAATTGAGTCCTAATCAGCATAAAACAAATCCAAATATGGTGCCCCCTACTGTGGGCCCACATTTTTTTTAAAAGCCTGAATTTCAAGATTTAAAAACAAGGTTTTAAAACGTGAAAATAAAGGTTTGGTTTTAAAATCGATTTTGATCTTTTTGAAATTCTAATTTGATTAAGACACTAACCAAACTTCAACTAACCTAGACTCTTTCAAATGTGGCTCCACCTACTCTGGGCCCCATTTGAGTTTTCAAAAAATGATTTTTAAAGTTTGAAAATAAAGGGGTTAAAAACAAGATTTTTCAAAAAGGGTTTACAACAAAAGGTAAAAATCAAAATTCTAAATCCTCTAGAGTCCTAGATGAATTAAAAATCTCTCAAATGTGGCACCAGGTATGTGGTTGCTGCTTCTGAGTTTTTGAAGAGGTTAAAAAAAAGTTTTAAAACTGATGGGAATAAAAGCTAAGGATAAACTTCAAGAAAATTAGAGTCATAAACCAACTGAAACCCCTGGCTAGAGTCCTAAAATTTTGAAACTCTTAAATTTTGGTTTTTGAAAGACAAACGAAGAGATTTTAAAAGTTCTTCTCAAATATTAGTAAAAATGAACGAAAAGGTGAGATCAAGGTTAGAGTCCTAATCAACTGGGACTCTGGAATAGAGTCCTAAAATTTTGAAACTCTTAGAACTGGATTTGTTTTCGAAAAACAAGTAAAATAAGAGTAAAGAAATGAAATTAGAGTAGAGTTCTGACCCGACTGAAACTTTGGGGCAGAGTCCTAAAATTTCGAAACTCTACAATAAAGTCCAGAAATTTTGAAATTTGATTTTTTGAAAGATAAATGAAGAAATCTTTGAAAAAAAAATCTCAAAAATGAAGTCAGAGTTAGAATCCTAATCCAACTGAAACTTTGAAATAAAGTCCTGATCCGACTAAAACTCTAAAATTTTGACTTCTTTCAAAAGATTTTGAAAGATTTTCTCGAAAACAGGTAAAAAGAGAAATGAAAGGTAGAGTCCTATGTTACGACAATGAAGCCATACATGATACTTCAAGTACAAAGTTTTGATGATGAGCAAGTGGAATCAACTGCATTTCAGCTAAGGCTATGAAGAAATTGAAGAATTCGATAAAGAATCTTTGAAGACTAGTGTGCAAATGTTTAATTCATTAAAAGTCTTAGATTCTTGTAAGAGCCTTACTTAGAGTGCATATTTAGGTTGCATTTCACCTTAAAAATCTTTAGAAAAACTTTTCTAAAAGAAACACTTTTGAAAATCTTTTTAGAAAACTCTCTTCTTAAATTTTCATGTTTATTAGTCGACCAATAGACTTACCAGTCGACTAATCCTTTCGCGCCATATTTTCTAAAAAGTCATTCTTGTCAAATTAGTCGACCGAAGATTTTATCAGTCGACTGGACAGAATGCCTGTTTTCTGGAAAATTAGCAGCAGTCGACTAATGGTTTTATCAGTCGACTGAACAGAACATGTGTTTTCTGAAAATTTAGCAGCAGTCGACTAATGCTTTTTATCAGTCGACCGAACAGAATGTTTGTTTTTCAGAAGTTTTTAGCAGCAGTCGACTAAAAGGTTTTTCAGTCTACTGATGATATTATCAGTCGACTAACTTTTCTCAAGTCGACT
Organism: Nuphar pumila; assembly: GCF_984573655.1. Lineage (NCBI taxonomy): Eukaryota > Viridiplantae > Streptophyta > Magnoliopsida > Nymphaeales > Nymphaeaceae > Nuphar > Nuphar pumila. The sequence continues at coordinate 48,140,044 of NC_143250.1, forward strand.
AAGTTTCAAAAGTTCAGATTTTCAAACAGCTCGATTAACAGATCAGTCGACCGACGATAACTGTCAGTCTACTAATAACTAACTATTAGTCGACTAACTGATGTTTCAGTCGACTAATTTTGCCGTTTTCCTGAAACTTCAAAAACGCGTGTCTTTTCATTTTTCAAACGTTTTGATCGTTCGAAATTGACTGTTTTGACACCCTTTCATACTCTCAATGTATGAAATCTTTTAACCATAAATATGAGTGCATTTTACACTAAAAAAGACAGAGAAACAATCAAACTCAATAGAATTATATTGAATTACTTCTTGCTTTTCACTCCTATTCATTCAAGTATTTGTTTTCTCACTCACGTGATATTTTCACTTCCGTTTTTTCACTCAAATCACTTTGAGAGATAGTGAATTCGTGAGTAGAGTGTTTCAACAACCTCAAAAGCCAATTGCATCTCATTTGCATTCAAAAGGAAGGCTCATAGGTTGTATTGTAAGTTGTTATTTCTTTTCTGTAAAAAGAAGGACTCCTTGGTGTAAAAGAGTTGTTTGCTTTCAGTAGGATTGTTACTGAAAGTGGGACCGATTATGGTCTGTGTGATCTTGTAGTTAACAAGGTTGATAGTGGATAATCTCAAGCGGGTTTTGCTTGGGGACTGGATGTAGGTCGGGATAGACCGAACCAGGATAAAATCTTGTGTTCTTTGTGTGTTTGCTTTGAGATTTGCAAAATCATTCAATATTTCGCAGAAATTTTTAAAAGCACTATTCACCTCCCCTCTAGTGCTCGTTGCCTCGATCCTAGTGCACTTGCATTTGTTATCAAAGCACAGGTTTGCTATTACTTTGATTTGACCATCATCTAGCATGGCAACTACAACATCTCAGCACAAAGAAGGAAGCTCCTCTGTTCGTCCTCCTCTCTTCGACGGAACAAACTATGGATACTGGAAAGTAAGAATGACAATATTCCTGCAATCCATGGATCTCGATATCTGGAGAGTTGTTTCAAAAAAGTACCAAACTCCATCAACTGATTTCAGCCGATGGACCGATGAAGAAAAGAAGACTGCTTCACTTAATGCCAAGGCAATGAATGCATTATATTATGGCGTTGACAAGGTAGAATTCAATCGCATCTCTCAATGCTCTACAGCTAATGAAATCTGGCATACTCTTCTTGTGACACACGAAGGTACGTCAAAGGTAAAGGAATCTAAAATTGCTTCTTTAGTTCATAAATTTGAATTGTTCAAAATGAAGCAAAATGAATCTATATCGGACATGGTAACTAGAATGACCGATATAACTAACACTTTGAAATCCTTTGGAAAAGAATATTCACAAGTGGATTTAGTTAGAAAGATTCTAAGGTGTTTAACTCCTGAATGGGAGAGAAAAACAACTGCTATTGAAGAAGCAAATGATCTCGATACTCTCACTCTTGAAGACTTAGTTGGTAACCTAATGGCATATGAGGTCCAACTTCAAGACAGACAAGAAGAAGAGCCTAAAAAGAAATCTCTTGCTTTTAAGGCTACTTCTGACTCAGAAAATTCTGAAGAAGATGAAGATATTGCCCTCATCACAAGGCAATTCAGAAGATTCATCAAAAAGGGAAGATTTCAAAGAAAGGTAAAGAAAGCAGATTCTTTCATTCCCAATGAAGTAAAGTGCTTTAACTGCATAAAGGCAGGACATATCAAGAAAGATTGTCATCTTCTCAAAATCAAGCCCAAGGACCAATTCAAGAAGAAAAAGGCATTTCAAGCATGTTGGGATGATAGTGACTCCTCTTCCGATGAAGAATCAAATGAAGAAGTCGCCAACATGTGTTTTATAGCACAAGAAGATTCGGTAAGTCAATTTGACTATGATGAGTTATTTGAAGCATTTAATGATTTATATGCTAAATTTAAGAGTCTTAGTTCTAAAAATAAAGAGTTAAAAACTGAAAATTTAACTCTTGACTCTCAAAATAAAGTGTTACTTCAAGAAATAGAAGATCTCAAGAAGGAAAATTCTTGCCAAGCACTTGAGATAAAAGAAATTAGAGTTAGAACCAATCTCTTACAAAATAAAATATTTAGTCTTAAAGAAAAGTCAAAAGATCTTCTTTCTATAGTGACCAAATTCACAAATGGTCAAGAGAATCTAGAAAAACTTCTTGGTTCTCAAAGATGCTCGGTTAATAAAACCGGATTGGGATATAGCTTCTTTGATACTCAAAATAGACCAAACCTTGTGGTGAAAAATCAAAGACAACCTTTTGTTCATAAAACTAAACTTTCTAGTTCTAATAGAAATGCATCTAGAAATGATTATTCCAGAAATGTTTATTCTAAATACTTTTATAGAAAGAATATTTATTATCAAAGGAAACCAAAATCCAAATGGATATGGGTTCCTAAGACTAACTCTCATGGACCCGAAAATAGAAAGGGGTCAAATGCTCTGTTTTCTGATTTTGTTGTAGGTACACAACATAAGGAGCAAATGGATATTGGACAGCGGCTGTTCCAAACATATGACTGGAAGGCCGGAGTTATTTTCCACCCTCCAAAATAAGGATGGAGGAACTGTGACCTTTGGTGACAATAACAAGGGAAAAGTGATAGGTATTGGTAATATCGGTAATCCAAAATTTTCCTTGATAGAAAATGTTCTTTTAGTAGATGGTTTAATGCATAATTTAATATCTATCAGTTAATTATGTGATAAAGGTTTTCATGTCTCTTTTAAAAATGATTTATGCTTAATTTCTGATTTTCAATCTAAAAAGATCATTTTTAAAGGTAAAAGAAGAAACAATGTGTATGAACTATATCTAGATGAATTACCCTCTTTTAATGAAAAATGTCTTATTGTTTCAAATGAAATTCAATGGTTATGGCACAAGAGACTTGGACATGTTAACTTTAAAATTATTTCAAAATTATCCAAGAATGATCTTGTAAGAGGCCTACCTAGAATACCATATAAAAAGGATCACTTATGTGATGCTTGTCAAAGGGGTAAACAAATCAAGAGTTCTTTTAAAGCAAAAGATATAGTTTCAACAAAACGTCCTCTTGAACTTTTACATTTAGATCTATTTGGACCATCTAGAATTCAAAGTTTGAATGGTAGCAAGTATGCTTTTGTTATAGTAGATGATTATTCTCGGTTTACATGGGTGATTTTTCTAAAAAGCAAAAATGATGCTTTTTCAGAATTTTCTAAACTTTGTAGAAGAATTACAAATGAAAAATCTACATCTATTATTAAAATTCGTAGTGATCATGGTGGTGAATTTGAAAATGAATCTTTTCTAAAGTTTTGTGATTTACATGGTATATCTCACAACTTTGCTTTTCCTAGAGCGGCTCCACAAAATGGAGTTGTTGAAAGAAAGAATAGAACTTTGCAAGAATGTGCTAGAACCATGCTTCAAGATAAAAATTTACCAAAATACTTTTGGGCTGAAGCAATTAATACAGCATGTTATGTCTTAAATCGTGTTCTTATTCGACCAATTTTACTTAAAACATGTTTTGAATTGTATTATGATCGTATACCAAAGATCTCATATTTCAAAATTTTTGGTAGTAAATGTTTCTTGTTAAATACCAAAGATAATCTTGATAAGTTTGATTCAAAATCAGATGAATCAATATTTCTTGGATATTCTTCTAGAAGTAAAGCATATCGTATTTTCAATAAAAGAACATCTTGTATTGAAGAATCTTTACATGTTGCATTTGATGAGAATTGTGAGCAGGTTATACCTCTAAGCGAAGAAGAAGAAGCAATACTTCAAGAAGAACCCTTGATAGAAAGTACTTCTCAAGAAAATATTCCTCTTCAACCGGTTTGGAAAGAAGTTCCTAATCATCCACATGAACAAGTTATTGGTGAAATAAAGAGTGGTGTCCAAACTAGAAGGCAATTAGAAAAATATATTGCAAATGTTGCTTTCATATCTAAATTAGAACCAAAGAATATCAATGAGGCATGTGATGATGAATTTTGGCTTTTAGCCATGTCTGAAGAACTTAATCAATTTACTAGGAATGATGTTTGGGATCTAGTTGATAGACCAAAGGATCATCCAGTAATTGGAACAAGATGGGTCTTCCGAAATAAGCTGGATGAAAATGGTGAAGTCATTCGTAACAAAGCAAGGCTAGTGGCACAAGGTTATAATCAAGAAGAAGGCATAGATTTTGATGAAACCTATGCACCAGTGGATCGATTAGAGTCAATTCGAATGATGCTTGCTTTTGCTAGTTACATGAACTTCAAGTTATATCAAATTGATGTTAAGAGTGCATTCTTAAATGGACACATCAATGAAGAAGTTTATGTAGAGCAACCTCCAGGCTTTGAAAATGAGAAATATCCAGAAAAAGTCTACAAATTGAAAAGAGTTTTATATGGACTCAAACAAGCACCAAGAGCGTGGTATGAAAGACTACGAAATTTTCTAGAACAATCTGGTTTTTTCATTGGTCGGGTAGACTCCACTTTATTTATTAAAAATCTTAATTTAGATATTCTTATTGTACAAATTTATGTTGATGACATAATATTTGGTTCTACTAATGATTCTCTCTGTAAAGAATTTGATAAAGCTATGCAGGAAGAGTTTAAAATGAGCTTGATGGGCGAATTAAACTACTTCCTTGGACTTCAAATAAAGCAAACTGAAGAAGGAATCTTCATCAATCAGGCTAAGTATACAAAAGAACTTCTCAAGAGATTTGGGATGGACTCATCGAAATCAAGAAGGAATCCTATGAGTACAACTACTTCTCTTGATAAAGATGAAAATGGTAAAAGTGTAGATACTAAGCTCTACAGAGGTATGATTGGATCTCTATTATACTTCACTGCTAGTCGACCTGATATTATGTTTAGTGTTTGTATGTGTGCAAGATTTCAAGCTAATCCAAAGGAATCTCATTTAACTGCAGTAAAACAAATTCTTCATTATTTGAAAGATACTTCAGATTTCGGCTTGTTTTACCCAAAATCATCTTCCTTTGATTTAGTTTCATATAGTGATGCAGATTTTGCAGGAAGTAAATCTGATTGCAAGAGTACTAGTGGAACTTGTCATTTCTTAGGAAATTTCTTAGTCTCTTGGTTTAGTAAAAAGCAAAATTCAGTATCACTTTCAACAACTGAAGCAGAATATATAGCTGCTAGTTTAGCATGTTCACAAGTACTTTGGATGAAACAGACCTTAAAAGATTTTGGTTTGAATTACTCCACAACAACTATTTATTGTGATAACACTAGTGCTATAAATCTTTCGAAAAATCCTATTCAGCACTCAAGAACTAAGCATATTGAAGTTAGACATCACTTTTTAAGAGATCATGTGTTAAAAGGAGATATTTCGTTAAATTTTATTTCCACTAAAGAACAACATGCCGATATCTTCACTAAACCTCTTAAAAATGAAGATTTTATGAGAATTAGGAGAGAACTAGGTATTTGCTTGTTTTTGGATTTATAAAAATGTTGTTTTTTTGAACAAAATCTCAAAATCGCACTATATTAGTCGACCGAAAAAATTATAGTCGACTGGTGTTTTATATTTTGGAATGTATCGCATCATATTAGTCGACCGATATATTTCTAGTCGACTGATGATATTTTTAGAATAAGTCGCACTTTTTAGTCGACCGATAAAGTTTTAGTCGACTAAATTTTTTTTTTTAATTTTTAAATGAAGGGACCCGACACCCCTTGGATTTTTTTTAAACCCGTTTTTTTTTAAAAAGAGGCATCGTTTCACTTCGTACCTTTTCATTTTTCTTAAAAACGAAACCCTTAAAAAAAATGAAAACCCCTCTTTCTCTTGCCTCTCTCTCTTCCGAAAAACCCTCGGAGTGTCGTTCGACTCCATCTTCGCCGGGATTTTCTTACCGTAACAGGGAGACGCCGGAACTCTCTTGCCGTGATAGTGCTTTGCCGGAATCCCCTTGTGGCCGACTTCTCCTCGCCGTTAGCCACCGCATCGTCCTTCGTTTTTGATCGCCGGAAAGCTTTTTCCGCTTGCCGGACGTCATTTGGAAGCCGACATTTTTTGGTAAATTTGTTTTTAACCATGCCTCGTACGAAGTCTGCATCTGCAAAAGGTTTAGGTTCTCCTCCTCCTACACCTACTTCAAGACATGGTTTTTCACTAAGATTACTTCGCAATCCTCTTCTCTATGATACTTTTGGATCAATTTCTGCACTACCTATTTTACCAGGCCGAAATGTTCTATTTCACTTGTTTTCTCGTTACAAAATAAGAGAATTATTTCCTGGTATTTCACATCTTTTTGATGCTTGTGCAAATACCCTTCACTATCCGTTTCTTATTCACTTGTTTTACACGAATTTACAAATGAATCATGAAACTGGAGTTTTGTCCTCTCTGGTTCGTGATGTTGAAATCGAGTTTGATTCAAAATTACTTGGAGAAATTCTTGAAATTCCACCTTCAGACACTTTTTTCAACACTATTGAATTGAATGATGAAAGAGTTTTTGAACAAATTCTTCTTCCACAAGCACCTCACTGCCCTCCTTTCAAAAATACTAATCTTCAAACTCGTGCACGCATTGCTGGACGAATCCTTGCCTACAATGTTCTACCCAAAACTGGTTCTTTTGATTATTATTCCATAGATCTATCTACGGCTCTTTGTGTTTTATTTGGAAATATTTCTGTCAACTGAGCCAATGTGTATTTTACAAACTTGTGGAAACAAAAACCATTTCTTCCTTATGGTTGTCTTTTAACCCGTATTTTTAGACATTTTAAAGTTCCTTTAACAAATGAAAAGTACATTGAGCAAAAAGAATTCTTTGATCAAACAATTTTTAAAAGAATGAAAATTAAATATCTGCCTCCCTTAAATGTTGATCAAACTGAACCATCTGATCCTAGTGAACCATCTATTTCTGAACCTTCACCTTCTGCGACACCTTCATCTCATGCAAAAAGAAAGAAATTTTCGACAAATCAAGACCATGATGAAGTTATGCAGAGACTAGAAGCTTTGGAGCTGCATCAACACACCTTTCGTGAAGATGTGACTCAACAACTTGCTTCAATTCAGAAGGATGTAACTGCCATTAAGGATTTGCTAAACTCTCTTTTCTGATCTTTGATCTTTGAAAAACTTACTTTATGGGTTGTAATATTTTTAAACTTGTAATCTCTATTTTGCTTATGCTATTTTTGCCCTTACTCTTTTTGATTCTGACAAAGGGGGAGAAAAAGATAAAGATAGCATTACATTTAAATTGCAGGAGATCTTGAGAAAAAGATGATAGCAATTACATTACAGGAGATCTTGCATGAGAAATGCAAAATTAAGAGAAAAAGAAAGCTTTGAATGAATGTATTTCTAAATACATGAAGAAATGATGAATGGAAATGCAAACCAATCAATATGTGATATATGTGCTTTAAATGTGCTAACTTTTAATGTTTTGCAGCATATTGATAGGGGGAGTAAAATCTCCATCTATGCATCTAAAAAGTTTCATCTTTGATTAAGTTTGTCATCATCAAAAAGGGGGAGATTGTTACGACAATGAAGCCATACATGATACTTCAAGTACAAGGTTTTGATGATGAGCAAGTGGAATCAACTGTATTTCAGCTAAGGCTATGAAGAAATTGAAGAATTCAGTGAAGAATCTTTGAAGACTAGTGTGCAAATGTTTAATTCATTAAAAGTCTTAGATTCTTGTAAGAGCCTTACTTAGAGTGCATATTTAGGTTGCATTTCACCTTAAAAATCTTTAGAAAAACTTTTCTAAAAGAAACACTTTTGAAAATCTTTTTAGAAAACTCTCTTCTTAAATTTTCATGTTTATTAGTCGACCAATAGACTTACCAGTCGACTAATCCTTTCGCGCCATATTTTCTAAAAAGTCATTCTTGTCAAATTAGTCGACCGAAAATTTTATCAGTCGACTGGACAGAATGTCTGTTTTCTGGAAAATTAGCAGCAGTCGACTAATGGTTTTATCAGTCGACTGAACAGAACATGTGTTTTCTGAAAATTTAGCAGCAGTCGACTAATGCTTTTTATCAGTCGACCGAACAGAATGTTTGTTTTTCAGAAGTTTTTAGCAGCAGTCGACTAAAAGGTTTTTCAGTCTACTGATGATATTATCAGTCGACTAACTTTTCTCAAGTCGACTAAGTTTCAAAAGTTCAGATTTTCAAACAGCTCGATTAACAGATCAGTCGACCGACGATAACTGTCAGTCTACTAATAACTAACTATTAGTCGACTAACTGATGTTTCAGTCGACTAATTTTGCCGTTTTCCTGAAACTTCAAAAACGCGTGTCTTTTCATTTTTCAAACGTTTTGATCGTTCGAAATTGACTGTTTTGACACCCTTTCATACTCTCAATGTATGGAATCTTTTAACCATAAATATGAGTGCATTTTACACTCAAAAAGACAGAGAAACAATCAAACTCAATAGAATTATATTGAATTACTTCTTGCTTTTCACTCCTATTCATTCAAGTATTTGTTTTCTCACTCACGTGATATTTTCACTTCAGTTTTTCACTCAAATCACTTTGAGAGATAGTGAATTCGTGAGTAGAGTGTTTCAACAACCTCAAAAGCCAATTGCATCTCATTTGCATTCAAAAGGAAGGCTCATAGGTTGTATTGTAAGTTGTTATTTCTTTTCTGTAAAAAGAAGGACTCCTTGGTGTAAAGGAGTTGTTTGCTTTCAGTAGGATTGTTACTGAAAGTGGGACCGATTATGGTCTGTGTGATCTTGTAGTTAACAAGGTTGATAGTGGATAATCTCAAGCGGGTTTTGCTTGGGGACTGGATGTAGGTCGGGATAGACCGAACCAGGATAAAATCTTGTGTTCTTTGTGTGTTTGCTTTGAGATTTGCAAAATCATTCAATATTTCGCAGAAATTTTTAAAAGCACTATTCACCCCCCCTCTAGTGCTCGTTGCCTCGATCCTAGTGCACTTTCATTTGGTATCAAAGCACAGGTTTGCTATTACTTTGATTTGACCATCATCTAGCATGGCAACTACAACATCTCAGCACAAAGAAGGAAGCTCCTCTGTTCGTCCTCCTCTCTTCGACGGAACAAACTATGGATACTGGAAAGTAAGAATGACAATATTCCTGCAATCCATGGATCTCGATATCTGGAGAGTTGTTTCAAAAAAGTACCAAACTCCATCAACTGATTTCAGCCGATGGACCGATGAAGAAAAGAAGACTGCTTCACTTAATGCCAAGGCAATGAATGCATTATATTATGGCGTTGACAAGGTAGAATTCAATCGCATCTCTCAATGCTCTACAGCTAATGAAATCTGGCATACTCTTCTTGTGACACACGAAGGTACGTCAAAGGTAAAGGAATCTAAAATTGCTTCTTTAGTTCATAAATTTGAATTGTTCAAAATGAAGCAAAATGAATCTATATCGGACATGGTAACTAGAATGACCGATATAACTAACACTTTGAAATCCTTTGGAAAAGAATATTCACAAGTGGATTTAGTTAGAAAGATTCTAAGGTGTTTAACTCCTGAATGGGAGAGAAAAACAACTGCTATTGAAGAAGCAAATGATCTCAATACTCTCACTCTTGAAGACTTAGTTGGTAACCTAATGGCATATGAGGTCCAACTTCAAGACAGACAAGAAGAAGAGCCTAAAAAGAAATCTCTTGCTTTTAAGGCTACTTCTGACTCAGAAAATTCTGAAGAAGATGAAGATATTGCCCTCATCACAAGGCAATTCAGAAGATTCATCAAAAAGGGAAGATTTCAAAGAAAGGTAAAGAAAGCAGATTCTTTCATTCCCAATGAAGTAAAGTGCTTTAACTGTATAAAGGCAGGACATATCAAGAAAGATTGTCCTCTTCTCAAAATCAAGCCCAAGGACCAATTCAAGAAGAAAAAGGCATTTCAAGCATGTTGGGATGATAGTGACTCCTCTTCCGATGAAGAATCAAATGAAGAAGTCGCCAACATGTGTTTTATAGCACAAGAAGATTCGGTAAGTCAATTTGACTATGATGAGTTATTTGAAGCATTTAATGATTTATATGCTAATTTTAAGAGTCTTAGTTCTAAAAATAAAGAGTTAAAAACTGAAAATTTAACTCTTGACTCTCAAAATAAAGTGTTACTTCAAGAAATAGAAGATCTCAAGAAGGAAAATTCTTGCCAAGCACTTGAGATAAAAGAAATTAGAGTTAGAACCAATCTCTTACAAAATGAAATATTTAGTCTTAAAGAAAAGTCAAAAGATCTTCTTTCTATAGTGACCAAATTTATAAATGGTCAAGAGAATCTAGAAAAACTTCTTGGTTCTCAAAGATGCTCGATTAATAAAACCGGATTGGGATATAGCTTCTTTGATACTCAAAATAGACCAAACCTTGTGGTGAAAAATCAAAGACAACCTTTTGTTCATAAAACTAAACTTTCTAGTTCTAATAGAAATGCATCTAGAAATGATTATTCCAGAAATGTTTATTCTAAATCCTTTTATAGAAAGAATATTTATTATCAAAGGAAACCAAAATCCAAATGGATATGGATTCCTAAGACTAACTCTCATGGACCCGAAAATAGAAAGGGGTCAAATGCTCTGTTTTCTGATTTTGTTGTAGGTACACAACATAAGTAGCAAATGGATATTGGACAGCGGCTGTTCCAAACATATGACTGGAAGGCCGGAGTTATTTTCCACCCTCCAAAATAAGGATGGAGGAACTGTCACCTTTGGTGACAATAACAAGGGAAAAGTGATAGGTATTGGTAATATTGGTAATCCAAAATTTCCCTTGATAGAAAATGTTCTTTTAGTAGATGGTTTAATGCATAATTTAATATCTATCAGTTAATTATGTGATAAAGGTTTTCATGTCTCTTTTAAAAATGATTTATGCTTAATTTCTGATTTTCAATCTAAAAAGATCATTTTTAAAGGTAAAAGAAGAAACAATGTGTATGAACTATATCTAGATGAATTACCCTCTTTTAATGAAAAATGTCTTATTATTTCAAATGAAATTCAATGGTTATGGCACAAGAGACTTGGACATGTTAACTTTAAAATTATTTCAAAATTATCCAAGAATGATCTTGTAAGAGGCCTACCTAGAATACCATATAAAAAGGATCACTTATGTGATGCTTGTCAAAGGGGTAAACAAATCAAGAGTTCTTTTAAAGCAAAAGATATAGTTTCAACAAAATGTCCTCTTGAACTTTTACATTTAGATCTATTTGGACCATCTAGAATTCAAAGTTTGAATGGTAGCAAGTATGCTTTTGTTATAGTAGATGATTATTCTCGGTTTACATGGGTGATTTTTCTAAAAAGCAAAAATGATGCTTTTTCAGAATTTTCTAAACTTTGTAGAAGAATTACAAATGAAAAATCTACATCTATTATTAAAATTCGTAGTGATCATGGTGGTGAATTTGAAAATGAATCTTTTCTAAAGTTTTGTGATTTACATGGTATATCTCACAACTTTGCTTTTCCTAGAGCGGCTCCACAAAATGGAGTTGTTGAAAGAAAGAATAGAACTTTGCAAGAATGTGCTAGAACCATGCTTCAAGATAAAAATTTACCAAAATACTTTTGGGCTGAAGCAATTAATACAGCATGTTATGTCTTAAATCGTGTTCTTATTCGACCAATTTTACTTAAAACATGTTTTGAATTGTATTATGATCGTATACCAAAGATCTCATATTTCAAAATTTTTGGTAGTAAATGTTTCTTGTTAAATACCAAAGATAATCTTGATAAGTTTGATTCAAAATCAGATGAATCAATATTTCTTGGATATTCTTCTAGAAGTAAAGCATATCGTATTTTCAATAAAAGAACATCTTGTATTGAAGAATCTTTACATGTTGCATTTGATGAGAATTGTGAGCAGGTTATACCTCTAAGCGAAGAAGAAGAAGCAATACTTCAAGAAGAACCCTTGATAGAAAGTACTTCTCAAGAAAATATTCCTCTTCAACCGGTTTGGAAAGAAGTTCCTAATCATCCACATGAACAAGTTATTGGTGAAATAAAGAGTGGTGTCCAAACTAGAAGGCAATTAGAAAAATATATTGCAAATGTTGCTTTCATATCTAAATTAGAACCAAAGAATATCAATGAGGCATGTGATGATGAATTTTGGCTTTTAGCCATGTCTGAAGAACTTAATCAATTTACTAGGAATGATGTTTGGGATCTAGTTGATAGATCAAAGGATCATCCAGTAATTGGAACAAGATGGGTCTTCCGAAATAAGCTGGATGAAAATGGTGAAGTCATTCGTAACAAAGCAAGGCTAGTGGCACAAGGTTATAATCAAGAAGAAGGCATAGATTTTGATGAAACCTATGCACCAGTGGATCGATTAGAGTCAATTCGAATGATGCTTGCTTTTGCTAGTTACATGAACTTCAAGTTATATCAAATTGATGTTAAGAGTGCATTCTTAAATGGACACATCAATGAAGAAGTTTATGTAGAGCAACCTCCAGGCTTTGAAAATGAGAAATATCCAGAAAAAGTCTACAAATTGAAAAGAGTTTTATATGGACTCAAACAAGCACCAAGAGCGTGGTATGAAAGACTACGAAATTTTCTAGAACAATCTGGTTTTTTCATTGGTCGGGTAGACTCCACTTTATTTATTAAAAATCTTAATTTAGATATTCTTATTGTACAAATTTATGTTGATGACATAATATTTGGTTCTACTAATGATTCTCTCTGTAAAGAATTTGATAAAGCTATGCAGGAAGAGTTTAAAATGAGCTTGATGGGCGAATTAAACTACTTCCTTGGACTTCAAATAAAGCAAACTGAAGAAGGAATCTTCATCAATCAGGCTAAGTATACAAAAGAACTTCTCAAGAGATTTGGAATGGACTCATCGAAATCAAGAAGGAATCCTATGAGTACAACTACTTCTCTTGATAAAGATGAAAATGGTAAAAGTGTAGATACTAAGCTCTACAGAGGTATGATCGGATCTCTATTATACTTCACTGCTAGTCGACCTGATATTATGTTTAGTGTTTGTATGTGTGCAAGATTTCAAGCTAATCCAAAGGAATCTCATTTAACTGCAGTAAAACAAATTCTTCGTTATTTGAAAGATACTTCAGATTTCGGTTTGTTTTACCCAAAATCATCTTCCTTTGATTTAGTTTCATATAGTGATGCAGATTTTGCAGGAAGTAAATCTGATTGCAAGAGTACTAGTGGAACTTGTCATTTCTTAGGAAATTTCTTAGTCTCTTGGTTTAGTAAAAAGCAAAATTCAGTATCACTTTCAACAACTGAAGCAGAATATATAGCGGCTAGTTTAGCATGTTCACAAGTACTTTGGATGAAACAGACCTTAAAAGATTTTGGTTTGAATTACTCCACAACAACTATTTATTGTGATAACACTAGTGCTATAAATCTTTCGAAAAATCCTATTCAGCACTCAAGAACTAAGCATATTGAAGTTAGACATCACTTTTTAAGAGATCATGTGTTAAAAGGAGATATTTCGTTAAATTTTATTTCCACTAAAGAACAACATGCCGATATCTTCACTAAACCTCTTAAAAATGAAGATTTTATGAGAATTAGGAGAGAACTAGGTATTTGCTTGTTTTTGGATTTATAAAAATGTTGTTTTTTTGAACAAAATCTCAAAATCGCACTATATTAGTCGACCGAAAAAATTATAGTCGACTGGTGTTTTATATTTTGGAATGTATCGCATCATATTAGTCGACCGATATATTTCTAGTCGACTGATGATATTTTTAGAATAAGTCACACTTTTTAGTCGACCGATAAAGTTTTAGTCGACTAAATTTTTTTTTTTAATTTTTAAATGAAGGGACCCGACACCCCTTGGATTTTTTTTAAACCCGTTTTTTTTTAAAAAGAGGCATCGTTTCACTTCGTACCTTTTCATTTTTCTTAAAAACGAAACCCTTAAAAAAAATGAAAACCCCTCTTTCTCTTGCCTCTCTCTCTTCCGAAAAACCCTCGGAGTGTCGTTCGACTCCATCTTCGCCGGGATTTTCTTACCGTAACAGGGAGACGCCGGAACTCTCTTGCCGTGATAGTGCTTTGCCGGAATCCCCTTGTGGCCGACTTCTCCTCGCCGTTAGCCACCGCATCGTCCTTCGTTTTTTATCGCCGGAAAGCTTTTTCCGCTTGCCGGACGTCATTTGGAAGCCGACATTTTTTGGTAAATTTGTTTTTAACCATGCCTCGTACGAAGTCTGCATCTGCAAAAGGTTTAGGTTCTCCTCCTCCTACACCTACTTCAAGACATGGTTTTTCACTAAGATTACTTCGCAATCCTCTTCTCTATGATACTTTTGGATCAATTTCTGCACTACCTATTTTACCAGGCCGAAATGTTCTATTTCACTTGTTTTCTCGTTACAAAATAAGAGAATTATTTCCTGGTATTTCACACCTTTTTGATGCTTGTGCAAATACCCTTCACTATCCGTTTCTTATTCACTTGTTTTACACGAATTTACAAATGAATCATGAAACTGGAGTTTTGTCCTCTCTGGTTCGTGATGTTGAAATCGAGTTTGATTCAAAATTACTTGGAGAAATTCTTGAAATTCCACCTTCAGACACTCTTTTCAACACTATTGAATTGAATGATGAAAGAGTTTTTGAACAAATTCTTCTTCCACAAGCACCTCACTGCCCTCCTTTCAAAAATACTAATCTTCAAACTCGTGCACGCATTGCTGGACGAATCCTTGCCTACAATGTTCTACCCAAAACTGGTTCTTTTGATTATTATTCCATAGATCTATCTACGGCTCTTTGTGTTTTATTTGGAAATATTTCTGTCAACTGGGCCAATGTGTATTTTACAAACTTGTGGAAACAAAAACCATTTCTTCCTTATGGTTGTCTTTTAACCCGTATTTTTAGACATTTTAAAGTTCCTTTAACAAATGAAAAGTACATTGAGCAAAAAGAATTCTTTGATCAAACAATTTTTAAAAGAATGAAAATTAAATATCTGCCTCCCTTAAATGTTGATCAAACTGAACCATCTGATCCTAGTGAACCATCTATTTCTGAACCTTCACCTTCTGCGACACCTTCATCTCATGCAAAAAGAAAGAAATTTTCGACAAATCAAGACCATGATGAAGTTATGCAGAGACTAGAAGCTTTGGAGCTGCATCAACACACCTTTCGTGAAGATGTGACTCAACAACTTGCTTCAATTCAGAAGGATGTAACTGTCATTAAGGATTTGCTAAACTCTCTTTTCTGATCTTTGATCTTTGAAAAACTTACTTTATGGGTTGTAATATTTTTAAACTTGTAATCTCTATTTTGCTTATGCTATTTTTGCCCTTACTCTTTTTGATTCTGACAAAGGGGGAGAAAAAGATAAAGATAGCATTACATTTAAATTGCAGGAGATCTTGAGAAAAAGATGATAGCAATTACATTACAGGAGATCTTGCATGAGAAATGCAAAAATAAGAGAAAAAGAAAGCTTTGAATGAATGTATTTCTAAATACATGAAGAAATGATGAATGGAAATGCAAACCAATCAATATGTGATATATGTGCTTTAAATGTGCTAACTTTTAATGTTTTGCAGCATATTGATAGGGGGAGTAAAATCTCCATCTATGCATCTAAAAAGTTTCATCTTTGATTAAGTTTGTCATCATCAAAAAGGGGGAGATTGTTACGACAATGAAGCCATACATGATACTTCAAGTACAAGGTTTTGATGATGAGCAAGTGGAATCAACTGCATTTCAGCTAAGGCTATGAAGAAATTGAAGAATTCAGTGAAGAATCTTTGAAGACTAGTGTGCAAATGTTTAATTCATTAAAAGTCTTAGATTCTTGTAAGAGCCTTACTTAGAGTGCATATTTAGGTTGCATTTCACCTTAAAAATCTTTAGAAAAACTTTTCTAAAAGAAACACTTTTGAAAATCTTTTTAGAAAACTCTCTTCTTAAATTTTCATGTTTATTAGTCGACCAATAGACTTACCAGTCGACTAATCCTTTCGCGCCATATTTTCTAAAAAGTCATTCTTGTCAAATTAGTCGACCGAAGATTTTATCAGTCGACTGGACAGAATGTCTGTTTTCTGGAAAATTAGCAGCAGTCGACTAATGGTTTTATCAGTCGACTGAACAGAACATGTGTTTTCTGAAAATTTAGCAGCAGTCGACTAATGCTTTTTATCAGTCGACCGAACAGAATGTTTGTTTTTCAGAAGTTTTTAGCAGCAGTCGACTAAAAGGTTTTTCAGTCTACTGATGATATTATCAGTCGACTAACTTTTCTCAAGTCGACTAAGTTTCAAAAGTTCAGATTTTCAAACAGCTCGATTAACAGATCAGTCGACCGACGATAACTGTCAGTCTACTAATAACTAACTATTAGTCGACTAACTGATGTTTCAGTCGACTAATTTTGCCGTTTTCCTGAAACTTCAAAAACGCGTGTCTTTTCATTTTTCAAACGTTTTGATCGTTCGAAATTGACTGTTTTGACACCCTTTCATACTCTCAATGTATGGAATCTTTTAACCATAAATATGAGTGCATTTTACACTCAAAAAGACAGAGAAACAATCAAACTCAATAGAATTATATTGAATTACTTCTTGCTTTTCACTCCTATTCATTCAAGTATTTGTTTTCTCACTCACGTGATATTTTCACTTCAGTTTTTCACTCAAATCACTTTGAGAGATAGTGAATTCGTGAGTAGAGTGTTTCAACAACCTCAAAAGCCAATTGCATCTCATTTGCATTCAAAAGGAAGGCTCATAGGTTGTATTGTAAGTTGTTATTTCTTTTCTGTAAAAAGAAGGACTCCTTGGTGTAAAGGAGTTGTTTGCTTTCAGTAGGATTGTTACTGAAAGTGGGACCGATTATGGTCTGTGTGATCTTGTAGTTAACAAGGTTGATAGTGGATAATCTCAAGCGGGTTTTGCTTGGGGACTGGATGTAGGTCGGGATAGACCGAACCAGGATAAAATCTTGTGTTCTTTGTGTGTTTGCTTTGAGATTTGCAAAATCATTCAATATTTCGCAGAAATTTTTAAAAGCACTATTCACCCCCCCTCTAGTGCTCGTTGCCTCGATCCTAGTGCACTTTCATTTGGTATCAAAGCACAGGTTTGCTATTACTTTGATTTGACCATCATCTAGCATGGCAACTACAACATCTCAGCACAAAGAAGGAAGCTCCTCTGTTCGTCCTCCTCTCTTCGACGGAACAAACTATGGATACTGGAAAGTAAGAATGACAATATTCCTGCAATCCATGGATCTCGATATCTGGAGAGTTGTTTCAAAAAAGTACCAAACTCCATCAACTGATTTCAGCCGATGGACCGATGAAGAAAAGAAGACTGCTTCACTTAATGCCAAGGCAATGAATGCATTATATTATGGCGTTGACAAGGTAGAATTCAATCGCATCTCTCAATGCTCTACAGCTAATGAAATCTGGCATACTCTTCTTGTGACACACGAAGGTACGTCAAAGGTAAAGGAATCTAAAATTGCTTCTTTAGTTCATAAATTTGAATTGTTCAAAATGAAGCAAAATGAATCTATATCGGACATGGTAACTAGAATGACCGATATAACTAACACTTTGAAATCCTTTGGAAAAGAATATTCACAAGTGGATTTAGTTAGAAAGATTCTAAGGTGTTTAACTCCTGAATGGGAGAGAAAAACAACTGCTATTGAAGAAGCAAATGATCTCAATACTCTCACTCTTGAAGACTTAGTTAGTAACCTAATGGCATATGAGGTCCAACTTCAAGACAGACAAGAAGAAGAGCCTAAAAAGAAATCTCTTGCTTTTAAGGCTACTTCTGACTCAGAAAATTCTGAAGAAGATGAAGATATTGCCCTCATCACAAGGCAATTCAGAAGATTCATCAAAAAGGGAAGATTTCAAAGAAAGGTAAAGAAAGCAGATTCTTTCATTCCCAATGAAGTAAAGTGTTTTAACTGCATAAAGGCAGGACATATCAAGAAAGATTGTCCTCTTCTCAAAATCAAGCCCAAGGACCAATTCAAGAAGAAAAAGGCATTTCAAGCATGTTGGGATGATAGTGACTCCTCTTCCGATGAAGAATCAAATGAAGAAGTCGCCAACATGTGTTTTATAGCACAAGAAGATTCGGTAAGTCAATTTGACTATGATGAGTTATTTGAAGCATTTAATGATTTATATGCTAAATTTAAGAGTCTTAGTTCTAAAAATAAAGAGTTAAAAACTGAAAATTTAACTCTTGACTCTCAAAATAAAGTGTTACTTCAAGAAATAGAAGATCTCAAGAAGGAAAATTCTTGCCAAGCACTTGAGATAAAAGAAATTAGAGTTAGAACCAATCTCTTACAAAATAAAATATTTAGTCTTAAAGAAAAGTCAAAAGATCTTCTTTCTATAGTGACCAAATTCACAAATGGTCAAGAGAATCTAGAAAAACTTCTTGGTTCTCAAAGATGCTCGGTTAATAAAACCGAATTGGGATATAGCTTCTTTGATACTCAAAATAGACCAAACCTTGTGGTGAAAAATCAAAGACAACCTTTTGTTCATAAAACTAAACTTTCTAGTTCTAATAGAAATACATCTAGAAATGATTATTCCAGAAATGTTTATTCTAAATCCTTTTATAGAAAGAATATTTATTATCAAAGGAAACCAAAATCCAAATGGATATGGATTCCTAAGACTAACTCTCATGGACCCGAAAATAGAAAGGGGTCAAATGCTCTGTTTTCTGATTTTGTTGTAGGTACACAACATAAGGAGCAAATGGATATTGGACAGCGGCTGTTCCAAACATATGACTGGAAGGCCGGAGTTATTTTCCACCCTCCAAAATAAGGATGGAGGAACTGTCACCTTTGGTGACAATAACAAGGGAAAAGTGATAGGTATTGGTAATATTGGTAATCCAAAATTTCCCTTGATAGAAAATGTTCTTTTAGTAGATGGTTTAATGCATAATTTAATATCTATCAGTTAATTATGTGATAAAGGTTTTCATGTCTCTTTTAAAAATGATTTATGCTTAATTTCTGATTTTCAATCTAAAAGGATCATTTTTAAAGGTAAAAGAAGAAACAATGTGTATGAACTATATCTAGATGAATTACCCTCTTTTAATGAAAAATGTCTTATTGTTTCAAATGAAATTCAATGGTTATGGCACAAGAGACTTGGACATGTTAACTTTAAAATTATTTCAAAATTATCCAAGAATGATCTTGTAAGAGGCCTACCTAGAATACCATATAAAAAGGATCACTTATGTGATGCTTGTCAAAGGGGTAAACAAATCAAGAGTTCTTTTAAAGCAAAAGATATAGTTTCAACAAAACGTCCTCTTGAACTTTTACATTTAGATCTATTTGGACCATCTAGAATTCAAAGTTTGAATGGTAGCAAGTATGCTTTTGTTATAGTAGATGATTATTCTCGGTTTACATGGGTGATTTTTCTAAAAAGCAAAAATGATGCTTTTTCAGAATTTTCTAAACTTTGTAGAAGAATTACAAATGAAAAATCTACATCTATTATTAAAATTCGTAGTGATCATGGTGGTGAATTTGAAAATGAATCTTTTCTAAAGTTTTGTGATTTACATGGTATATCTCACAACTTTGCTTTTCCTAGAGCGGCTCAACAAAATGGAGTTGTTGAAAGAAAGAATAGAACTTTGCAAGAATGTGCTAGAACCATGCTTCAAGATAAAAATTTACCAAAATACTTTTGGGCTGAAGCAATTAATACAGCATGTTATGTCTTAAATCGTGTTCTTATTCGACCAATTTTACTTAAAACATGTTTTGAATTGTATTATGATCGTATACCAAAGATCTCATATTTCAAAATTTTTGGTAGTAAATGTTTCTTGTTAAATACCAAAGATAATCTTGATAAGTTTGATTCAAAATCAGATGAATCAATATTTCTTGGATATTCTTCTAGAAGTAAAGCATATCGTATTTTCAATAAAAGAACATCTTGTATTGAAGAATCTTTACATGTTGCATTTGATGAGAATTGTGAGCAGGTTATACCTCTAAGCGAAGAAGAAGAAGCAATACTTCAAGAAGAACCCTTGATAGAAAGTACTTCTCAAGAAAATATTCCTCTTCAACCGGTTTGGAAAGAAGTTCCTAATCATCCACATGAACAAGTTATTGGTGAAATAAAGAGTGGTGTCCAAACTAGAAGGCAATTAGAAAAATATATTGCAAATGTTGCTTTCATATCTAAATTAGAACCAAAGAATATCAATGAGGCATGTGATGATGAATTTTGGCTTTTAGCCATGTCTGAAGAACTTAATCAATTTACTAGGAATGATGTTTGGGATCTAGTTGATAGACCAAAGGATCATCCAGTAATTGGAACAAGATGGGTCTTCCGAAATAAGCTGGATGAAAATGGTGAAGTCATTCGTAACAAAGCAAGGCTAGTGGCACAAGGTTATAATCAAGAAGAAGGCATAGATTTTGATGAAACTAATGCACCAGTGGATCGATTAGAGTCAATTCGAATGATGCTTGCTTTTGCTAGTTACATGAACTTCAAGTTATATCAAATTGATGTTAAGAGTGCATTCTTAAATGGACACATCAATGAAGAAGTTTATGTAGAGCAACCTCCAGGCTTTGAAAATGAGAAATATCCAGAAAAAGTCTACAAATTGAAAAGAGTTTTATATGGACTCAAACAAGCACCAAGAGCGTGGTATGAAAGACTACGAAATTTTCTAGAACAATCTGGTTTTTTCATTGGTCGGGTATACTCCACTTTATTTATTAAAAATCTTAATTTAGATATTCTTATTGTACAAATTTATGTTGATGACATAATATTTGGTTCTACTAATGATTCTCTCTGTAAAGAATTTGATAAAGCTATGCAGGAAGAGTTTGAAATGAGCTTGATGGGCGAATTAAACTACTTCCTTGGACTTCAAATAAAGCAAACTGAAGAAGGAATCTTCATCAATCAGGCTAAGTATACAAAAGAACTTCTCAAGAGATTTGGAATGGACTCATCGAAATCAAGAAGGAATCCTATGAGTACAACTACTTCTCTTGATAAAGATGAAAATGGTAAAAGTGTAGATACTAAGCTCTACAGAGGTATGATCGGATCTCTATTATACTTCACTGCTAGTCGACCTGATATTATGTTTAGTGTTTGTATGTGTGCAAGATTTCAAGCTAATCCAAAGGAATCTCATTTAACTGCAGTAAAACAAATTCTTCGTTATTTGAAAGATACTTCAGATTTCGGTTTGTTTTACCCAAAATCATCTTCCTTTGATTTAGTTTCATATAGTGATGCAGATTTTGCAGGAAGTAAATCTGATTGCAAGAGTACTAGTGGAACTTGTCATTTCTTAGGAAATTTCTTAGTCTCTTGGTTTAGTAAAAAGCAAAATTCAGTATCACTTTCAACAACTGAAGCAGAATATATAGCTGCTAGTTTAGCATGTTCACAAGTACTTTGGATGAAACAGACCTTAAAAGATTTTGGTTTGAATTACTCCACAACAACTATTTATTGTGATAACACTAGTGCTATAAATCTTTCGAAAAATCCTATTCAGCACTCAAGAACTAAGCATATTGAAGTTAGACATCACTTTTTAAGAGATCATGTGTTAAAAGGAGATATTTCGTTAAATTTTATTTCCACTAAAGAACAACATGCCGATATCTTCACTAAACCTCTTAAAAATGAAGATTTTATGAGAATTAGGAGAGAACTAGGTATTTGCTTGTTTTTGGATTTATAAAAATGTTGTTTTTTTGAACAAAATCTCAAAATCGCACTATATTAGTCGACCGAAAAAATTATAGTCGACTGGTGTTTTATATTTTGGAATGTATCGCATCATATTAGTCGACCGATATATTTCTAGTCGACTGATGATATTTTTAGAATAAGTCGCACTTTTTAGTCGACCGATAAAGTTTTAGTCGACTAAATTTTTTTTTTTAATTTTTAAATGAAGGGACCCGACACCCCTTGGATTTTTTTTAAACCCGTTTTTTTTTAAAAAGAGGCATCGTTTCACTTCGTACCTTTTCATTTTTCTTAAAAACGAAACCCTTAAAAAAAATGAAAACCCCTCTTTCTCTTGCCTCTCTCTCTTCCGAAAAACCCTCGGAGTGTCGTTCGACTCCATCTTCGCCGGGATTTTCTTACCGTAACAGGGAGACGCCGGAACTCTCTTGCCGTGATAGTGCTTTGCCGGAATCCCCTTGTGGCCGACTTCTCCTCGCCGTTAGCCACCGCATCGTCCTTCGTTTTTTATCGCCGGAAAGCTTTTTCCGCTTGCCGGACGTCATTTGGAAGCCGACATTTTTTGGTAAATTTGTTTTTAACCATGCCTCGTACGAAGTCTGCATCTGCAAAAGGTTTAGGTTCTCCTCCTCCTACACCTACTTCAAGACATGGTTTTTCACTAAGATTACTTCGCAATCCTCTTCTCTATGATACTTTTGGATCAATTTCTGCACTACCTATTTTACCAGGCCAAAATGTTCTATTTCACTTGTTTTCTCGTTACAAAATAAGAGAATTATTTCCTGGTATTTCACATCTTTTTGATGCTTGTGCAAATACCCTTCACTATCCGTTTCTTATTCACTTGTTTTACACGAATTTACAAATGAATCATGAAACTGGAGTTTTGTCCTCTCTGGTTCGTGATGTTGAAATCGAGTTTGATTCGAAATTACTTGGAGAAATTCTTGAAATTCCACCTTCAGACACTCTTTTCAACACTATTGAATTGAATGATGAAAGAGTTTTTGAACAAATTCTTCTTCCACAAGCACCTCACTGCCCTCCTATCAAAAATACTAATCTTCAAACTCGTGCACGCATTGCTGGACGAATCCTTGCCTACAATGTTCTACCCAAAACTGGTTCTTTTGATTATTATTCCATAGATCTATCTACGGCTCTTTGTGTTTTATTTGGAAATATTTCTGTCAACTGGGCCAATGTGTATTTTACAAACTTGTGGAAACAAAAACCATTTCTTCCTTATGGTTGTCTTTTAACCCGTATTTTTAGACATTTTAAAGTTCCTTTAACAAATGAAAAGTACATTGAGCAAAAAGAATTCTTTGATCAAACAATTTTTAAAAGAATGAAAATTAAATATCTGCCTCCCTTAAATGTTGATCAAACTGAACCATCTGATCCTAGTGAACCATCTATTTCTGAACCTTCACCTTCTGCGACACCTTCATCTCATGCAAAAAGAAAGAAATTTTCGACAAATCAAGACCATGATGAAGTTATGCAGAGACTGGAAGCTTTGGAGCTGCATCAACACACCTTTCGTGAAGATGTGACTCAACAACTTGCTTCAATTCAGAAGGATGTAACTGCCATTAAGGATTTGCTAAACTCTCTTTTCTGATCTTTGATCTTTGAAAAACTTACTTTATGGGTTGTAATATTTTTAAACCTGTAATCTCTATTTTGCTTATGCTATTTTTGCCCTTACTCTTTTTGATTCTGACAAAGGGGGAGAAAAAGATAAAGATAGCATTACATTGAAATTGCAGGAGATCTTGAGAAAAAGATGATAGCAATTACATTACAGGAGATCTTGCATGAGAAATGCAAAATTAAGAGAAAAAGAAAGCTTTGAATGAATGTATTTCTAAATACATGAAGAAATGATGAATGGAAATGCAAACCAATCAATATGTGATATATGTGCTTTAAATGTGCTAACTTTTAATGTTTTGCAGCATATTGATAGGGGGAGTAAAATCTCCATCTATGCATCTAAAAAGTTTCATCTTTGATTAAGTTTGTCATCATCAAAAAGGGGGAGATTGTTACGACAATGAAGCCATACATGATACTTCAAGTACAAGGTTTTGATGATGAGCAAGTGGAATCAACTGCATTTCAGCTAAGGCTATGAAGAAATTGAAGAATTCAGTGAAGAATCTTTGAAGACTAGTGTGCAAATGTTTAATTCATTAAAAGTCTTAGATTCTTGTAAGAGCCTTACTTAGAGTGCATATTTAGGTTGCATTTCACCTTAAAAATCTTTAGAAAAACTTTTCTAAAAGAAACACTTTTGAAAATCTTTTTAGAAAACTCTCTTCTTAAATTTTCATGTTTATTAGTCGACCAATAGACTTACCAGTCGACTAATCCTTTCGCGCCATATTTTCTAAAAAGTCATTCTTGTCAAATTAGTCGACCGAAGATTTTATCAGTCGACTGGACAGAATGTCTGTTTTCTGGAAAATTAGCAGCAGTCGACTAATGGTTTTATCAGTCGACTGAACAGAACATGTGTTTTCTGAAAATTTAGCAGCAGTCGACTAATGCTTTTTATCAGTCGACCGAACAGAATGTTTGTTTTTCAGAAGTTTTTAGCAGCAGTCGACTAAAAGGTTTTTCAGTCTACTGATGATATTATCAGTCGACTAACTTTTCTCAAGTCGACTAAGTTTCAAAAGTTCAGATTTTCAAACAGCTCGATTAACAGATCAGTCGACCGACGATAACTGTCAGTCTACTAATAACTAACTATTAGTCGACTAACTGATGTTTCAGTCGACTAATTTTGCCGTTTTCCTGAAACTTCAAAAACGCGTGTCTTTTCATTTTTCAAACGTTTTGATCGTTCGAAATTGACTGTTTTGACACCCTTTCATACTCTCAATGTATGGAATCTTTTAACCATAAATATGAGTGCATTTTACACTCAAAAAGACAGAGAAACAATCAAACTCAATAGAATTATATTGAATTACTTCTTGCTTTTCACTCCTATTCATTCAAGTATTTGTTTTCTCACTCACGTGATATTTTCACTTCAGTTTTTCACTCAAATCACTTTGAGAGATAGTGAATTCGTGAGTAGAGTGTTTCAACAACCTCAAAAGCCAATTGCATCTCATTTGCATTCAAAAGGAAGGCTCATAGGTTGTATTGTAAGTTGTTATTTCTTTTCTGTAAAAAGAAGGACTCCTTGGTGTAAAGGAGTTGTTTGCTTTCAGTAGGATTGTTACTGAAAGTGGGACCGATTATGGTCTGTGTGATCTTGTAGTTAACAAGGTTGATAGTGGATAATCTCAAGCGGGTTTTGCTTGGGGACTGGATGTAGGTCGGGATAGACCGAACCAGGATAAAATCTTGTGTTCTTTGTGTGTTTGCTTTGAGATTTGCAAAATCATTCAATATTTCGCAGAAATTTTTAAAAGCACTATTCACCCCCCTCTAGTGCTCGTTGCCTCGATCCTAGTGCACTTTCATTTGGTATCAAAGCACAGGTTTGCTATTACTTTGATTTGACCATCATCTAGCATGGCAACTACAACATCTCAGCACAAAGAAGGAAGCTCCTCTGTTCGTCCTCCTCTCTTCGACGGAACAAACTATGGATACTGGAAAGTAAGAATGACAATATTCCTGCAATCCATGGATCTCGATATCTGGAGAGTTGTTTCAAAAAAGTACCAAACTCCATCAACTGATTTCAGCCGATGGACCGATGAAGAAAAGAAGACTGCTTCACTTAATGCCAAGGCAATGAATGCATTATATTATGGCGTTGACAAGGTAGAATTCAATCGCATCTCTCAATGCTCTACAGCTAATGAAATCTGGCATACTCTTCTTGTGACACACGAAGGTACGTCAAAGGTAAAGGAATCTAAAATTGCTTCTTTAGTTCATAAATTTGAATTGTTCAAAATGAAGCAAAATGAATCTATATCGGACATGGTAACTAGAATGACCGATATAACTAACACTTTGAAATCCTTTGGAAAAGAATATTCACAAGTGGATTTAGTTAGAAAGATTCTAAGGTGTTTAACTCCTGAATGGGAGAGAAAAACAACTGCTATTGAAGAAGCAAATGATCTCAATACTCTCACTCTTGAAGACTTAGTTGGTAACCTAATGGCATATGAGGTCCAACTTCAAGACAGACAAGAAGAAGAGCCTAAAAAGAAATCTCTTGCTTTTAAGGCTACTTCTGACTCAGAAAATTCTGAAGAAGATGAAGATATTGCCCTCATCACAAGGCAATTCAGAAGATTCATCAAAAAGGGAAGATTTCAAAGAAAGGTAAAGAAAGCAGATTCTTTCATTCCCAATGAAGTAAAGTGCTTTAACTGCATAAAGGCAGGACATATCAAGAAAGATTGTCCTCTTCTCAAAATCAAGCCCAAGGACCAATTCAAGAAGAAAAAGGCATTTCAAGCATGTTGGGGTGATAGTGACTCCTCTTCCGATGAAGAATCAAATGCAGAAGTCGCCAACATGTGTTTTATAGCACAAGAAGATTCGGTAAGTCAATTTGACTATGATGAGTTATTTGAAGCATTTAATGATTTATATGCTAAATTTAAGAGTCTTAGTTCTAAAAATAAAGAGTTAAAAACTGAAAATTTAACTCTTGACTCTCAAAATAAAGTGTTACTTCAAGAAATAGAAGATCTCAAGAAGGAAAATTCTTGCCAAGCACTTGAGATAAAAGAAATTAGAGTTAGAACCAATCTCTTACAAAATGAAATATTTAGTCTTAAAGAAAAGTCAAAAGATCTTCTTTCTATAGTGACCAAATTCACAAATGGTCAAGAGAATTTAGAAAAACTTCTTGGTTCTCAAAGATGCTCGGTTAATAAAACCGGATTGGGATATAGCTTCTTTGATACTCAAAATAGACCAAACCTTGTGGTGAAAAATCAAAGATAACCTTTTGTTCATAAAACTAAACTTTCTAGTTCTAATAGAAATGCATCTAGAAATGATTATTTCAGAAATGTTTATTCTAAATCTTTTTATAGAAAGAATATTTATTATCAAAGGAAACCAAAATCCAAATGGATATGGGTTCCTAAGACTAACTCTCATGGACCCGAAAATAGAAAGGGGTCAAATGCTCTGTTTTCTGATTTTGTTGTAGGTACACAACATAAGTAGCAAATGGATATTGGACAGCGGCTGTTCCAAACATATGACTGGAAGGCCGGAGTTATTTTCCACCCTCCAAAATAAGGATGGAGGAACTGTCACCTTTGGTGACAATAACAAGGGAAAAGTGATAGGTATTGGTAATATTGGTAATCCAAAATTTCCCTTGATAGAAAATGTTCTTTTAGTAGATGGTTTAATGCATAATTTAATATCTATCAGTTAATTATGTGATAAAGGTTTTCATGTCTCTTTTAAAAATGATTTATGCTTAATTTCTGATTTTCAATCTAAAAAGATCATTTTTAAAGGTAAAAGAAGAAACAATGTGTATGAACTATATCTAGATGAATTACCCTCTTTTAATGAAAAATGTCTTATTGTTTCAAATGAAATTCAATGGTTATGGCACAAGAGACTTGGACATGTTAACTTTAAAATTATTTCAAAATTATCCAAGAATGATCTTGTAAGAGGCCTACCTAGAATACCATATAAAAAGGATCACTTATGTGATGCTTGTCAAAGGGGTAAACAAATCAAGAGTTCTTTTAAAGCAAAAGATATAGTTTCAACAAAACGTCCTCTTGAACTTTTACATTTAGATCTATTTGGACCATCTAGAATTCAAAGTTTGAATGGTAGCAAGTATGCTTTTGTTATAGTAGATGATTATTCTCGGTTTACATGGGTGATTTTTCTAAAAAGCAAAAATGATGCTTTTTCAGAATTTTCTAAACTTTGTAGAAGAATTACAAATGAAAAATCTACATCTATTATTAAAATTCGTAGTGATCATGGTGGTGAATTTGAAAATGAATCTTTTCTAAAGTTTTGTGATTTACATGGTATATCTCACAACTTTGCTTTTCCTAGAGCGGCTCCACAAAATGGAGTTGTTGAAAGAAAGAATAGAACTTTGCAAGAATGTGCTAGAACCATGCTTCAAGATAAAAATTTACCAAAATACTTTTGGGCTGAAGCAATTAATACAGCATGTTATGTCTTAAATCGTGTTCTTATTCGACCAATTTTACTTAAAACATGTTTTGAATTGTATTATGATCGTATACCAAAGATCTCATATTTCAAAATTTTTGGTAGTAAATGTTTCTTGTTAAATACCAAAGATAATCTTGATAAGTTTGATTCAAAATCAGATGAATCAATATTTCTTGGATATTCTTCTAGAAGTAAAGCATATCGTATTTTCAATAAAAGAACATCTTGTATTAAAGAATCTTTACATGTTGCATTTGATGAGAATTGTGAGCAGGTTATACCTCTAAGCGAAGAAGAAGAAGCAATACTTCAAGAAGAACCCTTGATAGAAAGTACTTCTCAAGAAAATATTCCTCTTCAACCGGTTTGGAAAGAAGTTCCTAATCATCCACATGAACAAGTTATTGGTGAAATAAAGAGTGGTGTCCAAACTAGAAGGCAATTAGAAAAATATATTGCAAATGTTGCTTTCATATCTAAATTAGAACCAAAGAATATCAATGAGGCATGTGATGATGAATTTTGGCTTTTAGCCATGTCTGAAGAACTTAATCAATTTACTAGGAATGATGTTTGGGATCTAGTTGATAGACCAAAGGATCATCCAGTAATTGGAACAAGATGGGTCTTCCGAAATAAGCTGGATGAAAATGGTGAAGTCATTCGTAACAAAGCAAGGCTAGTGGCACAAGGTTATAATCAAGAAGAAGGCATAGATTTTGATGAAACTAATGCACCAGTGGATCGATTAGAGTCAATTCGAATGATGCTTGCTTTTGCTAGTTACATGAACTTCAAGTTATATCAAATTGATGTTAAGAGTGCATTCTTAAATGGACACATCAATGAAGAAGTTTATGTAGAGCAACCTCCAGGCTTTGAAAATGAGAAATATCCAGAAAAAGTCTACAAATTGAAAAGAGTTTTATATGGACTCAAACAAGCACCAAGAGCGTGGTATGAAAGACTACGAAATTTTCTAGAACAATCTGGTTTTTTCATTGGTCGGGTATACTCCACTTTATTTATTAAAAATCTTAATTTAGATATTCTTATTGTACAAATTTATGTTGATGACATAATATTTGGTTCTACTAATGATTCTCTCTGTAAAGAATTTGATAAAGCTATGCAGGAAGAGTTTGAAATGAGCTTGATGGGCGAATTAAACTACTTCCTTGGACTTCAAATAAAGCAAACTGAAGAAGGAATCTTCATCAATCAGGCTAAGTATACAAAAGAACTTCTCAAGAGATTTGGAATGGACTCATCGAAATCAAGAAGGAATCCTATGAGTACAACTACTTCTCTTGATAAAGATGAAAATGGTAAAAGTGTAGATACTAAGCTCTACAGAGGTATGATCGGATCTCTATTATACTTCACTGCTAGTCGACCTGATATTATGTTTAGTGTTTGTATGTGTGCAAGATTTCAAGCTAATCCAAAGGAATCTCATTTAACTGCAGTAAAACAAATTCTTCGTTATTTGAAAGATACTTCAGATTTCGGTTTGTTTTACCCAAAATCATCTTCCTTTGATTTAGTTTCATATAGTGATGCAGATTTTGCAGGAAGTAAATCTGATTGCAAGAGTACTAGTGGAACTTGTCATTTCTTAGGAAATTTCTTAGTCTCTTGGTTTAGTAAAAAGCAAAATTCAGTATCACTTTCAACAACTGAAGCAGAATATATAGCTGCTAGTTTAGCATGTTCACAAGTACTTTGGATGAAACAGACCTTAAAAGATTTTGGTTTGAATTACTCCACAACAACTATTTATTGTGATAACACTAGTGCTATAAATCTTTCGAAAAATCCTATTCAGCACTCAAGAACTAAGCATATTGAAGTTAGACATCACTTTTTAAGAGATCATGTGTTAAAAGGAGATATTTCGTTAAATTTTATTTCCACTAAAGAACAACATGCCGATATCTTCACTAAACCTCTTAAAAATGAAGATTTTATGAGAATTAGGAGAGAACTAGGTATTTGCTTGTTTTTGGATTTATAAAAATGTTGTTTTTTTGAACAAAATCTCAAAATCGCACTATATTAGTCGACCGAAAAAATTATAGTCGACTGGTGTTTTATATTTTGGAATGTATCGCATCATATTAGTCGACCGATATATTTCTAGTCGACTGATGATATTTTTAGAATAAGTCGCACTTTTTAGTCGACCGATAAAGTTTTAGTCGACTAAATTTTTTTTTTTAATTTTTAAATGAAGGGACCCGACACCCCTTGGATTTTTTTTAAACCCGTTTTTTTTTAAAAAGAGGCATCGTTTCACTTCGTACCTTTTCATTTTTCTTAAAAACGAAACCCTTAAAAAAAATGAAAACCCCTCTTTCTCTTGCCTCTCTCTCTTCCGAAAAACCCTCGGAGTGTCGTTCGACTCCATCTTCGCCGGGATTTTCTTACCGTAACAGGGAGACGCCGGAACTCTCTTGCCGTGATAGTGCTTTGCCGGAATCCCCTTGTGGCCGACTTCTCCTCGCCGTTAGCCACCGCATCGTCCTTCGTTTTTTATCGCCGGAAAGCTTTTTCCGCTTGCCGGACGTCATTTGGAAGCCGACATTTTTTGGTAAATTTGTTTTTAACCATGCCTCGTACGAAGTCTGCATCTGCAAAAGGTTTAGGTTCTCCTCCTCCTACACCTACTTCAAGACATGGTTTTTCACTAAGATTACTTCGCAATCCTCTTCTCTATGATACTTTTGGATCAATTTCTGCACTACCTATTTTACCAGGCCGAAATGTTCTATTTCACTTGTTTTCTCGTTACAAAATAAGAGAATTATTTCCTGGTATTTCACATCTTTTTGATGCTTGTGCAAATACCCTTCACTATCCGTTTCTTATTCACTTGTTTTACACGAATTTACAAATGAATCATGAAACTGGAGTTTTGTCCTCTCTGGTTCGTGATGTTGAAATCGAGTTTGATTCGAAATTACTTGGAGAAATTCTTGAAATTCCACCTTCAGACACTCTTTTCAACACTATTGAATTGAATGATGAAAGAGTTTTTGAACAAATTCTTCTTCCACAAGCACCTCACTGCCCTCCTATCAAAAATACTAATCTTCAAACTCGTGCACGCATTGCTGGACGAATCCTTGCCTACAATGTTCTACCCAAAACTGGTTCTTTTGCTTATTATTCCATAGATCTATCTACGGCTCTTTGTGTTTTATTTGGAAATATTTCTGTCAACTGGGCCAATGTGTATTTTACAAACTTGTGGAAACAAAAACCATTTCTTCCTTATGGTTGTCTTTTAACCCGTATTTTTAGACATTTTAAAGTTCCTTTAACAAATGAAAAGTACATTGAGAAAAAAGAATTCTTTGATCAAAACAATTTTTAAAAGAATGAAAATTAAATATCTGCCTCCCTTAAATGTTGATCAAACTGAACCATCTGATCCTAGTGAACCATCTATTTCTAAACCTTCACCTTCTGCGACACCTTCATCTCATGCAAAAAGAAAGAAATTTTCGACAAATCAAGACCATGATGAAGTTATGCAGAGACTGGAAGCTTTGGAGCTGCATCAACACACCTTTCGTGAAGATGTGACTCAACAACTTGCTTCAATTCAGAAGGATGTAACTGCCATTAAGGATTTGCTAAACTCGCTTTTCTGATCTTTGATCTTTGAAAAACTTACTTTATGGGTTGTAATATTTTTAAACTTGTAATCTCTATTTTGCTTATGCTATTTTTGCCCTTACTCTTTTTGATTCTGACAAAGGGGGAGAAAAAGATAAAGATAGCATTACATTGAAATTGCAGGAGATCTTGAGAAAAAGATGATAGCAATTACATTACAGGAGATCTTGCATGAGAAATGCAAAATTAAGAGAAAAAGAAAGCTTTGAATGAATGTATTTCTAAATACATGAAGAAATGATGAATGGAAATGCAAACCAATCAATATGTGATATATGTGCTTTAAATGTGCTAACTTTTAATGTTTTGCAGCATATTGATAGGGGGAGTAAAATCTCCATCTATGCATCTAAAAAGTTTCATCTTTGATTAAGTTTGTCATCATCAAAAAGGGGGAGATTGTTACGACAATGAAGCCATACATGATACTTCAAGTACAAGGTTTTGATGATGAGCAAGTGGAATCAACTGCATTTCAGCTAAGGCTATGAAGAAATTGAAGAATTCAGTGAAGAATCTTTGAAGACTAGTGTGCAAATGTTTAATTCATTAAAAGTCTTAGATTCTTGTAAGAGCCTTACTTAGAGTGCATATTTAGGTTGCATTTCACCTTAAAAATCTTTAGAAAAACTTTTCTAAAAGAAACACTTTTGAAAATCTTTTTAGAAAACTCTCTTCTTAAATTTTCATGTTTATTAGTCGACCAATAGACTTACCAGTCGACTAATCCTTTCGCGCCATATTTTCTAAAAAGTCATTCTTGTCAAATTAGTCGACCGAAGATTTTATCAGTCGACTGGACAGAATGTCTGTTTTCTGGAAAATTAGCAGCAGTCGACTAATGGTTTTATCAGTCGATTGAACAAAACATGTGTTTTCTGAAAATTTAGCAGCAGTCGACTAATGCTTTTTATCAGTCGACCGAACAGAATGTTTGTTTTTCAGAAGTTTTTAGCAGCAGTCGACTAAAAGGTTTTTCAGTCTACTGATGATATTATCAGTCGACTAACTTTTCTCAAGTCGACTAAGTTTCAAAAGTTCAGATTTTCAAACAGCTCGATTAACATATCAGTCGACCGACGATAACTGTCAGTCTACTAATAACTAACTATTAGTCGACTAATTGATGTTTCAGTCGACTAATTTTATCGTTTTCCTGAAACTTCAAAAACGCGTGTCTTTTCATTTTTCAAATGTTTTGATCGTTCGAAATTGACTGTTTTGACACCCTTTCATACTCTCAATGTATGGAATCTTTTAACTATAAATATGAGTGCATTTTACACTCAAAAAGACAGAAAAACAATCAAATTCAATAGAATTATATTGAATTACTTCTTGCTTTTCACTCCTATTCATTTAAGTATTTGTTTTCTCACTCACGTGATATTTTCACTTCAGTTTTTCACTCAAATCACTTTGAAAGATAGTGAATTCGTGAGTATAGTGTTTCAACAACCTCAAAAGCCAATTGCATCTCATTTGCATTCAAAAGGAAGGCTCATAGGTTGTATTGTAAGTTGTTATTTCTTTTCTGTAAAAAGGACTCCTTGGTGTAAAGGAGTTGTTTGCTTTCAGTAGGATTGTTACTGAAAGTGGGACCGATTATGGTCTGTGTGATCTTGTAGTTAACAAGGTTGATAGTGGATAATCTCAAGCAGGTTTTGCTTGGGGACTGGATGTAGGTCGGGATAGACCGAACCAGGATAAAATCTTGTGTTCTTTGTGTGTTTGCTTTGAGATTTGCAAAATCATTCAATATTCCACAGAAATTTTTAAAAGCACTATTCACCCCCCTCTAGTGCTCGTTGTCTCGATCCTAGTGCACTTTCATCCTAATCCGACTGAAATCTCTGGTAGAGTCCTAGTCTGATTGAAACTCTAAGATTTTTGTCTTTTTGAAAGTCAGATAAGATGGTTTTTTAAAACAAGTGAAAAACAGGAATAAAGAATGAAATCGAGACAGAGTCCTAATCCGACTAAAACTCTGGGACAGATTCCTTGACCAACTGAGACTCTAAAATTTTGGCCAAAATGAAAGAAGTTGACGAGAGATAAGACTACCTCTGACTTAAAACAAAAATGAAATTTTGAAAAGGTTCAAAAAGGTGAAAAGACAGAGTCTTAAGTCAATAAAAACTCTGAAATTTGAGAAATTTGGATGAAAGAAGGGAGCCAGAAGTGACACCACCTAGATGGGTCTCATTTAAGCATTGAGGTTTGTTAAAAATTGATTTTAAAACAAATCCAGATCGCTTTCTAAATAAAATATTTTGAAATAAAGATTTCGGGGTTGGCAAAGGGCAAAATGTTGATTTAAAACCTAGACATTTGAAATTGATTTCGAAAGTGGGTTTTAAACTTGAATCTAGATTGAAGATTTTGAAAAACAGGAGTGTTGGATCTCAAGAATGAAATGCAATGCAATGAAATATCATGAAATGATTCTAAATAATATGGAATGAGATGCGAAAGGCAAACCCTGGATGAAGGATTTGAAGTCCTGGACCCCTAGCAGAGACAAAGAATTGAACATGTCTGCTCAAAGGCAAAAATTGATTATTGAAATTGAGCCAAAATAGAGATTGAATTTTGAAATATTTGAATTTAAGGCAAACTTCGGGCTCTGAATAGCCCTGGCTCAGATGTCGACCAACTGGTTTCCTGAAGGATTTAGAGAGCGGGTCCCAGTGGCAAGAGTAAAGGGTTTGTGAGCGAAGGTAGAAAATTTGGGGTGTTTACAGATGCTCCTCTTTGCTACTAAGCCGGTTGAAAGATAAGCTTAGTGGCAAAGAAAAATACACCAAATTTAGGCTAAAAAAATGCCTCAGTTAGAAGAATCTGACTAGGTATGAAAGAATTGATCCTGAAAAAATGTGGTGGATATGGAATGACAAATGGAGAAGAAAACTCACCTCATCGGAATGAGACTTAGGCTTAGCCCTTAACCTGGATGGGACAAAAGATACCTCACAGAGGAGGCTCAGGTGTAACCCTTAACCTGAATGGGCATGGATAAAGCACCTCACGAAGTAAGGCTTAGGTGTAACCCTTAACCTGAACAGATATGGATGAAATACCTCATAAAGTGAGGCTCAAGTGTAACCCTTAACCTGAACGAGTATGGATAACGGAATCCTCGAATAAAGAAATCATGATGGAACCTTCGGATTTTGCACAATAAATCTGAGAGGGGTTTGTAAAAGGAAGAAAATGAGGTTCCCTAAACCTTGAAAAGGGGTTTATCTTGGGCGTCTCATTGCTGAGACTGAATGGCTTTTAAAACAATAACCTTTCACAAAAATAATTCAGGTTCAACCCTTACCCTGAACAGGAACTGTCTATGGTGGGACAGTGGGGAACACAGGGAAGTGTGCGAATCTGAGAGTCTGGGCGCTCAGATTAAAAACAAAAGGGAAGGATCTTGAAAACTCCTCTTATCAAGTCCTAAAGAGGGATAAAAACAATGTCATGACATATCAAAATGGACATTAAGCTCTTACTTCATGTCGGGATAGCTTAAAAAGTTTGTCAGTAAGATAAAAATTGTAGTTGATTCAAAATAATTGAAAGTAAGCACATTTGTGCAAAAAATATTCTCTCTTCTACCTAGAGTATTACCTCCAACTGGGCTAACTCCGTAGAATCCAGGAACAAAATCAAATTATTGTTGTTGAGTTTCTTCAAAGAAGCTACCCATCTCCTTGATATGAAAAGAAAAGAAGTTGCTCTCAGTATCATAAAAGTGATTTATGAAAGGATATTAATAAAAAAAATTCACATGAGTAAAGATAATTTTTGGCAGTTTTGATATCTGGGATTTACTAATGATGATCTTTTTGCACACTTTTGAGACATAGAGATGGAGATTTCTTGGGGTTTAGCAAGAATTTTATCATATCAGCCTTCAACTTGGTGATATTCTGATCTTCCCTGGAAGGGTACATCACATACTCCTTCAACTTTGAGATGATCTGAATCTTCTTTGGTCCTAAGAGTTACATTAAATAACATTGTCTCTTTTGATCAAAATCTCTTGATGATCTTTTACACTCTTGTGAGACATGAAAAGCGATCTCTCTTGAGATTTGGCAAGAATTTTGTCACATCAACCTTCAACTTGGTGATGTTCTGATTTTCCTTGGAAGGACACGTCACGAACTCCTTCAACTTGGAGATGATCTGAGTCTTCTTTAGTCCCAAGAATTAGATGGATAGTGTTGTTTCTTTGGTTGGAAATGTCTTGATGATAACAATGATCAAATATCTTTTAGGGATTGGCGGGAGGTTTATCACATCAACCTTCAACTTGGTGATGATTTAAACTTTCCCTAGAAGGACACGTCATATGCTTCTTCAACTTGGAGATGATCCGAGTCTCATTTGGCCCCGGGGTCTAACTCATCCATCAATCTTCAACTTGACGATGATTGAGAGATCTCTTTTGCGGATAATTAATTGTAGCTTGAATAATTGAGAAGATTGAGATTGAGTGAATTCTTTTTATCGCTTAGGATACTTTCACTGCCTTATTGCCAAAAGAATAGTCTTTAAGAATGTGCCATAGCTATGATTAATATTGATTCATTTATGACTTTTCAACTTATTGAGTTTTTCCTTTGCCAGTCATATCAAGGATTTTTCTTCATCCTTTTAGTTGACCAACAGAAAAAGCTTGAATTTTCTTCTTTCTTTGCAGAAGCTTTGTCCTTTTGGAAGGAATACTGAAGGTAATATGAGGTAATTCTTTATGCAATAAAAGTTAAAGATCAACAATTGTTTTTTATGACATTGGCAAAATATTCTTGAAATCCTTGGTGAAAGAAATTACTTGATATCTGATTGACACGTCTGTGGCTAAATTCCCTTCTCCTTTCCCCAAAAGAGAGACTCAGGCTTGATCCTTATTTGAACGGGTAAAAAAAAATACCCCTCTCTTCCCTGAAGAGGTGTCTGCAAAACAAACTTTCGAAGAGAAATTAAGTTTTTGTCAAAACTCCCTAACTTTAAGCTTCTCTTATAGAAAGGTGGTCGATTGGATAAGATCAATAAATTGTCATAGAAGAGCGAGTCCATCATACTCTCCCCGAAAAAGGGTCCTCGATGACAGGATGACCTAACAAAGAATATTGGGGGTCACAAGGAGAACGAGCTTTTGTCGAAGCTCTCCCTAGAAGAAGGTTTTTTTGTGTGAAAATAAAAAAATTTGTTTTGCAAATTGTTCGCAAAGCGCAAGTCCCTTTAAACTCTCCCTAAAAGGGGTTCAACGAACGAAAAAAATAATTGCATGTGAAAGGAACGAGCTCCCTTGAACTCATCTTGGAAAAAGGGTCCCTTGCAAGAAAAATGAATGATAATTGATGTTGAGCCAATTGGCAGACGAGTTTGACATGAAGGTCGAATCTTGGACGACCATGATTGACAAATGTGACCTGTGGGTCAGAAAATAATTGATTTTGATAAAATTGGTAACCCAAAGGCTTGATTGATTGTTTGAGGTAGGATCTTAATGAAAGACCGGATCATAAGGGATGGTTCAAAAGGGGATTCACATTGGTTTCATAGGAACAACATCCATTCTGTAAGAACAACATTGGTTCCGTAGAAACAATATTGGTTCACTAAGAACAACACCGGTTCACTTAAGAACATAGGTTCAATTAAGAACAACATAGGTTCGCTTGGAATAGCATCAGTTCACTTAAAAACAACATCAGTTTAATTAAGAACAACATAGGTTCGCTTGGAACAACATCGGTTCAATTAACAACAACATCGATTCACTTAAGAACAACATCAGTTCAACTAAGAAGAACATCGGTTCACTTAAAAACAACATCGGTTCACTTAAGAACAACATCGGTTCAACTAAGAACAACATCTGTTCACTTAAGAACAACATCGGTTCACTAGAAACAACATCAGTTCAATTAAGAACAACATCGGTTCACTTAAGAACAACATCGGTTCAACTAAGAACAACATTGGTTCAACTAAGAATAACATCGGTTTACTTAAGAACAACATTAGTTCAACTAAGAACAACATCGGTTCAATTAAGAACAACATCGGTTCAATCAAGAACAACATCGGTTCAACTAAGAACAACATAGGTTCGCTTAGAACAACATCGGTTCACTTAAGAACAACATCGGTTCACTAGGAACAACAATTTTGAGAAAAGGAATCAGTATAAGGCTTGAATTTGAAAAAGCAACCAGTACAATAATTGGATTTGGTAAAAGAACCAACGCGAAGCTGGATTTTGGTGAAAGGACCAATTTGAAAATTGGATTTGATAGGACCAGTGTAAAAACTGGGTTTGGCAGAAAAGTTCGAGTTGAAACTCGAATCTTCAAAGAAAAATTAAACAAATTGGATTTGAAAGAAAATTTGAGTCAAAACTCAGATCTTCTAAACCAATTCTTGAATTTGAAGGAAAGAAAATTCGAGTCAGAACTCAAATCTTCGAAGGCAAACTAGACAAATTGGATTTGGAAGAGAATTTGAGTCGGAACTCGGATTTTCTAGACCAATTCAGAAGTTGGATTTGAAAATTGGCTTGAAAGATCGATCTATGCAAAAATTGAATTTTGGAATGGTTCGACCAGTGTGAAACTGGGTTTTGGAAATAGGCTTAAACCGAAGGTTAATTTTGAGTTGACCAGCAAAATGGTTTCGACAAGAGATTCGACCTAAAGGTCAACTTTGAAAAAGACTGGTATTTTAAAAGTGCTTGATGATTGTGATGGGAGATTTTCAATCTTCACCCTCACGATGACTTCGACAACTGCTGGGAGTCTCAGAATTATCCCTTATCCTGAATGTGTAATAAATTTGATGCAAATTAATGTAAATGGATGCAAATAGATGCAAATGAATGCAAATGAATGCAACTGAATGCAAATGAATGGTGAAAGATTTTGTTTGATCCTGCCTGCATACAGGACGTTTTAAAGTAAAGACAAACTTTCAAAAAATATCTTAGTGTAACTGGGGAGTAAGATGTTGGACGAAAGGATAAATAATTGATATTTGAAGAGCGCTCTCTAAAGGTAACCGACTTCTTGATTGATTTGGGCAGCACTCTGAAAGGGGTCACTCCTCGCAAGAAGATATTTTGCAAAGAAGGAGAAAGTGAGGAAAATTGATACTTTTATTGATGCATTTCATAAATTGAGGAAAGAAATGAGATTAAATTGTTCCTTCAAAGGCAAAATAAAAGGAAGGAGAAAACATTGGCATTGTCATTGTCAGATTCAAGGAGAAGCTTGATCAGGATGGCTGACTGGTGTCTTCTTCATCTTCAACAAGGAGATTTTTGTCGATGCAGTCTTGAACAATGTTCTTGAAGACAAAACAGTGGTCGGTGTTGTGCCCTATTGCCCGATGAAATTTGCAGAACTGTTCTTTGAATCTGCCCATAATTGCTGGGGGATCAGCGACTTTAGGCAAATGAATCATATCTCTCACGAACATGTATTCCAGAACACTATCGAGTGTCTGGTCCAGAGGGGTGAACTTTCGATCAGTACTCCAGTTCTTGCACTTTGGTTTTTCCTGATCTTTCTCTTTATGCTGGGGACTAGATTGGAAAGGCTTTTGAATCCCTCTGAATTGTTATCACGATTATTCTTGTTGCCTTTGTTATTATTGGAAAAATTGGCAGAAAGAGTGAAGTCAGTCTTCTTCTTGACATCTTGACTGCTTCTTGCAATAGTAATGCCCTCATAGAGCCCGTTCTCCATCCCCATCTCGAGTCATTCGGCTTGTTCAGTGAGCTTAATGAAAGACTTGGAGGGTGAAGTGGAAATAAGACTTCTTAGAGGCTATGAGAAGTTGTTCAGGATAATCTAGAGTGCGTGCTCCTCTGAAATGGGGGTTCTCATTTTGTTGTAGGTGTTTCTCCACCTGCAAATGAAGTCTCTGGCTTTCTCATTGTCTTTCTGCTTCATATTGCAGAGATGATTGAGTGTGGGCAGTGCTTCAGTGTTGAATAGGAATCGCTCGATAAAAAGATTGACCACCTTATCAAACTCTCACAGCTCGATTGGATTGATGTGCTCAGAGTACCACTTAGTTGTGGTGCCTTCTAAGTTGCATGAAAAATATCTGAACAAAGCCCGATTGTCTCTCTTGAATTGGTTGCATTCTGCGAAGAACATGGCCAGGTGAGCTTTGGGATCGCCAATCCCATCAAATTTGACAAATTTACGGGGGAGACCTTCCAGACTGTCATCCCCTTTAAGGCCATCATAGAAATCTTTATTGGTGTAGACCTTCTTGCTTTTATTGCGGGCCTGTAGGTCCTTGACCATCCTGGTCACTTCCTTCAACTAAAGCTGGATCGGATCATCGACCTTTAGGGTCTGCTTCTTCAACTGATTAATAGATTCAGGCTCTTGAATAAACAACTCTTGTTCTTCTCCAGAATCTTTTTTCATTGAATATGCCCCTTTGGACTCGCAGTCTTGATGAACCTTCTTCCGGGTGATTTTGATGTATTTTCTGATGGTTTTACCCTTAGTTTTCTTCCTGGATGGCCCCTTTCTTGAGCTAGCCTCAACTTGCTCTGATTGCAACTTGGCCATCATCTTCTGGAATAAGGTATACATGGCAGGATTGATGTCATCTCCATCTTGCTGACCCTATCCTTTGGCCGAACTTGGGGAACTCATCCTTTCTTACTCGTTGCTAATATCGTTGACGTGCTGATATGATGCAGTCTTCTTGCCTGATCTGGCCTAAACCATCCAACAATGTTGATACTCTCTGTAGGACAAAGGGGATGATCAAAATGAGAAAAAAAATTTAGAGCAACAATTTGAATAAAAAGGATAAGAGGAAAATTTGACAAAATCAGGTTGACAATTTTGAAAGGATATCCCATTACCAGGGATTGGGTCATCGTTGGAATTATGACAATTGTGTTGTTACTCCGATAAAAGAAGTACACGACTAAGGTAAAACCAAAAGGGAAGGTGGGCGGATAATTTTCCACTGCCATGATCAGGGAATTCACTGGAAAATAAGGTGAAGAGATTTTGAAAATGAATAACAGGATTAAAATCCATAAGAAAACACACAATTTTTCTTGAGGAAAATAGCAGGCAGGATCAAAATAAAGATGGAGAATCAAGATCCAGAGGAAAGGAAGGATGGAAATCACCTGGAGTTTTTGAAGGAAAGTAGAGTGGTTGATATTTTGGAAGTGGTATTTTTAAAACAATATTTTTCAATAAAATTTTTGGAAAATCGTCAACCAAAAGTAAATAACCGACTTTCCACGAAGTGGTAAGTATGGGTCGAATCCACAGGGAACGAGAGTTACTCAAATATTTCTAAGAAATTTAATTTATTAATCAATAAACACTAATTACAAAGACAATGTTAATACAATATCAAATTAACACTACAACTACATAGAAAAGCACTTCAGTCTTCTGTTGCATGCCAAGGGTATTTCTGTCTTTTTTCCGATTATCAAATCTTCGCACTTGGACAATAATCCCTGGAAAATGGTTATGCTTTTCAACCTAAAAACACAGCAAAATACAAAGTTAGTAATTAATTTAATAAAACTAAATTAAAATATAAGTTAAACCTAATTCTGAAGAATTTAAACAAGCAAAACCTAATTACTAATGAAATAATCAAGAAAAATTCAAACTAACGCTAAAATCAACTAACCTAAGTCTAACAATGCTGAATGATGCAGATGCAGCACTTAAAAATGCAGAAACTGATGAAAACAAACCCAAAATAACTAAAAGACTGAAATTATGAAACTACCCCTAACTAGTGCAAAATAGACTTCTGACAGTTCTTTGGAAAATGACTATATGACAAAGCAAACGAGGTTCAATTTTCCAAAAATTCGTTCTATTCTGTAACTAACAGATTCAAGAATCTGACAGTTTTTACAGAATTAAAAAATGATATCTGGAACTCCAGATATAAGCGTTTCAAAACTGGGAAAAATCAGGATATCGCAGGTCCCGAAATTTTAAAATCCGAAAAAGCGGTTTTCACAAAACGCTTAAAAATCAAACCAAACCAACTCGGATCGAGCTGAAATTTTGTATGCAGACAGTTAACACACCAAAAAAGTGAATAGAAAATTAATATTTTGAAAACTCAAAATTTTTGCACGTGAAATGACGACAGTGCGACAGGACAAAATTCGGGTTTTGAGTTCAATGTACTATTCACTTTATAAATCTATTTTAAACACTAAAAATGCAATTTAACCCTAATACAATCCTAAATGGTACTGAATGACAGTTGATATGCAGCTAATGAATACAATTATGATAAACAAAATATAAATGAAATACGATATGCAATTTATGACTAAAACTAAATGAACTAATAATGCAATTGCAACTAATGTACTTATAAATGCATTTAACTATATGGATGAGTAACTGCAATTAATACAAACTAAATGCACATGAACTAATTGAATTCTAACATCAAAAACAATGAGCAAACACACTTTAAATCAACACTTATTTCTAAAATCTAATTAATTTCATTAAGTGAATAACCAACTTACTTATACGAAATTTAATATGAATTAATACTAAGGTCAACCATCCAATTAAACTAATGAAGTATGATTGAGGGTTTGACTAGGACTAGGTTGACTCGACTAGGCTTAGACTAGGGACACGACTCACCTAATTGGGTCAACTAGCTTGACTAAGTTAAATTAAATACCTAAATTAGAACTCTAAAATTCAAATCCTAATTAATTACTCCTAATAAGTACCACGACTAACCCTAAACCTTCAACGCCCAATATATTAACTCTAATTAAAACTTAGTTAACTAAGAACCTAATTCCTAACTAAGGTTAACATACTTAACTAAATTAATTAAACTTAATGTAAATGTAGACTTAATTAAAAAGACTTAATATTAATATTTATCTAATTCAATAACACAAAGTAACAAGGGAGTTACTAATTAATCCAATCCAAAATTGGCAAGTGGAGAGCCTTCAAAATCGTCCAGCCCAAAATGGGGTCTAAACTAATTGACCTTGCCTTAAAAACAACCAAACAATCTTAAATATCTTTCCCAAATCCTTGAAAACCTTTTAAGAAAGGAATTTGAAATTCAAGATTAGTTTCCAAAAACGTATAGAGGATAGAAGGCTCTATCCTTAATGGTCTTGAAAAACACTTTAGGAAACTATAAAAGAAGAAACCGTCCAGACCAAAATGGTCCACACGATTTCCTTGATTTCCAAAAAGAAAACCTTTCTAGCAATTAAGTCCTTCCCAAAAATCGTGTGGAACAATTGTGGCAAATTAATTTTGAAATCCCCACTTATTTCCACTTTTGAAAAATTAAACTCTTGCTCTCTTGGCTGGAGAATAAAACTTCTAAAACTTCATTTGATTGGAGCAAAAAGGTCAATAGTTACCTTACACGAATTTGGAACAATCTCACTTACCAAAAGAATCAAAAAACATTTTTTGACTAATACCCTTGATACAATGAATCTAGACAACTAACTTAAATTACCTAAATCCTAAGAACCTACCAAAAGCAGCCTAGAGCTCAAGTGGAGCTCTAATGGCTGACGCCCCACCTTGGGGAAGATGACTAACTAAATAAAAATAAAATTTTCACTTAACTAACATAAAATTTCCAAACTAAGCAAGTAATATTATGCTAATGACAATTCTAACTTAACACATGACATTAATTAATCTAATTACACTAAGAAAAACATAACTAAATGAACTAATTATGCTGGAAATTAAATCAAAACAGAAAATATTAACTCACTAACCTAAGATAATCGGCTAACCTAAATTCAACACAGATATTCAAAATATGACAAAATCTTCTATATGATTAAGACTAACTAATAACAACAACTAAGACACATTAATCTAATTTATCTAAATAAAATTAATCTAAACACTATAGCTGGCTGAAAATCCTACCTAAAAATCAGAGAAACATTACTCGACTAAGCAATTTCACAAAATCTTAAAAACACACAAAATAACAAATGATCTAGATATTTTTCCTAAGATGCTACACTCGATTAAGACAAGATATACGAACTGGACACAATACAAAACACAGGTCTACAGAAATATTAGATTCAAAACACACCCAACAAACTAAAATCACACGCACATACTAGAATTTAACTCTAATTCAATGAGTATTTTAACAACAATCCACACGACACATAAGAAATCAAACCTCACCTAAAACGCAGATGAAAGACACTGAAAACAAATGACCAAACTCATATGACACGAGGAGACT
Source organism: Nuphar pumila (assembly GCF_984573655.1). Classification (NCBI taxonomy): domain Eukaryota; kingdom Viridiplantae; phylum Streptophyta; class Magnoliopsida; order Nymphaeales; family Nymphaeaceae; genus Nuphar; species Nuphar pumila. Next base: position 48,184,080 of record NC_143250.1, read on the forward strand.
ACAGAAAAAAACGCAAAGACTAAACTTCCTAAAACACAAGGATCGGCTAGAAGTAATCTAGCCGATATTTTTTTTCTTTTTAATGGAAACAAGACTCGATCAAAACCAATGGCTGAACTAAATTAAAATGAACTTTTGAACACGTTTTTCTGTAAACACAACACACTAAAACACACTGGACTAAAAGGAAAAATCAGCTAGAATAACATCAAGCTGATTTACACGATTTGGGTGAAAACGAGGGAAAAACAAGATTCAAACAATATAAAACTGAAATCAAACCTAGATCTACCGTGCTGGTCTATGCACGAGTTCTATACTAAGGCTAAAACAATGAAAATATAGTAAACACACAGAAAATAATAAAAGAAAAACAACACACACGATTTGAGCTTTAACTAGAAGAAAAGAGAGAAGAAGACCTACCTCAAGGGCGATCCGACGATCGTGGGGAAGAAGAGAGCGAACAATGGCCTTGGTTTGACGTCCCGAACTGTTCGAGAATGCTGGAATATCACCACGAGCAGAGTATCTACAGCTGCAACACGTTGGAGATCCACCAAAGATGGAGCGGGTGCCGATTCGCGATCGGAGGGATTAGAAAACCGGATGGAGGTAGGGTCGGCTCATCTTGTTGGGGTGTTTCGCACTTTCAAGCAAGATTAATGGTCTCCACCTCTGCTACACCTGCAAAAACACAGCAATTGGTGAAAAAACGCAACAAGGATGCTAAAGCAATGGATATAAATGAATAGAGAGATCGAAGAATGCTTGATTTCCAAGCAAAAATCGGTCTTCAAGGCAAAATGTGATGGAATGAGAGGTAGGGAAGGGGATGGAGTTAAAATCACTGCAAGAGGCGTCAATCCCAATGCCAAAGACGCCTAGGGTTTGCTGGAAATTGTATTTTATACTTTTGAGAGTTTTCAGAAACTAGGTTATAAAAAATTTTATTCCTATGCGCCACTTTCTGAGGGGTTTTCTGCAAATCTTTTTGAAATGGATATGGATATGCATGTGGGTTGCATTTTGGGCTTTTTAACGACCAACGAAGTAGCTGGGACATTTCATTTAACGACCAGCGAAGTAGCTGGGACATTTCATTTAATCATTTAACGACCAGCGAAGTAGTTGAGACTTTTCATTTAATCATTTAACGACCAGCGAAGTAGCTGGGACTTTTCATTTAATCATTTAACGACCAGCGAAGTAGCTGGGACTTTTCATTTAATCATTTAACGACCAGCTGTGATCATCGCAAAATTTTTCCTCTCTTGTGGTTTCTCTCTCTTCCTTCTCTTTTCTTTTTCTAACCTCTATTCTCCTCCTTTTTGAAGGGAGAAGGATAAAAGAAAGAAAAGAGAAAGAGAAGAGAAAAGAAAGAAAGAAAGAGGGAAGAGGAACTATTTTGCGTAGTCTCACTTGACCTTTATTTGAAAACATTTAGAAAATTACTCGCCTCCGTTTTGAAAATTCGCGGGAAAAAATGGAGAGACGGGATTCGCTCGTCTGTACGAGGTTCGACCGTTCCTGGCGCTTTTACCAGGGGTAATCGAACCAAGGATTGAATCTATGTCTTTTGCTTTGCCTAAATGTAATCTAAGAATTTATCCTAAAATATCTAAATGCACAAAGAATCACGCTTGTGCAATGCAATAATGTATGGTCTTTTTGAAAGATATTTTGAAAATCTCCAAGTTATTCTGAGATGAACTTGATAAGGGAGTGAAGAAAATGATTGAATCTAACTTAGAACTTGAGATAGATCAGAGCATTTCTAAGTCTTTGAAGTAAATCAGAGTTGAAAGAGTAAATCTTTGACTTAGAGAAAGAATGATTTAAAGCTTTGAAAATGAAAGGAGATGAAGTTTCAAAGTCAGAAGTGAACTTTGAATTTAATCATGGATTTAGGAGAAAAGATAAGATTTGAAAATGGAATTGATTTTAAGATTTGAAATTTGGAATGAATCTGGGAAATACCAACGATATAGAAATGAATTTAAGAAAATCTAAACATGATCTGTAAATGGATCTAGCTTTGAGATCTGGAATATAATTGGCTTTGAATTTGAAAAATAGAACTTGATTTGAAACATGGATTTCAAGATAGAATTTGAATCCAAAGTCTGGATGGGATCCGAGATTTGAGATGGATTTTGGATCTGAGATCCAAGACGGATTTGAATTCTGAATCCTAAAATGGGTTTGGATCTGAAGTCTGAGATCCAAAGTGGAGAATGGATTCCGGATCCTAAAACGGATTTGGATCTGAAGTCTGAGATCCAAGATGGAAGTTGAGTTTTGGATCCTAAGATGGATTTGGATCTGAAGTCTGAGATTCAAAGTGAAACTGGACTCTGGACCCTAAGATAGATTGTGGATCTGAAGTCTGAGATCCGATGTAGACTTGGGTTCTGGATCCTAAGATGGAATTGAATCTGTAATTTTGAGATCCAAGGTGAAATTGGATTCTGGATCCTATAAGGAAATTGGATCTGAAGTCTAAGATCCAAAGTGAAATTGGAGTCTGGATCCTAAGGAGGAATTGGATCTGAAGTCTGAGATTCAATATGAGTGTTGAATCCTGGATCCTAAAATGGATTTGGAGTTAAATTCAGAAGATGAATCAAGAATCTCAAAGTTAAATTAAACTTTGATTTTGATTGGAGTTTTGAAGATAAAATGAATTTGGAATTTCAAAGTCAATTTGAACTTCAAATTCTGATTTGAATTTGAATAAAAAATGACTTTGGAATCTAAGTTAAATTGAACTTTTGAGATTGAAAATGAAATTGAATTTGAAGATGAAAAAGGATGAATTGGTTTTTATAAGAAATGAAGATAGATTGAGGAAGATATTTACATCACTTGGAGTTTTTGAAGAAGGAATTTTGAAAATATAATGCAATTCTATCTAAATGATGAATGAATTTAAAATTTTGAAATTGGATTTTGAAAAGCTATTCCATTCTTTAAATGAATTAAAATAAGATTGAAGATATAATACATCCTTGACTATGGTCATTGAATGTATTATATAATAATCTATATTTAAATTCAGGTGAAGAATGAAATATATTTGGTGCTTTTATAGAATTTAAAATGAAATTAATTCTCAATATACCCTGACTATGGCCATTGGTATATATTTTGAATTAATTTTAAGTTGAATTCTGATAAAAGAAGAAAATATTTGAGTAAATATGATGAATTTTGAAAACGGATCCAGTATGGGTCCAGTGTTATTTCGTAAAAGATAAAAATCCTAAGTTTTGTCCATACCCTGACTATGGCCATTGATATGGATCATCAACTTAGGATTAATTTACCTCTTACGAAATGGTGCACGTGCCATTCGTGTTTCACCATTGTGAGATTTTGAGAAATAAAGGAAAAATGCATGAAGAACAAGTAATTCATGATATCTACAATGCTCATTCATTCTATCTAAAGCAGGAAATGTAAGTTCTCATTAAAATCTGACTATTACAACTCATAAAATAAAATTTACAACTCTCAGTAGTGACACTTTCCACATAACCCCTGCAAAAACCCTTGATTAGTATGAAAATAAAAGGAAAATGGCACATATAATATTGACTTCAAAGATGCAGGTTATGAGACATTCGTATACCTACCTTGTGCTTAACATCTTAAGGAAATAACATTGATGATCTAAGATGTGGAAGGATAGCCATTTAATATATTTACATATATATACATACGTATATATATATATATATATGTACATATATATATACTTACACATATACATATATATATATATCACATGGATGTAGAATAGGTGAGTGAAATAGTGGAAACTGGCAAAGTGTAACAAGACCGCCACTGTGTAGTAGATATATGATGGCTGTGAAGTGAAGTACAACATAATGTTAGTAAAGAAAATTGTGTTGTGAAGGAGTGGGGAGTGTAACTATGCCTAAATACATGATGGGCTGTAAGTAAATGAAGAATGCAACTATACCTAAATATATGATATGCTGTGAGTAAATGAAGAATGCAACTAGGCTTAAATGCATGGTATGCTGTGAGCATATCAATCGATATGTCATGAACATATCTAATGATATGCGGCTGCAGATGGTGGAAGATGATGATGGGCCTGCTGTATAGGTTTTTGCAGGGTGGTGTGGCCATGTTGTGAGGGCACAATTGTAATATGAAGGAGGTATGTAGTAATGCATAGATACCGCAGGGGATGCAGCAGTAGATGTTGCAGTATGGGGACACAAGGGATGATAATAAACAGGTGAAAAACTATAATGAGAAGGATATGGGGAGATGAAAAATGAAGCACTGTACTGGTACTGCTGCGTATAGGACTATGGTAGAAGGATGCTATGAACAGGGGCTTCAATAGAGGGGAAAATACTGTGAGGTGATGGTACCACAGTGTGCACATGATTCTAACATGACAGTTGTGAAGAGGCCTTGTAGTAAAGTGTTATCTTATTCCCCTAAAAAAAAAACTTTGAATAACCACGCAAATCTCAGATTTCCAGAGATTTCACCATAATAACATTTAGCTAATGATATACCAGACCTCACGTAGTAGATCAGTTTTCCAAGAATCTTAGAATATACATCTGATAAATCTTACAAACTTAAGAAGATTTTATGTGAATTACCCCACATATCATGGTAAGCATAGGCAGCATTGTAAAATAAATAGGGTGTGTATGAACCAACAGGCCTATAGAACACAAGCAATTTTGATTCAAGAAAAGCAATCAATCTGAGTCCTACCCACATACTTACTAGTGCCGACAAGGAATGATGCAAGATTTACGCCTTGATCATCATATTACATGACTGCAGAAGGGTCGCCTTATGGAAACTTTATATCAGTAAATAGCACTAAGAATGTAACATTACTGGGACTGTCAACAGGGATAAGAAGTATATCTTATCATAAGCTATTTTCACATGCTAGATGTTCTTTATGAAACGAAAGGATGCATATACAGCCACCTAGAATTCTCACATAAATAAAACTGTAACCAACAAGAAAGACATCATCCAAATACTGTAACTGGCTTAATTTTCTCTAAATAACAAAAAAAAAAAGACAAAAATTAGAAATCCAGGTTTCATGAGATTGGCACCCAGACCATAGGTAACTCACAGTTTCCTGAGTTTCTGGCCGACTCCTATTAAGATCATTGCCCAATGATGCATTGTTGGCCTAAGCGTGGATGTGTCAATGACATAGTATGCAATGGGGCAAAATGCAATATGCAGATATTCTGAAATATGCAGTTTATGCAGAGTTTGCAGAATTCCACAACAAATCCGAGAGAGCTTCGCAGTGGATTAGATCTGCTATTGTAAATAGAAAATCGATGCCAATTTCAGGTTGGCTTGCCAATGAGTGTGATGGTGCTGGTTGTGTAAGTCGCAAACAGGGGCAATTTGCAGCAAAAATTGAAAGAAGTAACGCCGACGAGGGTGGTGACTTATGGATGGATGGAAGGTTTTGAGGTAGAAACGAAGGACTAGGTGGATCTCACCCTTATTGCTATGCTGTCAAATTGATTTCTGTGGGTCGACCAGGAGGCAAGAGTGGTCCAAATTGAGATATAGAATGGGAAAGCAAGGGGCGACTTCCACATAGCGCCAGATGCCACAAGGGGTGCGGCTCATGCATCAGCCAGGGGTATGGGCGTAGATGGTGGAAGAAGGTTCTGACATGAATCTGAAGTCACAGAACTTACCAACTTAATGTCAAATGAGACACAATGGGAAAAGGATGTGGCATTGATCCAGTCACACATGGTTGCAGTGAATTACGATAGTAATGCAATGAAATGGACGAGGCTAGAACTGAAGAGATTATAAAGGCAACAAAAGGAGGATAAAATGCCGAATGAAATCCAATTGTACCATGCAGATGGAGATGCAAAAAAAAATGACGTAGTATAAACTATGAACATCCTGTACATAAAGAAAACAGAGATATAACTAAATAAAAAAAAAAAATTAACAAGGGGGTGATAGAACTATCAAATTAAGCAAGATAAGAAAAAGAAATCAAATATTAGGAGACGATTATTTGTCTAAAAAAAATATAGGAATGAGGAGGCATTCCCATGACTGTAGCAAACAGAGGGTCCGCTCCTGCTATATGCAGGATAATCTCCTCTTTAATGCTCTCATAATTAAATGAAAGAAAAACGAAGTAGAAATAGGAAAAAAAAAATTAAGACAGAGTAGTACTGAAGATAAAGGGGAAAACAATGTTTTGGCAAGGAAAAAGAAAGGAGGAATATGATTTCATACCTGTAGTGGGTGTCGATTTTTTAGTTGCTTGAAGGGGGATCGTTGTATGATAGTTAATGATGTGGTTTCTTGCAGAGGATTGGATTATATCCTTTGCTACTGAACTTTAATCCAGGAGAGCTGGAATCGGCTGAGCTCCTTCGGTTGAGGTAGATAGGAACAAGGCAACGAAGGAGGGGAGAGTTGCTGAAGAAGATCCTTGTATGAAATATTAAAGAAAAGAAGACCCGATGGATGCTGGAGGTTTTGATCTCCTTTGTCCAACCAGAGGGAAGCTTTTCAGAGCGTTACGATTGCTGGAGATCCTTGCAAGGATAACCAACCTTCTACAGCTTGCGGGAAGGCGCCAGAGGGAAAGAAGGATGAGGAAGGGTTTTCGCTCAGGAGAAAGGATGATGGGTGCGGGGGTGAGGAGTGATGGTCTTTAGGGTTTCTTGAAGGTGGTTTATGTAGAGGGTGGAGGATCCTTCTGGAAAGGGGGAGCCTGCGGCTGATGGAGGCGTGAAGGAGAATCCGGTGGTTGAAGATGAGGGGTTGAGGGAAGAAGGAGTTGTTGCAGATGGAGGGTAGGCAAGAAAGAAGGGAAGTGCGCGGGAGTGGATTTTCCAAATTTCCAAAAGAAGGCCTCCTTTGAAAGTATTTTTGTAAAAAGGGTGGTTCAAGAGGGGTTTTTGGCAAAAATTCAAATTTTCAAGTTTTAAAACCTTTTGCTTTCCCCAATTTTTTCGATTTTTTGCATCATTTTCTATATATATATTTTTTTGTAGTTTTGTAGTAGAAAACTAAGATTTTAAAAGAAAACTAAGTTTTAAACACTAAATTTTTATATTTTTCTGAGAAATATTTACAAAGAGTGTTTTTCCGAGAATTTTCGACCATTTCGGGAAAATTTCTTCAGAAGAATGGGTTTGGACCCAGGTTTTTTAAAAAAATACTCGAGTTTTGACCCTCGAATCGAGAAATACAATGTGATGGATCCAAACGGATGTCGGATGGACTGTCCGAGCTATTTGAAAACTATTTTTGGTATTTTCTTAAAAATTGGACAATGAGACTCAATTTTGGATCTTGACAATGGATCTGGATCCAAAATCAATTTAAAATGAATTTAATTTCAGTAAAGCTTGAGAAAAGAACTGGAATTTAGATTTTTTTGCTCAAAAAATGAATTTAGGGGCAAGAAGGGAATATTTAAAAGATTTTGAAAAATTTGGGGTGTTCACAGATGCCCCTATTTGCTACTAAGCCGGTTGAAAGCTGAGCTTAGTGGCAAAGAAAACACTCCAAATTTTGAAAAATGCCCCAGTCAACAGATCTGAACTGGGTGTGAAAGAATTGGTTTAAAAGACATGGTTTCAGGCTTAATACCTTATCCTGAATGGCCTGGGGGAGATGAAATCCTCGGAAATGATATGACTGAATGATGGAGATGAGGACATCGTGGTGGGATTTTGGGTGAAGATCCCGAAATGATGAAAGGATTTCGATTAAGTCTCATGAATGAGGCGAGATCAGCTTTTTGGAATGACTCAGGTTTAGCGCTTAACCTGGATGGGACAAAGATATATCAAGATAATTTGAATGGGGAAAGGAGTATGTGAGGACCTTGATGGGACATTTATGAGAGAATGCCTCGCGAGATGAAGTTCAAGTAGGATTTTATTCTGAATGGATATACAAAGCATGAATTCCTCGATGGGAAGAACCATGATGGGACTGAAGGAAAACACCTCGTCGAAACGAGGGAAACTCGTTGGAACGAGATTCAGGTTTAACCACAACCTGAAGGGGACGACCATATAGAATCTCGAGTGAAGAGACCATGATGGGACATTCAGAGTTTGGATGAACAAATCCGAAAGGGGTTTGCGAAAGGAGGAAGGAAATAGGGTTCCCTAAGGCATTGAAAAAGGGATGAACTTGGACGTCTCATTGCTGAGACTAAATCAGCTTTTGAATTTAATGACCTCTCGCAGGAAGTACAGGTTTTGACCCTTAACCTGAGTGGGAACAACCATACGGATTTCTCGAAACCGTGATGGGACAGGAGAGATACCTCAACTGAATGGGGTAATTCTTCCGAGGAATGTAAGAGATGAACGATGAATAAGGTAACAGGAGACGAATCTTTCGATGGTGTGAAAGATGAATAAGGCGAACCTTTTATCAAGGAGACGAATCTCTTGACAAGGCAAAAGATGGAGGAGGGCAAATCCTTTGGACAGGAGAAGGCAAATGTGAAAGGTGATGAAGATGGCAATAGTAAGGAGAAGGTGAAATGTGAAATATGAAGATGGCAATGGAGGTGACAATCCTTTTAGCAAGGAGAAGGTAAAATATGAAGATATGAAGATGGCAAATTAAAAAAAATTAAAAAAAAAAAGCGAAATGTGAAATATGAAGAAGGTAATGCTTTTAACAAGGAGAATGTAAGATATGAAATATGAAGAAGGCAATCCTTTTAACAAGGAGAATATAAGATGTGAAATATGAAGAAGGCAATCCTTTTAACAAGGAGAATGCAAGATGTAAAATATGAAGAAGGCTATCCTTTTAACGAGGAGAAGGCAAGATGTAAAATATGAAGAAGGCAATCCTCTTAACAAGGAGAAGGCAAGTCTCTCGACAAAGCGAAAGATGAGGAAGGCAATCATTTAATCAAGGAGAAAGGCAAATCTTTTGACAACGCAAAAAGACAGGGAAGGCGATCCTTTTATCAAGGAGAAGGCGAATCTCTCGACAGAGCGAAAGACGGATAAAGCAATCCTTTTATCAAGGAGAAGGTGAGTCTCTCGACAAAGCGAAAAGACGGGGAAGGCGATCCTTTTATCAAAGAGAAGGCGAGTCTCTCGACAAAGCGAAAGACGGAGAAGGCAATTCTTTTATTAAGGAGAAGGCGAGTCTCTCGACAAAGCGAAAGACGGAGAAGGCAATCCTTTTATCAAGGAGAAGGCGAGTCTCTCGACAGAGCGAAAGACGGAGAAGGCAATCCTTTTATCAAGGAGAAGGCGAGTCTCTCGACAAAGCGAAAGACGAGGAAGGCAACACCAAGATGTATCAAAATAGATGTCAAGTTCTTATTTCTTTATCAGGAAAGCTGGAAAATTTTGCCAAAATGATAAAATTTTCAGTTGCTTCAAGGTAATTTTAAGGTAAGCACTTTTTGGAAGATGTTCCCTTTTCCACCTAGAGTATTACCCCCAACTAGGTTAACTCTATAGAATCCAGGATCAAAGTCAAATTTAGTTGTTGGTCTTCTTCAAGGATGCTATCAATTTCCTTGATATGAAAGGAGAGGAAATATTCTTAGCTTCATAAAAGTAATTAAATGAGAAGATATTGATAAAAGAATTTCACATAGATGAAGAAGATTCTTTGCAATTTGGGCAGTTTGATATCCTGGAAATTTTCCCATGATGATCTTTTTGCACTCTTTTGAGTCATGGGGCTTTCTTGGGCTTTTACATCATCCTTCATTTTGGAGATGTCCTGACTTTTCTCTCTTTTTCAGGGAAGGGTACGTCACAAACTCCTTCATCTTGGAGATGTTCCGATCCTTCATTTATCTCAGGGATTATATATGATGGTATTGGCTCAAAGGTACTTAGATGATAGCTAGAATCAAATATCTTTTAGGGTTTGTCGGTAGGTCCATCACATCCGCCTTCATCTCGACGGTTATCCGAACTTTCCCTGGAAGGATCCATCACAAACTCTGTCATCTTGGAGATGTTCCAAATCTTCTTTAGCCCCGAGGGTCTACTCGCTTAATTCGCCTTCATCTTGACGACAATTGAGAGATCCCCTTTGCGGATATTTGATTTGCAGCTTAGCTGACTTGAGGAGACATGAATTGGGTAGGTTCTTTTCTGACTGCCCAGGATATTTCCACTGTCTTAATACCAAAGAATAATCTTTAAGAATGTGCCATAGCTATGATCAATATCAGCTCATTTATGGCTCTCCAGCATCATTGAATATTTCCTTTACCGGTCATGTCGAAGATTTTTTCTTCATCCTCTTGGTTGACCAGCAGAAAATTTGGAGTTTGAGCCTTTCTTCACAAAAGCTTCACCCTTTTTGGAAGGAATACTTAAGGAGATTTGAGGAAATTCTTTATGTAATAAAAGTTTGAGATCAACAAACTATTTTATGGCAATTTGGCAAGATATTCCTGAAATCTTTTGATGATGAAACCTTTGCTTAACATCAAATTTTGACACATTAGTGGGATTCTGGGGAAGAACCCAACATGAGATTGAATTCTGAAGGTAAATGTGAATTTAAAGTTCTGAAGGTAAGCTTGATATAAAACTGGATTTTGAAGGTAATCCTTTGAAAAGGGTATCAGGACTCGGATTCTACAAGGAAAACAGGGAAATTCGAGTAAAACTCAAATTTTCTAAGGAAAACTGGGAGGTTCGAGTCGGGGCTCGAATCTCAAAGGAAAACTCGAAAGTTCATTTATCGAAGGCAAGAAAACTCGAGATAAAACTCAAATTTTCGAAGGACAGCATAGATCCAACCTGACGAAGACGTGTCCCATCACGGTCGCCAAACCTGTGATCATCGCAAAATTTTTCCTCTCTTGTGGTTTCTCTCTCTTCCTTCTCTTTTCTTTTTCTAACCTCTATTCTCCTCCTTTTTGAAGGGAGAAGGATAAAAGAAAGAAAAGAGAAAGAGAAGAGAAAAGAAAGAAAGAAAGAGGGAAGAGGAACTATTTTGCGTAGTCTCACTTGACCTTTATTTGAAAACATTTAGAAAATTACTCGCCTCCATTTTGAAAATTCGCGGGAAAAAATGGAGAGACGGGATTCACTCGTCGGTACGAGGTTCGACCGTTCCTGGCACTTTTACCAGGGGTAATCGAACCAAGGATCGAATCTATGTCTTTTGCTTTGCCTAAATGTAATCTAAGAATTTATCCTAAAAGATCTAAATGCACAAAGAATCACGCTTGTGCAATGCAATAATGTATGCTCTTTTTGAAAGATATTTTGAAAATCTCCAAGTTATTCTGAGATGAACTTGATAAGGGAGTGAAGAAAATGATTGAATCTAACTTAGAACTTGAGATAGATCAGAGCATTTCTAAGTCTTTGAAGTAAATCAGAGTTGAAAGAGTAAATCTTTGACTTAGAGAAAGAATGATTTAAAGCTTTGAAAATGAAAGGAGATGAAGTTTCAAAGTCAGAAGTGAACTTTGAATTTAATCATGGATTTAGGAGAAAAGATAAGATTTGAAAATGGAATTGATTTTAAGATTTGAAATTTGGAATGAATCTGGGAAATACCAACGATATAAAAATGAATTTAAGAAAATCTAAACATGATCTGTAAATGGATCTAGCTTTGAGATCTGGAATATAATTGGCTTTGAATTTGAAACATAGAACTTGATTTGAAACATGGATTTCAAGATAGAATTTGAATCCAAAGTCTGGATGGGATCTGAGATTTGAGATGGATTTTGGATCTGAGATCCAAGACGGATTTGAATTCTGAATCCTAAAATGGGTTTGGATCTGAAGTCTGAGATCCAAAGTGGAGAATGGATTCCGGATCCTAAAACGGATTTGGATCTGAAGTCTGAGATCCAAGATGGAAGTTGAGTTTTGGATCCTAAGATGGATTTGGATCTGAAGTCTGAGATCCAAAGTGAAACTGGACTCTGGACCCTAAGATAGATTGTGGATCTGAAGTCTGAGATCCGATGTAGACTTGGGTTCTGGATCCTAAGATGGAATTGAATCTGTAATTTTGAGATCCAAGGTGAAATTGGATTCTGGATCCTATAAGGAAATTGGATCTGAAGTCTAAGATCCAAAGTGAAATTGGAGTCTGGATCCTAAGGAGGAATTGGATCCGAAGTCTGAGATCCAATATGAGTGTTGAATCCTGGATCCTAAAATGGATTTGGAGTTAAATTCAGAAGATAAATCAAGAATCTCAAAGTTAAATTGAACTTTGATTTTGATTGGAGTTTTGAAGATAAAATGAATTTGGAATTTCAAAGTCAATTTGAACTTCAAATTCTGATTTGAATTTGAATAAAAAATGACTTTGGAATCTAAGTTAAATTGAACTTTTGAGATTGAAAATGAAATTGAATTTGAAGATGAAAAAGGATGAATTGGTTTTTATAAGAAATGAAGATAGATTGAGGAAGATATTTACATCACTTGGAGTTTTTGAAGAAGGAATTTTGAAAATATGATGCAATTCTATCTAAATGATGAATGAATTTAAATTTTTGAAATTGGATTTTGAAAAGCTATTCCATTCTTTAAATGAATTAAAATAAGATTGAAGATATAATACATCCTTGACTATGGTCATTGAATGTATTATATAATAATCTATATTTAAATTCAGGTGAAGAATGAAATATATTTTGTGCTTTTATAGAATTTAAAATGAAATTAATTCTCAATATACCCTGACTATGGCCATTGGTATATATTTTGAATTAATTTTAAGTTGAATTCTGATAAAAGAAGAAAATATTTGAGTAAATATGATGAATTTTGAAAACGGATCCAGTATGGGTCCAGTGTTATTTCGTAAAAGATAAAAATCCTAAGTTTTGTCCATACCCTGACTATGGCCATTGATATGGATCATCAACTTAGGATTAATTTACCTCTTACGAAATGGTGCACGTGCCATTCGTGTTTCACCATTGTGAGATTTTGAGAAATAAAGGAAAAATGCATGAAGAACAAGTAATTCATGATATCTACAATGCTCATTCATTCTATCTAAAGCAGGAAATGTAAGTTCTTATTAAAATCTGACTATTACAACTCATAAAATCAAATTTACAACTCTCAGTAGTGACACTTTCCACATATCCCCTGCAAAAACCCTTGATTAGTATGAAAATAAAAGGAAAATGGCACATATAATATTGACTTCAAAGATGCAGGTTATGAGACATTCGTATACCTACCTTGTGCTTAACATCTTAAGGAAATAACATTGATGATCTAAGATGTGGAAGGATAGCCATTTAATATATTTACATATATATACATACGTATATATATATATATATATATATATATATATATATATATATATATATGTACATATATATATACTTACACATATACATATATATATATCACATGGATGTAGAATAGGTGAGTGAAATAGTGGAAACTGGCAAAGTGTAACAAGACCGCCACTGTGTAGTAGATATATGATGGCTGTGAAGTGAAGTACAACATAATGTTAGTAAAGAAAATTGTGTTGTGAAGGAGTGGGGAGTGTAACTATGCCTAAATACATGATGGGTTGTAAGTAAATGAAGAATGCAACTATACCTAAATATATGATATGCTGTGAGTAAATGAAGAATGCAACTAGGCTTAAATGCATGGTATGCTGTGAGCATATCAATCGATATGTCATGAACATATCTAATGATATGCGGCTGCAGATGGTGGAAGATGATGATGGGCCTGCTGTATAGGTTTTTGCAGGGTGGTGTGGCCATTTTGTGAGGGCACAATTGTAATATGAAGGAGGTATGTAGTAATGCATAGATACCGCAGGGGATGCAACAGTAGATGTTGCAGTATGGGGACACAAGGGATGATAATAGGCAGGTGAAAAACTATAATGAGAAGGATATGGGGAGATGAAAAATGAAGCACTGTACTGGTACTGCTGCGTATAGGACTATGGTAGAAGGATGCTATGAACAAGGGCTTCAATAGAGGGGAAAATACTGTGAGGTGATGGTACCACAGTGTGCACATGATTCTAACATGACAGTTGTGAAGAGGCCTTGTAGTAAAGTGTTATCTTATTCCCCTAAAAAAAAAACTTTGAATAACCACGCAAATCTCAGATTTCCAGAGATTTCACCATAATAACATTTAGCTAATGATATACCAGACCTCACGTAGTAGATCAGTTCTCCAAGAATCTTAGAATATACATCTGATAAATCTTACAAACTTAAGAAGATTTTATGTGAATTACCCCACATATCATGGTAAGCATAGGCAGCATTGTAAAATAAATAGGGTGTGTATGAACCAACAGGCCTATAGAACACAAGCAATTTTGATTCAAGAAAAGCAATCAATCTGAGTCCTACCCACATACTTACTAGTGCTGACAAGGAATGATTCAAGATTTACGCCCTGATCATCATATTACATGACTGCAGAAGGGTCGCCTTATGGAAACTTTATATCAGTAAATAGCACTAAGAATGTAACATTACTGGGACTGTCAACAGGGATAAGAAGTATATTTTATCATAAGCTATTTTCACATGCTAGATGTTCTTTATGAAACGAAAGGATGCATATACAGCCACCCAGAATTCTCACATAAATAAAACTGTAACCAACAAGAAAGACATCATCCAAATACTGTAACTGGCTTAATTTTCTCTAAATAACAAAAAAAAAAAGAGACAAAATTTAGAAATCCAGGTTTCATGAGATTGGCACCCAGACCATAGGTAACTCACAGTTTCCTGAGTTTCTGGCCGACTCCTATTAAGATCATTGCCCAATGATGCATTGCTGGCCTAAGCGCGGATGTGTCAATGACATAGTATGCAATGGGGCAAAATGCAATATGCAGATATTCTGAAATATGCAGTTTATGCAGAGTTTGCAGAATTCCGCAGCAAACCCGAGAGAGCTTCGCAGTGGATTAGATCTGCTGTTGTAAATAGAAAATCGATGCCAATTTCAGGTTGGCTTGCCAATGAGTGTGATGGTGCTGGTTGTGTAAGCCGCAAACAGGGGCAATTTGCAGCAAAAATTGAAAGAAGTAACGCCGACGAGGGTGGTGACTTATGGATGGATGGAAGGTTTTGAGGTAGAAACGAAGGACTAGGTGGATCTCACCCTTATTGCTATGCTGTCAAATTGATTTCTGTGGGTCGACCAGGAGGCAAGAGTGGTCCAAATTGAGATATAGAATGGGAAAGCAAGGGGCGACTTCCACATAGCGCCAGATGCCACAAGGTGTGCGTGTTATCGTCGCGAAATTTTTCCCCGTCTTCCCTTCCTTGCGGAAGAGAAAGGAAAGAGGAAACGCTTTCGCGATTCAAACTTGACCGGATTTTGGAAATTGCTTTTGAAATACTCGCCTCCGTTTTTGAAAATTGCGGGAAAATCCATGGGATCGGGCTCGACTTGTCGGTACGAGGTTCGACCGTTCCTGCTGCCTTTAACAGGGGTAATCAAACCAAGGACCAAAATTGTGCTTGACTTAGAGAAATTATCAAAGTTATGTTCTATCCTAAATGCACAGAGAATTCAGGCATGTGCTATGAGATTTTGGAAAATGCAGCTTGGGAAAACATGATGTATGCTTGGAAAATATTTGGAGTTGAAAAGATTCTCTTAGGAAAAAGATGAAAGTCAATTTCTCAGGAAAACTCATGTGAAAAAAAGGGTTTTTGAAGTCACGGGAAAGTTCATGACGTTGTGGGAAAATCATGAATGGTTGAAAATCCTGGGAAAATGGAAGTGATTCGTGAGAAAAGATGAACCTTTTGAAAAGGGAAACACTTCTTAGGAAAACTTGAACTTTGAGAGTTTTCTTAGGAAGATGATGGAAGATTTATAGGAAAATTCATTGGAGAAGGAAATTCAAAACTTGGGAAATTGAAATCCTGGGAATTTTACCCTTGAAATACTTGGAAATCGATTTTGATCTTGGAAAAAGATTGGAAAACTCTTTTGAAGCTCTTAAGAAAATAACATTTTCCAGGGAAAACTATGGGGAAATTGACTTGGAAAAACCGATTTTGAAAAATCCTTAGAATTTCTTGAGAAATCGATTTCTTGAGAATGAAGTTTTCTTGAGAAAATCAATGATTTCATGATGCAAATGACATGAGTGAATGAATGCACTTTGAGAAGATTTTCTGAGGAATTGGTTGGAAAATGTGCATTAAGTCCAAATAAATCCTTTACATATTCTGACTGTGGCCATGAATATGTTCAGAACTTAGTTGATTTGATGCACATGATTTTGAAAACTTCAGAAATATGATGTGCATTTTAAGATAGCCTAAGAGTGTAGGCTCAATGTGACTAGTAGAAAGATGACGGATCTGGGTCTCGTCCATATTCCGACTAGGGCCGTAAATATGGATTCCATCGAGTTCATCAACTCCCTAAGAGTTGGTGCACGTGCCATTCGTGAACATCCATAGTGCTTTTGGAATAAAATGCATGAATCATATAATCAGGATATTGCATAAATTCAAACTATATGATATGCATCCTAGTCTAAGCAGAAAATTAAATCTTATTCCAAAATTTACATTATTACATCACTAAATAAATGAAATAAAAGAAATTTGCAGACTTCAGCTCCTTCATTTAAATGTCCCTGCCAAACTTGAAATAGAGTTAGCTCGAATATGTGGGTTTTTCCAAGATTTTCCAATAATATTATGAAATTATTGGACTTAATTGGATATAAACCCTATTCTCATGCTTCCTTGATATTTGAAATGATGCAAATGCAGAGAATTCAGTGGAAAACAGTTTGAAATTCGGAATTGGGGTCAAAATGACCAAAATACCCCTAAAATTAAAGTTACACCTTTAAAATCAGGGTTTTTTGAAGGAAAACTTGGTAAAATTGAGATTTTGAAATTCAAATTGAATCAAATAATGATGAAATGCAGTAAGAGACATGATGACATGTTGTTAAACACATTAAGACTGTAAAATCAGAATTTGACATTTTGTAATTTATCCAAAATAACGAATTTCGCTTGTTTTTCGCTTGGATCTGGGTCCTGCGAGACCCTGTTTTGGTATTATGGATGATCCGAACCTCAAATGGATTCCAAATTGCACCAAATTCGGTATGAAGCATCTTAACACTCTGATAAACAACCTATAATGCTAAAAATCACGAAATGATATGATTTAAATGCTAAAATTCAAGGAAAGTCCTAAAAATAATGGATTTTGCCTATGGATCCGAACCAAATGCAATGCCTAATATGATAATGCAAGATTTACACCATGGAAACTTCTGATATTTTGCAGACTGCTAAAATACCTAAAATGGAACATTTTTGGTTTTTATAGCCTCAGGATTTGAGCCATGGTGAGTTCAATAACAGAGATTTAGTTCTGACAGAGGTAAAAATCACACTAATCTGATAAAAAATGCTAAAGAAATACAAAACGGCCATGGAAATTTATGAAATTAATCAGAGTTATGCACGACACCTACATGAACAACTTTCATGTTTATGATTTTGGCATTTGATCAACGGAAACACAGATAAAAATATAACTATTTCTGCCTAAACTAACAGAACAGACAAATGTAGCAAAACAGGGGGCTGACAAGAAAAATCTGAAGCAGGGGTCAACACTATTCTAAAAATTACAGGCTTTCATATTCAAACAGAGGACATCTCGTACACCACTTTCACTTTTTACAGTTTCAGATTTGGAGCAACACACAAAGAGAAACCATAGCCCTAAGTCGATCCAAGATCTCAGAGGCCCAAATTAGACTCTGACACGTGTCCAGAACTCTCGGATTTTTGTCAGACATAAAAAACAACATAAAAATCTGAAAAAAATCATATTAAAAACTAGACATTCTCCCGAGTTCATAACAGCTTTCGTATCTAAAATCGGATCTCTCATGAGGGATATCTCGATTTTACAAGTCGGCCAATGATTTTCAAAACGTATCCCGGGTAACAAAACCCGACTTGACATTTTGAATGTTTACCAAAGTAAACAAATTCAAATGGCTCCGAATTTTTGTAAAAATTTTAGGGACACCTAAGGGCGCATTCCGTGATTTTTTTGGGGTTTTTAATAAAAAATAAATGCATGAAATGACGTGTGGACTGACTGACAAAAACAGAGACCTACTAAAAATAAGCAGAATTGAAATAAATGCTAAATTAATCCTAATTAATTCATGAAATGTACTAAATGAATGAAATAAAATGCAAATTAAATCTATCTAACTACATGCATGTTAAAAATCATCAAGGAAGTATAATTATGTATTTTTATATATGTCGTTTTATGAGAATAGCTCAATCCATCCCTCGGATGAGCTCTTTCTTCAAACGACAACACGAATCAAACCAAAAGAATTATCACAGTGAAATCAATAGGAATGGAGGCTTACCTTGTGTTCTCCAGCGGTTTTGGAACTCCCAAAATGAGTGGCTACCTTGATAATGGGCTCCAGAGGGGCGTGAATCCAGAGGAAACTAAGAAAGAATAAAAATGAAATTCTGAAGTTCAATTCTCAAACAGGGCTCTTAGAGTGAAAATGCTAAATCCAAAAGAAGCTCCCCTAGGCTGGGCATGGGGCCTTGTATTTATAGAGATTTTTGGAAAATTTTGAAATTCAAAGAAGCTTAATCTGAACCCTCCATGTGGCGCCATCTCAGAGGGTGTTGTCTTGGAGTTTGAAATTCAAATTCTGCTTTATTCTGGAAGGAGGAGAGACTTTCATGTGGCGCCATCTCAGAGCATCCACATTGCCATGTGTCAGAAGGTAGGAGCAGAGGAAGCAGAAGACGCCACCTCAGAGGGGTTTGAATTCTACTTTTTCTGATGAAAGGAGAGACTGACATGTGGCGCCATCTCAGAGCATCTTCATTGACATGTGTCAGAAGGAAAGGCAGAGGATTCAGATGGTGCCACCTCAGAGAGAGTTTGAAATTTAAATTTCTGCTTTTTCTAGAGGAAAGGAGAGACTGCCATGTGGCACCACCTCAGGGTGGCTCCTACAATGACATGTGGCAAGAGGGAGGAAAAGGGACACGTGGCACCATCTCACACAAAATAGAAAAGGTGAAGTTCAGGATTTGCGCCACCTCAGACTGGAGTTTGAACATTTGAATTCTAGCTTTCTCTGAAGGAGGCAGAAAGTGACATGTGTCACTTGCTTTTTCTGAAGAAACCAGAGAGAGACACATGTCCCTTGCTTTTTCTGAGAAGAGCAGAGGGTGACATGTGTCACTTGCTTTTTCTGAGAAAAGCAGGGAGTGACATGTGTCTTCTACTTTTTCTAAAGGAAGCTGGAGATGACATGTGTCATCTACTTTTCTGAGAAAAATAGGAGGGAGACATGTGTCCTCTGCTTTTTCTGAAAGGAGCAGAGATTGACACGTGTCGCTTGCTTTTCCTGAGAAAAGGAGAGAGTGACATGTGTCACCTGCAGGAGACATAATTCAAATGGTGCCACCTCAAGGGAGACAAGTTCTACTTTTTCTGAACAGGACAACACATGACACGTGGCATCTCATGGTGACCTTGGAATGACACTTGGCACAGGGTGAAGATGGTAGACATTGACACGTGGCATAAAATGAAGAGGATGACTAATGACATGTGGCGGCATCTTAAGGTGGCCCCACACTGACACGTGTCAAAGGATGGCAGAAGAGAGAAGGTGACATGTGGCACCAACTCTAGGTGAACCCTATGCTGACACATGGCAGGTAAATGAGAGGAGAGAGAAAGGACAAGTGGCACCAATCCAGGGGACAAGGCTCCTATATTTTTGGGTTTTTCAAAATTCAAATTTTTCAAAAGAAAAGCCTGTGTGACACCACCTCAATGTGGGTCCCACATTGCTTTTTTTATTGAAATAAGGACAAAACAACAACCTCTTTTTGGAATTTTCATAAAAATTTGGACTAATTGGTAAAACAGAAATTTTGAAAAGAGTTGGCCCCTGTAGGGCGATTTTGTAAAAGGAAGATGTTTGAAATTGTTTGACAAAACGGCAAAATCTGAGATGAAATTTATTGAAAATTATCCAGATTGTTTTCCTGAGGAAATATTTTGAAATTCAGAGCCCTGGGGGTAAAATGGGAAGAATTGATAATTTTGAAGACCCAGGGTTTTGAAATCAATTTTAAAAATAGTTGAAATTCTAATCTGGATTGAAAATTTTGAAATCAAGAGTTCTGGACCTCAAAATGACATGTTGTGCAGTGCAGTGATTTGAAATGCTCATGCAATGATATGCAATGTCATGTCTTATGAAACACAATCTTGAACCAAGACTCTGGAGATGTCTGTCTCCTGTCAGGAGTAAAATCTTGAACATCTGAGATAAAAATAGAGAAAATTTGAGAGTTTCAGATGAAATTTGGACTTTTGCAAGGTCCAGGCTCAGCAAATGACTATTTTGCCCTCCAGCGATTTCAGAGGCTGGATGATGATGGGAGGTGAGTGAAAATTTGGGGTGTTTACAGTGCGGCTCATGCATCAGCCAGGGGTATGGGCGTAGATGGTGGAAGAAGGTTCTGACATGAATCCGAAGTCACAGAACTTACCAACTTAATGTCAAATGAGACACAATGGGAAAAGGATGTGGCATTGATCCAGTCACACATGGTTGCAGTGAATTACGATAGTAATGCAATGAAATGGACGAGGCTAGAACTGAAGAGATTATAAAGGCAACAAAAGGAGGATAAAATGCCGAATGAAATCCAATTGTACCATGCAGATGGAGATGCAAAAAAAAATGACGTAGTATAAACTATGAACATCCTGTACATAAAGAAAACAAAGATATAACTAAATAAAAAAAAAAATTTAACAAGAGGGTGATAGAACTATCCAATTAAGCAAGATAAGAAAAAGAAATCAAATATTAGGAGACGATTATTTGTCTAAAAAAAATGTAGGAATGAGGAGGCATTCCCTTGACTGTAGCAAACAGAGGGTCCGCTCCTGCTATATGCAGGATAATCTCCTCTTTAATGCTCTCATAATTAAATGAAAGAAAAACGAAGTAGAAATAGGAAAAAAAAATTAAGACAGAGTAGTACTGAAGATAAAGGGGAAAACAATGTTTTGGCAAGGAAAAAGAAAGGAGGAATATGATTTCATACCTGTAGTGGGTGTCGATTTCTTAGTTGCTTGAAGGGGGATCGTTGTATGATAGTTAATGATGTGGTTTCTTGCAGAGGATTGGATTATATCCTTTGCTACTGAACTTTAATCCAGGAGAGCTGGAATCGGCTGAGCTCCTTCGGTTGAGGCAGATAGGAACCAGGCAACGAAGGAGGGGAGAGTTGCTGAAGAAGATCCTTGTATGAAATATTAAAGAAAAGAAGACCCGATGGATGCTGGAGGTTTTGATCTCCTTTGTCCAACCAGAGGGAAGCTTTTCAGAGCGTTACGATTGCTGGAGATCCTTGCAAGGATAACCAACCTTCTACAGCTTGCGGGAAGGCGCCAGAGGGAAAGAAGGATGAGGAAGGGTTTTCGCTCAGGAGAAAGGATGATGGGTGCGGGGGTGAGGAGTGATGGTCTTTAGGGTTTCTTGAAGGTGGTTTATGTAGAGGGTGGAGGATCCTTCTGGAAAGGGGGAGCCTGCGGCAGATGGAGGCGTGAAGGAGAATCCGGTGGTTGAAGATTAGGGGTTGAGGGAAGAAGGAGTTGTTGCAGATGGAGGGTAGGCAAGAGAGAAGGGAAGTGCGCGGGAGTGGATTTTCCAAATTTCCAAAAGAAGGCCTCCTTTGAAAGTATTTTTGTAAAAAGGGTGGTTCAAGAGGGGTTTTTGGCAAAAATTCAAATTTTCAAGTTTTAAAACCTTTTGCTTTCCCCAATTTTTTTGATTTTTTGCATCATTTTCTATATATATATATATTTTTTTTGTAGTTTTGTAGTAGAAAACTAAGATTTTAAAAGAAAACTAAGTTTTAAACACTAAATTTTTATATTTTTCTGAGAAATATTTACAAAGAGTGTTTTTCCGAGAATTTCCGACCATTTCGGGAAAATTTCTTCAGAAGAATGGGTTTGGACCCAGTTTTTTAAAAAAATACTCGAGTTTTGACCCTCGAATCGAGAAATACAATGTGATGGATCCAAACGGATGTCGGATGGACTGTCCGAGCTATTTGAAAACTATTTTTGGTATTTTCTTAAAAATTGGACAATGAGACTCAATTTTGGATCTTGACAATGGATCCGGATCCAAAATCAAATTAAAATGAATTTAATTTCAGTAAAGCTTGAGAAAAGAACTGGAATTTAGATTTTTTTGCTCAAAAAATGAATTTAGGGGCAAGAAGGGAATATTTAAAAGATTTTGAAAAATTTGGGGTGTTCACAGATGCCCCTCTTTGCTACTAAGCCAGTTGAAAGCTGAGCTTAGTTGTAAAGAAAACACTCCAAATTTTGAAAAATGCCCTAGTCAACAGATCTGAACTGGGTGTGAAAGAATTGGTTTAAAAGACATGGTTTTAGGCTTAATACCTTATCCTGAATGGCTTGGGGGAGACAAAATCCTCGGAAATGATATGACTGAATGATGGAGATGAGGACATCGTTGTGGGATTTTGGGTGAAGATCCCGAAATGATGAAAGGATTTCGATTAAGTCTCATGAATGAGGAGAGATCAGCTTTTTGGAATGACTCAGGTTTAGCGCTTAACCTGGATGGGACAAAGATATATCAAGATAATCTGAATGGGGAAAGGAGTATGTGAGGACCTTGATGGGACATTTATGAGAGAATGCCTCGCGAGATGAAGTTCAAGTAGGATTTTATTCTGAATGGATATACAAAGCATGAATTCCTCGATGGGAAGAACCATGATGGGACTGAAGGAAAACACCTCGTCGAAACGAGGGAAACTCGTTGGAACAAGATTCAGGTTTAACCACAACCTGAAGGGGACGACCATATGAAATCTCGAGTGAAGAGACCATGATGGGACATTCAGAGTTTGGATGAACAAATCCGAAAGGGGTTTGCGAAAGGAGGAAGGAAATGGGGTTCCCTAAGGCTTTGAAAAAGGGATGAACTTGGACGTCTCATTGCTGAGACTAAATCAGCTTTTGAATTTAATGACCTCTCGCAGGAAGTACATGTTTTGACCCTTAACCTGAGTGGGAACAACCATACGGATTTCTCGAAACCGTGATGGGACAGGAGAGATACCTCAACTGAATGGGGTAATTCTTCCGGGGAATGTAAGAGATGAACGATGAATAAGGTAACAGGAGGCGAATCTTTCGATGGTGTGAAAGATGAATAAGGCGAACCTTTTATCAAGGAGACGAATCTCTTGACAAGGCAAAAGATGGAGGAGGGCAAATCCTTTGGACAGGAGAAGGCAAATGTGAAAGGTGATGAAGATGGCAATAGTAAGGAGAAGGTGAAATGTGAAATATGAAGATGGCAATGGAGGTGACAATCCTTTTAGCAAGGAGAAGGTAAAATATGAAGATATGAAGATGGCAAATTAAAAAAAATTAAAAAAAAAAAAGCGAAATGTGAAATATGAAGAAGGTAATGCTTTTAACAAGGAGAATGTAAGATATGAAATATGAAGAAGGCAATCATTTTAACAAGGAGAATGTAAGATGTGAAATATGAAGAAGGCAATCCTTTTAACAAGGAGAATGCAAGATGTAAAATATGAAGAAGGCTATCCTTTTAACAAGGAGAAGGCAAGATGTAAAATATGAAGAAGGCAATCCTCTTAACAAGGAGAAGGCAAGTCTCTCGACAAAGCGAAAGATGAGGAAGGCAATCATTTAATCAAGGAGAAAGGCAAATCTTTTGACAACGCAAAAAGACAGGGAAGGCGATCCTTTTATCAAGGAGAAGGCGAATCTCTCGACAGAGCGAAAGACGGATAAAGCAATCCTTTTATCAAGGAGAAGGTGAGTCTCTCGACAAAGCGAAAAGACGGGGAAGGCGATCGTTTTATCAAGGAGAAGGCGAGTCTCTCGACAAAGCGAAAGACGGAGAAGGCAATCCTTTTATTAAGGAGAAGGCAAGTCTCTCGACAAAGCGAAAGACGGAAAAGGCAATCCTTTTATCAAGGAGAAGGCGAGTCTCTCGACAGAGCGAAAGACGGAGAAGGCAATCCTTTTATCAAGGAGAAGGCGAGTCTCTCAACAAAGCGAAAGACGAGGAAGGCAACACCAAGATGTATCAAAACAGATGTCAAGTTCTTATTTCTTTATCAGGAAAGCTGAAAAATTTTGCCAAAATGATAAAATTTTCAGTTGCTTCAAGGTAATTTTAAGGTAAGCACTTTTTGGAAGATGTTCCCTATTCAACCTAGAGTATTACACCCAACTAGGTTAACTCTATAGAATCCAGGATCAAAGTCAAATTTAGTTGTTGGTCTTCTTCAAGGATGCTATCAATTTCCTTGATATGAAAGGAGAGGAAATATTCTTAGCTTCATAAAAGTAATTAAATGAGAAGATATTGATGGAAGAATTTCACATAGATGAAGAAGATTCTTTGCAATTTGGGCAGTTTGATATCCTAGGCATTTTCCCATGATGATCTTTTTGCACTCTTTTGAGTCATGGGGCTTTCTTGGGCTTTTACATCATCCTTCATTTTGGAGATGTCCTGACTTTTCTCTCTTTTTCAGGAAAGGGTACGTCACAAACTCCTTCATCTTGGAGATGTTTCGATCCTTCATTTATCTCAGGGATTATATATGATGGTATTGGCTCAAAGGTACTTAGATGATAGCTAGAATCAAATATCTTTTAGGGTTTGTCGGTAGGTCCATCACATCCGCCTTCATCTCGACGGTGATCCGAACTTTCCCTGGAAGGATCCGTCACAAACTCCGTCATCTTGGAGATGTTCCAAATCTTCTTTAGCCCCGGGGGTCTACTCGCTTAATTCGCCTTCATCTTGACGACAATTGAGAGATCCCCTTTGCGGATATTTGATTTGCAGCTTAGCTGACTTGAGGAGACATGAATTGGGTAGGTTCTTTTCTGACTGCCCAGGATATTTCCACTGTCTTAATACCAAAGAATAATCTTTAAGAATGTGCCATAGCTATGATCAATATCAGCTCATTTATGGCTCTCCAGCATCATTGAATATTTCCTTTACCGGTCATGTCGAAGATTTTTTCTTCATGCTCTTGGTTGACCAGCAGAAAATTTGGAGTTTGAGCCTTTCTTCACAGAAGCTTCACCCTTTTTGGAAGGAATACTTAAGGAGATTTGAGGAAATTCTTTATGTAATAAAAGTTTGAGATCAACAAACTATTTTATGGCAATTTGGCAAGATATTCCTGAAATCTTTTGATGATGAAACCTTTGCTTAACATCAAATTTTGACACATTAGTGGGATTCTGGGGAAGAACCCAACATGAGATTGAATTCTGAAGGTAAATGTGAATTTAAAGTTCTGAAGGTAAGCTTGATATAAAACTGGATTTTGAAGGTAATCCTTTGAAAAGGGTATCAGGACTCGGATTCTACAAGGAAAACAGGGAAATTCGAGTAAAACTCAAATTTTCAAAGGAAAACTGGGAGGTTCGAGTCGGGGCTCGAATCTCAAAGGAAAACTCGAAAGTTCATTTATCGAAGGCAAGAAAACTCGAGATAAAACTCAAATTTTCGAAGGACAGCAGGAAGGTTCGAGTCAGGGCTCAAATCTCAAAGGAAAACTTGAAAGTTCATTTATTGAAGGCAAGAAAACTTAAGACAAAACTCAAATTTTCGAAGGGAAGCAGGAAGGTTCGAGTCAGGGCTCGAATCAAAATTTTGAAGGTTTATTTACTGAAGGCAAGAAAATTTAAAACTCAATTTTTTGAAGGAAAGTTGGAAAGTTCGGGCCAGGGCCCGAATTTCAACAAAAAACTGGAAAGGTTGAGATTTGTGAAGGAACAGAAGACTTGAGTAAAAACCCAAACCTTCGAAGGAGAACTGAAAAATTCGAGTCAAGGCTCGAATCTCAAAGGAAAGAGTTGGAAGTTCGAGTCGAAAACTCGAATCTTCAAAGGAGAGGTGATGAGAATGGGTAGAAGAAGGCTGGCAGAACTTAAGGAAAATCGAGGAAAGATTGTAACATGAAGGCTTGAATTTGAGACTTGAATGACCCGAAGATCGACATTGGATTTAGAGCTCTAATTTTTTATGAAGGGTTAGTGCAAAAGACTGATCCTGAGAGGCTAACTGATCGGTCAGCCAGGCACTAGCATGAGTGCTAGGCTTACCTGTATGAGTACTGAATTCTTCAAAAATGCCCCAGTGTAAGTACTGGGTTTTCTGATGGAGATTTGAAGAAAAAGGGGACACCGACATTCTTTAAGATACTTGGGATTTGAGCAAGAACGATTGTCGGCGTTTTCAGGATTTTCCCTTATCCTGAAGGGGAAATGGAATAGACATTTGATGAGAATTTAGAAAGGAATGATTCAGGTTTACTCCTTAACCTGAAAGGGGAGAAAAAAAAAATTTATAAAAATGGAGAAGAAGAAAGGAAAGAAATTTTGAAAATTTATTTTGGAAAGGAATTCTCAAAGGTAGCATTGTTGCTCCTATGAGGGATTTCAGGATTGTCCTTTTATCCTGATTTTAAGAAAAGTAAAATGAAGGAAAATTAATATAAATTTAGAGAATCAATAAAGATTGGCAAAACTTGTATTTACGAAAGAATCCTCATAGGTAGCATTGTGGCTCCTACGAGGGGTTTCAGGATTGTCCCTTATCCTGAATGGGAACACCTCGGACAACGAGGGTCAGGTTTATCCCTTAACCTGAGCAGGAAAGATAAGAATAAAGGAAATACCTCATGGGAAAGAGGCATCAGGTTTATCCCTTAACCTGAAAGGGTACAAGAATTTGATAAAATTTTAATGGAATTCGAGAAAATATTTGATAAACTTGATAAAACTTGATAAAATTGATATAAACTTGACAAAAATGTGAATAAAATGAATGAAACTGAAAAAAATATAAAATTTAACTGAAATTTTATAAGATTTAAGAGGAAAAGGAGTTTTTCTGATCCTGCCTGCATATGGGATCTTGAAAGGGAAATGTTCATTTAAAGGTAAGTGAAAAATCATTTTGGGAAGAAAATCTACCATAAGAAGAATGATCAGTGCGAGAACTGATCCTTCAAATCAAACACGAGAGATCATCATGAGGGTCAAATTTTGAAGGCAATGGTTTGAAAATATATTTTTTGAAGAAGAAGATCAACAATAGATCTGATTTCTAAAAATAACAGTTCGAAATTGATAATAAGATCAATACGAGGGTTGATCTTTGAAGGTAATGCTTAAAAAAAAAAAACAATCTTGGAAGGTAAGACCAACACAGGGTCGATTTTTGAATATAATGATTTAAAAAAAAAAAACCATTTTTGGAATATAAGATCAATGCAATGATTGATCTTTGAATATGATGATTTATGACACATTTTGGAAAATAAAATCAATGCAAGGATTGATCTTTGAATATGATGGTTTAAAAAACCAAACTTGGAAGATAAGACCAACACAGGGGTTGATCTTTGACTATAATGATTTAAAATCAAATTTTGGAAGATGAGACCAATGCCAGGATTGATCTCTGAATATAACGTTTTGAAAAACCACTTTTGGAAAACATGATCAACACAAGATTTGAGATCTATTTTTGGAAGATAAGACCAACACAAAGGTTGATCCTTCAATGCAATGGTTTAAAAACCTATTTTGGAAAACATGATCAACACGAGGGTTGATTTTCAATGCAATGGTTCGAAAACCTATTTTTGAAAACATGATCAACACGAGGGTTGATTTTCAATGCAATGGTTCGAAAACCTATTTTGAAAACATGATCAACACGAGGGAACGAAGCTTGGACCGAAGAATATTTGAACTCTTTGGTCATAACGAAGACTTTTGAAATTTCATGATTTTTGAAAAGGTCCTCATAGGTAATATCATTTCTCTCATGAATGATGTCAGGATTGGTCCCGCATTCTGAAAAGAACAGGAATTTAAATGTAATTTTAACAGAAGCTGATGAAGAGATTTTGAAATATAGATTTTAAAAAGCGAATGCCCCTATGTGGCAGAGGAATAAAGTATTGTGATATTAGAGATATAAAGGAAAATTGGCATTTCATTAACGAGCAAAACTGATAACAAAGGACTGAAATATTTACAAGCATTTTGACCAAAAGGTCACAAAAGGACTCGGCTGACTGGCCCCCTACAAGATGACTTGGCAAAAAAGGGGGAAGGTAGGAGAATTCTGACATCTTCAGTCTTCTGAGTAGCCGGGGAGAGACTTGGTCGTGACGGCTAGGTCATCTTCCTCTTCATCTTCAGCAAAGAGACTCTTGTCGACGCAATCCTGAACAATATTTTTGAAGACGAAGCAGTGATCGGTGTCATGCCCCACCGCTCGATGGAATTTGCAGAACTGATTTGTGAACCTTCCCATGACCATGGGAGGATCTGCGACTTTTGGAAGTTTAACCAATCCTTTGGCAAGCATGAATTCAAGGGCTTCTTCGAGTGTTTGCTTCAGAGGAGTGAACTCACGATCATTACTCCAACCTTCGCGCTTTATCTTTTCCTTTTGCGGAAAGTTAGACTGAGACGGCTTGTTATTCTGCTTGGAAGACTTCTCCCTTTGAGTTGTGTCGTGGTTCTGGCCATTCTTGCTATCATTTCTGTTTCTTCTGCTGTTATCATGATTATTGTCAGAGGTATCAGCTGCATGAGTGAACTGCGCTTTCTTTTTCTGATCTTGGATATTTTTGGCAAGAAGCATGCCCTCGTAAAGCCCGCTTTCTATTCCTGCCTCGAGCCATTCGGCTCGTTCAATCAACTTGATAAAAGATTTTGCCGGAGAAGTGGCAATGAGACTTCTCAGGGGCTGAGGGAAATTGCTGAGGATTATTTGTAATGCATGTTCCTCTGGAATGGGAACTTTCATCTTGTTGCAGGTACTTCTCCACTTGTGGATGAACTCTCCTGCTCTTTCAGTCTCATTCTGCTTTAAATTGTAAAGGTGATTGAGCGTAGGTGAAACCTCAGTGTTGAATAGAAAACGCTCAATGAACATATTTACTACCTTATCGAACTCTCGTAGTTCGATAGGATTCACATGATCAGCATACCATCTGGCTGCTACACCCTCTAGACTGCGGGGAAAACAGATGAACAGAGCCCTGTTATCTTTCCTGAAACGGCTGCACTCTGCATAAAATGTGGCTAAATGGGCTTTAGGGTTGCCAGTCCTGTCAAATTTGAGAAACTTGCGGGGAAGATTCTCCAGATTATTATCCCCATCTAGACCATCGTCAAAATCTTCGCCAGTATAGGTCTGCTTGCCCTTACCCTTGGCTTGAATATCCTTAATAGCTCGATTCATCTCCTTTATCTGCTTGCTTATCAGGTCCTCTACTGGAGCCCCAGACTTGGCCTTGTTGACGGATTCAGGCTCTTCTGCAGCTATTTTTACGGACTGCCTTGGAGGATTCTGCTTGTAGACAATCTGCTCTTCCTCTTCTGATTCTTCCTCGACTGACTCTGATTCCTCAGAAGTAGTATCTGGCTGCACCTTCTTTCTGATGATTCTGACTTGCTTTTTCACAGGCTTCTTCTTCAGCTTGCTTTTAGGAACAGTCTCTTTCAGACTAGCATTGGCTTGCTCTGACATCATCCTTGCCATCATCTTTTGGAACATGTCATACATAGCGGGGTCGATGTCATCCTTCTTGCTCTGACTCTGTCCCCTGACTGATTTAGGAGAGCTTATCTCTTCCGCCTCACTGTCGCTGAGTTGAGGAACTGTTTCTTTTCCCCCTCTTGTAGTGACCATTTTTGAAATATCAGAACTCTCTGTGGAGGAAAAATGGAGGTTTTTAGACCAAAGAAACTTTTTGGAGATATTTTGACAAAGAGGAAGGATTTAGGTTAAAAATTTAATTGTATCCCATTACTAGGGATTGAGTCGCCACCAAATTTGTGACAATTGCATTGTTTACTCTACGAGGGAGAGTAACCAACTGAAAATATGAAAAGAAAATATTATTTTTGAAAAGGATATCTCTTGATGGAAAGAGATTTTTATGAAAATATAAACAAGAATATAAAAACAGAAGAAGAATAAAAGGAAAAATGGAATTTTGAGAATAAATGGTAAGGATTTAAACTTTTGAAGAACTTGCAGGCAGGATCAGAAGAATTTGGAAGAATTTTTAGAAGAAGAAGAAGAAAAGGATAAAGGAAAAATACACCTGGGTTTTAAAAATAAATAGGATATTTTGAAACATATACCCAGGGTTTTGGAAAATATAAGGAAGATATCACACAATCACAGATATACAAGCAAGGATACACAAACAACATTCCCTAAGGCTGACTCTATATGCAATATTTAAAATGGCTAATAGGACCTTAATCCTAACTCTAAGATTTATATCATCTGATTCCGATCAAGGTACGCCGATATACTCAAGCCGAAGCTCGAAGTACGTGGCATATAAAGTATTTACTCCGGTTCTAAGGTAATGGCTTCCCAACATCCTTGAGCACCTACTGATATACCTCGGACTATGGCCCTTAGGTACGTGGTAGGGGGGCGCGAACCCAAATAAGTGGTCCAGTTGTGAGGCTCTCTCCCGAAGTGAGACAGCCCAGCAACGTGAAGACCGGGACAATATAGGTAAGGAGGTTTTCAAAATATGATCAACATGCAAAATAAAACCAGAAGGCTCTAATGCAAGTCCTAAAGAGATAGATTTAAATAAAGAGAAGCATACACTTGCATACATTATTTTGCATTCAATCCCTAGAATTGAGGAGAGTTGTATTTCAACCTAAATCTAATGTGAACATGGATATAATCTCCTCAATATGGTCCTACCAAACCATACTTAGATCCTATATGCAATGATGTCAGCTTTAGGAAAGAGTCTAGGCTCCTAAGGTTTGCATGGAAAATGTAGCTGACATATGTTAGAATAAAGACTTAGATTATATAAAAGCAAAGCAAAGGCATAGATCCAACCGGACGAAGATGTGTCCCATCACGGTCGCCAAACCTGTGATCATCGCAAAATTTTTCCTCTCTTGTGGTTTCTCTCTCTTCCTTCTCTTTTCTTTTTCTAACCTCTATTCTCCTCCTTTTTGAAGGGAGAAGGATAAAAGAAAGAAAAGAGAAAGAGAAGAGAAAAGAAAGAAAGAAAGAGGGAAGAGGAACTATTTTGCGTAGTCTCACTTGACCTTTATTTGAAAACATTTAGAAAATTACTCGCCTCCGTTTTAAAAATTCGCGGGAAAAAATGGAGAGACGGGATTCACTCATCGGTACGAGGTTCGACCGTTCCTGGCGCTTTTACCAGGGGTAATCGAACCAAGGATCGAATCTATGTCTTTTGCTTTGCCTAAATGTAATCTAAGAATTTATCCTAAAAGATCTAAATGCACAAAGAATCACGCTTGTGCAATGCAATAATGTATGGTCTTTTTGAAAGATATTTTGAAAATCTCCAAGTTATTCTGAGATGAACTTGATAAGGGAGTGAAGAAAATGATTGAATCTAACTTAGAACTTGAGATAGATCAGAGCATTTCTAAGTCTTTGAAGTAAATCAGAGTTGAAAGAGTAAATCTTTGACTTAGAGAAAGAATGATTTAAAGTTTTGAAAATGAAAGGAGATGAAGTTTCAAAGTCAGAAGTGAACTTTGAATTTAATCATGGATTTAGGAGAAAAGATAAGATTTGAAAATGGAATTGATTTTAAGATTTGAAATTTGGAATGAATCTGGGAAATACCAACGATATAGAAATGAATTTAAGAAAATCTAAACATGATCTGTAAATGGATCTAGCTTTGAGATCTGGAATATAATTGGCTTTGAATTTGAAAAATAGAACTTGATTTGAAACATGGATTTCAAGATAGAATTTGAATCCAAAGTCTGGATGGGATCCGAGATTTGAGATGGATTTTGGATCTGAGATCCAAGACGGATTTGAATTCTGAATCCTAAAATGGGTTTGGATCTGAAGTCTGAGATCCAAAGTGGAGAATGGATTCCGGATCCTAAAACGGATTTGGATCTGAAGTCTGAGATCCAAGATGGAAGTTGAGTTTTGGATCCTAAGATGGATTTGGATCTGAAGTCTGAGATCCAAAGTGAAACTGGACTCTGGACCCTAAGATAGATTGTGGATCTGAAGTCTGAGATCCGATGTAGACTTGGGTTCTGGATCCTAAGATGGAATTGAATCTGTAATTTTGAGATCCAAGGTGAAATTGGATTCTGGATCCTATAAGGAAATTGGATCTGAAGTCTAAGATCCAAAGTGAAATTGGAGTCTGGATCCTAAGGAGGAATTGGATCTGAAGTCTGAGATCCAATATGAGTGTTGAATCCTAGATCCTAAAATGGATTTGGAGTTAAATTCAGAAGATAAATCAAGAATCTCAAAGTTAAATTGAACTTTGATTTTGATTGGAGTTTTGAAGATAAAATGAATTTGGAATTTCAAAGTCAATTTGAACTTCAAATTCTGATTTGAATTTGAATAAAAAATGACTTTGGAATCTAAGTTAAATTGAACTTTTGAGATTGAAAATGAAATTGAATTTGAAGATGAAAAAGGATGAATTGGTTTTTATAAGAAATGAAGATAGATTGAGGAAGATATTTACATCACTTGGAGTTTTTGAAGAAGGAATTTTGAAAATATGATGCAATTCTATCTAAATGATGAATGAATTTAAATTTTTGAAATTGGATTTTGAAAAGCTATTCCATTCTTTAAATGAATTAAAATAAGATTGAAGATATAATACATCCTTGACTATGGTCATTGAATGTATTATATAATAATCTATATTTAAATTCAGGTGAAGAATGAAATATATTTGGTGCTTTTATAGAATTTAAAATGAAATTAATTCTCAATATACCCTGACTATGGCCATTGGTATATATTTTGAATTAATTTTAAGTTGAATTCTGATAAAAGAAGAAAATATTTGAGTAAATATGATGAATTTTGAAAACGGATCCAGTATGGGTCCAGTGTTATTTCGTAAAAGATAAAAATCCTAAGTTTTGTCCATACCCTGACTATGGCCATTGATATGGATCATCAACTTAGGATTAATTTACCTCTTACGAAATGGTGCACGTGCCATTCGTGTTTCACCATTGTGAGATTTTGAGAAATAAAGGAAAAATGCATGAAGAACAAGTAATTCATGATATCTACAATGCTCATTCATTCTATCTAAAGCAGGAAATGTAAGTTCTTATTAAAATCTGACTATTACAACTCATAAAATCAAATTTACAACTCTCAGTAGTGACACTTTCCACATATCCCCTGCAAAAACCCTTGATTAGTATGAAAATAAAAGGAAAATGGCACATATAATATTGACTTCAAAGATGCAGGTTATGAGACATTCGTATACCTACCTTGTGCTTAACATCTTAAGGAAATAACATTGATGATCTAAGATGTGGAAGGATAGTCATTTAATATATTTACATATATATACATACGTATATATATATATATATATCTATATCTATATGTACATATATATATACTTACACATATACATATATATATATATATATATCACATGGATGTAGAATAGGTGAGTGAAATAGTGGAAACTGGCAAAGTGTAACAAGACCGCCACTGTGTAGTAGATATATGATGGCTGTGAAGTGAAGTACAACATAATGTTAGTAAAGAAAATTGTGTTGTGAAGGAGTGGGGAGTGTAACTATGCTAAATACATGATGGGTTGTAAGTAAATGAAGAATGCAACTATACCTAAATATATGATATGCTGTGAGTAAATGAAGAATGCAACTAGGCTTAAATGCATGGTATGCTGTGAGCATATCAATCGATATGTCATGAACATATCTAATGATATGCGGCTGCAGATGGTGGAAGATGATGATGGGCCTGCTGTATAGGTTTTTGCAGGGTGGTGTGGCCATGTTGTGAGGGCACAATTGTAATATGAAGGAGGTATGTAGTAATGCATAGATACCGCAGGGGTTGCAACAGTAGATGTTGCAGTATGGGGACACAAGGGATGATAATAGGCAGGTGAAAAACTATAATGAGAAGGATATGGGGAGATGAAAAATGAAGCACTGTACTGGTACTGCTGCGTATAGGACTATGGTAGAAGGATGCTATGAACAAGGGCTTCAATAGAGGGGAAAATACTGTGAGGTGATGGTACCACAGCGTGCACATGATTCTAACATGACAGTTGTGAAGAGGCCTTGTAGTAAAGTGTTATCTTATTCCCCTAAAAAAAAAACTTTGAATAACCACGCAAATCTCAGATTTCCAGAGATTTCACCATAATAACATTTAGCTAATGATATACCAGACCTCACGTAGTAGATCAGTTCTCCAAGAATCTTAGAATATACATCTGATAAATCTTACAAACTTAAGAAGATTTTATGTGAATTACCCCACATATCATGGTAAGCATAGGCAGCATTGTAAAATAAATAGGGTGTGTATGAACCAACAGGCCTATAGAACACAAGCAATTTTGATTCAAGAAAAGCAATCAATCTGAGTCCTACCCACATGCTTACTAGTGCTGACAAGGAATGATGCAAGATTTACGCCCTGATCATCATATTACATGACTGCAGAAGGGTCGCCTTATGGAAACTTTATATCAGTAAATAGCACTAAGAATGTAACATTACTGGGACTGTCAACAGGGATAAGAAGTATATCTTATCATAAGCTATTTTCACATGCTAGATGTTCTTTATGAAACGAAAGGATGCATATACAGCCACCCAGAATTCTCACATAAATAAAACTGTAACCAACAAGAAAGACATCATCCAAATACTGTAACTGGCTTAATTTTCTCTAAATAACAAAAAAAAAAAAGAGACAAAATTTAGAAATCCAGGTTTCATGAGATTGGCACCCAGACCATAGGTAACTCACAGTTTCCTGAGTTTCTGGCCGACTCCTATTAAGATCATTGCCCAATGATGCATTGCTGGCCTAAGCGCGGATGTGTCAATGACATAGTATGCAATGGGGCAAAATGCAATATGCAGATATTCTGAAATATGCAGTTTATGCAGAGTTTGCAGAATTCCACAGCAAACCCGAGAGAGCTTCGCAGTGGATTAGATCTGCTGTTGTAAATAGAAAATCGATGCCAATTTCAGGTTGGCTTGCCAATGAGTGTGATGGTGCTGGTTGTGTAAGCCGCAAACAGGGGCAATTTGCAGCAAAAATTGAAAGAAGTAACGCCGACGAGGGTGGTGACTTATGGATGGATAGAAGGTTTTGAGGTAGAAACGAAGGACTAGGTGGATCTCACCCTTATTGCTATGCTGTCAAATTGATTTCTGTGGGTCGACCAGGAGGCAAGAGTGGTCCAAATTGAGATATAGAATGGGAAAGCAAGGGGCGACTTCCACATAGCGCCAGATGCCACAAGGGGTGCGGCTCATGCATCAGCCAGGGGTATGGGCGTAGATGGTGGAAGAAGGTTCTGACATGAATCCGAAGTCACAGAACTTACCAACTTAATGTCAAATGAGACACAATGGGAAAAGGATGTGGCATTGATCCAGTCACACATGGTTGCAGTGAATTACGATAGTAATGCAATGAAATGGACGAGGCTAGAACTGAAGAGATTATAAAGGCAACAAAAGGAGGATAAAATGCCGAATGAAATCCAATTGTACCATGCAGATGGAGATGCAAAAAAAAATGATGTAGTATAAACTATGAACATCCTGTACATAAAGAAAACAGAGATATAACTAAATAAAAAAAAAAAAATTAACAAGGGGGTGATAGAACTATCCAATTAAGCAAGATAAGAAAAAGAAATCAAATATTAGGAGACGATTATTTGTCTAAAAAAATGTAGGAATGAGGAGGTATTCCCTTGACTGTAGCAAACAGAGGGTCCGCTCCTGCTATATGCAGGATAATCTCCTCTTTAATGCTCTCATAATTAAATGAAAGAAAAACGAAGTAGAAATAGGAAAAAAAAAATTAAGACAGAGTAGTACTGAGGATAAAGGGGAAAACAATGTTTTGGCAAGGAAAAAGAAAGGAGGAATATGATTTCATACCTGTAGTGGGTGTCGATTTCTTAGTTGCTTGAAGGGGGATCCTTGTATGATAGTTAATGATGTGGTTTCTTGCAGAGGATTGGATTATATCCTTTGCTACTGAACTTTAATCCAGGAGAGCTGGAATCGGCTGAGCTCCTTCGATTGAGGCAGATAGGAACCAGGCAACGAAGGAGGGGAGAGTTACTGAAGAAGATCCTTGTATGAAATATTAAAGAAAAGAAGACCCGATGGATGCTGGAGGTTTTGATCTCCTTTGTCCAACCAGAGGGAAGCTTTTCAAAGCGTTACGATTGCTGGAGATCCTTGCAAGGATAACCAACCTTCTACAACTTGCGGGAAGGCGCCAGAGGGAAAGAAGGATGAGGAAGGGTTTTCGCTCAGGAGAAAGGATGATGGGTGCGGGGGTGAGGAGTGATGGTCTTTAGGGTTTCTTGATGGTGGTTTATGTAGAGGGTGGAGGATCCTTCTGGAAAGGGGGAGCCTGCGGCTGATGAAGGCGTGAAGGAGAATCCGGTGGTTGAAGATGAGGGGTTGAGGGAAGAAGGAGTTGTTGCAGATGGAGGGTAGGCAAGAGAGAAGGGAAGTGCGCGGGAGTGGATTTTCCAAATTTCCAAAAGAAGGCCTCCTTTGAAAGTATTTTTGTAAAAAGGGTGGTTCAAGAGGGGTTTTTGGCAAAAATTCAAATTTTCAAGTTTTAAAACCTTTTGCTTTCCCCAATTTTTTCGATTTTTTGCATCATTTTCTATATATATATAAATTTTTTTGTAGTTTTGTAGTAGAAATCTAAGATTTTAAAAGAAAACTAAGTTTTAAACACTAAATTTTTATATTTTTCTGAGAAATATTTACAAAGAGTGTTTTTTCGAGAATTTCTGACCATTTCGGGAAAATTTCTTCAGAAGAATGGGTTTGGACCCAGGTTTTTTAAAAAAATACTCGAGTTTTGACCCTCAAATCGAGAAATACAATGTGATGGATCCAAACGGATGTCGGATGGTGTAAACACCCCAAATTTTCACTCACCTCCCCAACATTTCCACCAAGCATCAACATCCAGCCTCTGAAATCGCTGAAGGGCAAAATGGTCATTTTCTGAGCTTGGACCTTGCAAAAGTCCAAATTTCATCTGCAACTCTCAAATTTTCTCTATTTTTATCTCAGATGTTCAAGATTTTACTCCTGACAGGAGACAGACATCTCCAAAGTCTTGATTCAAGATTGCATTTCATAAGACATGACATTGCATATCATTGCATGAGCATTTCAAATCACTGCACGGCACAACATGTCATTTCGAGGTCCAGAACTCTCGATTTCAAAATCTTCAATCCAGATTAGAATTTTAACTCTTTTCAAAATTGATTTCAAAACCCTGGGTCTTCAAAATTATCAATTTTTCCCATTTTACCCCCAGGACTCTGAATTTCAAAATATTTCCTCAGGAAAACTATCTGGATAGTTTTCAATGTGGATTTCAGTCACTTCACCTTAGATTTTGCCCCTTTTTACAATTTCAAATATCCTCCTTTTACAAAATCGCCCTACAAGGGCCAACTCTTTCCAAAATTCCTGTTTTGCCCATTAGTCCAACTTTTATGAAAATTCCAAAAAAAAGAAGTTGTTGTTTTATCCTCATTTCAATAAAGAAACAATGTGGGACCCACACTGAGGTGGTGTCACACAAGCTTTCCTTTTGAAAATTTGAATTTTGAAAAACCCAAAAATATAAGAGCCTTGTCCCTTGGATTGGTGCCACTTGTCATTTCTCTCTCCTCCCATTTCCATGCCAAGTGTCAGTGTGGGGCTACCTTCAGAAGCCACCACATGTCATCTCATTTATCTGCCATGTGTCACCCTATCCATCCTGCGTCATGTGTCATTTCAAAGACTACCAGGAGATGCCAAGTGTCATAGGTTGTCCTGTCTAGAAAAAGTGGAGTTTGTCTCCTCTGAGGTGGCGCCACTTGAAGTGTGTCTCCTGCAAGGGACACGTGTCAACCTCTCCCTCCTTCTAGAAAAGTAGCCTGACACATGTCTCTCCCTACTTTTCTCAAAAAAGTAGGAGACATGTGTCACTCATAAATTCCTACAGAAAAAGTAGGCTTGTCTCCTCTGAGGTGGCGCCCTCTGGAGTGTCTCCTGCAGAGGACACATGGCAAGCTCTCATTTCCTCAGAAAAAGCAAGTGCCATGTGTCATTTTCTGCTTTCTTCAGAAAAGCTAGAATTCAAATATTCAAAAATCCCCATAGGTGGCGAAAATCAAGAACTCCTACCTTTTTCATCTTATCTGAGATGGCGCCACATGGCTTGGCCCACCTTCTCTCCCCTCTGCCACGTGTCATTCTCTGCTTCTTTCAGAAAAAGTAGAGGACACATGTCTTCTCCCTACCTCTTTCAGATGTCACTCCTGGCCTTCTTCAGAAAAAGCAAACCATTTAAAATTCAAACAGGGCACTAGGTGGCGAAAATCCAGAGCTCTGATTTCCCAGATGGCCTATGAGGGCGCCACATGTCCCTTCCCTCCTTCTCATCCCTCTGCCACGTGTCATCTTCTACTTCTTTCAGGAAAAGAAGGTGACACATGTCTCCTTCTCATTCCTTCAGAAAAATAGAGGACACATGTCCTCTCCCTACTTTTTTCAGAAAAGTAGGAGACACATGTCACTGCCCTCTTTTTCCTCCCTCTTGCCACATGGCATTGTAGGAGCTACCCTGAGGTGGCGCCACATGTCCACCCTCCATTCCTCCAGGGCCAACCTCCATTTGAATTTCAAACTCCCCCCTGAGGTGGCGCCATCTGAAGAACCTCCTCCAGCAGGCTGACACTTGGAACCATCCTGGACTGCCACATGTCCAGATCTCCTTTCACCAGAAAAAGCAAAATTCAAATTCCTTTGAGGTGGCGCCTTCTGAGCCCACTGCTCTGTCCTTCTGACATGTGTCAAACACCTTTTGAGGTGGCACCATTCCAGGACTCCACTTGGCTCCATTTTATTTTTTATTTTATTTTTAATAAAGGTAGCCCACCATGAGGTGGCGCCACCTGAGGACTCCCTACAAAAGGTGAGTTTGAATTTCAAATTCCAAGAGAGCACCCTCTGAGGTGGCGCCTTCTGGGAGCTCCCTGCAGAGAGAATCAAGCTAACTTTTGAAAAATTCCAAATTCCCCCTGCTGAGGTGTCTCATCCACAAAATTTCCATTTTTTTTATTTTCTCAAAAATTAAAACACCTTTTGAGGTGGCGCCACCTGAGGGCTCCCTGCAGAAGACAAATTCGAATTTCAAACCCCTCAGATGACACCCCCTGAGATGGCGCCACATGGAGGGCTCAGATCCAGCCTGTTTGAATTTCAAAAATTTTCAGAAAATTTATAAAAACAAGGGTTCACGCCCAGCCTAGAGGAGGATTTTTTTTTAGCTCTTGTGAACCTGCAAAATCCGACCTAGCCTTCCTAAAATCCGATTTTGAACTTTGGAAATCGTGCCCCCTTTGGCGCATTGAAGAAGGTGGAGTAGAGCTCGTGCTGTGGCCAATTCAATTCCAACAGAGGTCGATTTTGGTGGACCATCCGAAGCTCGGAGCGAAGGACGAAGGAAGCTCGTGATAGCTGCTCCTTTCAAGAGCTCCTACGCTGCGTAACGAAGCAAGGTGCACTTCTTTTCCCCTTGATGTGATTCTATAATTCGAATCGGGAGTCGTTTGAAGAAAGAGCTCATCCGAGGGATGGATTGAGCTATTCTCATAAAACGAC
Source organism: Nuphar pumila (assembly GCF_984573655.1). Lineage (NCBI taxonomy): Eukaryota > Viridiplantae > Streptophyta > Magnoliopsida > Nymphaeales > Nymphaeaceae > Nuphar > Nuphar pumila. The sequence goes on from NC_143250.1 coordinate 48,224,051, forward strand.
ATATATAAAAATGTTTCATTATGCTTCCTTGATGATTTTTAACATTCATATAGTTAGCTAGGTTTAATTTGCATTTTATTTCATTCATTTAGCATATTTCATGAATTAATTAGGATTAATTTAGCCTTTATTTCAATTCTGCTTATTTTCAGTAGGTCTCTGTTTTTGTCAGTCAGTCCACACGTCATTTCATGCATTTGTTTTTTATTAAAAATCCCAAAAAAATCACGGAATGCGCCCTTAGGTGTCCCTGAAATTTTGCCAAAAATTCGGAGGCATTTGAATTTGTTTACTGTGGTAAACGTTCAAAATGACAAGTCGGGTTTTGTTACCCGGGATACGCTTTGAAAGTCATTTTCCGACTTGTAAAATCGAGATATCCCTCATGGGAGATCCGATTTCCGATCCGAAAGATGTTTTGAACTCGGGAAAATGTCTAGCTTTTAACATGATTTTATCAGATTTTTTTTATTTTTTTATGTCTGAAAAAAAATCCGAGATGTCGGTACACGTGTCAGAGCCTAATTTGGGCCTCTGAGATCTTGGATCGACTTAGGTCTATGATTTCTCTTTGTGTGTTGCTCCAAATCCGAAACTGTAAAAAGTGAAAGTTATGTACGTGGTGTCATCTGTTTGAATCTGAAAACCTGTAATTTTTAGAACAGTGTTGACCCCTGCTTCGGATTTTTCTTGTCAGCCCCCTGTTTTGCTACATTTGTCTGTTCTGTTAGTTTAGGCAGAAATAGTTATATTTTTATATGTGTTTCCGTTGATCAAATGCCGAAGTCATAAACATAAAAGTTGTTCATGTAGGTGTCGTGCATATCTCTGATTAATTGCATAAATTTCCATGGCCGTTTTCTATTTTTTTAGCATTTTACATCAGATTAGTGTGATTTTTACCTCTGTCTGAACTAAATCCCTGTTATTGAACTCACCATGGCTCAAATCCCGAGGCTGTAAAAACCAAAAATGTTCCATTTTGGGTCCTTTAGCAGTCTGCAAAATATCAGAAGTTTCCATGGTGTAAATCTTGCATTATCATATTAGGCATTGCATTTGGTTCGGATCCATAGGCAAAATCCATCATTTTAGGACTTTCTTTGAATTTTGACATTTAAATCATATCATTTCATGATTTTTAGCATTCTAGGTTGTTTATCAGAGTGTTTAGATGCTTCATACCGAATTTGGTGCAATTTGGAATCGATTTGAGGTTCGGATCATCCATAATACCAAAACAGGGTCCCGCAGGACCCGGATCCAAGTGAAAAACAAGCGAAATTCGTTATTTTGGCTAAATTTCAAAATGTCAAATTCTGATTTTACAATCCTAATGTGTTTAGAAGCATGTCATATTGCATTTCATCATCATTGAATTCAATTTGAATTTCGAAATCCCAATTTTATTAAGTTTTCCTCCAAAAAACCCTGAATTTAAAGGTGTAACTTTAATTTTAGGGGTATTTTGGTCATTTTGACCCCAATTCCGAATTTCAAACTGTTTTCCACTGAATTTTTTGCATTTTCATCATTTCAAATATCAAGGAAGCATGAGAATAGGGTTTATATCCAATTAAGTCCAATAATTTCATAATATTATTGGAAAATCTTGGAAAAACCCACATATTTGAGCTAACTTTATTTCAAGTTTGGCAGGAACAATCAAAAGAAGGAGCTGAAGTCTGCAAATTTCTTTTATTTCCTTTATTTAGTGATGTAATAATTTTGGAATAAGAGAGTTAATTTCCTGTTTAGACTAGGATGCATGTCATATAGTTTGAATTTATGCAATATCCTGATTATATGATTCATGCATTTTATTTCAAAAGCACTATGGATGTTCACGAATGGCACGTGCACCAACTCTTAGGGAGTTGATGGACTCGGTGGGATCCATATTTACGGCCCTAGTCGGAATATGGACGAGACCCAGATCCGTCATCTTTCTACTAGTCACATTGAGCCTACACTCTTGGGCTATCTTAAAATGCACATCATATTTCCAAAGTTTTCAAAATCATGTGCATCAAATCAACTAAATTCTGAACATATTCATGGCCACAGTCAGGATATGTGAAGGATTTATCTTGAATTAATGTACATTTTCCAACAAATCCCTTAGAAAATCTTTTCAAAGTGCATTCATTCACCCATGACATTTACATCATGAAATCATTGATTTTCTCAAGATTTTCTCAAGAAAATTTCATTCTTAAGAAATCGATTTCTCAAGAAATTCTAAGGATTTTTCAAAATCGGTTTTCCAAAGACAAGCTCTTCCACAATTTTCCCAGGAAAATGATATTTTCTTAAGATATTCAAAAGAGTTTTCCAATCTTTCTTCAAGATCCAAAAACGATTTCCAAGTATTTCAAAAGGGTAAAATTCCCAGGATTTCGATTCCCCAAGTTTTGAATTTCCTTCTCCAATGAGTTTTCCTATAAATCTTCCATCATTTTCCTAAAAAAAAAAAAAACTCTCAAAGTCCAAGTTTTCATAAGAAGTGTTTCCCTTTTCAAAAGGTTCATCTTTTCTCAAGAATCACTTCCATTTTCCCAGGATTTTCAACCATTCATAATTTTCCCAAGTCTTCATGAACTTTCCCGTGACTTCAAAAACCCTTTTTATCTGAGTTTCCTGAGAAATTGACTTTCATCTTTTTCCTAAGAGAATCTTTTCAACTCCAAATATTTTCCAAGCATACATCATGTTTTCCCAAGCTGCATTTTCCAAAATCTCATAGCACATGCCTGAATTCTCTGTGCATTTAGGATGGAACATAACTTTGATAATTTAACTAGGTCAAGCATAGTTTTGGTCCTTGGTTCGATTACCCCTGTTAAAGGCGGCAGGAACGGTCGAACCTCGTACCGACAGGTCGAGCCCCATCCCATGGATTTTCCCGCAATTTTCAAAAACGGAGGCGAGTATTTCAAAACAATTTCCAAAATCCGGTCAAAGTTTGAAGCGCGAAAGCGTTTCTCTCTTTTTCTCTTCCGCAAGGAAGGGAAGGCGGGGGAAAAATTTCGCGACGACAACAGGTTTGGCGACCGAGATGGGACCTGTCCTTGTCTGACCTAAATTATGCTTGACTTAGTTCAATTATCAAAATTATGTTCATAAAATGTCAGCTCTTTTACTTTCAATATCATGTGAGCCTAGGAGCCTAGATTCTGACCTAGCTGACATTGACTGCATGTAGCTTAGGCATGGTTTGGTAGGACCATATTGAGGAGAAATTTTCATGCTCACATAGACTTAGGTCTAAATACAATCCTCCTCAATTTAGGATCTGAATGCAAACAATGTATGCTTCTTCAAAATTTTCAAAATCTATCTCTCTAGGATTTAGAGCCCTCTATTTCTTACATGTGATCATTTTTTTCAAATCTCCATTACCTATCATTACCCGGTCTTCACGTTGCTGGGCTCTCTTCCAGAACCATAGTTCGGGACAGAGCCTCACAACTGGGCCAACTATTTGGGTTAACACCCCCCTACCACGTACCGCGGGCCACAGTCCGAAGTATATCGGTAGGCGCTCAAGGATGTTGGAAAACCTTACCTTAGAACCGGAGTTGAAATTCTATGCCACGTACCTCGGATTTCAATTCGGGTATATCGGCATAACTGGATTGGACAAAGATGATCTGAACCTAGAGTTAGGATTAAGGTCCTACAGCTGTTTTCAAATTGATGCATTTAGAGTCAGCCTTTTAGGGAGTGCTGAATGTGCATAAATGTTTGTGCAGGATGTGATTGTATGTATGATTTTCTCAATTCTTTATATTTCCCAATGTTTTTCAACTCATTAGGCCTTTTTCAAAACATCCTTATTTTCCACAAGATGTTTTTTTTCAAACCCTGGATGATTTTCTCAAATATCCAATTTCTTTCAAAACTCCAGGCGATTTTACATTCTACCATTCTACTGGATCTCGAATTTCTAGCTGCATTTTCATCCTGCCTGCAAAATTTTTCAAAATTTCTCATATTTTCCTAAATCTCATTCTGAGTCTTTCTCTGTTTTCAGTTCGATGGCATCCAGTCAAGTCGATCCTATCTTTCCTGAAGGTCACATCTCCTTCGAGGTGCGACAAGGTCGTCCTGAACATCGAGCCCTTAGCACCGGAACTTTCATTCCCCGGTGGTATTATTCCTGGCTAAAGAGCTTTTCTCGAATGTTCCCGGACCATTTGAGCGAATGCGGATTAGAGCTGGCATCAGCAGTCGGAAAGCAGACCATCAATGGCAACCTGATCCATGCAATGGCGGAGCGATGGAATCCTCGAACATGTACCTTCTGGTTCCCGTGGGGAGAGATGACTGTTTTAATGGATGAATTTTCAGAAATCATGGGGTTGCCAGAACCAGCTGGTCGACCAAGCGACCCATTAGAGCATCAATACCTTATCAATGTCAAGGGTTTGGACCCCCGAGACTCCTTAGCTCGTATGACAGGCCGCCGATCTTGGCCCCTGATCCAGTTAGAAGGAGATGAATATGTTGACCTACTTGAGTTGTACCGCCAGTACGGGACCTTCGTCGAAGTCAGCTCGCTTTCAAGAACAGCCAAAGAAAAGATTCAGAATGCAATGGTTCTATGCACTGTAGGACTGCCCTTTTCCCAGATGGACAGAACTACATGGACATCAGGATAATCCAGCTTATGAGAAGATGGGGAAGTCGGCAAACCAATCGCCTCTCCATAGCCATGGCAGCGCTCGCCTTCCTTTATCGAGGTCTGACTTGATTCTCACTCGGAGAGTCCATTTTAGTTGAAGGATGCATCTACGCACTTCAATCCTGGTTTTTCCAGCACGTTCCAGCCCGAGCAAGCTCTTTCAGATACAATGGTCAAGAACTCCTTCCAGTGGCGCAGTACCGGTCTATGATCAACAACATTCAAGAAGATGACGTAGTTTGGGACTATTTTGATCGGCAAATATCTCCTCCCAGATATACCTACGCTTATGGCAAGCGGTTCAAGTTGTTAGGACCATTCTTCTGCACTTATTATCAACCAGAGAGATGTGTTCGGCAATTCTCTCAAAGGCAGCAGTACGTCGAAGCCCGCTTGTTATCAGGAGCTATGGCAGAGTTTGATCTCACTTCCGCACAATGGTCCGGGGCATATCATTCTGCCCGCTACGGCTGGGATTCCTTTGTCTCTCTCAAAATCTTTCCAGGTCCTAGAGTGTCTGCCGACTATCGTGAATGGTGGCAAATTGTTTGTCCCCCACCTCTTTCTCAAGATCAATAAAATCTTATTCTTCTCATTTTAATAAAATTCTCTTTCTTCCTATTGTGGTTTGACGACCTCGCCTAGGTAACAAGGCACATTTTCGTTGCTTATTTCTTTTGCAGAAGGAATGACAACACAATTGTCGTGATTCCCACGACGACTCAGTCCCTAGTAATGGGACATCTTTTTTTCAGCAAATATTTCCTCCAAAAACTAATTCCCTCAAAATCTAATCAGGTCTTTTGCCCTGCAGAGAGCATCCATATCATTTGATGGTTGAGACAAGATCAGGCAAAAGAACCACAGCATCCCAGTACTCGTCAGCCTCGGAAGAAGAGATGAGTTCCCCTCGATCTGAGAAGAGTCGAGAGCAGCAGCAAGAAGACGATGGCATAGACCCTCAAATGTATGCCATGTTCAGAAAAATGATGAATAAGATGATGAATGAGCAGCCCGGGACCAGCTCAGAAAGAAACCCATTCAGAGAAAAGTTCCATGGTCACAGGGGTAAGAAGGCTCCCAAGAAGCAGATCCAGCCAGAAGAGATTTCAGATGAATCAGATTCCACTGAAAGCACAGATGAAGAATATGAGGTGCCTCCGGCATTTGAGAAGCGTGGCCAAAGTAAAAGCCGCAGATCAAAGAGCAGAGATAAAGAAGAACCGTTGCAAGCGCAGTTCAAAGAAATGGCCCGAGTTGTCAAAGATCTGCAAGCCCGCGACAAGGGCAAGAAAGTCTTCACCAGTGAGGACTTCTATGACGGCTTAGAAGGGGATGATGATCTGGAAAACCTCCCCCGTAAATTCATCAAATTCGATGGTTCTGGCGACCCGAAAGCGCATCTCGCCACGTTCTTTGCTGAATGCTCTCGGTTTAAGAGGGATAACCGAGCATTGTTTCTATGCTTCCCCCGCAGCTTGGAAGGAGTTGCCGCCAAATGGTATGCTGAGCATATCAACCCCATCGAGCTCAAGGAGTTCGACAAAGTTGTAAATCTCTTTATTGAACGCTTCTTGTTCAACACAGAAGCGCTGCCTACATTAAGTCATCTCTACAATTTGAGGCAGAATGAGAATGAAAAAGCACGGGACTTCATTCACAGATGGAGATCAGCCTGTAATAAGATGAGAGATCCTATCTCGGAAAGGCATGCATTGTCCTTAATCCTCAACAATTTCTCGCAGCCGTTAAGAGGATTAATTTCCACAGCGCCGTCCAGGACCTTCATTGAGCTGACTGAACGAGCCGAATGGCTCGAGCTGAGTGTGGAAAATGGAGTCTATGAAGGCTTCACCTTTTCCAAGAACAACTCCCATGGTGAGCAGAAGAAGAAAGCTCACTTCACTTATTCTGCTAACAACAACAACAAAGGCCGTAATCAGCACAAAGGGCAGCAGAAAGATTACTGCTACAGCTCAGGCAGTTCGAACAACAAAGATCAGAAAGCAAAGCCTGCTCCTCAGTACAGCAAGCCTCCTCAGCAGGATCAAGGGCCGAAACTGCGTGAGAAGACCAAACATGAAGGATGGAGTTATGACAGAAAGTTTACTCCCCTTGACCAATCGCTCGAGGACGTGCTCGAGTACATGCTATCAAAAGAGATGGTCAAATTGCCCAGATTGGCCGATCCTCCTGTGCCCATGGGGAAATGGAAAGATCAGTTCTGCAAGTTCCACAGGACAGTGGGACACAACACCGAGAACTGCTTTGTTCTCAAAAACATCGTGCAAGATCTCATTGAAAAGAATCTATTGATAGAAGGAGAAGAAGAAGAGAAAATGGACATTCTCAACCGCCCCTTCCCTTCGCACACCACAGCAGTAGTATCTGCATAACCCTTCCTACCGCATGAACATATCAAGCCATGTTCTGCGCAAGATCTCCAAGTTCAACATCAGGTGACGGTGCTACGACAAGCAGCTCCAGATTCTAAGAAGATGGACTTAATTTCAGCATTCGGTAAAATGAAAGTTGCGGAAGCACCTGTGAAGTCAGTTCCCAAATCAAAGGAAACTCCTGACTTCTTCAAGCAAATCGTTAGACCAAAGCCAGAGAATTCAAGTCAGAAGCCTCTGACTGCTTTATCCAATGTCTCCATCCTTGACTTGGCCAAGAATTCTAGCAAGCACCAGCAAGTACTGGATGATTTACTCAGGAAAATCAAAGTTAAGCCCACTACCACTCCTGAAGACATGGCACAGATTGTGAACTCTGCCATGACCAATGCGCCAATCACCTTTTCAGATGAGGACCTTCCAAAGCCTCATTCCTTTCATAATAATGCCTTGTATATTGTCGTTCGAGTCAGAGGAATGACGGTTCCCCATGTGCTGGTTGATGGAGGCAGTAGCCTCAACATATGTCCTGAAATGACCGCAAAGGCATTAGGGATCAAGGATGAAGAATATATTCCCGATCCCATCACTATCTATGGGTTTGACAATCATGGTCAAACGGCCAAGGGCAAGATATTCTTGGAGGTGTTTATCAACTATTCGGTGCACTCTGTCCTTTTCCATGTGGTTAATGTACCACCAACCTACAACTTGCTGCTCGGTAGGACGTGGATTCATAACGCTAATGCAGTGCCTTCTACCCTCCATCAATGCGTGAAGTGGTCAAAAGGTGGAATGATTACCACAATACTGGGAGAAGACCCAGAAGAAAGGCTCCCGCAGCCCATGATTCCCCGGCCATCATTCAATGCAGATATTCCCAGCATCAGGGAAAGTGAAGAGATCAATCTCGGGGAGAATCGAGAAATACTTCAGGCACCATCAAAGCCATCTCTGCACACAGTAGCCACGACACAATGGAAAGGTCCTCAATTCTTCAAGGTTGGAGGTCGAATCGACTACAGCACCATTAAGGATCATCCCTTGTTTTCTCAATTCATGAAATCAAGAAAGGGATTTGATTTACTCCTGAAGCATGGCTATCAACCCTTCAAGGGACTCGGCAAGAATGAAGATGGCCGCATCGAGCCAATGATCCAGAAACATCGTCCCCATAGAGCAGGACTGGGGTTCTCCGGAGGAAGCTCATCAAGGAAGACTGTTTTTGTCAAAGGGGCACAATGAAGACCATTTGTTATTTCCTTTCTATTCTTTTCCAAATAAATGTCTCATTTTACCAATGTCATTGATCCATTCAATCAATAAAATTCCAAGCTTCTTTGTCTATCCGGATGCCATCTACTCCCTTTTTGTCTGTCGCATCATTTTATAATTCAATGCCATTTTATGTATGGTTCTCTTCAAATGATTGCTTGTCTTACTATAGGCCAATTTGTCTGAACCAGATTTCTTCTCCAAAATTTCAGAATGACTTCTCGGACAATCAAGAAGCTCGTACTCAATCCCAAGGCCTTTCAGAAGCCGACAGCAATTCACAGAATCAAAGCAAGCACCGAAAATGACAAGAGTGCAAAGCAGTCTGATGATTGTGCGGAATATGATCAGTCTCTTCAGGAATTACCGGAGTTCGCCGCAGTTCAGAAGCAGGACGAACCATCTCCTCTAGTACAAGATCCAACTGAAGGTGTCAATATCGGTTCAGAGGAAGATCCAAAAATTCTCCAGATCGGAACCAGTCTAAGTCCAGAAGAAAAGAAAAGGCTTATAGATTTTCTCAAGCGGCATGAAGAAGTGTTCGCATGGACGTATGAAGACATGCCGGGCTTAGACCCCAAATTGGTCGAGCACCGTCTTGTCTTAAAGCCGGATGCTAAGCCAGTCAAGCAGAAGCTGAGAAAAATGGATCCCAGAATAGAACAACAAGTCAAAGAAGGACTTGAAGATCTGTTCAAAGCAGGATTTATCCGAGCTATTGACTACCCGGATTGGTTAGCCAATATCGTCGTTGTCCCAAAGAAAAGTGGCAAAGTGAGGATCTGCATAGACTTCAGAGACCTCAACAAGGCAACTCCGAAGGATGACTATCCACTTCCAAGCATCGATCTTCTAGTCGATAGCACGGCAGGACATGCCATGTTTTCTTTCATGGACGGATATTCCGGCTACAATCAGATTAAGTTGGCCGCCCGCGACCAATCAAAAACTTCCTTTACTACGCCTTGGGGCACTTTCTGCTACACGGTTATGCCTTTTGGGCTCAAGAATGCTGGAGCAACGTATCAACGGGCAATGGCTGTCATCTTTCACGATCAGATGCGCAAAATCATGGATGCGTATGTTGATGATATTCTCGTAAAATCTAAAGAGGAAGAAGATCACCTCGAAGCACTTGATCAAGTCTTTAAAAGACTTATTCTTTACAAGTTAAGGCTTAACCCGCAAAAGTGTGTCTTTGGAGTCGAATCAGGCAAACTGTTGGGTTTTCTGGTAAGCAAAAAGGGAATTGAAATTGACCCAGCCAAAGCAAAGGCTATCATTGATATGCCACCCCCAACGAATCTCAAAGAACTACGTAGCCTTCAAGGACGTATGCAGTCAATCCGGCGATTCATTTCCAATTTGGCAATGAGATGCGAGCCTTTCAACCACTTGCTCAGAAAAGGAGTGAAGTTCGAATGGGGACCAGAGTGCCAGCAATCGTTCGATCGAATCAAGAAGTATCTTCTTAATCCTCCCATCCTGAAGCCGCCAGAATTGGGAAAACCTCTTTTATTATACACCTCAGTTAATCAAGTTGCATGCGGTGGATTCTTGGCGCAATACAAAGAAGGCAGCCTGATAGAGCACGCCATCTACTACGTGAGCAAGACTTTCATAGATTATGAAAAGAGATACTCTCAAATAGAGAAGACCTGCCTAGCTCTGGTATGGATGTGTCAGAAGCTAAGACACTACCTGCTAGCATCAGAAGTCAAAATCTTGTCTAAACTCAATCCTCTCAAGTATATCTTAGAGCAACCTTTCCTCAGCGGACGAGTCGCAAAATGGCAAGTCTTACTGATGCAGTATGACTTAGAATACGTCTCGCAACAATCAATCAAAGGCCAAGCAATTGCAGATCAATTGGCGGATTTTCCTCTGACCGAAGAAGTGAAAGCCGAAGATGACTTCCCTGATGAGCAAATTTGCAACATCCAACAATTTCCGGTCTGGAATTTATTTTTTGATGGTTCTAAGAACATGGCCGGAATAGGCATCAGAATCTTATTAATCACTCCTGAGAAGGAGATGATTCCATTTTCTCTCAAGTTAGATTTTCAATGCACTCACAACATGGCTGAATATGAAGCCCTGATTCAAGGTCTAAAGATTCTGCTAGACTTCAATGTCAAGAGAGTGCATGCCTACGGTGACTCATTACTTGTTGTCAATCAAGTTCGAGCCGAATGGCAAGTCAAAGATCAGAAGCTATTTCCCTATCAGAAAATTGTTTCAGCTCTTATCAGCAAGTTTGAAGAATTCCAGCTCTTCCATATCAAGAGAGATTTCAATCAAGTGGCCGATAGCCTAGCCAGTTTAGGCTCCATTATGGCATTCAAGAATGGAGAATCTTGTCGCTCTTTTGAAATTGGCAGACTTGACCAACCTGCTTTCATTCCAGCGGAACAAGTAAACCAGGCTGAGCAAAGGAAGAAGCCTTGGTATTACAACATCAAAACTTTCATAGAAACTGGTGAATTTCCTCCAGAACTCTCAAAGAAAGAGCAACAAGCAATCCAGCGTATGTCTACTCGATATTTCATTTTGGCCAATGTCCTCTATCGTCGTGGATTCAGTTCAGAGTATTCCAGATGTTTAGACGAAGACGAAGCCAAAGAAGTCGTGCAAGAAGCACACGAAGGCATCTGTGGTGGTCACGTTGGCTACCAAACCCTTGTCAAGCAAATCATCAGAGCAGGGTACTACTGGAAGACTATGCAACAAGACTGTTATCATTATGTGAAGAAGTGTGTGCAATGCCAGATACACGCACCTTCTATTCATGCTCCGGCAACTTATTTACAGTCTGTTGTCTCTCCATGGCCATTTTCTATGTGGGCCTTCGATGTCGTAGGTCCCATCACTCCTTCAGCTTCAAATGGCCACAAATACTTCCTTGCCGCAACAGAATATTTCACCAAGTGGGTAGAAGCCATCAGTCTCCGCACAGTAGAAGGCCGACACGTGGTCTCTTTTATTCACAAGAACATCCTTTGCCGTTTCGGCATCCCACATGACATTGTGTCAGACAATGGCAGTCATTTCAAGAATGAAAAGATGAAGACATTCTGTTCAAAATTTAAGATCTATCACCATTTTTCTGCTCCATATTATCCTCAAGGGAATGGTCAGGCAGAGGCCACCAACAAGATTTTAATTCGTATCTTGGAGCGAACTGTGGAAACAGGCCGTGACTGGCATGAGAAGATCCACGATGCACTGTGGGCCTATCGGACCACCATTCGTACACCAACGAATGCTACTCCATCAGAACTGGTCTATGGAACAGAAGTAGTATTGTCGCTACATGTTCAGAAGCCCGCTTTGAAATTTGCTTCACTTCTGCAATTACCTCTTGATCAATACCAGCAGCAGCGACTAGTGCAACTAGACTTACTCGACGAGAGAAGGCTAAAAGCAGCAGAGCATGCTCAATCCTATCACCAGAGAGTAGCCAGGCAATATGCGAAGTCTATCATCGAAAGAAGATTCAAAGTCAATGATTTAGTACTTCGATCCACAGCTTATCTCAAGCATCGTCCTGGCGGCAAATGGTCGCCAAATTGGGAAGGTCCCTATGTTGTCAAAGAAGCATTACCCCGCAACTCATATCGGCTCATCAATGCCGATGGGGTAGAATTGCCAGATCCTATCAATGCTCGACACTTGAAAAAGTTTTATACTTGAAACATTTATTCTCCTCTTGTAATCCTTCCTGTTTCCTTCAAATAATGATCCAACTTTCTTTCTCAGTTACACTGGGGCATTTTAAAATTTTGTTCTATATGCAAACAGGATAAACAAATTCCTCATTTCATGCACATGTGCATTCATATGCATCAACCCATATTCATTTGCATTCAATTGCATTAATAACAATCCGGTCAGTATTGGGATTTCAACAAACAATCCCATCACAATTCCTAATGATTCAAAGATCATCGCCAATACTGAACCAAAACCCAGCACTCGAACTGGTATTATTTCAAAATCCAGTATTCAAGCTGGCACAGATCCAACTTTTTGGAAAACCGAGTTCCGACTCGGGTTTTTATTCAAATCATTTTCCTTTGTTGATCCGGGTCCCGACTCGTGATCTCTCTATTTTATTCGAGCCTTGACTCGATTTCTTCATTTTCCTTTGTTGATCCGGGTTCCGACTCGTGATCTCTCTATTTTATTCGAGCCTTGACTCGATTTCTCCATCTTCCTTTGTTGATCCGGGTTCCGACTCGTGATCTCTCTACTTTATTCGAGCCTTGACTCGATTTCTTCATTTTCCTTTGTTGATCCGGGTTCCGACTCGTGATCTCTCTACTTTATTCGAGCCTTGACTCGATTTCTTCATTTTCCTTTGTTAATCCGGGTTCCGACTCGTGATCTCTCTACTTTACTCGAGCCTTGACTCGAACTCTTCATTTTCCTTTGTTGATCCGGGTTCCGACTCGTGATCTCTCTACTTTACTCGAGCCTTGACTCGAACTCTTCATTTTCCTTTGTTGATCCGGGTTCCGACTCGTGATCTCTCTACTTTACTCGAGCCTTGACTCGAACAAATCATTTTCCTTTGTTGATCCGGGTTCCGACTCGAGATCTTTTCGAGCTTGTCATTCTCTTTTGTTGATCCGGGTTCCGACTCGTGATCTCATTACCTTACTCGAACCCTGAATCGAGTTCTTCATTTTCTTTTGTTGATCCGGGTTCCGACTCGAGATCTCTTTATCTTATCCAAGCTCTAATTCGAGTCCTTCATTTTCCTTTGTTGATCCGGGTTCCGACTCGTGATCTCATTATCTTATTTGAGCTCTGATTCGAGCCTTCCAATTTCCTCTGTTGATTCGGGTTCCGACTCGTGATCTCTATATTTTATTCGAGCTCTGACTCGAACTCATCATTCTCTTTTATTGATCCAAGTCATTTCAGTCATCAAAGTCTGTCAAATGCTCAAGTTTGACATTTTGCCCTCCAAATTTCAATTTAAATCCTCAAATCAGGCAATTCTCCAATTTCGACCTCTGGGTCACCCGATTTCCAATTCTCGATTTCCATTACCAATCTCAATTTCGACCTTCGGGTCTATCAATTTCCAATTTTCGACCTTCGGGTCAATCAAACTCCAATTTTCGACCTTCGGGTGAATCAATTTCCAATTTTCGACCTTCGGGTCAATCAATTTCCAAATTTCGACCTTCGGGTCAATCAATTTCCAATCTTTGACCTTCATTTCCAAATTTCGACCTTCGGGTCACCCAATTTCGACCTTTTGGTCAATCAATTCTCAGTTTTGACCTTTTTGGTCAAATCAATTCTCAATTTCGACCGTCAGGTCATCCAATTTCGACCTTTGGGTCATTCAATTTTCAGCAACCAATTTTCCAATTTTCAATTTCGACCTTTGGGTCAATCAATCTCAATATCCAATTTCAATCATTTTCTCTTGCGAAAGACCCTTTTAGGGAGAGTTCGAGGGAGCTCGTTCTTTTCGCATGCTATCCAATTCGTTCACTTAGCCCCTTTTCAGGGAGAGTTTTAAGGGACTCGCGTCTTTGTGAACCGTTTGCAAAACAATTTCCAATTTCACACAAGAAACCCTTTCAAAGGGAGAGGCTCGACAGAGACTCACTTTTCTTGTGACCCCCCAATTTCATACTAGGCCATTTTTCGTCATGAAAGACCCTCTTTGCAGGGAGAGTGTGATGGACTCGTTCCTTTCATGACCCAATTTTCAGACCTCACTATTATCGGCCCCCTTTCCATAAGAGAAGCCTAATATTAGGGAGCTTTGACGAAAGCTCAATTTCTCTTCGAAAGTTCCTTTTGCAAACACCTCCTCTTTAGGGAAGAGAGGAGTATTTCCCATTTCCCATTCAGGTAAGGGCTAAGCCTGAGTCTCTCTTTTTGGGGAAAAAGAGAGGAGAATTTTCGTCACGGATGTGTTGAGCCGGATTTCAAATACTCTCTTTCACTAAGGATTTCAAGAAAATTTTGTCAACTTGTCAAATTATTTGCTAATTTCAGAATCTTTATTGCACTAGTCAGTTTACCCTCAGCATTACTTCCAAAAGAGCGAAGCTTTTGCGAAAAGGGATTCAAACTTCAAATTCTTTCTATTGGCCAACCAAAAGAATGAAGGATAAATCCTCGATATGGCCAGAAAAGAAGATTCAAGGTTATCGAAAAGCCGTAGATGATCGATATTGATCGCAGTCAATGGCGCATCGTTAAAGGATTATTCTTGTAAAGACAAGGCAGTGGAAATATCCTGAGCGCTAGAAAAGAGAGCATTTACCCAAGCCCCGTTTCCTCAGAATCACCTAAGCTGCAATTAAATATCCGCAAAAGGGATCTCTCACCTGTCGTCAAGATGGAGGCGAATTAGGCGAGTAGACCCCCGGGGCCAAAGAAGATTCGAAACATCTCCAAGATGACGGAGTTTGTGACGGATCCTTCCAGGGAAAGTCCAAAGCACTGTCGAGATGAAGGCAGATGCGATGAACCTCTCGACAATCCCTAAAAGATATTTAATTTCAGCTATCACCCAAAGATCTCCAAACCCATCGCCCAAGAAGGATCGAAACATCTCCAAGTTGAAGGAGTTTGTGACGTACCCTTCCCAAAAGAGAGAAAGAGAGGAAAAAGAAAGAGAGAAAAAGTCAGAACATCTCCAAAATAAAGGAGAATGTAGAAAAACCCAGAGAGCCAAAAGAGTGTAGAAAGATTATCATGAGAGAAGCCCTCAGGATATCAAACTGCTAAATTTATCAAGAATCCTCTTTAACTTTGTGAAATTCTACTATCAATACTCTTTCATCAATTGCTTTCATAATATCAAATTCTCTTTTCTGCTCATATCAAGGAAATTGATAACTTCCTAGAAGAAGGTCAATCACAAGCAATTTGGATTTCCAATCTCGATTCCACGAAGTGAACCCTGTTTGGAGGTAATGCTTTGGGTAGAAAAGAAAGAATATCTTTGCAACCATGTGCGACATTTTCAAATATTTTGAATCAGCAATAAAATTCTCAATATTTTGACAATATTTTCCAGCTATCTTGACGTGAAGTGAGAGCTTGATGTCCCTTTTTGATACATCCTGACACCAATTTTAAATCCCTCCTAAGGACTTGATTCCTTCCCTTCTTTGAGAGCATGAACTCTCAAATTTGCACACTTCCCTGTGTCCCCACTGTCCCACCATAGACAGTCCCATTTCGGTTCGAGGTCGAACCACCAATCATTTCCCGCAAAAGGCAATTTCAAAAGCTGATTTTAGTCTCAGCAATGAGACGCCCAAAACCAATCCCTTTTCAAGCTTTAGGGACCCCATTTTCCTTCCTTTTGCAAAAACCCTATTGGATTTATTGTGCAAAATCCAAAGGTTCCATCATGGTCTCTTCCTTCGAGGATTCCATCCATTTTCCACCCGATCAGGATAAGGGTACAAACCTGAGCCTCAATCAAAGAGGTATTCCATTTTCCACCCGATCAGGATAAGGGTACAAACCTGGGCCTCAATCAAAGAGGTATTCCATTTTCCACCCGATCAGGATAAGGGTACAAACCTGGGCCTCAATCAAAGAGGTATTTCATTTTCCACCCGATCAGGATAAGGGTACAAACCTGAGCCTCATTCAAAGAGGTATTTCATCTTCCGCCCAATCAGGTTAAGGGTACAAACCTGAGCCTCGATCAAAGAGGTATTTCATTTTCCGCCCGATCAGGATAAGGGTACAAACCTGAGCCTCGATCAAAGAGGTATTTCATTTTCCGCCCGATCAGGATAAGGGTACAAACCTGAGCCTCAATCAAAGAGGTATTTCATTTTCCGCCCGATCAGGATAAGGGTACAAACCTGAGCCTCAATCAAAGAGGTATTTCATTTTCCGCCCGATCAGGATAAGGGTACAAACCTGAGCCTCAATCAAAGAGGTATTTCATCTTCCGCCCGATCAGGTTAAGGGTACAAACCTGAGTCTCATTTCGATGAGATATTCCATTCCCCAATCAGGTCAAGGGTCAAAACCTGAGCTTTGTTCCATGCGAGGTATTTCTGTCCCATCAGGTTAAGGGTCAAACCTGAGCTTCATTCCATGCGAGGTATTTTTGTCCCATCCAGGTCAAGGGCATAAACCTGAACTTTGCTCTCACAGAGCAAATCTTTCCTCTTCATTCTTCGCTTCATATCTACCATCTTCCTCGGGCTAATTTCTTCACACCCAGTCATATCCTTCTAACTGGGGCATTTTTTTCGTATAGCCCAAATTTGGTGTGTTTTCTTTGCCACTAAGCTCGGCCATGAGCCGGCTTCGTAGCAAAGAGGGGCATCTGTAAACACCCCAAATTTTCACTCACCTCCCCAACATTTCCACCAAGCATCAACATCCAGCCTCTGAAATCGCTGAAGGGCAAAATGGTCATTTTCTGAGCTCGGACCTTGCAAAAGTCCAAATTTCATCTGCAACTCTCAAATTTTCTCTATTTTTATCTCAGATGTTCAAGATTTTACTCCTGACAGGAGACAGACATCTCCAAAGTCTTGATTCAAGATTGCATTTCATAAGACATGACATTGCATATCATTGCATGAGCATTTCAAATCACTGCACGGCACAGCATGTCATTTCGAGGTCCAGAACTCTCGATTTCAAAATCTTCAATCCAGATTAGAATTTTAACTCTTTTCAAAATTGATTTCAAAACCCTGGGTCTTCAAAATTATCAATTTTTCCCATTTTACCCCCAGGACTCTGAATTTCAAAATATTTCCTCAGGAAAACTATCTGGATAGTTTTCAATGTGGATTTCAGTCACTTCACCTTAGATTTTGCCCCTTTTTACAATTTCAAATATCCTCCTTTTACAAAATCGCCCTACAAGGGCCAACTCTTTCCAAAATTCCTGTTTTGCCCATTAGTCCAGCTTTTATGAAAATTCCAAAAAAAAGAAGTTGTTGTTTTATCCTCATTTCAATAAAGAAACAATGTGGGACCCACACTGAGGTGGTGTCACACAAGCTTTCCTTTTGAAAATTTGAATTTTGAAAAACCCAAAAATATAAGAGCCTTGTCCCTTGGATTGGTGCCACTTGTCATTTCTCTCTCCTCCCATTTCCATGCCAAGTGTCAGTGTGGGGCTACCTTCAGAAGCCACCACATGTCATCCCATTTATCTGCCATGTGTCACCCTATCCATCCTGCGTCATGTGTCATTTCAAAGACTACCAGGAGATGCCAAGTGTCATAGGTTGTCCTGTCTAGAAAAAGTGGAGTTTGTCTCCTCTGAGGTGGCGCCACTTGAAGTGTGTCTCCTGCAAGGGACACGTGTCAACCTCTCCCTCCTTCTAGAAAAGTAGCCTGACACGTCTCTCCCTACTTTTCTCAAAAAAGTAGGAGACATGTGTCACTCATAAATTCCTACAGAAAAAGTAGGCTTGTCTCCTCTGAGGTGGCGCCCTCTGGAGTGTCTCCTGCAGAGGACACATGGCAAGCTCTCATTTCCTCAGAAAAAGCAAGTGCCATGTGTCATTTTCTGCTTTCTTCAGAAAAGCTGGAATTCAAATATTCAAAAATCCCCATAGGTGGCGAAAATCAAGAACTCCTACCTTTTTCATCTTATCTGAGATGGCGCCACATGGCTTGGCCCACCTTCTCTCCCCTCTGCCACGTGTCATTCTCTGCTTCTTTCAGAAAAAGTAGAGGACACATGTCTTCTCCCTACCTCTTTCAGAAAAGTAGGAGACACATGTCACTCCTGGCCTTCTTCAGAAAAAGCAAACCATTTAAAATTCAAACAGGGCACTAGGTGGCGAAAATCCAGAGCTCTGATTTCCCAGATGGCCTATGAGGGCGCCACATGTCCCTTCCCTCCTTCTCATCCCTCTGCCACGTGTCATCTTCTACTTCTTTCAGGAAAAGAAGGTGACACATGTCTCCTTCTCATTCCTTCAGAAAAGTAGAGGACACATGTCCTCTCCCTGCTTTTTTCAGAAAAGTAGGAGACACATGTCACTGCCCTCTTTTTCCTCCCTCTTGCCACATGGCATTGTAGGAGCCACCCTGAGGTGGCGCCACATGTCCACCCTCCATTCCTCCAGGGCCAACCTCCATTTGAATTTCAAACTCCCCCCTGAGGTGGCGCCATCTGAAGAACCTCCTCCAGCAGGCTGACACTTGGAACCATCCTAGACTGCCACATGTCCAGATCTCCTTTCACCAGAAAAAGCAAAATTCAAATTCCTCTGAGGTGGCGCCTTCTGAGCCCACTGCTCTGTCCTTCTGACATGTGTCAAACACCTTTTGAGGTGGCACCATTCCAGGACTCCACTTGGCTCCATTTTATTTTTTATTTTATTTTTAATAAAGGTAGCCCACCATGAGGTGGCGCCACCTGAGGACTCCCTACAAAAGGTGGGTTTGAATTTCAAATTCCAAGAGAGCACCCTCTGAGGTGGCGCCTTCTGGGAGCTCCCTGCAGAGAGAATCAAGCTAACTTTTGAAAAATTCCAAATTCCCCCTGCTGAGGTGTCTCATCCACAAAATTTCCATTTTTTTTATTTTCTCAAAAATTAAAACACCTTTTGAGGTGGCGCCACCTGAGGGCTCCCTGCAGAAGACAAATTCGAATTTCAAACCCCTCAGATGACACCCTCTGAGATGGCGCCACATGGAGGGCTCAGATCCAGCCTGTTTGAATTTCAAAAATTTTCAGAAAATTTATAAAAACAAGGGTTCACGCCCAGCCTAGAGGAGGATTTTTTTTTAGCTCTTGTGAACCTGCAAAATCCGACCTAGCCTTCCTAAAATACGATTTTGAACTTTGGAAATCGTGCCCCCTTTGGCGCATTGAAGAAGGTGGAGTAGAGCTCGTGCTGTGGCCAATTCAATTCCAACAGAGGTCGATTTTGGTGGACCATCCGAAGCTCGGAGCGAAGGACGAAGGAAGCTCGTGATAGCTGCTTCTTTTAAGAGCTCCTACGCTGCGTAACGAAGCAAGGTGCACTTCTTTTCCCCTTGATGTGATTCTATAATTCGAATCGGGAGTCGTTTGAAGAAAGAGCTCATCCGAGGGATGGATTGAGCTATTCTCATAAAACGACATATATAAAAATGTTTCATTATGCTTCCTTGATGATTTTTAACATTCATATAGTTAGCTAGGTTTAATTTGCATTTTATTTCATTCATTTAGCATATTTCATGAATTAATTAGGATTAATTTAGCCTTTATTTCAATTCTGCTTATTTTCAGTAGGTCTCTGTTTTTGTCAGTCAGTCCACACGTCATTTCATGCATTTGTTTTTTATTAAAAATCCCAAAAAAATCACGGAATGCGCCCTTAGGTGTCCCTGAAATTTTGCCAAAAATTCGGAGGCATTTGAATTTGTTTACTGTGGTAAACGTTCAAAATGGCAAGTCGGGTTTTGTTACCCGGGATACGTTTTGAAAGTCATTTTCCGACTTGTAAAATCGAGATATCCCTCATGGGAGATCCGATTTATTATCCGAAAGATGTTTTGAACTCCGGAAAATGTCTAGTTTTTAACATGATTTTATCAGATTTTTTTGATTTTTTTTTATGTCTGAAAAAAAATCCGAGATGTCGGTATACGTGTCAGAGCCTAATTTGGGCCTCTGAGATCTTGGATCGACTTAGGTCTATGGTTTCTCTTTGTGTGTTGCTCCAAATCCGAAACTGTAAAAAATGAAAGTTATGTACGTGGTGTCCTCTGTTTGAATATGAAATCCTGTAATTTTTAGAACAGTGTTGACCCCTGCTTCGGATTTTTCTTGTCAGCCCCCTGTTTTGCTACATTTGTCTGTTCTGTTAGTTTAGGCAGAAATAGTTATATTTTTATCTGTGTTTCCGTTGATCAAATGCCGAAGTGATAAACATAAAAGTTGTTCATGTAGGTGTCGTGCATAGCTCTGATTAATTTCATAAATTTCTATGGCCGTTTTGTATTTTTTTAGCATTTTACATCAGATTAGTGTGATTTTTACCTCTGTCTGAACTAAATCCCTGTTATTGAACTCACCATGGCTCAAATCCCGAGGCTGTAAAAACCAAAAATGTTCCATTTTGGGTCCTTTAGCAGTCTGCAAAATATCATAAGTTTCCATGGTGTAAATCTTGCATTATCATATTAGGCATTGCATTTGGTTCGGATCCATAGGCAAAATCCATCATTTTAGGACTTTCTTTGAATTTTGACATTTAAATCATATCATTTCATGATTTTTAGTATTTTAGGTTGTTTATCAGAGTGTTTAGATGCTTCATACCGAATTTGGTGCAATTTGGAATCGATTTGAGGTTCGGATCATCCATAATACCAAAACAGGGTCCCGCAGGACCCGGATCCAAGTGAAAAACAAGCGAAATTCGTTATTTTGGCTAAATTTCAAAATGTCAAATTCTGATTTTACAGTCCTAATGTGTTTAGAAGCATGTCATATTGCATTTCATCATCATTGAATTCAATTTGAATTTCGAAATCCCAATTTTATTAAGTTTTCCTCCAAAAAACCCTGATTTTAAAGGTGTAACTTTAATTTTAGGGGTATTTTGGTCATTTTGACCCCAATTCCGAATTTCAAACTGTTTTCCACTGAATTTCTTGCATTTTCATCATTTCAAATATCAAGGAAGCATGAGAATAGGGTTTATATCCAATTAAGTCCAATAATTTCATAATATTATTGGAAAATCTTGGAAAAACCCACATATTTGAGCTAACTTTATTTCAAGTTTGGCAGGAACAATCAAAAGAAGGAGCTGAAGTCTGCAAATTTCTTTTATTTCCTTTATTTAGTGATGTAATAATTTTGGAATAAGAGAGTTAATTTCCTGTTTAGACTAGGATGCATGTCATATAGTTTGAATTTATGCAATATCCTGATTATATGATTCATGCATTTTATTTCAAAAGCACTATGGATGTTCACGAATGGCACGTGCACCAACTCTTAGGGAGTTGATGGACTCGGTGGGATCCATATTTACGGCCCTAGTCGGAATATGGACGAGACCCAGATCCGTCATCTTTCTACTAGTCACATTGAGCCTACACTCTTGGGCTATCTTAAAATGCACATCATATTTCCAAAGTTTTCAAAATCATGTGCATCAAATCAACTAAATTCTGAACATATTCATGGCCACAGTCAGGATATGTGAAGGATTTATCTTGAATTAATGTACATTTTCCAACAAATCCCTTAGAAAATCTTTTCAAAGTGCATTCATTCACCCATGACATTTACATCATGAAATCATTGATTTTCTCAAGATTTTCTCAAGAAAACTTCATTCTTAAGAAATCGATTTCTCAAGAAATTCTAAGGATTTTTCAAAATCGGTTTTCCAAAGACAAGCTCTTCCACAATTTTCCCAGGAAAATGATATTTTCTTAAGATATTCAAAAGAGTTTTCCAATCTTTCTTCAAGATCCAAAAACGATTTCCAAGTATTTCAAAAGGGTAAAATTCCCAGGATTTCGATTCCCCAAGTTTTGAATTTCCTTCTCCAATGAGTTTTCCTATAAATCTTCCATCATTTTCCTAAAAAAAAAAAAAACTCTCAAAGTCCAAGTTTTCATAAGAAGTGTTTCCCTTTTCAAAAGGTTCATCTTTTCTCAAGAATCACTTCCATTTTCCCAGGATTTTCAACCATTCATAATTTTCCCAAGTCTTCATGAACTTTCCCGTGACTTCAAAAACCCTTTTTATCTGAGTTTCCTGAGAAATTGACTTTCATCTTTTTCCTAAGAGAATCTTTTCAACTCCAAATATTTTCCAAGCATACATCATGTTTTCCCAAGCTGCATTTTCCAAAATCTCATAGCACATGCCTGAATTCTCTGTGCATTTAGGATGGAACATAACTTTGATAATTTAACTAGGTCAAGCATAGTTTTGGTCCTTGGTTCGATTACCCCTGTTAAAGGCGGCAGGAACGGTCGAACCTCGTACCGACAGGTCGAGCCCCATCCCATGGATTTTCCCGTAATTTTCAAAAACGGAGGCGAGTATTTCAAAACAATTTCCAAAATCCGGTCAAAGTTTGAAGCGCGAAAGCGTTTCTCTCTTTTTCTCTTCCGCAAGGAAGGGAAGGCGGGGGAAAAATTTCGCGACGATGACAGATGGACTGTCCGAGCTATTTGAAAACTATTTTTGGTATTTTCTTAAAAATTGGACAATGAGACTCAATTTTGGATCTTGACAATGGATCCGGATCCAAAATCAATTTAAAATGAATTTAATTTCAGTAAAGCTTGAGAAAAGAACTGGAATTTAGATTTTTTTGCTCAAAAAATGAATTTAGGGGCAAGAAGGGAATATTTAAAAGATTTTGAAAAATTTAGGGTGTTCACACCAGCGAAGTAGCTGGGACTTTTCATTTAATCATTTAACGACCAACGAAGTAGCTGGGAATTTAATGACCTGGTTTAAGTTCGAAACTTTTGAAAGACAACCAGTACGAGGACTGAACTTGATCTTTAGATTTAACAACTTTAGCAAAATAACCAGTGCGAGCACCGGGTTTTTCCAACTGAGAGTCGGGAAGGAGACCGGCATTCTTAAGATATTTAGAGATTAAAGCAGGAATGATTGCCGGGGTTTCAGGATTATTCTTTATCCTGAAGGGAAAATAGAAGATTTTATGAAGAGATAACCTGAGACTTGAATTTAGAAGGGATATGACAAGATTTAGAATTTATGATCTATGATTTAGATGGACCAGGTATGTGACCTAATTTTCAGGATTAAACCCTTATCCTGACGAGGAATATAGAAAGAATAAACTTTGAGAAGACATAAGGATATAGAACTTTGAAAAAAAATATAGAACATTTGAGGAAATTGATTTATTTTTGTAAAAAGAATTCTCACAGGTAGCATGGTTGCCCCTATGAGTGATCTCAGGATTATCCCTTATCTTGAATGGGAAAAAGAATAGAATTTAAAGAAAAATTGATGTAAATTTAGAAATCAATAAAGATCGATAAAACTTGTTTTTTCAAAAAGAATTCTCAAAGGTAGCATTGTTGCCCCTACGAGAGGTCTCAGGATTATCCCTTATACTGAATGGTAAAAGGAATAGAATTTAAGAAAATTTAATGAAGGGCAATTGATATAAATCTAGAAAATCAACAAAGATTGACAAAACTTGTATTTACAAAAGAATCCTCATAGGTAGCGTTATTGCTCCTACGAGGGGTTTCAGAATTATCCCTTATCCTGAATGGGAACACCTCGGACAACGAGGGTCAGGTTTATCCCTTAACCTGAAAGGGAACACCTCGGACAACGAGGGTCAGGTTTTTCCCTTAACCTGAGCGGGAAACAAGATTTAGAAAATACCTCATGGGAAAGAGGCATCAGGTTTATCCCTTAACCTGAAAGGGCAAAATATTTGATAAAATTTAATAGAATTGAGGAAAATTTGATAAAACTTGATAAAATAGACGTAAACTTGATAAAAATATGAATAAAATGAATGAAACTGATAAAGATATCAAAATTAACTGAAGATTTATAAGATTTGAGAAAAAGGAGTTTTTCTAATCCTACCTGCATATGGGATTTTGAAAGGAAAATGTTTGTTTAAAAGATAAATGAGAAATCATTTTGGGAGAAGAAAATCCACCACAAGAAGAATGATCAGTGTGAGATCTAATCCTTTAAATCAAACATGAGAGATCATCATGAGGGTTAATGTTTTGAAGGCAATGGTTTTGAAAACCTATTTTTGAAGAAGAAGATCAACAATAGATCTGATTTCTAAAAATAACAGTTTGAAATTGATAATAAGATCAATACAAGGGTTGATCTTTGAAGATAATGTTTAAAAACCAATCTTGGAAGATAAGACCAACACAAAGGTTGATCTTTGAATATAATGATTTAAAACCCATTTTTGGAAGATAAGACCAATGCAAGGATTGATCTTTGAATATGATGATTTATAACCCATTTTGGAAGATAAGATCAACGCAAGGGTTGATCTTTGAATATAATGATTTATAACCCATTTTGGAAGATAAGATCAACGCAAGGGTTGATCTTTAAATGTGCAGTTTTGAAAAACCACTTTTGGAAAATATGATCATCACAAGATTTGAGACCTATTTTTGGAAGATAAGATCAACACAAGGGTTGATCCTTCAATGCAATGGTTCAAAAACCTATTTTGGAAAACATGATCAACACGAGGGTTGATTTTTCAATGCAATGGTTCAAAAACCTATTTTTGAAAACATAATTAATACGAGGGTTGATTTTTGACAAAGGTTGGACCAAAGAATATTTGAACTCTTTGGTCATAACGAAGACTTTTTAAAATTTTATGATTTTTGAAAGCCCTCATAGGTAATATCATTTCTCTTATGAATGATGTCAGGATTGTCCCGCATTCTGAAAAGAACAGGAATCTAAATGCCCCAGTATGTCAAAGGAGGGAAGTGAAAAAAAAAGATAAAAAGAACATTGACATTTCATTGATAAGCAAAGGTTCGATAACAAGACTAAATATTTACAAGAACTTTAAAAGGAAAAGATTCATAGAAGACTGGGCTGACTAGCCTCTACAAGACAACTGACAAAAAGAGACGAAAGTAAAAACTTTGGCTTTATCAATTCTTCAAGTGGCCCGAAAATGGTTCTGTCAGGACTGTTGGCTGCTTTTCTTCCCCGTCCTCTATCAGCTCACTTCCGTCAATGCAGTCTTGTATCATGTGCTTGAGGACGAAACAGTTCTCTGTGTCATGCCCTGTTGCCCTATGGTACTTGCAGAATTGGTCCTTGAACTTTCCCAGGATTACGAGAGGATCCGCTATTTTAGGGAGTTTGATCATCCCATGCTTCAAAAGGTAATCCAGAACTGCTTCCAAAGTTTGATCTAATGGAGTGAAGACTCGATCTTTCTCCCACTTGATGTACTTGGGCTTCTCTTGAAGATCACCCTTTTGCTGAAGGCCAATTGGAAGTGGTTTGTCATTGTTTTTATAAGATATTTCCTTCTGCTCCTTGCTCTGATCTACTCTCGGGCCACTGCCATTGTTGTTCTTGTTTTCTTTGCTGCTGCTGCCAAGATTATTGCAGGAGGCATCAACTGAATGAGCGAATTGTGCCTTTTTCTTCTGGTCTTGGATATTCTTGACCAGAGGCGTGCCCTCGTAAGACCCACTTTCTATCCCTGCTTCGAGCCATTCAGCTCGCTCAATCAACTTGATAAAGGATTTCGCCGAGAAAGTGGCGATGAGGCTCCTTATGGGCTAAGAGAAATTGTTGAGGATTACTTGCAACGCGTGCTCCTCTGGAATGGGTACTTTCATCTTATTGCAGATGCTTCTCCACCTGTGAATGAACTCTCCTGCCTTTTCAGTCTCATTCTACTTTAGGTTGTAAAGATGATTTAGTGTAGGTGCAGCTTCAGTATTGAATAAGAAGCGCTCAACGAACAAATTTACCATTTTATCGAACTCTCGTAGTTCGATAGGATTGATGTGGTCGGCATACCACCTGGCTGCTACACCCTCCAGACTGCGGGGAAAACATATGAATAGAGCCATGTTGTCTTTCCTGAAATGGCTGTACTATGAATAAAATGTGGCTAAGTGGGCTTTAGGGTTGCCAGTCCCGTCAAATTTGAGAAACTTGCGAGGAAGATTCTCCAGGTTATCATCCCCATCTAGTCCATCGTAAAAATCTTCGCCGGTATAGGTCTGTTTGCCCTTACCCTTGGATTGAATGTCCTTGATTACTCGATTCATCTCCTTCATCTGCTTGCTCATCAGGTCCCTTGCTGAGGCCCCAGACTTGGGCTTGTTGACGGATTTGGGCTCTTCTGCAGCTATATTTATGGAATGTCTTGGAGGATTCTGTTTATAGACGATTTCCTCTTCCTCTTCCGATTATTCCTCGACTGACTCTGATTCTTTCGAAGTAGTGTCCGGCTGTACCTTCGTCCTGATGATTCTGACTTGCTTTTTTACAGGCTTTTTCCTCAGTTTGCTTTTAGGAACTGCCTCTTTCAGCTTGGCCTCGGCTTGCTCCGACATCATTCTTGCCATCATCTTTTGGAACATATCATACATAGCGGGGTCGATGTCATCTTTCCTGTTTTGACCATGTCCCCTGACTGATTTAGGAGAGCTCATCCCTTTCGCCTCACTGCCGCTGTGTTGAGGAACTGTTTCTTTTCCAGCTCGGGTCTGAACCATTTTCAGATATCAGTGCTCTCTCTGTAGAGAAAAGTGGAGGTTTTTTTAGACCAAAGAAAACTTTTTGGAGAAGTTTTGACAAGAGGAAGGATTTAGGTTGAAATCTAAAAATTGTATCCCATTACTAGGGATCGAGTTGCCACAAAATTTGTGACAATTGTGTTGTTTACTCTACGAGGAAGAGTAACCAACTAAAAATATGAAAGAAAATACCATTTTGAAAAGGATATCTCTTGACGGAAAGAGAAAAATATAAACAAGAATATAAAATCAAAAGAAAATAAGAGAAAAAATGAAATTTGAGAATAAATGGTAAAGATTTAAAATCTGAAGAACTTGCAGGCAGGATCAGAAGAATTTTTGAAGAAATTTTAGAAGAAGAAGAGAAAAAAAATACACCTGGGTTTTAAAAACAAAGAGGAAATTTTGAAATATATACCCAGGGTTTTGGAAAATATAAGGAAGATATAAAATATCACACAATCACAGATATACAAGCAAGGATGCACAAACAGCACTCCCTAAAGCTGACTCTATATGCAATATTTTAAAATGGCTGATAGGACCTTAATCCTAACTCTAAGATTTAGATCATCTGATTCCAATCAAGCTATGTCGATATACTGAAACCGAAGCTCGAAGTACATGGCATAAAAATATCTCTCTGGTTCTAAGGTAATGGCTTCCCAACATCCTTGAGCACCTACCGATATACCTCGGACTATGGCCCTTAGGTACGTGGTAGGGGGGCGCGAACCCAAATAAGTGGTCCAGTTGTGAGGCTCTCTCCCGAACTATGGTTCAGTGAGACAGCCCAGCAACGTGAAGACCGGGACAATATAGGTAGGGATGTTTTCAAAAACATGATCAACATGCAGATAAAACCAGAAAGCTCTTATGCAAGTCCTAAAGAGATAGATTTAAATGAAAAGAAGCATACACTTGCATATATTGTTTACATTCAATCCCTAAAATTGAGGAGAGTTGTATTTTAAAACCTAAGTCTAATGTGAACATGGAATAATCTCCTCAATATGGTCCTACCAAACCATACTTAGATCCTATATGCAATGATGTCAGCTTTAGGACAGAGTATAGGCTCCTAAGGTTTTGCATGAAAATGAAGCTGACATTTATAGAATAAAGACTTAGATAATATCAAAGCAAAGCAAAAGGCATAGATTTAACCGGCCGAAGACGTGTCCCATCTCGGTCGCCAAAACTGTGATCATCGCAAAAATTTTCCTCTCTTGTGGTTTTTCTCTCTTCCTTCTCTTTTCCTTTTCTAACCTCTTATTTTCCTCCTTTTTGAAAGGAGAAGAATAAAAGATAGAAAAAGAAAGAGAGGAGAAAAGAAGAAGAGAAGAGGAACTCTTTTGCGGGGTCTCACTTGACCTTGATTTGAAAATATTTAGCAAATAACTCGCCTCCGTTTTGAAAATATTGCGGGAAAATGGAGAGACGAGATTCGTTCGTCGGTACAAGGTTCGACCGTTCCTGGCGCCTTTACCAGAGGTACTCGAACCAAGGATCGAATTTATGTCTTTTGCTTTGCTTAAATATTATCTAAGAATTTATTCTAACTCTAAATGCACAAAGAATCATATTTGTGCAATGCAGGGATGTATGCTCTTTTTGAAAGATGTTTTGAAAATTTCCAAGTATTCTAAGATGAACTCGATAATGGAGTGAAGAAATGATTTTATGAATGGTGAAACCTTAACTTAGAACCTGAGATAGATCAGAGAAGTTCTAAGTTTTTGAAATAATCAGAGTTGGTAGAATAAATCTTTGAATTTGGAAAGAAAGATTTTGAAGATGAAAGATAAAGAAATGAGGCTTCAAAGTCAGAAATGGGCTTTGAATTTAATCATGAATTTAGGAGAAGAAAATAAAATTTTGAAGCGATATTGAATTCAAATCTTAGAATGGATCTGAGAAAATCAAATGGCATTAAAAAATAAAAATGGATTTAGGAGATTTAGATTAGATCCTAAAAATGGAATTGGATTCGAAATCTAGACTTGGGAATGTAATTGGATTCTGGATCCTAAAATGGGTTCTGGATCCTAAAATGGAATTGGATTTGAAATCTGAGAGCCAAAAGTGGAAGTTGGATTTTGGATCCTAAATGGATTTTGGATCTGAAACCTGAGATCCAAGATAGAGTTTGGACTCTGGATCCTAAGATGGATTCTGGATCTGAAGTCTGAGATCCAATGTAGAGTTGGACTCTGTATCCTAAGATGGGTTTTGGATCTGAAGTCTGAGATCCAATGTAGAATTGGATTCTGGATCCTAAAATGGAGTGGATCTGAAGTCTGAGATCCAGAGTAGAATCGGGTTCAGGATCCTAGGATGGATTTTGGATCTACAATCTGAGATCCAAAGAATGGAGATTTATACTTGGAAATCTGGATCCAAGTTGAGATTAGGATCTATCTTTGGACTTGGAATTTTGATTTGAGATTTTGAACTCTGAATATATAAATGAATTTCAAAGTCAAATTGGACTTTGAATTTGAAAACTTGAATTTTGGAATTTAGGAGATGAATCAAGAATCTCAAAGTAAAATTGAACTTTGAATTTGATTGGAGTTTTTGAATAAAAAATGAATTTGGAACTTTTGAATTTGAATATAAAGTGAATTTGAAATCTCAAAGTTAATTTGAACTTTGAGATTGAAAAAAATGAAATAGAATTTAAAAATGAAAGGATGAATTGGATTTTATAAGAATTGAGGATTGATTGAAGAAGATATTTACATCACTTGGAGTTTTGAAAAAGGAATTTGGAAAATATGATGCAGTTCTATCCTAAGTGATGAATGAATTTAAAGAATTTTGAAATTGGATTTTGAAAATCATATTTCATTCTTTACAT
Source organism: Nuphar pumila (assembly GCF_984573655.1). Lineage (NCBI taxonomy): Eukaryota > Viridiplantae > Streptophyta > Magnoliopsida > Nymphaeales > Nymphaeaceae > Nuphar > Nuphar pumila. The sequence goes on from NC_143250.1 coordinate 48,253,524, forward strand.
GAATTGAAATAAGATTAAAAATATAATACATCCTTGACTCATTGAATGTATTGTATAATGATCTATATTTAAATTCAGGTGAAGAATAAAACATATTTTTATGCTTTTATAGAGTTTAAAATGAAATTAACTCTCAATTGAGCCAATTTTAAGTTGAACTCTAATAAAAGAAGGAAATATTTGAAAATATGATGATTTTTGAAGAGGATCCAGTGTGGATTCAATGTTATTTTATAAAAGATAAAAATCCTAAGTTTTGTTTACATCCTGACTATGGCCATTGATGTAAATCATCAACTTAGGATTAATTACCTCTTACGAAATGGTGCACGTGTCATTCGTGTTTCACCATTGTGAGAATTTGAGAAATAAAGGCAAAAAGTATGAAAATAAGCAATTTATGATATTTACAATGCTCATTCATTCTATCTAAAAGATGGAAATGTAGATTTCTCATTCATACTTAATTTATTACAACTTTGAATTACAAATATCAGAAATTTCTAGTCCAAGAGAGAAATTCAAACTTTTTATATCCTCCTGAAAAAGAGAGTTAGCACAGGATATTGAATATTTAATAAACAGATGTTATATTTAAGAATTTGACATATATCTATGTAGGCAATGTACATATATGAAAAATATGTATATATATATATACATATATATGGGTATATACATATATATATATATATATATATGTATACATATATATATATATAGAGATAGAGAGAGAGATATACGTACATATATATATATCCAAGCATGATATATATATATATATGCTCACATTCAATATGTGTGACATAAATGAATGATATTCACTATGTTGAATGTGAAGGGACTGTGTAGGTGCAGTAGTGATGGAGTGATAATGGAATCACAGCAGTGGTTGGCACTGCTTGTGAATATATGAGAGCTACGGCAGGGCATAACACTGCTGTTGGTGTCTAGAAATGAGAGCAATAACAGTACAGGTGAATGAGAGCCATAGTTTTTAAAGAATTTCTACTGCTGAGTGCAAGGGGTTGTAATGAACAGTACCATTAGCAGCAAAAATGAATGAATTCCTGTATAGCAAATTTGAAAGTGGAAAGGTGTGAGATGCAAAGGTAATATACACTATGAATGTAAAATTCATAGTGGAATGTGTAGGTGACAAGGTGTTGTTGGAGATGATGGAGGCTTGGTGCTGCGGAGGCAGCCTCAGTAGGAGAGCAGTGGGTGGAATTGCAGTGAAAGAAGTTGGGGTGAATAGTGGTGGTGAAGTTTAGGCTATGTGTAGGGATTCAAAAGATGACTTTTATCATCAAAACATGGTGAATCTAAGATAACACCAAACCATATGATAATGGAAATTATCAAAATTGGGAGTTGAAACCACCTTCAGACCCACTGTTGTTGGTAGTGCAGGTGAACCATCTTTAAACCATATTTTCCTACCTCCAACTGGAAGGCCAAAGAAAAGGGAGTCATCCATAGGCATACTATAAAGGTATGGCAGACAAAATGTAGGAAATCAACCCAAGAAATGACAATATCATGAAGGTGTGTGCAAGATGCCATGCTCGGATGATAAAACCGTGGGAACTTACATGCAGAGCAAGAGAAAATGGTATGCCTATGCGAAGAATGATTATATATATATTTTTTTTTGGTTAACATGGAATACAAGGAGATCTTATTGATGAAAGATAGTTACTAAATGTTGGATGATGCTAAAATGAGAATATAAGTTAAGAGATAAAGTGTGAATAACATGTTGATATGTCTGTTAACCTGGAAAATATATTGGAGATGAGGTTCTGTAAGACAAGATGTGCTGAAATTACAGTAGTGTATATAGGGAATTTGCCGTATGGATGTAATGTACATCGATGACAGAGAGATATCTGGATATTTTTTTTTTGTTTCCATTCACTCTGATTCTTTAATCTCACGTTTTTTTTTTCATTGTGTAGAGCACTGAAGAACATCAAGAGCTATTGAGATGCTAAGTGAATAACATCATCTTGACAAGAGTCACTAAGCACGTGTTGTATTGAAGATCGAGCAGAAATCCTGGATCAAAGGATCAGAATTATAAAGGGCCAACAAAACCAACAAAATAAGAAAAAAAATGACGCAGATTCCATGAGATATCAGGCTTGATCTTACCAAGTGATCTTATGTTCAGAATTCAAATGCCAAGCTTCCTGCTGGAAGTAGGGAATAGAGAAAAACATCATCCATGCCTTTGGGGGGGGGGGGAACCCCATTGATGTGGTCTGATTTGAAGCTCGCATCTCCTGGAACAGTATTGTATGCTCGTGTTGGTGCTTCAGCGTGGTGATCGACGTGAAATTCCCTGCCCATATCATACCCGACACCACCAAGATTGTTGTTCATGAGCAATCCAACTGGCTTCTCTGAGCCAATGTTTATTACAAAAGCATCCTTAGCAAAAGACGGTGACAATCTATTGTCCAAAATCAAGTTCTGGGAAGTGATCCTAGCAACCTCGTTTGAAGCAAAGGATGCAAATGGGGGGGGTGTTAAACAAAGCAAGAATATGCCAACAAAGACTTCCAAAACAACCGAACATCTTTTAACAGAAGATAAAATGGCTCAAAGAAAATGCAGAAGATATAGACAGCGATAATGACAAAAAAAGAAAAAAAACTCTCATATCTGTGAACAAATTGGGCATTGGCATGGCAAATCGATGTAACCATTGATTCCAAAAGGGCTCGGCTAGCCTTTTCTTTTATTGCCTAAGGTGACCAGATCAAAGGGTGATATAAGGAAAAACAAGAGTTAAGATACAATCAGAGAATTAAAAAAAAACAAGGGGATCTGATATAAGTTAGATTTTGGGTTGAATAAATAATATTGCAAACCCCATGGATATAGGGGAGTTAGAACAAACAATGAAACCTTGAGAATGAGCAATACTTAAAAAAAATGTTACAATGTAGTATATATAAAGAAGAGCTGAACAAAACTTGTAAAAGAACGCAGGAAATAGATGCTAAAATTGAACATATTAATAAAACTGTAGAATGATTAAAACAGAAAACAACTAAGGTACATAAGTGGATTTCATCAGAGGAAAAAAAAAATCAAATGCAGATTGGCATAGAGCCATTTGCCCAACAGACCCAGGTTAGATGCTAGATTTCAAAGCAATTCTGATCTGAGTTCCACATCACCAGCTGTTGCAATAGGCTGCAGGTATATGGCGATGTTCATATGATGGAACGAGGTCTTAAGCATCATAAAATGCTAAAGTGGGAACAGAGACGATGTAACAAAACAAAGTGAGAATAATGATGATCAAAGCAAAAGATCAAACTAAAATGGGTTAGGAATTAAAACAAATAATAATAATAAAAAAAAAAAGAAGACATAACAAAAATTAACAATGCAATGGTCGATAAAAAATGGGAATAGAGCAATCAAATAGCAAGAGGAATGAGCATGCTATAAATTGGAATTTCAAGTCAGCGCAATAGAACAAGATCAATGGATGATTAGTGTGGAAACAAAATAATAAAAAAAATCAGAAGGAGAACGACGCACTACGTGATTATTGAGACAGAGCAAAGCATTTGGGAACTTAATATAAATGAAAATGAAAACATGAAATAATACAGAAAATGTGTTGGAACAAAGTTGTTCCATTTGTTGTTGCAAAGGAGTGAATCGGTTCTGCTACATGCAGATCGATCGCACAATCTTGCTAAAAAAAAAAAAAGAAACGAAGAAACGAAAACAATATATGGATGAAGCTTAAAAGAAGACCAAAAAAAAAGAATTTCTGTGAAGAATCGAAAAAGGGAAAAGAAAGAAGCTCTTACCTGATATGAAGGAGGAAGGAGGAGGAAGATTTCCTTAAGGAGCGAGCGTGATTCTGCCTAATGGAGGGGTGAGGAAATGGATCCTTTGCTTCGTCTATATGCTCCTCTTTTAAAGAAGAGGATGATAGTTCGAGAAAGGTTTAGTTGGCGATGGAAAGTAGAAAATCAGAGGGTCATTCAGAAATCGACGATGGTGAATGAGGGAAGAAAATGCGCGGGAATGATCCGTTATAGATTTTTCCCTTTTTCAAAAGAAGGGTCCTTTTTTTTAAGAAAATTTTTATAAAATGGTTTTAAAATGAGGTTTTTAGCAAAATTCAACTTTTTCAAGCTTTAAAACCATTTGCTTTTCCTCAATTTTTTTTATTTTTGTGTTGTTTTTCCATTTTTTTGTATTTTTGGAATAAAATCTTAAAGTTTTACGAAAAAACAAAGATTAAACACTAATAATTTTTTTTTGTATTTTTCTGAGAAATATTTAAAAAAATGTTTTTCTGAGAATTTCAGGCCAGTTTGGGGAAATTTCTTCAGAAAGTGGGTTTGGACCCAAGTTTTGAGAAAATGTTCAAGTTTTAAAACTTGAATCGGGGAATACAACGCAATCGATCCAAACGGATGTCGGATGGACTCTCCGAGCAATTTAAAAACTATTTTTGGTATTTTCTGTAATTTTAATTTAAAAGTTGGACAACGAGACTCAGATTTGGATCTAGACAATGGATCCAGATCCGAAATCAAGTCAGACATATAAAATGAATTTAATTTCAATAAAACTTGAGAAATGGACTGGAATTTAGATTTAAAAGTGACTCAATTGCTCAGAAAATGATATCATGGGCAAAAAGAGAATATTTAAAAGTTTTTGAAAAATTTGGGGTGTTCACAATATTCTACTTACTCGAACTACAAAGGCCACAGATATCGACTAGACAAGAGGATGATCTCCTTCGTTATCCTTTTCGTCAAGACACCCAAACACTTCATCTCATGTCTGAGTACTACTACTAGGATTCACGAAGACATCAACAACTAAACGTAGCTCTATTCTTTTAAACTCATTTTTTAAAAACATCTTTCCATTGCTTATTTCTTTCACAAAACATATTGTGCATACTTATACTAAAGTGATTCAAAAAATTTTAACAATCAAATACTATCTTTTCTTTGAATTTTCTCATAAATCACTACTCTATTTGAATCAGTTTAGAAAAAAAAAATTACATGGGGCTACCAGACATAATGCTACAAACTTGTTCTCAAATGCCTACTTGTTCTCAACAATCATATATGCTACAAACTTGTTCTCAAATGCCTACTTTAGCTACCAGACATAAAAAAAATAGTGTGCATCTAAACCACCCCCCCATGCTTGAATGACACTGTCCCTAGTGGCATACAAAATATATAAAAATGAAATGCAAATGCACACTAAAAGACAGGAAAATGAATATGGGAGAAAGGATAGATACAACCTGATCTGTGTTGGGCTTCTGAATTTGATTGACTTGACTTTGCAGCATCTTATGTATATTTGATTGTATAATTATCTGCTTATCTGGTCAATATTTGCTATGAAAACTCTGCCCTGTACCTGGTAACTCATTCTCATGCACTAAGTGTTAGATTCATCCTGCATAAATCAAAAACAAATGTCAGCACATATGAAATGAAATACTGAAATAAAGAAAAACAAAACTAATGTACATATGATACATCCCTCTGGTCGAATCCTCATGCCTTTGTGAGATGCACTATCTCACACTCACCATTCTGCAAGGAATCTGAAATATAGGGCTTCAGTCTTTGCCCATTAACCTTGAATGTACCTTGGGTCATAGGATCAAATAACGTAACTGCTCCATGTGGAAACACTTCTTTCACGATGTACGGTCCTGTCCATCTCGATCTCAACTTCCTTGGGAATAAATGCAAACAAGAATTGTATAGCCAAACTTTCTGCTCCGGCTCAAACACTTTTCTGACAATGTGTTTATCATGAAATGCTTTAGTGCGAGCTTTTATAATTTGGCGTTCTCATATGCATCATTTCTGAGTTCCTCTAATTCTGAGAGCTGCTGTGCTCTCGCTTTGCCATCCTGGGTGAGGTCAAAATTCAACTTCTTGATGGCCCAATACGCTCTATGCTCCAGCTTGACAGGAAGATGGCATGCTTTCCCGAATACAAGGCGATACGGGGACATGCCAATGGGAGTCTTAAATGCAGTCCTATATGCCCAAAGTGCATCATCTAAGCGATGGGACCAATCCCTGCGGTTCGGGCGAACAGTCTTCTCTAAAATCCGCTTAATCTCCCTATTCGACACCTCTACCTGTCCACTGGTCTGCGGATGATACGGCATGCTGAATCTATGATTGACAGAATATCTTCTCAGCAGAGAAGCTATCTGTACATTCCTAAAATGCTTGCCACCATCGCTAATCATCGCACGTGGCACACCAAAACGACTGAAAATGTTGTGCTTAATGAACTTAAGCACCACTCTATGATCATTGGTCTTGGTTGCCACAGCCTTGACCCACTTGGACACATAATCAACCGCCACAAGAATATATAGATTTTCGAATGAAGGCGGAAATGGTCCCATGAAATCAATGCCCCAAACATCAAAAATCTCGACAATCAAAATCGAAAGCAAGGGCATCATGTCCCTCTTGGACATGTTCCCAATCTGCTGACATCTAATGCATCGCCTACAGAACTCATGCGCATCCCTGTGGAGTGTAGGCCAATAAAATCCAGACTGCAAAACCTTTGCAGTCATCTTCCTACTGCTAAAATGCCCTCCACATGCTAAAGAATGGGAAAAACTAAGAATGGACTCGTACTCTTTCTCCGGAACACATCTCCTAATGATCTGGTATGCGCAATATATGAACAACTCTTGTTTATCCCAATAATAGTGCCTCACCTAAGATAGGAATCTCTCGCGCTCATTCTTATTCCAATGCTCAGGTATCTGTCTCGAAACCAGATAGTTCACAATATCCGCAAACCAGGGTAACTGCGATGTCCTGACTGACATGATCTGCTCGTTGGGGAAAGAATCATTGATCGGCCTCTGATCCTGCGTGGTCTCCACGATCAGTCTAGAAAGATGGTCTGCTACTATATTCTCGCTTCCCTTCTTATCTCGAGATCAAACTCCTGTAGTAGCAGAACCCAACAAATGAGTCTCGGTTTGGTGTCTTTCTTATTCAACAGATATTTCAATGCAGCATGGTCAGAATGGACAACCACCTTCAAACCGAGCAAATAGGACCTAAACTTGTCCAATGCGAACACTACAGCAAGTAGCTCCTTCTCTGTCGTAGTGTAATTCATCTGAGCATCAGACAGAGTTCTACTTGCGTAGTAAATCACATAGGGCTTCCTATCAATCTGTTGTCCTAATATAGCCCCCATAGCATAGTCAGATGCTTCGCACATAATCTCAAACGGGAAAGTCCAATCCGGAGGTCTCAGAATGGGCGCAGTAATCAAGGCCTCTTTGAGAATCTCAAAGGCCTTCATGCAATCCTCGCTAAAAACAAAGGGCTGGTCCTTCTCCAATAAAGTGCAAAGCGATTGAGAGATTTTGCTGAAATCTTTTATGAACCGCCTATAAAATCACGCATGCCCTAGAAATGATCTAATCTGCCTCACAGTGGTAGGTAGAGTCAAACGAGAAATGGATTTCACCTTCTCTCTGTCAACCTCAATGCCTCTCTTGGACACAATGTGTCCAAGCACAATCCCCTCCTGGACCATAAAATGGCTCTTTTCCCAAATCAGAACAAGATTTGTCTCTGCACACCTACTCAGTACTCGAGTAAGTTTTTGGAGGCAATCTTCAAATGAAGAGCCATACACTGAAAAATCATCCATGAAAACCTCCATCACATCATATATCATGTCCGAGAAGATAGCAAGCATGCACCTCTGAAAAGTTGTTGGGGCATTGCAGAGCCCGAACGGCATACGTCTGAACGCGAAGGTGCTATAAGAACATGTAAATGTCGTCTTCTCCTGGTCGTCAGGATGGACAGCTACCTGATTATATCCTGAGTATTCATCTAGAAAACAATAGTAGCTCTGTCCTGCGAGTCTCTCTAATATCTGATCAATGAACGGCAACGGGAAATGATCTTTCCTAGTTGCCACGTTCAGCTTCCTATAATCGATGCAGACTCGCCATCCTGTAGTGGTCCTCATCAAAATTCTTTCACCCTTCTCGTTCTCTACAACAGTGAGTCCTGACTTCTTCGGAACAACCTGAATCAGACTGACCCACTGGCTATCAGAAATAGGGTAGATAATCCCGGCATCCAACCACTTCACCACCTCATTCTTCACCACTTCCTTCATGTTGGGATTTAACCTTCTCTGCATATCCCTCACTAGCTTGACTTCCTCATCGCAATGGATTCTATGCATGCAAAATGAAGGATCAATCCCCTTCAAATCAGCAACTCCCCAGCCAATCGTTGCCTTGTGCTCTCGTAGAATAGTCAACAATCTCTGCTCCTGCTCTTTAGTGAGCAAGGACGAGATGATCACAGGCAGAGTCTTATCATCTCTGAGATATGCATACTTGAGTGAATCTGGTAAGGGTTTCAACTCAAGTTTCAGAGGAGACTCGATCGAAGATTTGGCGGGGGACTCCGCAAATGGTGGGAGAGGCTCAATGATAGCTCTCCAAGGTGGTCTCTCTAACGACACTCTAGACACATCTACGCTAATTGTACAACTATCTTTCTCTATATGGTACAGATCTAACGGATCCTTAGTAATGTACAACTCGGGCTGCTCTTCCACTAACTCCTGTGCAATATCTACATGGAAGCAGTCCATGTCTCCTGTTGGTCCCATAGCGGCATTGAAAATATTGAGCTTGGCCTTCTTGTTGCCGAATGAGAGATCCATGGCTCTGGTCCTACAGTTGATGCACGCATTGGCAATCGCCAAGAATGGTCTGCCCAAAATGATCGGAGTCTGGTGCTGGCTATCCACTCTTTCCATATCGAGGATGATAAAATCGATGGGGAAATAAAAATCATCCACTTTAACTAGCACGTCTTTCAAGACACCTCTCGGTACCTTGACAGAACGATATGCCAGCTGAAGTGTAATAGAAGTCGATCTCATCTCTTCTAGCCCAAAAGAATCATAGAAATACCTGGGCAGAATGTTCACACTTGCCCCAAGATCGAGCAAAGCGCATTCTATTCGGATGTTCCCTATAGTACAAGCAATGATAGGGGCTCTAGGGTCCTTGAGCTTTGGTGGTGTCTGATGCTGAAGTACTTAACTCACCTGCTCAGTAAGATGGACCCTGTTAGGAACTCTCTCTGGATTTCCTCTTCTGCGTACAGAGTTCCTTCAGGAATTTGGCATAAGCCGGCACCTGCTGAATCGCATCGAGCAAAGGCAAGTTGATCTGCACATGCTTGAAGATGTCAAGCATGTCCTGGATCTTTGTGCCATGCTTCCCTCTGAATCCGGGAGACTCTAATGCTTTGGGATAGGGTGGGGGGGGAATATACGCGGGTGGTTCCTCCTCTTTGTGAGAAGGCTCACTCATATCCTTCTTCTGCACTGAGGATGAAGATGATGATGATGATGATGAAGGTGATGGTGATGATGGGGATGATAATGATGGTTGAGCCGACGAAGGTGAAACACTGATCTCTGGCTCCTCGATCCTCTCTCTACTATCTCTGCTCTCGACGTGATACTCACGTCCACTCCTCAGGGCCATAACAGATTTGGCCTGCTGTTGTGACTCAGCATGAAACAGGCCTTCGGTCATCTGGTCCTTGCCCTTCGGGTTCATGATAGCCTGGCTCGGCAATGTACCCCCGGGTCTCCTACTGATAGCCTCCGCTAACTGTCTCATTTGCGACTCTAACTTCGCAATGGACTGTGTATGTGAGCTCAAGATCTGGCTACACTTCTCGAAGGCATTCTGATTAGAAGTTTTCACCTCTTGGAATGCCTGGAGAAGTCTCTCCTCAAAAGATGTCTGCTGGGCAGACTCTTGAGGAATTGGGGGAGGAAATAAAGGAGAAAACTGATAATAGCTCGGTCTCGGAAATGTCTGAGAAAAAGATGGTGGCCAAGCTGGCTGAGAGGATGTAGGCATCTGCTTGGAAGACTGTGGATTCTTCCATGAAAAATTAGGATGGTTACGCTAACCCGGATTATATGTAGATGAGAATGGGTTGTTCTGCGGTCTGACGTAACCCTGAGCTGCCTGAACTTGTTCTTGAACAAATTCAGGGTACTGAGCTGATGAAGGGCACTCAGTGATATCATGTGCCGGACTGGCACAAAGAGTACACACCTGCTGAGTAGTGGATGGTCCTGAGAGAAGTTGGTCCAGCTTCTGAGCAATCATGTTTACCTTGCACTGTAGTGCAGTAGATGGACCAATCTCAAGAACACCAGCTTTCTTTTGAGTGCTGGGTGTGGCTCTCTCCGAATGAGAGCTTGAAGCATGGTGGAAGGAATTCTTGGCCAATGTATCAAATAACCTCCATGCTTCATCCTCGCTCTTCAACATGAAGGTCCCTCCGCAAGAAGAGTTGATCATCTGACGATTCCTGTCAGACAATCCATCGTAAAAGCTCTGCACCAGCTGCCATCTCGGCACCTGATGATGGGGACACTTCCTGAGGAGATCCTTCATTCTCTCCCAGGTCTCATGAAAGTGCACATCATCTAGCTCTGAAAAGCTAGTGATGGCTCGCCAGTATTGGTTCGTACGACCAATGGGAAAGTACTTCCTAAGAAACTCCTGTTGTAACTGATCCCAGAACCCTATCTCTACAGAATCTAAGGACTTTAGCCAATACTTGGCCTTGTCCTTCAATGAAAACGGGAATAGGGTCAACCTCAAAGCATCATCGTCGAAATTCTGTATCTTTATAGTAGAACAGATCTCGAGGAATTCATCTAAATGCTGGTAGGGATCCTCGTGACTAAGGCCATAGAAAGATGGGAGCATCTGAATAATGCTGGCCTTAATCTCGTAGTGAGGCGCTCCTACATCGGGTCTCCGAATACAGGATGCCTGGACATAGTCTGTGGGAATGAAGTATTCCTGCAGAGGACGTAGATTAACTGGGGGTTGTAAACACCCCAAATTTTTACACTCATCTAGTGTTTATCCATTTCATAAGTAATTGCATATCACTGTATACATTTTGCATATCATTTCATCGCATTGCATGACATTACATCTCATTCTTGAGATCCAGCACTCCAGCTTTCAAAACATTCAATCCAGATTTGAATTTTAAAGCTTTTATTTCAAAATCAATTTCAAAACCTGGGTTTTTATTCAATACTCTGTCATTTTCCAACCCCAGGACTTTATATTTCGAAATATTTTCTCAAGGAAACAATCTGGATTCATTTCAAATTCAAATTTTAATCGATTTCAATTCACAGATGAGACCCATTGAGGTGGTGTCGCTTCTGAATTCCTCTATTCATCAAATTTCTCAAAATTTTGAAAGTTTCAGTCCGATCAGGACTCTGTCTCAGAGTCCTGATCCGGTCAGGAGTCTGTATTGAAGTCTGTTTTACTTCCATTTTCAGTCTTTTTTTATTATTTTCAAAATTTAGGTCATTTTACATAGTCCAGTTAGTTCAGGATTCTATTTTAGAGTTCGGTTGAGTTAGGAGTCTAACCCTGACTGTGTTTTCTGACTTATTTCATCATTTCTTGATAAAATCTTTTGAAAATTCTTTCATTTGGCTTTTAAAATCTAAAATCTCAGAGTCCTAAGAGTTCAGGACTCTAACCCGGAGTTCCAGTTCGCTTGAGACCCTATTTTCAAAGATCTTGAATTTTAATTATTAATTTTAACCCCTTTTCAAAGGTATTTTCAGTGTTTATTTCAAAATTTGCAAAACTCGATGTGGGCCCACTGAGTTGGTACCATATCCAGAGGAGTCCTGACCCAGTTAGGACCCTATGCCATTTCAAAAATTTTAATTTCAAAGTTTACTTTTGAAAATCTTTTGAAAACTCCTTCAATTTCAAGTTTTAAAATCACTTTTTGAAAAACTCAAGTAGGGCCCACTCGGGGTGGCGCCATATTTGAGTAAGTCAGGGCTAGACTAGGGTTAGTTGATGTCTTGGTTAGTGTTAGAGGTTTAGAAGAGTCAAAACCATTTTGAAAGTTAGTTTTTAAAACTAGTGTTTTTAAAGGTTTTTAAAGGTGTTTTAAAAACCCAATGTGAGAAAATGCCAAGTGGCATTACATTTGGGGATTTTTTAGGAGAGTCTAGGGGTTAATTAGGTATTAAATAGGATAATTTAGGATAGGGGTAGGATAGTCTTTACACCCCAAAATCGCCCCCCTTAGAAGAGTCCAATTTTTTTAAAACATTTAATTTTTAACCTAAATTTTTTATATAAATAGAAGGCTATAGGGGGTCGATTTTCCCAATTGGCTTTCCTTTGGATTCTTGGAGCTTCTCTCTCCTCTCCAGCCCTTCCTCCATTGCAGCAACCTCAAGGTAACCATTTTCTCTAATTTTTAGTTTTTATTTAATTTTTTTCATTGTTTTAAACATGATTTAGCCATTGGTACCATCATCTTCATGGATTAAACCATGGATTCAACCTCAAGAACCATCAAGAATCAGCAAGAACGATCCAAGAAGGTGATCCAACCCTGTTTTGGGTGATTTACAGAGATTTTAATCCATTAGAATTGATTTTAATATGATTCTTTGCATTAATAACCAATAAAATATATGATTTGCCCTTTTTAATGGGTTAAATCTATGTTTTAAAGGTGATATCAAATTCCAGCCATTGATTCCCTGTTTTTATTTTATTTTCATGGTTTATTCATGTTTGTTTTACGTTCTATAGCATAGAAATAATTTTTATTTACTGTTTTATGGTTTATTTTATTTATTTACATTAGTTAATGCATGGTTTTTTAAGTTTCTTAAATTTCTGTGTGTTCTAGGTTTAGAACAGTAAAGATGATGTTATTTCGGATGGAAGCACTCATTGTTTATTTCTGATTTTTTTATATGTGGTGCATGCATGAGTTATTGAGTTACTGTAGAAAAATCAGAGGTTTTGGATCTCAGGAACCTTGTAAAAAAAATCAGACATCAAATCGGGTTTTTAAAGTTTTAAAATCGTGGTTAAAATCAAGAAGGTAACTTGCTGTTATGATATTTCTCTCATCTTATATTCGATTTTAGATCTGTAAAGTTCTATGGATTCACATTGAGTAGATCTGTCTTCTGTGAAATTTTCGGATTTTTTTGATCAATGTGTAGTATTTTTCCCCTTTTAGAGAATCTGTTTTTAATTTTAAAACTCGTTAGGGTTTACCAAAACCCTAATCAGACTTGTGTTAGTCATAAATCCCAAACCACAGATCTGATTTTAGATCTGTAAAAAGTGAGTATTGTTAATTTTCTATCTAATGTTCACCATTAAAATTTTAGAGACTTTTGTTTAGAATTTCTATTTATGTCTGTATTTTCAATCTGGAATAGCTGTTTTAATCCCTGTTAAGAGTGATATATTTTAGCTCAGATTGCCGGAAGGGTTTCTCACTAACCGGAGATGATTTTTCCGATATGTAAATTGGGAAATCTTTGTTTTCCTTTCTAGTTAGTCTTTGTAAAATTTCATAAATTTCCATGGAGATTTGACCCCTGGTTCAGGTCTTGGACTGAGACTGGTTGGTGAATTAGGTCAAAAATAGCATATTTTTAGGGTTTAATGCAATTTTCGGATTAATTTAATGTCAAAAAATTATTTTTATAATTCCAATTCGACATTAGGGTTATAACAAGTGCAGGTACCAATTTTTATGGATTTTGGAATCCATTTGATGGCTGAATTAAGCAAATTGCAAAACCGGGTTCCTGAAAGATCCAAAAACACTGCTAAAATCACAGTTTTTGTGATATTGTTGGATTTTCGTGCATAGGCATATATTTTTAGGGTTTAATCATGTTCATAATCATATTAGGATGCTTTAGGTTTAATTTTGTGCTCATTTGATTTCATTTAGTGCATAAAACCTAAGTTTTTATCAAAATCTATTTCTAAAAACCCTGATTTCAAGGCCATAGTCTTGCTATCGGGGGCAATTTGGTCATTTGACCTAAATTTCGAAATCCCTAACCCTAATTTCATATTTTTAATCATGTCATAGCATATTTGGTTTGAGTTTATTCCATTCAAATTTCAAAATTTGCATTTTATCAAAATATCTTTCTAAAAACCCTAATTTCAAGGCCATAGTCTTGTTATTAGGGGTATTTTGGTCATTTTGACCCCAATTTCGAAATTCCATATCTTCTCTTTCATATTTATTTAATTTTATTTCATACTTTTTCATTTTTATTTAAGGGAATCAAGGAAAAGGCTTATATCTAGCAAAATCCAACAATTTCCTGATATTGTTGGATAAATCTAGAAAAGCCAACATATTTTCATTAACAAAGTTTTCTAGTTTTGCAGGTACATTGAAGACTGTATTTTTTTTCATGTATTTAAATTTCAATAGTGATGTAACTTGTAATTAAACTTTGGAATAAGAATTTACATTTCCTGCTTAGCTTAGGCAGCATTGCATATAGTTTATTTTTTAATAATGTTAATGTGTGATGGATGATGATTCATGCATATTTTTACAAATTCACCATGATCTACACGAATGGCACATGCACTAGCTTCTATGAAGTTTATAAACTTGGTGGAATTTGTATTTATGGCCATAGTCAGAATACGAATGATACTTAGAATGATCTTCACATTAGCCACATTCAGCCTACACTCTTAGGCTAACTTCAAAAATGCACTGCATTTCTCAAAAATACAAAAAGTATTTCTCAATTCCTCAAATCCATATTCATTCATGCATTTGCCAATTCCAATTCAAAATCCAAGTCAAGGAAATTGAATTCCTCAAAATCTCCTAAGTCTTATAGCAAAATCGATTTTCCCAAAAGCATTGAATTTCAAAGAATATTTCGAGTATTTCCCAAGTTCCAAATTTGATTTTCCAAGTTATATATTCAATTTCAAAGTTTGAATTCAAAGAAATCAAGTTTTCCAAAGTTATTTCACATTTCTCAAAATCGATTTTCACAAAATCTCTAGATTCTTCAGAAATCGATTTTCACTTTCTCAAATACAGTATCTCAACCTTGATTCATGATTTTCAAAGAGTTTATTTTCCAATTATTTTCAATCATTCAAAGCAAACATCATGTTTTCAAAATGTGCATTTTCTGAAAATTCATAGCACATGCCTGATTCTATGTGCATTTAGAAATTAGAATATGATTTAGACAAGTTGAATAGAGTAGAGCATAAGATTGATCCTTGGTTCAATTACCCCTGTTAAAGGTGGCAGGAACGGTTGAACCTCGTACCGACAGGCGAGTCCCATTCTACGGAATTTTCCCGCATTTTAAAAACGGAGGCGAGTTATTTTCAAAAATCTTTTTCAAAGGTCAGTTTGATTTGCAAAAGTTAAAAATTTTGCGATGATAACAGGTTTGGCGACCGTGATGGGACCTGTCTTTGCCTGATCAATTTAATGCTCTACTTAGTTCAATTTGTCAAAATCGATTTCCATGGAATGTCAGCTTTGCTTTATGATATCATGTGAACCTAGGAGCCTAGACTTGAACCCAGCTGACATTGAATGCATATAGACTAGGTATGGTTTGGTAGGACCATATTGAGGAGAATTATTCATGCTCACATAGACTTAGGTCTAATACAACACTCCTCAATTTAGGAATTGTATGAAAACAATGTTTGCTTCTTCAAATATTTCAAAAATCTATCTCTTTAGGACTTAGAGCCTTCTGTTTGATTGCATGTGCTCATGTTTTTCAAAAATCACCCCACCTATATTGTCCCGGTCTTCACGTTGCTGGGCTCTCTTTCAGAACCATAGTTCGGGACAGAGCCTCACAACTGGGCCACTTATTTGGGTGAAAACCCCCCTGCCACGTACCAAGGGCCATAGTCCAACGTATATCGGCAGGTGCTCAAGGATGTTGGAAAACTTGAACCTAGAACCGGAGAAATTGATTTTATGCCACGTACATTGAGCCTTGGCTCGAGTATATAGGCATAACTGGATTGGATACAGATGATCTGAACCTTAGAGTTAGGATTAAGGTCCTACAGCTATTTCAAAATTTGTGCATCTAGAGTCAGCTTTTAGGGAATGTTGTTTGTGCATACTTGGTTATGCAGAATTTGATTGAATATGTTATTTCCTTTTTATTTTTCATATTTTTCCCAATTTTCTAAAAATACTGGATGATTTTTTTAAAATTCCCCAGTCCATGTCCATGTACTGTCCATGTTTTAAATCCTTGACGATTTTCAAAATACTTCATTTTATAAAGTACTTCCTTATATTTCATTAAACCCTGGACGATTTTCATAAAGTTCCTCCATTTTCTTCAAAACTCCAGGTGATTTCCCATCTTTCCTGTCTTCTGGATCTCGAATTTCCTGCTTTATTTTTATCCTGCCTGCATTTTTCTCAAAATTCCTGTATTTTCCAAGTCTTATTCCAAATTTTCCATGTTTTTCAGTCTATTCTGATGGCATCCAGTCAACTTGATTCAGTCTTCCCTGAGGGTCACATCTCCTACGAGGTGCGACAACGTCTTCCCGAACATCGAGTCCTCAGCACCGGATCCTTCTTTCCCCGGTGGTATTATTCATGGTTCAAAAACTTCTCTCGTATGTTTCCGGACCATCTGGATGAGTGTGGATTGGAACTGGCGTCCGCAGTGGGAAAGCAGACAGTCAACGGCAACTTGATTCATGCACTAGCAGAGCGGTGGAATCCGAGCACTTCTACCTTTCTGGTTCCCGTGGGGCGAGATGACAGTACTGATGGATGAATTTTCAGAAATTATGGGATTGCCCGAGCCAGCCGGTCAGCGTGGAGATCCATTGGAGAAACAATTTCTGATTAATGTCAAGGGTCTGGACCCAAAATATGCCTTAGCTCGCATGACGGGACGCAAGTCTTGGCCTCTGATTGAAGAAGATGGGAATGAATATGTGGACCTGCTCGAAATCTACAGACAGCATGGGACATTTGTGGAAGTCATCTCGCTGTCCAGAACAGCTCGAGAGAGAATTCAGCACGCGATGGTTTTGTGCACGGTGGGATTAGCTTTCTTTCCCGACGGACGGAATTACATGGATATCAGAATAGTTCAGCTTCTAAGGAGATGGGGAAGTCAACAGACCAGCCACCTCTCAATAGCCATGGCCGCACTCACTTTTTTATACCGAGGGTTGACTCGTTTCGCACTCGGAGAGTCGATCCTAGTCGAAGGGTGCACCTATGCCTTGCAGTCTTGGTTCCTCCGGCATGTGCCAGTCCGAGCCAGTTCATTCAGATACAATGGAGATAAGCTTCTTCCAGTTGCGCGATACCGGTTCTTGATCGACAACCTTCAGGAGGAAGAGGTCGTATGGGACTATTTTGATCGCCAGGAATCACCTCCCAGATATACTTATGCTTACGGCAAGCGATTCAGACTACTTGGCCCATTTTTCTGCGCATACTATCATCCAGAGCGGTGTGTCAGGTAGTTCTCTCAGAGGCAGAAGCGCGTAGAGATTCGTCCACTAGCCGGGGTTCTGCCAGAATTCGATCTCGCATCAGATCAGTGGTCCGGAGCATACCATTCTGCCAGACATGGCTGGGATTCTTTTGTCAGTCTTACTATCTTTCCTGGTCCTCGTGTATCTTCTGATTATCTGGAGTGGTGGAAAATTGTTTGTCCCCCTCCCCTCTGTCAAGTGTATTATTGAAAGAACCATGTTTTTCCCCTCAATAAAATTCTTTTACATTTCACTTTGGTTTGACGACCTCGCCTAGGTAACAAGGCATATTTTCAGTTGTTTATCTTGCAAAGAATAGCAACGCAATTGTCGTAATTCCAGCGACGACTCAATCCCTAGTAATGGGATACTCTTTCAATTGTCTACCAAAATTCTCAACAAATATTTTCCTCCAACCAAATTTCCTTCAGAAGCCTAACCATTAGTTCTGCCTTGCAGAGAGAGCATTAACAACATTCAAAAGAGCATTCGTGATACTCAGTGGTTCAGACAAGGTCCGGAAAGAAAACTGCATCAATAGAAGGTGTCGCATACTCGATCGCTTCAGAAGAGGAAATGGATTCACTCCGATCAGTCAGAAGTCAGAGTCAGCAAGCGGATGATGGCATCGATCCCCGAATGTATGTTATGTTCAAAGAAATGATGACCAAGATGCTGGCAGAACAAACTGAAACTAGTATAGAAAAGACTCGGGTTAAGCAGAAGGCGAAAGACCAGGCAGTCAGGAAAGTTCTGAAGCTATCCAAGAAACATATCCAACGGGAAGATACATCGGATGAATCAGGATCGGTAGGTAACACTGATGAAGAGTATGAAGTCTGGCAAGCACTTCAAAGATCTCCTCATAGGCAAGGGACAGCCTATAAATTGAAAAATCAAGCAATGGATGATCCAATCCAAATACAACTGAAGGAAATGGCAAAGAAGATTAAAGATTTGGAAGCCCGCGACAAGGGCAAGAAGGTCTTCACGGGCAAAGATTTCTGCAAGAGCATCACTCCCGTCAGGAATAATCAAGATTCAAAAAAGACAAATTCTGTCAAGGCCCACCGCGAGGGGTGCAAGGATAACAAAGGCGATCACACAAGTCAGAAAGAGAAATCTTTAAAGCAGAGTGGAAAATTGAGTCAGCAGAAAGAAAAGATAAAGCGGGACGGTTGGGATTGCAATCGCCAGTTTACTCCTCTCGAGCAGCCTCTCGACGAAATCCTTGAATATATGTTGGCCAAGGAATTGGTAAAACTCCCAAGAGTCGCAAATCCTCCCACAGTCATGGGAAAATTCAGGGATCAATTCTGTAAATTTCATAGGGCAGTAGGACATGATACCGACCATTGTTTCGTCTTCAAGAATTTCTTCGTTGAGAATAAGAAAGAATACCAATCGACTGTCTTATCCAAATCTCAGCAGAAATCAAACACTCGACAAGAGGTGCAGTGTGATGATCGAAATTAGAACCGCAAGATGGCCCCTTTGGATCAAATATTTGAAAGCTTTTTGGAATACATGCTCGCGAAAGATACAGTAAGATCTCTGAAGTCTCATTTCACTCTCTCTGCCAATAATAGCAAAAGCAACAAGAAAAATTATGATCATCCTTCAGAGGGATCCAAGGGCCAAAAAGGAAAGTTCTCCAACAATGATAAGCCTTTTCAATCTAGTCCTCAGCATAAAGAGAAAGATCAAGAAAAGTCAAAGCACGACAACTGGAGTTTTAAACGTGACTTTACTCCCCTAGATCAACCGCGTGAAAAAATCCTTGAAGTTATGTTGGCCAAGGAGATGATTAAGCTCCCAAGAGTCGATGATCCTCCTATCATTAGGGGAAGATTTAAAGACCAATTCTGCAAGTTTCATCGGGCCATGGGGCATGATACCGAGTACTGCTTCGTTCTCAGGAATATTATTCAAGACTATATCGATAAAAATATCCTTGTGGAAGGCAAAGAAGAAGATAAAGCAGCCAGCTCATCAGCACCCTAAGAGCAATAAGGCCATCACTCTTTCATTCTTGCATTTTGCTTTCGTTATTTTGTATGGATGGCATGGTCTCATCTCTTTCATCAATAAAATTATCAATCTTCCTCATAGTTTGGCATCATCTTTTGTATTTCTCCTTCTGTACAAAATGTCTTTTTACAAAGAGTAACCTCTTTCAGAGTGTCTCCCGAATTCATCAAGAAGAACATCGTCAATCTTTCCACTGTTATCTTCAGAGAACATTCCTCAAATATCAATTATTTATCCTTTCATCCAATATCTTACTCCCCCATTACACTGGGGCATTATTTTGAAAATTGTCTTCAAAACATCCTGTATGCAGGCAGGATCAAACAAATCTCTCATTTTGCACACATGTGCATCCATTTACATTCATTTGCATTTGCATGCATTCATTCGCATTCATCTGCATCAATTTGCATTTGCATCGATTATCCATTCAGGATAAGGGATAAATCCTGAGACCCCGACAGTTGTCCAAGTCATCGTAAGGGTGAAGACTGAAAATTTTCCATCAAAATCAATTAGTAATTCTTCAGAATCCAGTGTTGTGCTGGTAATTTTTCAAAAAATCCAGTGTTCGTGCTGGTAAATTTCCAAAACTCAGTGCTCGTACTGATAACCATTTAAAATCCAGCGCTCGCACTGGTAACCTCCCAAAATCCAGCGCTCGTACTGGTAATCTTCCAAAACCCGGTATTCGTACTGGTAATTTTTCAAAACATAATGCTTGTATTGGCACATTTTCAAAATCTGGTGTTTGCACTGGTACACTTTAAAATTCAGTGTCCACTAATTTAGTTTTCCTTTGAGATTCGAGTTCCGACTCAAATTTCCTTTCCTTCCACACCGGTTTAAGTTTGCCTTTGGGATTCGAGTTCCGACTCGAATCTTCTTTCCTTCTGGTTAACCTAGTTTTCCTTCGGAATTCGAGTTCCGACTCGAATTTCCTTTCCTTCCACACCGGTTTAAGTTTTCCTGCGGGATTCGAGTTCCGACTCGAATCCTCTTTCCTTTTGGTTAACCTAGTTTTCCTCTGGAATTCGAGTTCCGACTCGAATTTCCTTTCCTTCCAACCGGTCTAGTTTTCCTTCGGGATTCGAGTTCCGACTCGAATCTTCTTTCCTTCTAGTTAATCTAGTTTTCCTCCGGAATTTGAGTTTCGACTCGAATTTCCTTTCCTTCCAACCGGTCTAGTTTTCCTTCGGGATTCGAGTTCTGACTCGAATCTTCTTTCCTTCTAGTTAATCTAGTTTTCCTCCGAAATTCGAGTTCCGACTCGAATTTCCTTTCCTTCTAACCGGTTTAGTTTTCCTTCGAGATTCGAGTTCCGACTTGAATCTTCTTTCCTTCTAGTTGATCCAGTTTTCCTTTGGGATTCGGGTTCCGACTCGAATTTCTTCTCCTTCCAAATTGATCTACCTTTCCTTCAGGATTCGAGTTCTGACTCGAATTTCTTCTCCTTCCACGATGGATCTAGTTTTCCTTCAAAGATTCGGGTTCTGATCCGAGTTTTCCTTTCCTTCAGAGTTGGTCTAGAAGATCCGAGTCCTGACTTGAATCTTCTTCTAAATCCAATTCAGAACTGGTCTAGAAGATTCGAGTTCCGACTCGAATTGTCTTTCAAAATCCAATTCATCTAGTTTTCCTTGAAGAGTTGAATTCCGATTTGAATCTTCCCTCAAAACCCAGTTTAGCACCTGGTCCATTCAAAGCTCACAAGTTGGAATCATTCCTTCTTAAACTATGATCCTTAGGTTAAATCCCTATGGAATAGATAGTTCGTAGGTCGAATCCCTATAGAACCCATGTCATTCTCAGTAAACCAATTCACAATTTCGACTTTTTTAGCCAATCAATTCCCAAATTTCCAATTTCCAAATATCAATTTCTAAATTCCAAAATTCCCAATTTCTAATTTCTAATTTCTAATTTCCAATTTCCAAATATCAATTTCTAAATTCCAAAATTCCCAATTTCTAATTTCCGAATATCAAATTCCAAACTTCCAATTTCTAATTTCAAATATCAAAATTCCAATTTCAAAAATTCAAAATTCAAAATTCCAAATTTCGACCTTTTGGTCACCCAATACCCAATTCCAAACAAAAAATTTCTCTTGCGAGAGACCCTTTGTATAGGGAGAGTTCGAGGGAGCTCGCTCTTTTCGCATGCTATCCAATTCCTTCACTTAGCCTCTTTTCAGGGAGAGTTTGAAGGGACTCGTGTCTTTGTGAACCGTTTGCAAAACAAAATTCCAAATTTCACACAAGGAACCCTTTTTATAGGGAGAGACTCGACGGAGACTTGCTTTCCTTGTGGCCCCATAATTTCAGACTAGGCCATTTCATCATGAAGGACCCTCTTTTCAGGGAGAGTGTGATGAACTCGTTCTTTCATGACCAATCTACCAACCTCACCAATTCCGGCCCCCTTTTCATAAGAGAAGCCTAATGTTAGGAAGTTTTGACGAAAGCTTAATTTCTCTTCGAAAGTTCGTTTTGCAAACACCTCCTCTTCAGGGAAGAGAGGAGTAATTCCCAATTCCAATTTCTGAATCTTCTCCTTTGGGGAAAGGAGAAGAGAATTTTTGTCATGGATGTGTTGCGATGTACTTTAAATGCTCGCTTTCACAAAAGGATTTCAAGAAAGTTTTGCCAATTTGTCATTAAATATTTGTTGATTTCAAAAATTTTTATTGCACAAAATTATTACCTCAGAATACCCCCAGTATTACTTCCGAAAGGGCAATGCTTTCGCGAAAAAGGATTCAAAGTTCAAAATCTTTCTATTGGCCAACCAAAAGGATGAAGAATAAATCTGCGATATGGCCAGCAAAGAGAATTCAATGTTGTTGCAAAGCCATGAGTGATTGATATTGATCGCAGTCAATGGCACATTTTTAAAGACCATTCTTGAAAAATAAAGCAGTCGAAATATCCTGGGTGATACAGAAAAATCCACTCAATTTCCATATCTCCTCAATCACCTAAGCTGCAATTAAATATCTGCAAAAGGGATCTCTCAATTGTCGTCAAGATGAAGGCGAATTAAGCGAGTCGACCCCCGGGGCCAAAGAAGATTTGGATCATCTCCAAGATGACGGAGTTTGTGACGGATCCTTCCAGGGAAAGTTCAGATCACCGTCGAGATGAAGGCGAGTGTGATGAGCCTACCGACAAACCCTAAAAGATATTTGATTCTAGCTATCATCAAGAGATTCCCAACCAATAAGCCAATAACTATCAAGATAATCCCTGAGAGAAAAGAAGGATCGGAACATCTCTGAGATGAAGGAGTTTGTGACGTACCCTTCCCAAGAAAAAAAAAAAGAGAAAAAAGTCAGGACATCTCCAAAATGAAGGATGATGTAATTCCCAAAAAATCCAAGAGAGCTCCAATCTGCTAAAAAAAAAAAAGAGAGTGCAGAAAGATCATCATGAGAAAAGAATCCCAGGATATCAGACTGCCAAATCTATCAAGAATTTTCTTTAATTTTGTGAAATTCTTTTATCAATATTCTTTCACCAATAGCTCTCGCAATATTAAGAATACTTTCTTTTCCGTCCATATCAAGGAAATGGATAGCTTCCTTGAAAGAAAGTCAATCGCAAGCAATTTGAATTTGAATCTTGATTCTACGGAGTTAAGCCCAGTCGGAGGTAATACTTCAGGTAGAAAAGAGGGAATACTTTCATAACAACGCACATCACTTTAAATTATTTTGAATCAACAATGATTTTCAACATTTTGACAATATTTTCTAGTTATTCTGGCGTGAAGCGAGAGCTTGAGGTTCATCTTTGGCGCATCCTGACATCAGTTGTTATCCCTTTTAGGACTTGATAACCGGAGTTTTCAAGATTCCTTCCCTTCTTTGGTATAATCTGAGCGCACGGACTCTCAGATTCGCACACTTCCCTGTGTCCCCACTATCCCACCATAGACAGTCCAATTTCGGCTTGAGGTTAAGCCACCAATTTCAGCAAAAGGCAATTTCAAAAGTTAATTAGTCTCAGTAATGAGGCACCCAAAATCAATCCCTTTTCAAACTTTAGGGACCCCAATTTTCTTCCTTTTGCAAAACCCCTATCGGATTCATTGTGCGGAAATCCGAAGGTTCCATCACGGTCTTTTCTTTCGAGGATTCCGTTCATTTTCTGCCCAATCAGGTTAAGGGTACAAACCTGAGCCTCCTTTGATGAGGTATCCCATTTTCATTGCCCGATCAGGTTAAGGGTACAAACCTGAGCCTCCTTTGATGAGGTATTTCATTTTCTGCCCAATCAGGTTAAGGGTACAAACCTGAGCCTCCTTTGATAAGGTATTTCATTTTCTGCCCAATCAGGTTAAGGGTATAAACCTGAGCCTCCTTTGATGAGGTATTTCATTTTCTGCCCAATCAGGTTAAGGGTATCAACCTGGGCCTCCTTTGATGAGGTATTTCATTTTTCGCCCGATCAGGATAAGGGTATAAACCTGAGCCTCATTTGATGAGGTATTCCATTTTCTACCCGATCAGGTTAAGGGTATAAACCTGGGCCTCCTTTGATGAGGTATTTTATTTTCCGCCCGATCAGGTTAAGGGTATAAACCTGGGCCTCCTTTGATGAGGTATTTCATTTTCCGCCCGATCAGGTTAAGGGTATAAACCTGGGCCTCCTTTGATGAGGTATTTCATTTTCTGCCCAATCAGGTTAAGGGTATAAACCTGGGCCTCCTTTGATGAGGTATTTCATTTTTCGCCCGATCAGGATAAGGGTATAAACCTGAGCCTCATTTGATGAGGTATTCCATTTTCTACCCGATCAGGATAAGGGTATAAACCTGAGCCTCATTTGATGAGGTATTTCATTTTCCGCCCAATCAGGTTAAGGGTATAAACCTGAGCCTCCTTTGATGAGGTATTTCATTTTCCGCCCGATCAGGATAAGGGTATAAACCTGGGCCTCCTTTGATGAGGTATTCCATTTTCAGGTCAAGGCTACAAACCTGAGCTTCACTTTGATGAAGTATTTCATTTCCCGGTCAGGTTAAGGGTCAAACCTGAGCTTCGTTTCTATACGAGGTATTCTCTGTCCCATCCAGGTTAAGGGCAAAACTTGAATCTCACTTCATTTTGAAGTAAACTTTTTTCTTTATTCTCCATTTCATATCTATCATCATTACTTGGATTAATTCCTTCATACCCAGTCAGATTTATCTAACTGGGGCATTTTTATGGTTCAAATTTGGCGTGTTTTCTTTGCCACTAAGCTCGATATTCAACCGGCTTAGCAGCAAAGAGGGGAATCTGTAAACACCCCAAATTTTCACACTCATCTAGTGTTTGTCCATTTCATAAGTAATTGCATATCACTGTATACATTTTGCATATCATTTCATTGCATTGCATAGCATTGCATGACATTGCATCTCATTCTTGAGATCCAGCACTCCAGCTTTCAAAACATTCAATCCAGATTTGAATTTTAAAGCTTTTATTTCAAAATCAATTTCAAAACCTGGGTTTTTATTCAATACTCTGTCATTTTCCAACCCCAGGACTTTATATTTCGAAATATTTTCTCAAGGAAACAATTTGGATTCATTTCAAATTCAAATTTTAATCGATTTCAATTCACAGATGAGACCCATTGAGGTGGTGTCGCTTCTGAATTCCTCTATTCATCAAATTTCTCAAAATTTTGAAAGTTTCAGTCCGATCAGGACTCTGTCTCAGAGTCCTGATCCGGTCAGGAGTCTGTATTGAAGTCTGTTTTACTTCCATTTTCAGTCTTTTTTTATTATTTTCAAAATTTAGGTCATTTTACATAGTCCAGTTAGTTCAGGATTCTATTTTAGAGTTCGGTTGAGTTAGGAGTCTAACCCTGACTGTGTTTTCTGACTTATTTCATCATTTCTTGATAAAATCTTTTGAAAATTCTTTCATTTGGCTTTTAAAATCTAAAATCTCAGAGTCCTAAGAGTTCAGGACTCTAACCCGGAGTTCCAGTTCGCTTGAGACCCTATTTTCAAAGATCTTGAATTTTAATTATTAATTTTAACCCCTTTTCAAAGGTATTTTCAGTGTTTATTTCAAAATTTGCAAAACTCGATGTGGGCCCACTGAGTTGGTACCATATCCAGAGGAGTCCTGACCCAGTTAGGACCCTATGCCATTTCAAAAATTTTAATTTCAAAGTTTACTTTTGAAAATCTTTTGAAAACTCCTTCAATTTCAAGTTTTAAAATCACTTTTTGAAAAACTCAAGTAGGGCCCACTCGGGGTGGCGCCATATTTGAGTAAGTCAGGGCTAGACTAGGGTTAGTTGATGTCTTGGTTAGTGTTAGAGGTTTAGAAGAGTCAAAACCATTTTGAAAGTTAGTTTTTAAAACTAGTGTTTTTAAAGGTTTTTAAAGGTGTTTTAAAAACCCAATGTGAGAAAATGCCAAGTGGCATTACATTTGGGGATTTTTTAGGAGAGTCTAGGGGTTAATTAGGTATTAAATAGGATAATTTAGGCTAGGGGTAGGATAGTCTTTACACCCCAAAATCGCCCCCCTTAGAAGAGTCCAATTTTTTTAAAACATTTAATTTTTAACCTAAATTTTTTATATAAATAGAAGGCTATAGGGGGTCGATTTTCCCAATTGGCTTTCCTTTGGATTCTTGGAGCTTCTCTCTCCTATCCAGCCCTTCCTCCATTGCAGCAACCTCAAGGTAACCATTTTCTCTAATTTTTAGTTTTTATTTAATTTTTTTCATTGTTTTAAACATGATTTAGCCATTGGTACCATCATCTTCATGGATTAAACCATGGATTCAACCTCAAGAACCATCAAGAATCAGCAAGAACGATCCAAGAAGGTGATCCAACCCTGTTTTGGGTGATTTACAAAGATTTTAATCCATTAGAATTGATTTTAATATGATTCTTTGCATTAATAACCAATAAAATATATGATTTGCCCTTTTTAATGGGTTAAATCTATGTTTTAAAGGTGATATCAAATTCCAGCCATTGATTCCCTGTTTTTATTTTATTTTCATGGTTTATTCATGTTTGTTTTACGTTCTATAGCATAGAAATAATTTTTATTTACTGTTTTATGGTTTATTTTATTTATTTACATTAGTTAATGCATGGTTTTTTAAGTTTCTTAAATTTCTGTGTGTTCTAGGTTTAGAACAGTAAAGATGATGTTATTTCGGATGAAAGCACTTATTGTTTATTTCTGATTTTTTTATATGTGGTGCATGCATGAGTTATTGAGTTACTGTAGAAAAATCAGAGGTTTTGGATCTCAGGAACCCTGTAAAAAAAATCAGACATCAAATCGAGTTTTTAAAGTTTTAAAATCATGGTTAAAATCAAGAAGGTAACTTGCTGTTATGATATTTCTCTCATCTTATATCCGATTTTAGATCTGTAAAATTCTATGGATTCACATTGAGTACATCTGTCTTCTGTGAAATCTTTGGATTTTTTTGATCACTGTGTAGTATTTTTCCCCTTTTAGAGAAACTGTTTTTAATTTTAAAACTCGTTAGGGTTTACCAAAACCCTAATCAGACTTGTGTTAGTCATAAATCCCAAACCATAGATCCGATTTTAGATCTGTAAAAAGTGAGTATTGTTAATTTTCTATGTAATGTTCACCATTAAAATTTCAGAGACTTTTGTTTAGAATTTCTATTTATGTCTGTATTTTCAATCTGGAATAGCTGTTTTAATCCCTGTTAAGAGTGATATATTTTAGCTCAGATTGCCGGAAGGGTTTCTCACTAACCGGAGATGATTTTTCCAATATGTAAATTGGGAAATCTTTGTTTTCCTTTCTAGTTAGTCTCTGTAAAATTTCATAAATTTCCATGGAGATTTGACCCCTAGTTCAGGTCTTGGACTGAGACTGGTTGGTGAATTAGGTCAAAAATAGCATATTTTTAGGGTTTAATGCAATTTTCGGATTAATTTAATGTCAAAAAATTATTTTTATAATTCTAATTCGACATTAGGGTTATAACAAGTGCAGGTACCAATTTTTATGGATTTTGGAATCCATTTGATGGCTGAATTAAGCAAATTGCAAAACCGGGTTCCTGAAAGATCCAAAAACACTGCTAAAATCACAGTTTTTGTGATATTGTTGGATTTTCGTGCATAGGCATATATTTTTAGGGTTTAATCATGTTCATAATTATATTAGGATGCTTTAGGTTTAATTTTGTTCTCATTTGATTTCATTTAGTGCATAAAACCTAAGTTTTTATCAAAATCTATTTCTAAAAACCCTGATTTCAAGGCCATAGTCTTGCTATCGGGGGCAATTTGGTCATTTGACCTAAATTTCGAAATCCCTAACCCTAATTTCATATTTTTAATCATGTCATAGCATATTTGGTTTGAGTTTATTCCATTCAAATTTCAAAATTTGCATTTTATCAAAATATCTTTCTAAAAACCCTAATTTCAAGGCCATAGTCTTGTTATTAGGGGTATTTTGGTCATTTTGACCCCAATTTCGAAATTCCATATCTTCTCTTTCATATTTATTTAATTTTATTTCATACTTTATCATTTTTATTTAAGGAAATCAAGGAAAAGGCTTATATCTAGCAAAATCCAACAATTTCCTGATATTGTTGGATAAATCTAGAAAAGCCAACATATTTTCATTAACAAAGTTTTCTAGTTTTGCAGTTACATTGAAGACTGTATTTTTTTTCATGTATTTAAATTTCAATAGTGATGTAACTTGTAATTAAACTTTGGAATAAGAATTTACATTTCCTGCTTAGCTTAGGCAGCATTGCATATAGTTTATTTTTTAATAATGTTAATGTGTGATGGATGATGATTCATGCATATTTTTACAAATTCACCATGGTCTACACGAATGGCACATGCACTAGCTTCTATGAAGTTTATAAACTTTGTGGAATTTGTATTTATGGCCATAGTCAGAATACGAATGATACTTAGATTTATGATCTTCACATTAGCCACATTCAGCCTACATTCTTAGGCTAACTTCAAAAATGCACTGCATTTCTCAAAAATACAAAAAGTATTTCTCAATTCCTCAAATCCATATTCATTCATGCATTTGCCAATTCCAATTCAAAATCCAAGTCAAGGAAATTGAATTCCTCAAAATCTCCTAAGTCTTATAGCAAAATCGATTTTCCCAAAAGCATTGAATTTCAAAGAATATTTCGAGTATTTCCCAAGTTCCAAATTTGATTTTCCAAGTTATATATTCAATTTCAAAGTTTGAATTCAAAGAAATCAAGTTTTCCAAAGTTATTTCACATTTCTCAAAATCGATTTTCACAAAATCTCTAGATTCTTCAGAAATCGATTTTCACTTTCTCAAATACAGTATCTCAACCTTGATTCATGATTTTCAAAGAGTTTATTTTCCAATTATTTTCAATCATTCAAAGCAAACATCATGTTTTCAAAATGTGCATTTTCTGAAAATTCATAGCACATGCCTGATTCTATGTGCATTTAGAAATTAGAATATGATTTAGACAAGTTGAATAGAGTAGAGCATAAGATTGATCCTTGGTTCAATTATCCCTGTTAAAGGTGGCAGGAACGGTTGAACCTCGTACCGACAGGCGAGTCCCATTCTACGGAATTTTCCCGCATTTTAAAAACGGAGGCGAGTTATTTTCAAAAATCTTTTTCAAAGGTCAGTTTGATTTGCAAAAGTTAAAAATTTTGCGATGATAACAGGGGTGGAGGTGGAGGATCCATATCAACCATTGGTGTCGAACTTCGAGGAGAATGTAAAATCCTCTCTGGGTTGTCAACAAATGGATGTAATGGGGTTCCTAGAGCTCGTCTCCCCTGCATACACTGGTACTAAGACCAGATGTAAGCACACGACCTAAATCTAAAACTAAAACTAAAATAGGTACTAAAATGTAAATAACACAAATCAAGGCTCTAATAAGCAAATATGATAAACTATCTAGGTCAGAACTATCTACTAAATAACTGAAATAACAAAGTAAGCTATTCTACTTTACTGAAAAAGAAAAATACAGGAAATCACAAACTAAGTTTTTCTAAAACCCACCTGTCTAATCGCTCCTTGCAGAATGAATATAAAGTGAATCCTAGAAAACAGTACGTGAATCTTATATTTGCTAACTATGTTAATCCTATTTTCACTTATTAATCCTACTAACTAGAAAATAAAACAACTAATTAACTAACTAAACAGATTAATAAATCAAAATCTAAGAAATAAAATAAGTAATTCGCCGTTCCCCGGCAACGGCGCCAAAATTTGGTTGATATTTTGGAAGTGGTATTTTTAAAACAATATTTTTCAATAAAATCTTTGGAAAATCGTCAACCAAAAGTAAATAACCGACTTTCCACGAAGTGGTAAGTACAGGTCGAATCCACAGGGAATGGGAGTTACTCAAATATTTCTAAGAAATTTAATTTATTAATCAATAAACACTAATTACAAAGACAATGTTAATACAATATCAAATTAACACTACAACTACGTAGAAAAGCACTTCAGTCTTCTGTTGCATGCCAAGGGTATTTCTGTCTTTTCGCCGATTATCAAATCTTCGCACTTGGACAATAATCCCTGGAAAATGATTATGCTTTTCAACCTAAAAACACAGCAAAATACAAAGTTAGTAATTAATTTAATAAAACTAAATTAAAATATAAGTTAAACCTAATTCTGAAGAATTTAAACAAGCAAAACCTAATTACTAATGAAATAATCAAGAAAAATTCAAACTAATGCTAAAATCAACTAACCTAAGTCTAACAATGCTAAATGATGCAGATGCAGCACTTAAAAATGCAGAAACTGGTGAAAACAAACCCAAAATAACTAAAAGACTGAATTTATGAAACTACCCCTAACTAGTGCAAAATAGACTTCTGACAGTTCTTCAAAAAATGACTATTTGATAAGGCAAACAAGGTCCGATTTTCTCGAAATTTATTCTATTCTGTAAGTAACAGATTCAAGAATCTGACAGTTTTTACAGAATTAAAAAATGATATCTGGAACTCCAGATATAAGCGTTTCAAAACTGGGAAAAATCAGGATATCGCAGGTCCCGAAATTTTAAAATCCGAAAAAGCGGTTTTCACAAAACGCTTAAAAATCAGACCAAACCAACTCAAATCGAGCTGAAATTTGGTCTGAAGACAGTTAACACGCCAAAAAAGTGAATAGAAAAATAATATTTTTAAAACTCGAAATTTTTGCACATAAAATGACGACAGTGCGACATGACAAAATTCGGGTTTTGAGTTCAATGTACTATTCAATTTATAAATCTATTTTAAACACTAAAAATGCAATTTAACCCTAATACAATCCTAAATGGTACTGAATGACAGTTGATATGCAGCTAATAAATGCAATTATGATAAACGAAATATAAATGAAATACGATATGCAATTTATGACTAAAACTAAATGAACTAATAATGCAATTGCAACTAATGTACTTAAAAATGCACTTAACTATATGGATGAGTAACTGCAATTAATACAAACTAAATGCACATGAACTAATTGAATTCTAACATAAAAAACAATGAGCAAACACACCATAAATCAACACTTATTTCTAAAATCTAATTAATTTCATTAAGTGAATAACCAACTAACTTATACGAAATTTAATATGAATTAATACTAAGGTCAACTATCCAATTAAACTAATGAAGTATGATTGAGGGTTTGACAAGGACTAGGTTCAACTAGGTTGACTCGGTTGACTCGACTAGGCTTAGACTAGGGACACGACTCACCTAATTGGGTCAACTAGCTTGACTAAGTTAAATTAAATACCTAAATTAGAACTCTAAAATTCAAATCCTAATTAATTACTCCTAATAAGTACCACGACTAACCCTAAACCTTCAACGCCCAATATATTAACTCTAATTAAAACTTAGTTAACTAAGAACCTAATTCCTAACTAAGGTTAACATACTTAACTAAATTAATTAAACTTAATGTAAATGTAGACTTAACTAAAAAGACTTAATATTAATATTTATCTAATTCAATAACACAAAGTAACAAGGAAGTTACTAATTAATCCAATCCGAAATTGGCAAGTGGAGAGCCTCCAAAATCGTCCAGCCCAAAATGGGGTCTAAACTAATTGACCTTGCCTTAAAAACAACCAAACAATCTTAAATATCTTTCCCAAATCCTTGAAAACCTTTTAAGAAAGGAATTTGAAATTCAAGATTATTTTCCAAAAACGTATAGAGGATAGAAGGCTCTATCCTTAATGGTCTTGAAAAACACTTTAGGAAACTATAAAAGAAGAAACCGTCCAGCCCAAAATGGTCCACACGATTTCCTTGATTTCCAAAAAGAAAACCTTTCTAGCAATTAAGTCCTTCCCAAAAATCGTGTGGAACAATTCTGGCAAATTAATTTTGAAATCCCCACTTATTTCCACTTTTGAAAAATTAAACCCTTGCTCTCTTGGCTGGAGAATAAAACTTCTAGAACTTCATTTGATTGGAGCAAAAAGGTCAATAGTTACCTTACACGAATTTGGAACAATCTCACTTACCAAAAGAATCAAAAAACGATTTTTGACTAATACCCTTGATACAATGAATCTAGACAACTAACTTAAATTACCTAAATCCTAAGAACCTACCAAAAGCAGCCTAGAGCTCAAGTGGAGCTCTAATGGCTGACGCCCCACCTTGGGGAAGATGACTAACTAAATAAAAATAAAATTTTCACTTAACTAACATAAAATTTCAAAACTAAGCAAGTAATATTATGCTAATGACAATTTTAACTTAACACATGACATTAATCAATCTAATTACACTAAGAAAAACATAACTAAATGAACTAATTATGCTAGAAATTAAATCAAAACAGAAAATATTAACTCACTAACCTAAGATAATCGGCTAACCTAAATTCAACACAGATATTCAAAATATGACAAAATCTTCTATATGATTAAGACTAATTAATAACAACAACTAAGACACATTAATCTAATTTATCTAAATTAAATTAATCTAAACACTATAGCCGGCTGGAAATCCTACCTAAAAATCAGAGAAACATTACTCGACTAAGCAATTTCACAAAATCTTAAAAACACACAAAATAACAAATGATCTAGATATTTTTCCTAAGATGCTACACTCGATTAAGACAAGATATACGAACTGGACACAATACAAAACACAGGTATACAGAAATATTAGATTCAAAATACACCTAACAAACTAAAATCACACGCACATACTAGAATTTAACTCTAATTCAATGAGTATTTTAACAACAATCTACACGACACATAAGAAATCAAACCTCACCTAAAACGCAGATGAAAGACACTGAAAACAGATGACCAAACTCATATGACACGAGGAGACTACAGAAAAAACGCAAAGACTAAACTTCCTAAAACACAAAGATCGACTAGAAGTAATCTAGCCGATTTTTTTTTTCTTTTTAATGGAAACAAGACTCGATCAAAACCAATGGCTGAACTAAATTAAAATGAACTTTTGAACACGTTTTTCTGTAAACACAACACACTAATACACACTGGACTGAAAGGAAAAATCAGCTAGAATAACATCTAGCTGATTTACACGATTTGGGTGAAAACGAGGGAAAAACAAGATTCAAACAATATAAAACTGAAATCAAACCTAGATCTACCGTGTTGGTCTATGCACGAGTTCTATACTAAGGCTAAAACAATGAAAATACAGTAAACACACAAAAAATAATAAAAGAAAAACAACACACACGATTTGGGCTTTAACTAGAAGAAAAGAGAGAAGAAGACCTACCTCAAGGGCAATCCGACGATCGTGGGGAAGAAGAGAGCGGACAATGGCCTTGGTTTGACGTCCCGAACTGTTCGAGAATGCTGGAATATCACCACGAGCAGCGTATCTACAGCTGCAACACGTTGGAGATCCACCGAAGATGGAGCGGGTGCCGATTCGCGATCGGAGGGATTAGAAAACCGGATGGAGGTAGGGTTGGCTCATCTTGTTGGGGTGTTTCGCACTTTCAAGCAAGATTAATGGTCTCCACCTCTGCTATACCTGCAAAAACACAACAATTGGTGAAAAAACGCAGCAAGGATGCTAAAGCAATGGATAGAAATGAATAGAGAGATCGAAGAATGCTTGATTTCCAAGCAAAAATCGGTCTTCAAGGCAAAATGTGATGGAATGAGAGGTAGGGAAGGGGATGGAGTTAGAATCACTGCAAGAGGCGTCAATCCCAATGCCAAAGACGCCTAGGGTTTGCTGAAAATTATATTTTATACTTTTGAGAGTTTTCAGAAACTAGGTTATAAAAAATTTTATTCCTATGCGCCACTTTCTGAGGGGTTTTCTGCAAATCTTTTTGAAATGGATATGGATATGCGTGTGGGTTGCATTTTGGGCTTTTTAACGACCA
Organism: Nuphar pumila; assembly: GCF_984573655.1. Taxonomy (NCBI): domain Eukaryota; kingdom Viridiplantae; phylum Streptophyta; class Magnoliopsida; order Nymphaeales; family Nymphaeaceae; genus Nuphar; species Nuphar pumila. Next base: position 48,287,485 of record NC_143250.1, read on the forward strand.
GCGAAGTAGATGGGACATTTCATTTAACGACCAGCGAAGTAGCTGGGACATTTCATTTAATCATTTAACGACCAGCGAAGTAGCTGGGACTTTTCATTTAATCATTTAACGACCAGTGAAGTAGCTGGGACTTTTCATTTAATCATTTAACGGCCAGCGATGTAGCTGGGACTTTTCATTTAATCATTTAACGACCAGCGAAGTAGCTGGGACTTTTCATTTAATCATTTAACGACCAACGAAGTAGCTGGGAATTTAATGACCTGATTTAAGTTCGAAACTTTTGAAAGACAACCAGTACGAGGACTGAACTTGATCTTTAGATTTAACAACTTTAGCAAAATAACCAGTGCGAGCACCGGGTTTTTCCAACTGAGAGTCGGGAAGGAGACCGGCATTCTTAAGATATTTAGAGATTGAAGAAGGAATGATTGCCGGGGTTTCAGGATTATTCCTTATCCTGAAGGGAAAATAGAAGATTTTATGAAGAGATAACCTGAGACTTGAATTTAGAAGGGATATGACAAGATTTAGAATTTATGATCTATGATTTAGATGGACCAAGTATGTGACCTAATTTTCAGGATTAAACCCTTATCCTGACGAGGAATATAGAAAGAATAAACTTTGAGAAGACAGAAGAATATAGAACTTTGAAAAAAAATATAGAACATTTGAGGAAATTGATTTATTTTTGTAAAAAGAATTCTCACAGGTAGCATGGTTGCCCCTATGAGTGATCTCAGGATTATCCCTTATCCTGAATGGGAAAAAGAATAGAATTTAAAGAAAAATTGATATAAATTTAGAAATCAATAAAGATCGATAAAACTTGTTTTTTCAAAAAGAATTCTCAAAGGTAGCATTGTTGCCCCTACGAGAGGTCTCAGGATTATCCCTTATCCTGAATGGGAAAAGGAATAGAATTTAAGAAAATTTAATAAAGGGCAATTGATATAAATCTAGAAAATCAACAAAGATTGACAAAACTTGTATTTACAAAAGAATCCTCATAGGTAATGTTATTGCTCCTACGAGGGGTTTCAGGATTATCCCTTATCCTGAATGGGAACACCTCGAACAACAAGGGTCAGGTTTATCCCTTAACCTGAAAGGGAACACCTCGGACAACGAGGGTCAGGTTTTTCCCTTAACCTAAGCGGGAAACAAGATTTAGAAAATACCTCATGGGAAAGAGGCATCAGGTTTATCCCTTAACCTGAAAGGGCAAAAGATTTGATAAAATTTAATAGAATTGAGGAAAATTTGATAAAACTTGATAAAACTTGATAAAATGGACGTAAACTTGATAAAAATATGAATAAAATGAATGAAACTGATAAAGATATCAAAATTAACTGAAGATTTATAAGATTTGAGAAAAAGGAGTTTTTCTGATCCTGCCTGCATATGGGATTTTGAAAGGAAAATGTTTATTTAAAAGATAAATGAGAAATCATTTTGGGAGAAGAAAATCCACCACAAGAAGAATGATCAGTGTGAGATCTAATCCTTTAAATCAAACATGAGAGATCATCATGAGGGTTAATTTTTTGAAGGCAATGGTTTTGAAAACCTATTTTTGAAGAAGAAGATCAACAATAGATCTGATTTCTAAAAATAACAGTTTGAAATTGATAATAAGATCAATACAAGGGTTGATCTTTGAAGATAATGTTTAAAAACCAATCTTGGAAGATAAGACCAACACAAAGGTTGATCTTTGAATATAATGATTTAAAACCCATTTTTGGAAGATAAGACCAATGCAAGGATTGATCTTTGAATATGATGATTTATAACCAATTTTGGAAGATAAGATCAACGCAAGGGTTGATCTTTGAATATAATGATTTATAACCCATTTTGGAAGATAAGATCAACGCAAGGGTTGATCTTTAAATGTGACGGTTTTGAAAAACCACTTTTGGAAAATATGATCATCACAAGATTTGAAACCTATTTTTGGAAGATAAGATCAACACAAGGGTTGATCCTTCAATGCAATGGTTCAAAAACCTATTTTGGAAAACATGATCAACACGAGGGTTGATTTTTCAATGCAATGGTTCAAAAAACTATTTTTGAAAACATAATCAATACGAGGGTTGATTTTTGACAAAGGTTGGACCAAAGAATATTTGAACTCTTTGGTCATAACGAAGACTTTTTAAAATTTTATGATTTTTGAAAGCCCTCATAGGTAATATCATTTCTCTTATGAATGATGTCAGGATTGTCCCGCATTCTGAAAAGAACAGGAATCTAAATGCCCCAGTATGTCAAAGGAGGGAAGTGAAAAAAAAAAGATAAAAAGAACATTGACATTTCATTGATAAGCAAAGGTTGGTTAACAAGACTGAATATTTACAAGAACTTTAAAAGGAAAAGATTCATAGAAGACTGGGCTGACTAGCCTCTACAAGACAACTGACAAAAAGAGACGAAAGTAAAAACTTTGGCTTTATCAATTCTTCGAGTGGCCCAAAAATGGTTCTGTCAGGACTGTTGGCTGCTTTTCTTCCCCGTCCTCTATCAGCTCACTTCCGTCAATGCAGTCTTGTATCATGTGCTTGAGGACGAAACAGTTCTCTGTGTCATGCCCTATTGCCCTATGGTACTTGCAGAATTGGTCCTTGAACTTTCCCAGGATTACGAGAGGATCCGCTATTTTAGGGAGTTTGATCATCCCATGCTTCAAAAGGTAATCCAGAACTGATTCCAAAGTTTGATCTAATGGAGTGAAGACTCGATCTTTCTCCCACTTGATGTACTTGGGCTTCTCTTGAAGATCACCCTTTTGCTGAAGGCCAATTGGAAGTGGTTTGTCATTGTTTTTATAAGATCTTTCCTTCTGCTCCTTGTTCTGATCTACTCTCGGGCCACTGCCATTGTTGTTCTTGTTTCCTTTGCTGTTGCTGCCAAGATTATTGCAGGAGGCATCAACTGAATGAGCGAATTGTGCCTTTTTCTTCTAGCCTTGGATATTCTTGACCAGAGGCGTGCCCTCGTAAGACTCACTTTCTATCCCTGCTTCGAGTCATTCAGCTCGCTCAATCAACTTGATAAAGGATTTCGCCGGGAAAGTGGCGATGAGGCTCCTTATGGGCTAAGAGAAATTGTTGAGGATTACTTGCAACGCGTGCTCCTCTGGAATGGGTACTTTCATCTTATTGCAGGTGCTTCTCCACCTGTGAATGAACTCTCCTGCCTTTTCAGTCTCATTCTACTTTAGGTTATAAAGATGATTTAGTGTAGGTGCAGCTTCAGTATTGAATAAGAAGCGCTCAACGAACAAATTTACCATTTTATCGAACTCTCGTAGTTCGATAGGATTGATGTGGTCGGCATACCACCTGGCTGCTACACCCTCCAGACTGCGGGGAAAACATATGAACAGAGCCATGTTGTCTTTCCTGAAACGGCTGCACTCTGCATAAAATGTGGCTAAGTGGGCTTTAGGGTTGCCAGTTCCGTCAAATTTGAGAAACTTGCGAGGAAGATTCTCCAGGTTATCGTCCCCATCTAGTCCATCGTAAAAATCTTCGCCGGTATAGGTCTGTTTGCCCTTACCCTTGGATTGAATGTCCTTGATTACTCGATTCATCTCCTTCATCTGCTTGCTCATCAGGTCCCTTGCTGAGGCCCCAGACTTGGGCTTGTTGACGGATTTGGGCTCTTCTGCAGCTATCTTTATGGAATGTCTTGGAGGATTCTGTTTATAGACGATTTGCTCTTCCTCTTCCGATTATTCCTCGACTGACTCCGATTCTTCCGAAGTAGTGTCCGGCTGTACCTTCTTCCTGATGATTCTGACTTGCTTTTTTACAGGCTTTTTCCTCAGTTTGCTTTTAGGAACTGCCTCTTTCAGCTTGGCCTCGGCTTGCTCCGACATCATTCTTGCCATCATCTTTTGGAACATATCATACATAGCGGGGTCGATGTCATCTTTCCTGTTTTGACCATGTCCCCTGACTGATTTAGGAGAGCTCATCCCTTTCGCCTCACTGCCACTGTGTTGAGGAACTGTTTCTTTTCCAGCTCGGGTCTGAACCATTTTCAGATATCAGTGCTCTCTCTGTAGAGAAAAGTGGAGGTTTTTTTAGACCAAAGAAAACTTTTTGGAGAAGTTTTGACAAGAGGAAGGATTTAGGTTGAAATCTAAAAATTGTATCCCATTACTTGGGATCGAGTCGCCACAAAATTTGTGACAATTGTGTTGTTTACTCTACGAGGAAGAGTAACCAACTAAAAATATGAAAGAAAATACCATTTTGAAAAGGATATCTCTTGACGGAAAGAGAAAAATATAAACAAGAATATAAAATCAAAAGAAAATAAGAGAAAAAATGAAATTTGAGAATAAATGGTAAAGATTTAAAATCTGAAGAACTTGCAGGCAGAATCAGAAGAATTTTTGAAGAAATTTTAGAAGAAGAAGAGAAAAAAAAATACACCTGGGTTTTAAAAACAAAGAGGAAATTTTGAAATATATACCCAGGGTTTTGGAAAATATAAGGAAGATATAAAATATCACACAATCACAGATATACAAGCAAGGATGCACAAACAGCACTCCCTAAAGCTGACTCTATATGCAATATTTTAAAATGGCTGATAGGACCTTAATCCTAACTCTAAGATTTAGATCATCTGATTCCAATCAAGCTATGTCGATATACTCAAACCGAAGCTTGAAGTACATGGCATAAAAATATCTCTTTGGTTCTAAGGTAATGGCTTCCCAACATCCTTGAGCACCTACCGATATACCTCGGACTATGGCCCTTAGGTACGTGGTAGGGGGGCGCGAACCCAAATAAGTGGTCCAGTTGTGAGGCTCTCTCCCGAACTATGGTTCAGTGAGACAGCCCAGCAACGTGAAGACCGGGACAATATAGGTAGGGATGTTTTCAAAAACATGATCAACATGCAGATAAAACCAGAAAGCTCTTATGCAAGTCCTAAAGAGATAGATTTAAATGAAAAAAAGCATACACTTGCATATATTGTTTACATTCAATCCCTAAAATTGAGGAGAGTTGTATTTTAAAACCTAAGTCTAATGTGAACATGGAATAATCTCCTCAATATGGTCCTACCAAACCATACTTAGATCCTATATGCAATGATGTCAGCTTTAGGACAGAGTATAGGCTCCTAAGGTTTTGCATGAAAATGAAGCTGACATTTATAGAATAAAGACTTAGATAATATCAAAGCAAAGCAAAAGGCATAGATTTAACCGGCCGAAGACGTGTCCCATCTCGGTCGCCAAAACTGTGATCATCGCAAAAATTTTCCTCTCTTGTGGTTTTTCTCTCTTCCTTCTCTTTTCCTTTTCTAACCTCTTATTTTCCTCCTTTTTGAAAGGAGAAGAATAAAAGATAGAAAAAGAAAGAGAGAAGAGAAAAGAAGAAGAGAAGATGAACTCTTTTGCGGGGTCTCACTTGACCTTGATTTGAAAATATTTAGCAAATAACTCACCTCCGTTTTGAAAATATTGCGGGAAAATGGAGAGACGGGATTCGTTCGTCGGTACAAGGTTCGACCGTTCCTGGCGCCTTTACCAGAGGTACTCGAACCAAGGATCGAATTTATGTCTTTTGCTTTGCTTAAATATTATCTAAGAATTTATTCTAACTCTAAGTGCACAAAGAATCATATTTGTGCAATGCAGGGATGTATGCTCTTTTTGAAAGATGTTTTGAAAATTTCCAAGTATTCTAAGATGAACTCGATAATGGAGTGAAGAAATGATTTTATGAATGGTGAAACCTTAACTTAGAACCTGAGATAGATCAGAGAAGTTCTAAGTTTTTGAAATAATCAGAGTTGGTAGAATAAATCTTTGAATTTGGAAAGAAAGATTTTGAAGATGAAAGATAAAGAAATGAGGCTTCAAAGTCAGAAATGGGCTTTGAATTTAATCATGAATTTAGGAGAAGAAAATGAAATTTTGAAGCGATATTGAATTCAAATCTTAGAATGGATCTGAGAAAATCAAATGGCATTAAAAAATAAAAATGGATTTAGGAGATTCAGATTAGATCCTAAAAATGGAATTGGATTCGAAATCTAGACTTGGGAATGTAATTGGATTCTGGATCCTAAAATGGGTTCTGGATCCTAAAATGGAATTGGATTTGAAATCTGAGATCCAAAAGTGGAAGTTGGATTTTGGATCCTAAATGGATTTTTGATCTGAAACCTGAGATCCAAGATAGAGTTTGGACTCTGGATCCTAAGATGGATTCTGGATCTGAAGTCTGAGATCCAATGTAGAGTTGGACTCTGTATCCTAAGATGGGTTTTGGATCTGAAGTCTGAGATCCAATGTAGAATTGGATTCTGGATCCTAAAATGGAGTGGATCTGAAGTCTGAGATCCAGAGTAGAATCGGGTTCGGGATCCTAGGATGGATTTTGGATCTACAATCTGAGATCCAAAGAATGGAGATTTATACTTGGAAATCTGGATCCAAGTTGAGATTAGGATCTATCTTTGGACTTGGAATTTTGATTTGAGATTTTGAACTCTGAATATATAAATGAATTTCAAAGTCAAATTGGACTTTGAATTTGAAAACTTGAATTTTGGAATTTAGGAGATGAATCAAGAATCTCAAAGTAAAATTGAACTTTGAATTTGATTGGAGTTTTTGAATAAAAAATGAATTTGGAACTTTTGAATTTGAATATAAAGTGAATTTGAAATCTCAAAGTTAATTTGAACTTTGAGATTGAAAAAAATGAAATAGAATTTGAAAATGAAAGGATGAATTGGATTTTATAAGAATTGAGGATTGATTGAAGAAGATATTTACATCACTTGGAGTTTTGAAAAAGGAATTTGGAAAATATGATGCAGTTCTATCCTAAGTGATGAATGAATTTAAAGAATTTTGAAATTGGATTTTGAAAATCATATTTCATTCTTTACATGAATTGAAATAAGATTAAAAATATAATACATCCTTGACTCATTGAATGTATTGTATAATGATCTATATTTAAATTCAGGTGAAGAATAAAACATATTTTTATGCTTTTATAGAGTTTAAAATGAAATTAACTCTCAATTGAGCCAATTTTAAGTTGAACTCTAATAAAAGAAGGAAATATTTGAAAATATGATGATTTTTGAAGAGGATCCAGTGTGGATTCAATGTTATTTTATAAAAGATAAAAATCCTAAGTTTTGTTTACATCCTGACTATGGCCATTGATGTAAATCATCAACTTAGGATTAATTACCTCTTACGAAATGGTGCACGTGTCATTCGTGTTTCACCATTGTGAGAATTTGAGAAATAAAGGCAAAAAGTATGAAAATAAGCAATTTATGATATTTACAATGCTCATTCATTCTATCTAAAAGATGGAAATGTAGATTTCTCATTCATACTTAATTTATTACAACTTTGAATTACAAATATCAGAAATTTCTAGTCCAAGAGAGAAATTCAAACTTTTTATATCCTCCTGAAAAAGAGAGTTAGCACAGGATATTGAATATTTAATAAACAGATGTTATATTTAAGAATTTGACATATATCTATGTAGGCAATGTACATATATGAAAAATATGTATATATATATATACATATATATGGGTATATACATATATATATATATATATATATGTATACATATATATATATAGAGATAGAGAGAGAGATATACGTACATATATATATATCCAAGCATGATATATATATATATATGCTCACATTCAATATGTGTGACATAAATGAATGATATTCACTATGTTGAATGTGAAGGGACTGTGTAGGTGCAGTAGTGATGGAGTGATAATGGAATCACAGCAGTGGTTGGCACTGCTTGTGAATATATGAGAGCTACGGCAGGGCATAACACTGCTGTTGGTGTCTAGAAATGAGAGCAATAACAGTACAGGTGAATGAGAGCCATAGTTTTTAAAGAATTTCTGCTGTTGAGTGCAAGGGGCTGTAATGAACAGTACCTTTAGCAGCAAAAATGAATGAATTCATGTATAGCAAATTTGAAAGTGGAAAGGTGTGAGATGCAAAGGTAATATACACTATGAATGTAAAATTCATAGTGGAATGTGTAGGTGACAAGGTGTTGCTGGAGATGATGGAGGCTTGGTGCTGCGGAGGCAGCCTCAGTAGGAGAGCAGTGGGTGGAATTGCAGTGAAAGAAGTTGGGGTGAATAGTGGTGGTGAAGTTTAGGCTATGTGTAGGGATTCAAAAGATGACTTTTATCATCAAAACATGGTGAATCTAAGATAACACCAAACCATATGATAATGGAAATTATAAAAATCGGGAGTTGAAACCACCTTCAGACCCACTGTTGTTGGTAGTGCAGGTGAACCATCTTTAAACCATATTTTCCTACCTCCAACTGGAAGGCCAAAGAAAAGGGAGTCATCCATAGGTATACTATAAAGGTATGGCAGACAAAATGTAGGAAATCAACCCAAGAAATGACAATATCATGAAGGTGTGTGCAAGATGCCATGCTCAGATGATAAAACCGTGGGAACTTACATGCAGAGCAAGAGAAAATGGTATGCCTATGCAAAGAATGATTATATATATATTTTTTTTGTTAACATGGAATACAAGGAGATCTTATTGATGAAAGATAGTTACTAAATGTTGGATGATGCTAAAATGAGAATATAAGTTAAGAGATAAAGTGTGAATAACATGTTGATATGTCTGTTAACCTGGAAAATATATTGGAGATGAGGTTCTGTAAGACAAGATGTGCTGAAATTACAGTAGTGTATATAGGGAATTTGCCGTATGGATGTAATGTACATCGATGACAGAGAGATATCTGGATATTTTTTTTTTGTTTCCATTCACTCTGATTCTTTAATCTCACATTTTTTTTTCATTGTGTAGAGCACTGAAGAACATCAAGAGCTATTGAGATGCTAAGTGAATAACATCATCTTAACAAGAGTCACTAAGCACATGTTGTATTGAAGATCGAGCAGAAATCCTGGATCAAAGGATCAGAATTATAAAGGGCCAACAAAACCAAGAAAATAAGAAAAAAAAATGACGCAGATTCCATGAGATATCAGGCTTGATCTTACCAAGTGATCTTATGTTCAGAATTCGAATGCCAAGCTTCCTGCTGGAAGTAGGGAATAGAGAAAAACATCATCCATGCCTTTGGGGGGGGGGGACCCCATTGATGTGGTCTGATTTGAAGCTCGCATCTCCTGGAACAGTATTGTATGCTGGTGTTGGTGCTTCAGCGTGGTGATCGACGTGAAATTCCCTGCCCATATCATACCCGACACCACCAAGATTGTTGTTCATGAGCAATCCAACTGGCTCCTTTGAGCCAATGTTTATTGCAAAAGCATCCTTAGCAAGGGACGGTGACAATCTATTGTCCAAAATCAAGTTCTGGGAAGTGATCCCAGCAACCTCGTTTGAAGCAAAGGATGCAAATGGGGGGGTGTTAAACGAAGCAAGAATATGCCAACAAAGACTTCCAAAACAACCGAACATCTTTTAACAGAAGATAAAATGGCTCAAAGAAAATGCAGAAGATATAGACAGCGATAATGACAAAAAAAAAAACTCTCATATCTGTGAACAAATTGGGCATTGGCATGGCAAATCGATGTAACCATTGATTCCAAAAGGGCTCGGCTAGCCTTTTCTTTTATTGCCTAAGGTGACCAGATCAAAGGGTGATATAAGGAAAAACAAGAGTTAAGATACAATCAAAGAATTAAAAAAAAACAAGGGGATCTGATATAAGTTAGATTTTGGGTTGAATAAATAATATGGCAAACCCCATGAATATAGGGGAGTTAGAACAAACAATGAAACCTAGAGAATGAGCAATACTTAAAAAAAAAATGTTACAATGTAGTATATATAAAGAAGAGCTGAACAAAACATGTAAAAGAACGCAGGAAATAGATGCTAAAATTGAACATATTAATAAAACTATAGAATGATTAAAACAGAAAACAACTAAGGTACATAAGTGGATTTCATCAGAGGAAAAAAAAATCAAATGCAGATTGGCATAGAGCCATTTGCCCAACAGACCCAGGTTAGATGCTGGATTTCAAAGCAATTCTGATCTGAGTTCCAGATCACCAGCTGTTGCAATAGGCTGCAGGTATATGGCGATGTTCATATGATGGAACGAGGTCTTAAGCATCATAAAATGCTAAAGTGGGAACAGAGACGATGTAACAAAACAAAGTGAGAATAATGATGATCAAAGCAAAAGATCAAACTGAAATGGGTTAGGAAATAAAACAAATATTAATAATAATAAAAAAAAAGAAGACATAACAGAAATTAACAATGCAATGGTCGATAAAAACTGGGAATAGGGCAATCAAATAGCAAGAGGAATGAGCATGCTATAAACTGGAATTTCAAGTCAGCGCAATAGAACAAGATCAATGGATGATTAGTGTGGAAACAAAATAATAAAAAAAATCAGAAGGAGAACGACGCACTACGTGATTATTGAGACAGAGCAAAGCATTTGGGAACTTAATATAAATGAAAATGAAAACATGAAATAATACAGAAAATGTGTTGGAACAGAGTTGTTCCATTTGTTGTTGCAAAGGAGTGAATCGGTTCTGCTACATGCAGATCGATCGCACAATCTTGCTAAAAAAAAAAAAAAACGAAGAAACGAAAACAATATATGGATGAAGCTTAGAAGAAGACCAAAAAAAAAAAGAATTTCTGTGAAGAATCGAAAAAGGGAAAAGAAAGAAGCTCTTACCTGATATGAAGGAGGAAGGAGGAGGAAGATTTCCTTAAGGAGCGAGCGTGATTCTGCCTAATGGAGGGGTGAGGAAATGGATCCTTTGCTTCGTATATATGCTCCTCTTTTAAAGAAGAGGATGATAGTTCGAGAAAGGTTTAGTTGGCGATGGAAAGTAGAAAATCAGAGGGTCGTTCAGAAATCGACGATGGTGAATGAGGGAAGAAAATGCGCGGGAATGATCCGTTATAGATTTTTCCCTTTTTCAAAAGAAGGGTCCTTTTTTTTAAGAAAATTTTTATAAAATGGTTTTAAAATGAGGTTTTTAGCAAAATTCAACTTTTTCAAGCTTTAAAACCATTTGCTTTTCCTCAATTTTTTTGATTTTTGTGTCGTTTTTCCATTTTTTTGTATTTTTGGAAAAAAATCTTAAAGTTTTACGAAAAAACAAAGATTAAACACTAATAAATTTTTTTTTGTATTTTTCTGAGAAATATTTAAAAAAATGTTTTTCTGAGAATTTCAGGCCAGTTTGGGGAAATTTCTTCAGAAAGTGGGTTTGGATCCAAGTTTTGAGAAAATGTTCAAGTTTTAAAACTTGAATCGGGGAATACAACGCAATCGATCCAAACGGATGTCGGATGGACTCTTCGAGCAATTTAAAAACTATTTTTGGTATTTTCTGTAATTTTAATTTAAAAGTTGGACAACGAGACTCAGATTTGGATCTAGACAATGGATTCAGATCCAAAATCAAGTCAGACATATAAAATGAATTTAATTTCAGTAAAACTTGAGAAATGGACTGGAATTTAGATTTAAAAGTGACTCAATTGCTCAAAAAATGATATCATGGGCAAAAAGAGAATATTTAAAAGTTTTTGAAAAATTTGGGGTGTTCACAATATTCTACTTACTCGAACTACAAAGGCCACAGATATCGACTAGACAAGAGGATGATCTCCTTCGTTATCCTTTTCGTCAAGACACCCAAACACTTCATCTCATGTCTGAGTACTACTACTAGGATTCACGAAGACATCAACAACTAAACGTAGCTCTATTCTTTTAAACTCATTTTTTAAAAACATCTTTCCATTGCTTATTTCTTTCACAAAACATATTGTGCATACTTATACTAAAGTGATTCAAAATTTTCTAACAATCAAATACTATCTTTTCTTTGAATTTTCTCATAAATCACTACTCTATTTGAATTAGTTTAGAAAAAAAAATTTACATGGGGCTTAAAAATTTCTAAACTGTTAGATTATGCCAAAAACAATCATATATGCTACAAACTTGTTCTCAAATGCCTACTTTAGCTACCAGACATAAAAAAAAATAGTGTGCATCTAAACCACCCCCCCCCCCCCCCCATGCTTGAATGACACTGTCCCTAGTGGCATACAAAATATATAAAAATGCAATGCAAATGCACACTAAAAGACAGGAAAATGAATATGGGAGAAAGGATAGATACAACCTGATATGTGTTGGGCTTCTGAATTTGATTGACTTGACTTTGCAGCATCTTATGTATATTTGATTGTATAATTATCTGCTTATCTGGTCAATATTTGCTCTGAAAACTCTGCCTTGTACCTGGTAACTCATTCTCATGCACTAAGTGTTAGATTCATCCTGCATAAATAAAAAACAAATGTCAGCACATATGAAATGAAATACTGAAATAAAGAAAAACAAAACTAATGTACATATGATACATCCCTCTGGTCGAATCCTCATGCCTTCGTGAGATGCACTATCTCACACTCACCATTCTGCAAGGAATCTGAAATATAGGGCTTCAGTCTTTGCCCATTAACCTTGAATGTACCTTGAGTCATAGGATCAAATAAGGTAACTGCTCCATGTGGAAACACTTCTTTCACGATGTACGGTCCTGTCCATCTCGATCTCAACTTCCTTGGGAATAAATGCAAATGAGAATTGTATAGCCAAACTTTCTGCTCCGGCTCAAACACTTTTCTGACAATGTGTTTATCATGAAATGCTTTAGTGTGAGCTTTGTATAATTTGGCATTCTCATATGCATCATTTCTGAGTTCCTCTAATTCTGAGAGCTGCAGTGCTCTCGCTTTGCCATCCTGGGTGAGGTCAAAATTCAACTTCTTGATGGCCCAATACGCTCTATGCTCCAGCTTGACAGGAAGATGGCATGCTTTTCCGAATACAAGGTGATACGGAGACATGCCAATGGGAGTCTTAAATGCAGTCCTATATGCCCAAAGTGCATCATTTAAGTGATGGGACCAATCCCTGCGGTTCGGGCGAACAGTCTTCTCTAAAATCCGCTTAATCTCCCTATTCGACACATCTACCTGTCCACTGGTCTGCGGATGATACGGCATGCTGAATCTATGATTGACAGATTATCTTCTCAGCAGAGAAGCTATCTGTACATTCCTAAAATGCTTGCCACCATCGCTAATCATCGCACGTGGCACACCAAAACGACTGAAAATGTTGTGCTTAATGAACTTAAGCACCACTCTATGATCATTGGTCTTGGTTGCCACAGCCTTGACCCACTTGGACACATAATCAACCGCCACAAGAATATATAGATTTTCGAATGAAGGCGGAAATGGTCCCATGAAATCAATGCCCCAAACATCAAAAATCTCGACAATCAAAATCGAAAGCAAGGGCATCATGTCCCTCTTGGACATGTTCCCAATCTGCTGACATCTAATGCATCGCCTACAGAACTCATGCGCATCCCTGTGGAGTGTAGGCCAATAAAATCCAGACTGCAAAACCTTTGCAGTCATCTTCCTACTGCTAAAATGCCCTCCACATGCTAAAGAATGGGAAAAACTAAGAATGGACTCGTACTCTTTCTCCGGAACACATCTCCTAATGATCTGGTATGCGCAATATATGAACAACTCTTGTTCATCCCAATAATAGTGCCTCACCTAAGAGAGGAATCTCTCGCGCTCATTCTTATTCCAATGCTCAGGTATCTGTCTCGAAACCAGATAGTTCACAATATCCGCAAACCAGGGTAACTGCGATGTCCTGACTGACATGATCTGCTCGTCGGGGAAAGAATCATTGATCGGCCTCTGATCCTGCGTGGTCTCCACGATCAGTCTAGAAAGATGGTCTGCTACTATATTCTCGCTTCCCTTCTTATCTCGAATCTCGAGATCAAACTCCTGTAGTAGCAAAACCCAACAAATGAGTCTCGGTTTGGTGTCTTTCTTATTCAACAGATATTTCAATGCAGCATGGTCAGAATGGACAACCACCTTCAAACCGAGCAAATAGGACCTAAACTTGTCCAATGCGAACACTACAGCAAGTAGCTCCTTCTCTGTCGTAGTGTAATTCATCTGAGCATCAGACAGAGTTCTACTTGCGTAGTAAATCACATAGGGCTTCCTATCAATCTGTTGTCCTAATATAGCCCCCATAGCATAGTCAGATGCATCGCACATAATCCCAAACGGGAAAGTCCAATTCGGAGGTCTCAGAATGGGCGCAGTAATCAAGGCCTCTTTGAGAATCTCAAAAGCCTTCATGCAATCCTCGCTAAAAACAAAGGGCTGGTCCTTCTCCAATAAAGTGCAAAGCGATTGAGAGATTTTGCTGAAATCTTTTATGAACCGCCTATAAAATCCCGCATGCCCTAGAAATGATCTAATCTGCCTCACAGTGGTAGGTAGAGTCAAACGAGAAATGGATTCCACCTTCTCTCTGTCAACCTCAATGCCTCTCTTGGACACAATGTGTCCAAGGACAATCCCCTTCTGGACCATAAAATGGCTCTTTTCCCAACTCAGAACAAGATTTGTCTCTGCACACCTACTCAGTACTCGAGTAAGTTTTTGGAGGCAATCTTCAAATGAAGAGCCATACACTGAAAAATCATCCATGAAAACCTCCATCACATCATATATCATGTCCGAGAAGATAGCAAGCATGCACCTCTGAAAAGTTGTTGGGGCATTGCAGAGCCCGAACGGCATACGTCTGAACGCGAAGGTGCCATAAGGACATGTAAATGTCGTCTTCTCCTAGTCGTCAGGATGGACAGCTACCTGATTATATCCTGAGTATTCATCTAGAAAACAATAGTAGCTCTGTCCTGCGAGTCTCTCTAATATCTGATCAATGAACGGCAACGGGAAATGATCTTTCCTAGTTGCCATGTTCAGCTTCCTATAATCGATGCAGACTCGCCATCCTATAGTGGTCCTCATCGAAATTCTTTCACCATTCTCGTTCTCCACAACAGTGAGTCCTGACTTCTTCGGAACAACCTGAATCAGACTGACCCATTGGCTATCAGAAATAGGGTAGATAATCCCGGCATCCAACCACTTCACCACCTCATTCTTCACCACTTCCTTCATGTTGGGATTTAACCTTCTCTGCATATCCCTCACTGGCTTGACTTCCTCATCGCAATGGATTCTATGCATGCAGAATGAAGGATCAATCCCCTTCAAATCAGCAACTCCCCAGCCAATCGTTGCCTTGTGCTCTCGTAAAATAGTCAACAATCTCTGCTCCTGCTCTTCAGTGAGCAAGGACGAGATGATCACAGGAAGAGTCTTATCATCTTTAAGATATGCATACTTGAGTGAATCCGGTAAGGGTTTTGTTATCGTCGCAAAATTTTTCCCGTCTTCCCTTCCTTGCGGAAGAGAGAGGGAAATGGTTTCGCGATTCAAACTTGACCGGATTTTGGAAATTGTTTTGAAATACTCGCCTCCGTTTTGAAAATTGCGGGAAAATCCATGGGATGGGGCTCGACCTGTCGATACGAGGTTCGACCGTTCCTGCCGCCTTTAACAGGGGTAATCGAACCAAGGACCAAAATTATGCTTGACTTAGTGAAATTACCGAAAGTGTGTTCTATCCTAAATGCACAGAGAATTCAGGCATGTGCTATGAGATTTTTGGAAAATGTAAATTGGAAAATATGATGTATGCTTAGAAAACATTTGGAATTGAAAAGCATTTCTCAGGAAAAAGATGGAAATCAATCTCTCAGGAAACTCAGACGAAGAAGGTTTGAAATCTCGAGAAAGTTTATAAAGAGTTGGAAAATCTTGAAGAAATGAGAATCTCAGGAAAATTTGGAGAAAGCTTAGAAAGACTTGGAAAACCATGAGGAAATGAGAATCTCGGGAAAATCTTGAGAAAGTTTATAAAGACTTAGAAAAATGAGAATCTCAGGACAATTTTGAGAAAGCTTAGAAAGACTTGGAAAATCATGAGGAAATAAGAATCTCAGGAAAACTGTAAGAATTCTTGAGAAAATATTAACATTTGAAAAAAAGGAAGTACTTGTTGGGAAAACTCAGACTTTGAGAATTTTCTTAAGAAAAGGATAGAAAATTTATAGGAAAGATTCATTGGAGAAGGAAATTCAAAACTTAGGAAATTGAAATCCTGAGAATCTGGTTTTTTGAAATATCTGAAAATCAACTTGGATTCTTGAGAAAATGAGAAATTTCTTTGAAAAGAATCTTAAGAAAATAACTTTTTAAGGAAAATCACAGGAAAACCTTTGTTTTGGGAAATCCAACTCCGAATATCATCATAGTTTCTTAAGAAAATCGATTGCATGAAGTGAAAATCTTTTGAGAAAATCATGAGAAAAACGAATGATGCAGATGATTTGAATGAATCAATGCACTTTGAAAAACTCTCTGAAAAATTTGTTGGAAAAATGTGGAGTAAACCAAAGTAAATCCTTCACATATTCTGACTGTGGCCATGAATATGTTCATAACTTATTTGAGTTAATTCACAATATTTTGAAAACATTGGAAATATGAGGTGCATTTTCAAGATAGCCTAAGAGTGTAGGCTCAATGTGACTGGTAGAGAGATGATGGATCTGGGTCTCGTCCATATTCCGACTAGGGCCGTAAATATGGATTCCACCGAGTTCATCAACTCTCTAAGAGTTGGTGCACGTGCCATTCGTGTTCATCCACGGTGAATTTTGAAAATTTGAGATATATGCATCATAGAATCAGGATATTACTGAAATCAAACTATATGAGATGCGACCTAATCTAAGCAGTAAAAGTAAATCTTATTCCAAGGTTTACATTGGATTGTTACATTGCATAACATAAAGTAAAAGAAAATTGAAATGGAGCCAAGGAATCAACCTCTTCTAGATTTTCCTGCAAAATGAGAGTTAGTACAAAATAACCAAGGGAATGGACATACATATATATATTATATACAACAAAGAGATGTGTATCAAAATTTACTAAAGTTGATGCTAAATGATATGTATCAATGGAAGTGTATTTACATGAGAAAATATATACATGAATGCTCATATATGGAAATAAGGACACATGAAGGGATATATATATATAAATATATATATAAGTATATATATACATATATATATACATATATATATACATATATATATACATATATACGTATACATATAGGTAGATATACAATAGATATACATATATATAGATATATATATATACATATAATGAGAAAATATATATGTTTAATGGAAATTCCATATAATGGGTAAAACCAGAAAATACAGGTATATGCAGTTTCTGTAGGGGATTTTACACAACTGTAATTCTAAAATTATAATGTATTTTTCAGTGAAACTGGGTATGGAGCTTCCCCATATATCAATAATGACGCGTGCAAAAGATGGCCAAGAAATCATGAACGGATATTAAAATATTCATCCATGAAAGTGGCCGAATATCGAGACTGCACTCCTGCACAAAAGGGAAGGGTATGGGTATAAAAGCATACTGTGAAAGTGCTCTGAAAAGCACAAGGGAGATGTGATCATTTACAAAACTGTGAACACCCCAAATTTTTCAAAGTTTTGTAAAGATTACCCTTTTGCCCCCGGTTTCATTTTCTGAGAAAACCTAAGCTAAATTTTGATCATTCTTCAGATTTTCGGAATCAAATTCCACATTGATATATTCAAATTCAACTCCAGGTCTGAACTCAGTGTTTTAAATCCATATTTCCTCGAAAACTGGATTCAAACCCATTTCTGAAGAAATTTCCTCAAAATAGCTTTTAAAATTCTCAGAAAAATTCCCTTTTTGTAAATATTTTTATAAAAACACAAAAATTAGTTTTGACCTTTTGATTTCTCGTAAAAATCTAGGATTTTACCCTAAAAAAAAATAAAAATAAAAATACAAAACATGGAAAGATAACTCAAAAACCAAAAAAAAAAAATATTTTGGAAAAACTACGAGAAAAAGCAAATGATTTTGAGTCTTTTTGAAAACCAATTTTTGCTAAAGACCTCTGAAGCCCTCTTTTGTAAAAAATTAAAGTTGAAAGATTGTCTTTTGCAAAACCTTTTTAGGGTTTTCTTTTCGTAAGGAAAAAGAGGAAAAGTCGCCCCCCTCCATTTCTCTTCTTCATTCTCTTCTTCACAAAACCCTCCATCACGAAACCACCCTCTCCTTCCATCATCGATTCCCAACTAATCTTCTTCACGAACTTTCCTCTCCTCCCTTAAAAGGGCACGTAGGGCCCTTTCTTCATCATCCGTTATCACCCTTCCCCATTGCATCTTCTCTTCCCTCTCTACATCGCTCTTCACCCCGGCACCTTCTTCAACTTCTCGATCCATCTTCACCCCCCTTCCTTCCCTTCTCCTCTTCGATCTACCGCCTTCATCTCCTTCTGATTCCACCGATTTTCCCCTAAATGACGGAAGGAAATCGACGAATTCCATAGTGAAGTCACGGAAAATCCAACAGAAAGGGAGAAAAGCCATCCTCCTTCCTTCAGAAGTCTTGCGAACAGGAAAATCGATCCGGCCTCTCCCCTTTCTTTCGGCCCTCTCCTAAGCCGCCAAAGAAGAGTTTCATTCGCTCATTCTGGTCGGTAGAAAGCTCGGTCATCCCTGCATCACTCCGGTGAATCCTCTGCCTCTCTCATCTCCTTTAACTTTCCTATTAGCTACCTTCCTTTTAAATTTTTAATTTCGGCCCCGTTAACGCACCATTGAGAAGAGCTGGGTTGTTTATTGCGACACCAGTCCTTCCCTTGTGCAACAGTGAAGGAGCAATCACGCTCCAACACATTCTTTCTTTCCCCCTTTTTTTTTTTCTTCTTCTTCCTTTCTTTTTTTTCGATTGTATTCCATTTCTTTGTTCAGAATATTATGCTCATTCAAATTGCATGCATGCTTCATCACGTATGGCTGTTATGTTCATCATCATTCATATTTATTTGCCTGTTATGCTTTTGATTCAGTAGTCGACCTAGTGCGTTGTACATTTACCTGGTTATTCTTGTTTTGCATCCATCGGATTATATATCACGCATTTGGTTCCATCATCTACATCTTACCCCTTTATTCAACATCATGCCCTGTCTATGGGTTCATTTTTTTTGTATCTTCAGGACTTTGATTTAATTTGTTTCATCATTTTCTTTTATATTTACTTACTCTGGTGTTATATTCATCGAGCTGGCATAGCGTCCAAATGGCCATTGGACATCCCTTTGAATAAGATCAGGCGTGGAGGAGCGTCACTCTATGACAGAAAGCTCTGAGGGCCTATGGTCGTCTCGGTGAACCCTCCTGTTGTTAGTATCAAGCGAAGGTATATTTGCATTTCGCTGAAAAGAAAAGGATGTATGACCATGGGGGTAGATATGTAGTTGTCATCAGTCAAGGTCTGTTGAGTGCAATCTTCAAGACTCAATGAATGGTGGTGTTATCTAGATTTATATCTTCCCCTTTGGAGATCTGGAGGGTCCATGGTTTCATACTCCTCGGTGTCTGCAAGGGTTGCTGGTGAAAATAATGATTTGTTAATGCAGTATTAGCCAAACAAAACGTGAGAAGCTCCTCTACCTTCATTTGAACTTCATAATGTCTGATACAGTCTGATGGCGGTATACTTAATTTCTACAACAATGAATACTTTAGTTTCGTAGTTGACATTCGTAAGCATTTCAAGTTAACATAATTTTAACTGCTCCTCATAGAAATTTATATTTCACAGCATTTTCACATTGCACCTCGTATGATCTTGTGGCATTCATTGATTATCCTGTATCTTGTTCATTCATATTTTCATTAACAGTTTGCTTTGTTTCTTTTAGCATCTCAGCTAATCATAGGCATCTTTATCCTGTGCATTTGTGTATGATTTGTATTGCAATGTCGAATTGATGTATCACTCTTCATCGGATCAGTTAGGCATAGATGCGTTTATATGCGAGTTGTATCAATGTTTCAAAAAAAAAAAATATGTTATCTTAGTTCATTGCACCTGATATGCTAAAGCATCACTACATAGTGAGCATTAGCAATTCAGGGCAACATACCAACATCTGATCTTTCCAACCACGTCTGCTTCCCCAGATCTGCTTCACTAGAAAATCTCATTTGATCCACTGTGTATCGATGTTTAGTTGTCTAAAGGCAATGGAAATCATCTAGTAATTTAGCATCAGTACCCCAACAAGTAAACCAAACTGTTGCAAAAGCAATTCTCGTTCACCAAGGCCCACCTGTGGAGCAAGATCCTGCAATCAGAAGCACCCAGCGAGTAGAGTCCAATACAGTGGTCTTAGCATGGATTAAGTGGCGGTAGCAAGATTGATTAATTCACTGCTTTGGATGCAATGCTATCATCGTCGTGTTATACTTTTCTTTCTTTCAAGTTCTGTAAAATATTTTCATTTGATGGGTAATTCATTTTAACATTCGTTTTTTTTTTATTTACAGGATCAATTTCCTACTTCAGGTGCAATGCTATCCTTGTTATTTTTCCTTCCTCTCTAAATCTTGTGACGCATCTCGTTCAATGGATCAATTTAGCATCAAATTTACAGCCTTATATTTAATCCAATACTGCATCTACAGTAGGCTGAACACAGTGTTAGGATCATTTCCTTTGTCAGATCTCCACTATGTCGAACCTGTTAAAAACCTCATACTCCAAGGGCTCACGAGCATGACCCTGCTGGATCCACTTGGATTCACAATAAACTTGGATTGAGAAATCCCATGTGGGGAATACAACAAATCATCTAGAGGTCCTGGGTGATCAAAACCCCAGAAATCGCCACCTACAGACTTTCCCAATTTCTCTAGAAAGAGTGTTTAAGGGAACAGAAGGTTGTTAAAGATTATCTATTCCACCCCTTGTTGCAAAATGTACTGATATCTGGTATTATGTGCATGATGGTCATTTACATTCTTATATGAAATCCCCTGAATAAATCATGTACTGGTCAAGAAATTGTTTCAGATTCTGTGGTTTTATTGAATTCGCTTGGTTGAACCACTATAAGCATGTGTCATGGCATAGTTTGGTTACATGGTCGATTTCGCAGGTGACTTAAATCTCATAGGATGAGATTACTCGGTGTTGTGCGATAAGCAATTGCTGCTATTCTAATGTTTTCAAGCGGAAGAGTTTATCTTCAAAAGTGTGAAGGAGTCCAGTGACCATTGTATACAATGAATGGTCATGATAATACTACCATGACTGGCCATTGTTTTATTTATCTGCTAAGCATCCAGACTGACAACAATTTTTTATTTATTTATTATTCTCTTCTCCATGGATATTACTGGTATGGATTTCCGAACTTCCTAAACATGAACCTTACTGTGAAATTTGGTGCTATTGCCTTTAAGGTTAATTATGCTATTGAAAGGGGCTTCTGAATATATCTGAAGAACCACCTCATGATCTGATTCAAATTGATGCTAGTCGAGCTACGTCAAATTTGTGGAATCTAGTATACAACTGGGAGATAACTGCTATGGGGATGAGGTAAATAGGCTTCAAAATCACACTCGGCTCCAGGTTTGTCTGTGCTATGCTCTATTTACTTCCCTGCCATAATGTATTGCTGTTATTCCATGTACAAGCATTTTTTTTTTTGCAAATAATACTATTTATCACAGCGGTGCATCCACTGTTATCTCTGTATGTCATATACAGCACCGTACATTGTTGTCGCAGTCCTCTTTGGGTGTTGGTTGCATAGTGAAATTCAGGTTAATATGTCCACCCCTCACAACCATAATCGTTGCATTTACACTTTCGCTGTACAATAACTCCCTGCACTTCACCATTTCCAGCTCATACCCAGTCGATTTTATCTCTTTCTTGCTCTAGCACCCCCAATACCACCTGCTGATGGTGCAGCCGCACCATCCTTCTATTTCATTACACCCCTTTCAGCACTTAGAATCTCCAGTTGTCATGCAATACATCTCCTCATACACCATACACCTTGTTCTCTGCACATTACTTATTGTTCCACCTTCCTCAGCAGCACCTGTGGGTCATAGGTGGTGACATTACCTTGATAATATATGGACATCATTTTAGGTAAGCATGTTCCGCAGTAACATGACCGCAACCATAGCAATATGATTGTCCATAGTCAGCCTTTAGTCACTGTATCCACTGATTTCACAACAATAGTGCTCCAGCCGCTGTTACACAAGTATCTACAAGCACTTTACACTACCTTTTTTGTAGCACATTGCTACAATCCCCCAACAACACTTTCATTACAGTCATATCAGCACCTTCATAACATCATCTCCATCATTAGCATTTCCCATTACACTAACCATCACTTGGCTGCAACTGCCAGCCTACCCTCATAGCTACCCCTGCGGTTTAGCTTACCCACTTACACAGCAGCCTACAATGCTGCTCCTCACCTCACTACAACACCTTCAATACCTATATACATGATATTTGGTCCATATCATATAGTTTAGGACATCTTTTACGGATTTCAATGTCTATTTTAGTTACCTTAAGGCATTATATCGGTTCCCATATGTAAATTAACTTGAACCTATCACTCTAACATAGATTGCATCATTTACCTTGCATTTTCAATAATGTAAAGATGTATATACCTAATAGCTTCAGGAGTAATCTCTTAAGTCTAATACGCTGTCATGTAAATTGTTCTTCATGTGCTTTTGGACTAATTAAGTGTTTTGCAGGAAATATATAGAAATTGCTATTTTCTTATAATCTTAAATTAATTTCAAGTTTGTAATAGCTAAACATCAATGAAATTTCTATATTTTGGTATTAGATTAGAATGTACGAGCATGTATACACATCATAAATTGCTTGTTCTCATACATTTTTCCTTTATTTCTCAAATTCTCACAATGGTGAAACACGAATGGCACGTGCACCATTTCGTAAAAGGTAATTGATACTAAGTTGATGATCCACATCAATGGCCATAGTCAGGGTGTGGACAAAACTTAGCACTTTTTTCTTTTACAAAATAACACTGGATCCACACTGGATCCATTTTCAAAATTCATCATATTTCCTTAAATATTTTCTTCTTTTATCGGAATTTAACCTAAAATTAACTCAATATATATACCAATGGCCATAGTCAGGGTATATTGAGAGTTAATTTCATTTTAAATTCTATAAAAGCACTAAAATGTATTTTATTCTTCTTTTGAATTTAAATAT
The DNA here is from genome assembly GCF_984573655.1 of Nuphar pumila. Taxonomy (NCBI): domain Eukaryota; kingdom Viridiplantae; phylum Streptophyta; class Magnoliopsida; order Nymphaeales; family Nymphaeaceae; genus Nuphar; species Nuphar pumila. The sequence goes on from NC_143250.1 coordinate 48,310,749, forward strand.
AGATTATCATATAATACATTCAATGACCATAGTCAATGATGTATTATATTTTCAATCTTATTTTAATTCATTTAAAGAATGGAATAGCTTTTTCAAATTTCAATTTCAAACCTATTCAAATTCATTCATCATTTAGGATAAAATTGCATCATACTTTTTCAAAAAATTCCTTTTAAAAATCCAAGTGATTATGAATATCTCTTCTTCAAAATTCCCATTTCAATTCTACCTCATTCTTCAAATCCAAACTTTGAAATCAAATTCAAAGTTTAAATCCAACTTGATTCATTCCAATTCCAAGTTCAAAGTCCAATTTGACTTTGAAATTTCAAAATTCAATCTTGATATTCTTGATTCATTCCAAATTCAAGCTCCAAATTCAAAGTCCAAATTGACTTTGAAGTTCATTTATAAATTCAAAATTCTCAAATCAATTTTGAAATTCCAAAATTCCAACTCAATTCAACATCCAATTTCAAAGTTCAATTTCACTTTGAAGTTATCTTCTGATTTCAAAATCAAGTTCATCCCCTTTATCTTCAATCAAGGTTTGGATTTGAATCTCAAGTTTTAATTTGAGTTTCTAAAACCCAGATCCGTCTTTAAAGGTCCTATTTGGACTTCTCAAAACCCAAATCCAAAGACCAATCCTAGTCTCAACTTGGATCCAGATATAAACTCCATTCATTTTGGATCTCCCATCACGGATCCAAATTCCATTTAGAATCCAAATCCTTATTCCACTTTGGATCTCCAAATCATAGATCCAAATTTCATTTAGGATCCAGATCCTCATTCTACCGTTGGGTCTCAGATTCAGATCCAAATTCCAATTCTTAGGATCCAGAACCCAATTCTACTTTGGACCTCAGATCCAATTCTATCTTAGGATCCAGAGTTCAGCCCTACTTTAGATCTCAGACTTCAGATCCAAAATCCATTTCTTTAGGGTCCAGAATCTGATTCTACTTTGGATCTCAAACTTCAGATCCAATTCCATCTAGGATCCAAAGATCCAACTTTACTTTGGATCTCCAACTTCAGATCCCAATTCCATTTTGGATTCCAAATCTTGAATCCGATTCTATTCAAAATTCCAAATCCAAATTCTACTTTAATTCCAAAAGCCAATTCCATTTCATTCCTGATTTCAAATCAAGTTCCTATTTAGGATACTAAATCCAAAAATCAACTCAAAACTCTATTCAGAAATCCAGAACTTGGATTCAAATTTTTCTTGAAATTCCAACTTTTGCAAATCCCATTTCTCAATTCCTTTTCATTTCCCACATTTCCTTCTAAATTCAAAACCTCAAAATTGGAATTCAATTCCATTCCAAATATTCATCCAAGTTCAAACCTCTAAATTCAAAGTCCATTTATGACTTTGAAAATTTCCTTCATTCTCTTTTTATCTCAAGACTTCAAAGTCAATTTCCAAATTCCAGATTTATTTTCCCAAGCTCTTTATTATTCTAAAAACTTAGAACTTTAAAATTCTAAGTTAGGAATCATTTCTTCACTTTATCAGATTCACTTAGAAATTCTTCAAAATATTTTCAAAAGAGCATACATCTTTGCATTTGCACAAGCATGATTCTTTGTGCATCTAGATTTAGAATAATTTCTTAGATAATTTCTTAGCAAAGAAAAAGGCATTAATTCGACCTTTGGTTCGATTACCCCTGGTAAAGGCGCCAGGAACGGTCGAACTTCATACCGACGAGCGGATCCCGTCTCTCAGTTTTCCCGCAAATATTTCAAAAACGGAGGCGAGTTATTTCAAAATTAAGGTCAAGTGAAACCCGCAAAAGAGTTCCTCTTCTCTTCTCTTCTCTTCTCTTCTCTTCTCTTCTTTCTTTTCTCTTCTCTCTTTTCTTTCCGTCTTTTATCTTTCTTCCTTCAAAAAGGAGGAAAATAAGAGGTTGGAAAGGAAAAGAGAAGGAAGAGAGAGAATATTACGAGAGGAAAATTTTTGCGATGATCACAAAAACTTAACAAGGTAAAATTATAATGATACAACTTGATAGACCTAAACACTATACAAATTTGTGCATATGCCCACGAATGGGCGTAAACATCAACAAAGCACATGATATGCAGATGCTTCCAAAGGCATCAAAAGCCAGTTGCAGCTTGAGCTTGAGCATTTTGTTTTTTTACAGTCTTATTGTAGCTTTCTTTTCCAATAAATACATCAGATTCTGTTATAAATTCCTAAGTCTGGTTTCATCAAACTATTTGCAACCAGTCAACCTTATCTTCCTATATGGCTATACAGTTGTTTGCAGACTATACTCAAACAACTTACTAATTCTAAAATATATCCTCTTAAACTGTTTTGAAAGGATTTAACAAACTGGAAACATTTGACATATTAAGAGCTCAAACACTGATATACGTAGCTGAAAGAGAACAAAACAAATGGCCTACAAGGATGCAGAGCATGCTAGAATGATAAGAGAAAAAAAAAAAAAACAGGAAACATAAATATGACATACAGGATGCCAATGACATAGCAGAGGGGGTAGGCTTATGAGAATAGGAAACATGATTAGACGTCAAAGCCATGTAAACTTTTACCATCTTTGTAAAAAAAAAAAAAATTGAAAATAACTGGAGACATTCAAACAGCATAACTACTGTTAGACTAAATAAAAAAAAATCAAACAGAATGGGACGTTAATATGGTTACAGGATATGTAATACTAATATTATCAATGACATTTTAATGTGCACAATGCAGTATCCCTGATAAACAAGGTGAAAAATACACCCACCTGGTATTGCTGAAATCAGTAATAAGCTAGAATAAAACATGAAGAGATAATATTCATAACATTTTTTTTTTTTTTGAAACCAGATTATCAAATAAAAATGCTATCACCTATAGACTAAAGCAATTGGATTCATACAAAACCTGCCTAAACAATATGATCAACCTTTAAACCAAAAATTGAGAAAAAAAAAATTTGAATGGGGAAAGAGGAAATAGCACAGGTCAAACAGGGTATGGCTCACCTTGAAACAGAAACGTCGATTCCTCCTTTGTTTTTGCAGCAGGGAGGCTTTTCAAAGATTACTTTTTAAAGACTCAAGATTTTGATGGGGTCGTTAGACCTCCTTCTGCTGTAGACAACAAGAAGGCTGATGGTTCCTCTGCTGAGGGACTGAAGAAGAGGTAATGACCGTGTGGATGGATCTTCTGCTGGTGGTCTACGTGAAAAGGAAAGTGCTGGGCTGGACAATCATAGGCTGGGCTGAAATGGAGGTGAAGATGGTGCCCGGTGGTGGCTCTCCTGTGGTTGGGTTAAATGAATGGGAAGCAGCGTTGGATTTCTTCTGAATGGGGCTGAAGGAGGGATGAAGGATGGCGCTGGATGGAGATTCTTCTGTTGATGGGCTGCAGTGGATGAAGTGGAAGGTCCTTCGTTGCTGGGGCTGAAGAAGGTGGAGTGAAGAAGGATCGGATGCTGCTGGTGGTGGACCTCCAGCTAGGGCTGAAGATGGTTGAAACACAGATCCTGGAGATGCTCCCCTGCGGCTGGGCTGAAGAAGGTGAAAACGGCCTCCTTTACGCCCTTGAAAGCCTCCTACAAAAACCCCCCCAAAAGAGAAATTTCAATCCTCCTCTTTGTCAATCAATGGCCCCCTCTTTTAAAGAGATTTTTCAGTTTCATTTCAAAAAGAAAAGAAATCACAATCCTTTCAAAGCTTCCGTTACATTTTTCCTTTTTTGAAAATTTTTGCAAAGTGTGAAACCGAATCCCCATTAACTTCGAAAATCTGTGTTTTTTTAAAAGGGGCGGTTTTATTATTTTCAAACTTTTCGGCTCATTTACCTAAGGTTTAAGTAAAATGATTTTTTTTTTAAGAAATTTTTGGATGTGGCGCCGTTTTGGGCTCTTTCCTTTAAAACTTAAAAAAAAAATTATATAAGCCAATTAATAAAAAGAAATAAAAAGAAGATGAATAGTGAATTAAATGAGAGGCTTTTATGGAAATGCCACCTCAATCCATTTTTAAAATCCTTTTGAAAATAAAGCTTTATTTTGTTTTGTAAAATCTTTTATTTTCAAATGGGGTGCCACATGTGTGTGGGCCCGCTAACTAAACAAAATAAATAAATAAATATTGAGAAAAATTCGCAAATTGGTATGAACTTCGGGTGGGTCCCGCTTGAGAATAAACAACTTACCTGAGAGTCTGAGTATGATGCTAGTTCAAAGGCGGGTCCCGCTCCATTTATTTGAAAATACGAAATAAAACATTATTTATTTTCAAGAATTTGGAAAAATTGGTTTATCAGGGCAAAATATGGATAAATGTAAAAAAAGAATTTGTAAAGAGATTTAAAATCTTTTGCAAAAAGTTTTGAGATAAAATCTTTAAAATCAATATCCAAATATCCAGATTGTTTTTATTGAGAAAATTTTTGTAATTCAAAGTCCTGGGGGTAAAATGTGAAAATTTGGTAATTTTGAATACCCAGGGTTTTAAAAATCAATTTGAAAAAGTTTAAAAATCAAATCTGGATGGACAATTTTGAAGATCAGGAGTTCTGGATCTCAAAATGACATGCTGTGCAGTGAAATGATGCAAAGTGTTCATGCAATGCGATGCAAAGACATGTTTCAGTGAAATGTCACTCTGAGCTCGGACTTGGAAATTTTAGTTTTTTGTCCAGAAAAAGGATTTTGAAATTTTGCCATTTGAAGATGTCTCTGAACCTAAATATGGAAATTTTGAGGCTCAAGAATGAAATTTTGGACTTTCTGCAAGGTTTAATCTCGGAAAATGACCATTTTGCCCTTCATTGCTTCCGGAGAACTGAAATGTGCCGACTGAGGGCGATGTCAAGAAGGTGAGTGAAAATTTGGGGTGTTTACAGATGCCCCTCTTTGCTACTAAGCCGGCTTATGGTCGAGCTTAGTGGCAAAGAAAACACACCAAATTTGGGCTATATATAAAAAAAATGCCTAAGTTAGAAGGATCTGACTGGGTATGAAGAAGTTAGCCCGAAGAAGATGGTAGATATGAACTGGAGAATAAAGAGAAAATAGATTCGCTCAGTGAGAGCGAAGTTCAGGTTTTTGCCCTTAACCTGGATGGGACAGAAAATGCTCTGTATGGAACGAAGCTCAGGCTTTGACCCTTAACCTGATCGGGCAGAAAATGGAATACCTCATTGAAGGAGGCTCAGGTTTATACCCTTATCCTGATCGGGCGGAAAATGGAATACCTCTTTTAATGAGGCTCAGGTTTGTACCCTTATTCTGATCGGGCGGAAAATGGAATACCTCATTGAAGGAGGCTCAGGTTTGTACCCTTATCCTGATCGAGCGGAAAATGGAATGGAATCCTTAAAAGAAGAGACCATGATGGAACCTTCGGATTTTGCACAATAAACTCGACAGGGGTTTTGCAAAAGGAAGGAAAATGGGGTCCCTAAAGCTTGAAAAGGGGTTGATCTTGGACGTCTCATTGCTGAGACTAAAATCAGCTTTTGAAATTGCCTTTTGCGAGAAAATGATTGTTGGTTCGACCTCAAACCGAAATGGAACTGTCTATGGTGGGACAGTGGGGACATAGGGAAGTGTGCGACTCTGAGAGTTCACGCTCTCAAAGAAGGGATGGAATCAAGTCCTTAAGAGGGATTTAAAATTGGTGTCAGGATGTATCAAGGACAGATATCGAACTCTCATTTCACGTCAGGATAGCTAGAAAACATTGTCAAAATATTGAGAATTCTGTTGTTGGTTCAAAGTTTTTGAAGATGTTGCACATTATTGCAAAGATATTCTTTCTTTTCTACCCAAAGTATTACCTCCAAATAAGGTTCACTTCGTAGAATCGAGACTTGAAATCCAAATTGCTTGCAATTGACCTTCTTCAAGGAAGTTATCAATTTCCTTGATATGAGCAAGAAAGAGAATTTGATATTATGAAAGCAGTTGATGAAAGAGTATTGATAATAGAATTTCACAAATTTAAAGAGGATTCTTGATAGATCTGACAGTTTGGTATCCTGAGGGCTTCTCTCATGATAATCTTTCTGCACTCTTTTGGCTCTCTTGTGTTTTGGCTGCATTCTTCTTCATTTTGGAGATGTTCTGACTTTTCTCTCTTTTCTTTTCCTCTCTTTCTCTCTTTTGAAAGGGTACGTCACAAGCTCCTTCAACTTGGAGATGTTTCGATCCTTCTTTGCCTCAGGGGTCATGTTGATGATATTGGCTCATTGGCTGGGAGATCTTTGGATGATAGCTGAAATTAAATATCTTTTGGGGATTGTCGGGAGGTTCATCGCATCTGCCTTCATCTCGACAATGCTTTGGACTTTCCCTGGAAGGATCCGTCACAAACTCCGTCATCTTGGAGATGTTTCGAATCTTCTTTGGCCCCGGGGGTCTACTCGCCTAATTCGCCTTCATCTTGACGACAGGTGCGAGATCCCTTTTTGCGGATATTTAATTGCAGCTTTAGGAGACAGGGCTTGGGTGAATGCTCTCTTTTCTAGCACTCAGGATATTTTCACTGCCTCATTTTCTCAAGAATAGTCTTTAAAGATGTGCCATTGACTGCGATCAATATCAATCATTTATGGCTTTGCGATAACATTGAATCTTCTTTTCTGGCCATATCGAGGATTTATCCTTCATCCTTTTGGTTGACCAATGGAAAGAATTTGAATTTTGAATCTCTTTTCGCAAAAGCTTCACTCTTTTGGAAGTGATGCTGAAGGTAAACTGAGGTAACGATTTGTATAATAAAGTTCTGAAATCAACAGATAATTGATTCACAAATTGACAACATTTTCTTGAAATCTTAGGTGAAAGAGAGCATTTGAGGTTCGGCTCGATACATCCGTGATGAAAATTCTCCTCTCTTTTTCCCCAAAAAGCAAGACTCAGGCTTAGCTCTTACCTGAATGAGAAATGGGAAATACTCCTCTGTTCCCTGAAGAGGAGGTGTTTGCAAAACGGACTTTCGAAGAGAAATTAAGATTCTGTCAAAGCTCCCTAATATTAGGCTTCTCTTATGGAAAGGGGGACGATAATGGTGAGGTCTGAAAATTTGAGTCATGAAGGAACAAGCCCATCACACTCTCCCTGACAAGAGGGTCCTTCATGACGGAAATGGCCTAGTATGAAATTGGGAGGTTACAAGAAAAGCGAGTCTTCGTCGAGCCTCTCCCTTTAAAAGGGTTCCTTGGGTGAAATTGGGAATTGTTTTGCAAACGATTCACGAAGACACGAGTCCCTTCAAAACTCTCCCTGAAAAGGGGCTAAGTGAACAAATTTGATAGCATGCGAAAAGAACGAGCTCCCTCGAACTCTCCCTAAACGGGTCTCTCACAAGAGAAAATGATTGAAATTGGATATTGAAATTTGATTGACGCAAAGGTCGAAATTGGAAATTGGAAAATTGCTTGTTTGGAAATTGGATGACCCGGAGGTCGAAATTGTATAATTGAATGACCTAACAGTCGAAATTGGGAATTGATAGACCAAAAGGTCGAAATTGTGTGACCCGAAGGTCGGAATTGAGAATTGAGTGACCTGAAGGTCAAAAATTAGAAATTAAATGACCTGGAGGTCAAAATTGAGAATTGAGAATTGAAATTGGAAATTGGGTGACCCCAAGGGTCGGAATTGGAGAATTGCATGATCCAAAGATTGAAATTGGAAATTAGTGGGCAAAATATCAAATTTGAGCAATTGACAGACCGTGATGGTTGAAATGACTTGGATTGATCAAAGGAGAATGATGAGTTCGAGTCAGAGCTCGAATAAAATATAGAGATCACGAGTCGGAACCCGGATCAACAAAAGAAAATGATGTGAAATAAAACCCGAGTTGGAACTCGGTTTTTCGAAAAGTTTGGGATTTTGAAAATGTACCAGTTTAAACATTGGATTTTGAAACAATACCAGTTCGAGCACTGGGTTTTAGTTCAGTATTGGTGATTACCTTCCAATTTTGAATCATTAGAAATTGTGATGGGACTGTTTGTTGAAATCCCAATACTGACTGGATTGTTGTTAATGTAGTTGAATGCAAATGAATATGAATTGATGCACATGAATGCACAAGTGCGTGAAATGAGGAATTTGTTTATCCTGCCTGCATATAGAACAAAATTTTTTAAAAAAAAAATGCCCCAGTGTAACTAGGAAAGAAAGTTGAATCATTATTTGAAGGAAACGGGAAGATTACAAGAGGAGACTAAATGTTTCAAGTGTAGAACTTTTTCAAGTGTCGAGCATTAATGGGATCTTGCAATTCTACACCATCGGCGTTGATGAGCCGATATGAGTTGCGGGGTAATGCTTCTTTGACGACATATGGGCCTTCCCAATTTGGCGACCATTTCCCGCCGGTATGATGCTTGAGATAAGCTGTGGATCGAAGTACTAAATCATTGACTTTGAATCTTCTTTCGATGACAGACTTCGTATACTGCCTGGCTACTCTCTGGCGATAGGATTGCGCATGTTCTGCTGCTTTCAGCCTTCTCTCATCGAGCAAGTCTAACTGTACCACTCGCTGTTGCTGATATTGATCAAGAGGTAATTGCAGAAGCGATGCAAATTTCAAAGTGGGCTTTTGAACATGTAGCGGCAATACTACTTCTGTTCCATATACCAATTCTGATGGAGTAGCATTCGTTGGGGTTCGAATAGTGGTCTGATAGGCCCATAGTGCATCGTGGATCTTCTCATGCCAATCATGACCTGTTTCCAGAGTTCGCTCTAAGATACGAATTAAGATCTTGTTGGTGGCCTCTGCCTGACCATTCCCTTGAGGATAATATGGGGCAGAGAAATGATGATAAATCTTGAACTTTGAGCAGAATGTCTTCATTCTTTCATTCTTGAAATGACTGCTATTATCTGATACAATGTCATGCGGGATGCCGAAACGGCAAAGGATGCTCTTGTGAATACAAGAGACTACATGTCGGTCTTCTACTGTGCGAAGAGTGATAGCGTCTACCCACTTGGTGAAATATTCTGTTGCGGCAAGGAAATATTTATGGCCATTTGAAGCTGAAGGAGTGATGGGACCTACGACATCGAAGGCCCACATGGAGAACGGCCATGGAGAAACAACAGACTGTAAATAAGTTGTCGGAGCATGAATAGAAGGTGCGTGTATCTGGCATTGCACACACTTCTTCACATAATGATAACAGTCTTGTTGCATAGTCTTCCAGTAGTACCCTGCTCTTATGATTTGCTTGACAAGGGTTTGGTAGCCGACGTGGCCACCACAAATGCCTTCGTGTGTTTCTCGCACGACTTCTTTGGCTTCTTCTTCATCTAAAAATCTGGAATACTCTGAGCTGAATCCACGACGATAGAGGACATTGGCCAAAATGAAATATCGAGTGGACATACGCTGGATTGCTCGTTGCTCTTTCTTTGAGAGTTCTGGAGGAAATTCGCCGGTTTCTATGAAAGTTTTGATGTTGTAATACCAAGGTTTCTTCCTTTGCTCAGCCTGGTTTACTTGTTCCGCTGGAAGGAAAGCAGGTTGGTCAAGTCTGCCAATTTCAAAAGAGCGACAAGATTCTCCATTTTTGAATGCCATAATGGAGCCTAAACTGGGTAGACTATCAACCACTTGATTAAAATCTCTCTTGATGTGGAATAACTGAAATTCTTCAAACTTGCTGACAAGAGCTGAAACAATTTTCTGATAGGGGAATAACTTCTGATCTTTCACTTGCCATTCGGCTCGAACTTGATTGACGATGAGTAATGAGTCACCGTAAGCGTGCACTCTCTTGACATTGAAGTCTAGTAGAATTTTTAGACCTTGAATCAGGGCTTCATACTCAGCCATATTATGGGTACATTGAAAATCTAACTTGAGAGAAAATGGAATCATTTCTTTCTCTGGAGTGATTAATAAGATCCCAATGCCTATTCCAGCCATATTCTTAGAACCATCGAAAAATAAATTTCAGACTGGAGATTGTTAGATATTGCAAATTTGCTCATCAGGGAAGTCATCTTCGGCTTTCACCTCTTCTACTAGAGGAAAATCTGCAATTGCTTGGCCTTTGATTGATTGCTGCGAGACATTTTCTAAGTCATACTGCATCAATAAGACTTGCCATTTGGCGACTCATCCGCTGAGAAAAGGTTGCTCCAAGATGTATTTGAGAGGATTGAGTTTAGACAAGATTTTGACTTCTGATGCTAGCAGGTAGTGTCTTAGCTTCTGACACATCCACACCAGAGCTAGGCAGGTCTTTTCTATTTGAGAGTATCTCTTTTCATAATCTATGAAAGTCTTACTCACATAATAGATGGCGTGCTCTATCAGGCTGCCTTCTTTGTATTGTGCCAAGAATCCGCCACATGCGACTTGATTGACTGAGATGTATAACAGAAGAGGTTTTCCCAATTCTGGCGGCTTCAGGATTGGAGGATTGAGAAGATACTTCTTGATTCTATCGAACGATTGCTGACACTCTGGTCCCCATTCGAACTTCACTCCTTTTCTGAGCAAGTGGTTGAAAGGTTCACATCTCATCGCCAAGTTGGAAATAAATCGTCGGATTGATTGCATGTGTCCCTGAAGGCTACGCAACTCTCTGAGATTTTTTGGGGGTGGCATATCAATGATAGCCTTTGCTTTGGCCGGGTCCACTTCAATTCCCTTTTTGCTGACCAGAAAACCCAACAGTTTGCCTGATTTGACTCCAAAGACACATTTTTGTGGGTTAAGCCTTAACTTGTAAAGAATAAGTCGCATTTTTGTGGGTTAAGCCTTAACTTGTAAAGAATGAGTCGCTTAAAGACTTGATCAAGCGCTTCGAGGTGATCCTCTTCTTCTTTAGATTTCACAAGGATATTGTCAACGTACGCATCCATGATTTTGCGCATTTGATCGTGAAAGATAACGGCCATTGCCCGTTGATATGTTGCTCCAGCATTCTTGAGCCCAAAAGGCATAACTGTATAGCAGAAAGTGCCCCAAGGCGTAGTGAAGGAAGTTTTAGATTGGTCGCGGGCGGCCAACTTAATCTGGTTGTAGCCGGAATATCCATCCATAAAGGAGAACATGGCATGTCCTGCTGTGTTGTCAATCAGAAGATCAATGCTTGGCAGTGGATAGTCATCCTTCGGAGTTGCCTTGTTGAGGTCTCTGAAGTCTATGCAAATCCTGACTTTGCCACTTTTCTTTGGGACAACGACGATATTGGCTAACCAATCTGGATAGTCAATAGGTCGAATAAATCCTGCTTTGAGCAGATCTTCAAGTCCTTCTTTGACTTGTTGTTCTATTCTGGGATCCATTTTTCTCAGCTTTTGCTTAACTGGCTTTACATCTGGCTTCAACACGAGTCGATGTTCGACCAATTTGGGATCTAAGCCCGGCATATCTTCATATGTCCATGCGAACACTTCTTCATGCTGCTTGAGAAAATTTGTAAGTCTTTCTTTCTCTTCCGGACTTAGACTGGTACCGATCTTGAGAATCTTGGGATCTTCCTCTGAGCCGATATTGACATCTTCAGTAGGATCTTGTACTAGAGCAGATGGTTCATCTTGCTTCTGAACTGAGGCGAACTCTGGTAATTCCTGAAGAGACGGATCAAATTATGCATAATCATCTAACTGTTCTGCAAACTTGCTATCTCTTGTGCTTGCTTTGACTCGGTGAATTGCTGCCAATTTCTGGAAAGCCATGGGATTGATAATGAGTTTCTTGATTGCTCGGGAAGACATTTCTGAAATTTTGGATAAGAAATGGGATTCAGGAAAAATCGTCCATCATATGACAAACAATCATTTAAAAAGAACTATGCATGAAATGACATTTAGTTATAAAATAGAGATAAAGGAGACAGATGGCATCCAGATAGACAAAGAAACTTGACATTTTATTGATTTGACTTTGATAAAAGACATTGAGACATTTATTTTGAAAGGAATAGAAAGGAAATACAACAATGATTCTCAATGTGCCCCTTTAACAAAAACAGTCTTCTTTGGTGAGCTCCCGCCGGAAAACCCTAATCCTGCCCTGTGGGGACGATGCTTTTGTATCATTGGCTCGACACGACCATCTTCATTTTTGCCCAATCCTTTAAAAGGTTGATAACCATACTTCAGAAGTAAATCAAATCTCTTTCTTACTTTCATGAATTGTGGGAACAATGCATGATCTTTGACAGTGTCATAGCTGACGCGACCTCCAATCTTGAAGAACTTGGGACCTCTCCATCGGGTTATGGCTACAGTATGCAGGGATAATTCTGATGTTGCCTGGAGTATTTCCTGGCTTTCTTTGAGACTGATCTCTTCATTCTCTCTGATGCTAGGAATATCTGCAGTGAATGACGATCGAGGGATCATAGGCTGTGGGAGTCTTTCTTCTGGGTCCTCTCCGAGCACTGTTGTAATCATTCCACCTTTGGACCATTTTACACATTGGTGGAGAGTGGAAGGCACTGCATTTGCATTATGAATCCATGTCCTTCCGAGCAACAGATTGTAGGTGGGTGGCACATTGACCACATGAAAAAGCACTGAATACACAGAATAGTTGATGAATACTTCCAGGAATATCTTTCCTTTGGCCGTCTGACCATGATTGTCAAACCCATAGATGGTAATAGGATCTGGAATGTATTCTTCTTCCTTAATGCCTAGCGCCTTTGCGGTCATTTCGGGGCATATATTGAGGCTGCTGCCTCCATCTACTAACACATGGGGTATTGTCATTCCCCTTACTCGAACGACGATGTAAAGAGCATTATTGTGAAAGGAATGAGGCTTTGGAAGGTCCTCATCCGAGAAAGTGATTGGCGCGTTGGTCATGGCCGAATTCACTATTTGTGCCATGTCTTCAGGAGTGGTACTGGGCTTGACTTTGATCTTTCTGAGCAGATCATCCAGTACTTGCTGATGCTTGCAGGAACTCTTGGCCAAGTCAAGAATGGAAACATTAGACAAAGCGGTCAGAGGTTTCTGACTTGGATTCTCCGGCTTGGGCTTGATGATTTGATTGAGAAAATCAGGAAGTCCCTTTGACTTGGGGGCTGACTTTACAGGTGCTTCATAGACTTTCATCTTGCCCAATGCTGAGATTAGATCCATCTTCTTAGAATCAGGAGCGGCCTATCATAGTACTGACACCTGGTGCTGAACCTGAAGATCTTGTGCAGAACACGGCTTGATGTGCTCATGCGGTAAGAATGGTTGTGCGGACACCACTGCCGTGGTGTGTGAAGGAAAAGGCTGCTTAAGAATTTCCATTTTTTCTTCTTCTTCTCCTTCTACCAATAGATTCTTCTCAATGAGATCTTGCACGATGTTCTTGAGAACGAAACAGTTCTCAGTGTTGTGTCCCACTGTTCTGTGGAACTTGCAGAATTGATCCTTCCATTTCCCCATAGGCACAGGGGGATCAGCCAGTCTTGGCAACTTAACCATTTTCTTCGACAGCATATACTCGAGCACATCTTCGAGTGATTGGTCGAGAGAAGTAAACTTTCGGTCATAACTCCATCCTTCATGTTTAACTTTTTCACGCAATTTCGACCCTTGGTCTTGCTGAGAAGGCTTGCTGTATTGAGGAGCAGGCTTCGTTTTCTGATCTCCTTTATTGTTGGGATTGCCTGCGCCGTAGCAGTAATCTTTCTTCTGCCCTTTGTACTGATTTCGGCTATTGTTGTTGTTGTTGTTGGCAGAGAAGGTGAAGTGAGCTTTCTTCTTCTGCTCACCTTGGGAGTCACTCTTGGAAAAAGTGAAGCCTTCATAGACTCCATTCTCTACGCTCAACTCGAGCCATTTTGCTCGCTCAGTTAATTCAATGAAGGTCCTGGACGGTGCAGTAGAGATTAATCCTCTTAAGGGTTGAGAAAAGTTGTTGAGGATCAATGACAAAGCGTGCCTTTCAGATATGGGATCTCTCATTTTGTTGCAGGCTGACCTCCATCTGTGAATGAAATCTTGTGCTTTTTCATTCTCATTCTGCCTCAGACTGCAGAGATGACTTAATGTCGGGAGCGCTTCTGTGTTGAACAAAAAGCGTTCAATAAATAAATTCACCACTTTATCGAACTCCTTGAGCTCGATGGGATTGATATGCTCAGCATACCATTTAGCTGCAACTCCTTCCAAGCTGTGAGGGAAACACAGGAATAAGGCTTTGTTATCTCTCTTGAATCTTGAGCACTCTGCAAAGAAAGTGGTGAGATGGGCTTTCGGATCACCAGAACCATCGAACTTGATGAATTTTCGGGGAAGGTTTTCGAGATCGTCATCCCCTTCGAGGCCGTCATAGAAGTCCTCACTAGTGAAGACTTTCTTGCCCTTGTCGCGGGCTTGGAGATCCTTAACAACTCGGGCCATTTCCCTGAATTGTGACTGTAGGGGTTCTTCTGTAACATGATTCTTTGATTTGCGGCTCCTCCTTTGTTCTCGCCCACGTTTCTGAAATGCCGGAGGCACCTCATATTCTTCCTCAGTTTCTTCAGTTGATTCTGATTCATCTGAGATTTCTTCTAGCTGAATCTGCTTCTTGGGAGCCTTCTTATTCTTGTGCCCGTGGAACTTTTCTCTGAATTGATTTTTTTTTGCACTAGTCCCAGCTTGTTCACTCATCATTTTATTCGTCATTTTTCGGAACATGGCATACATTTGCGGATCTATGCCATCATCATCTTGCTGTTGATCTTGATTCACGGAATGATCCATTTCTCCTTCTGAGGCTGAGGAGTGTTGAGGTGATGTGGTTCTTTTTCCTGACCTTGTTCGAACCATCAAATGTTGCGGATGCTCTCTGCAGGGCAAAGACCTGATTAGATTATGAAGGAATTGGCTTTTGGAAGAAATATTTATTGAAAATATGGTAAACAATTTGAAGAAGATGCCCCATTACTAGGGACTGAGTCATCGCTAGAATCACGACAATTGTGTTGTCAATTCTTTTAGCACGAGAAACAAACAACGAAAATATGCCTTGTTACCTAGGCGAGGTCGTCAAACCGCAATAGAAAAAGAGAGAATTTTATTAAAATGAGAAAACATGATTTTATTGATCTTGACAAAGAGGTGGAGGACAAACAATTTGCCACCATTCACGATAATCAGCAGACACTCTAGGACCAGGAAAGATTTTAAGAGAGACAAAGGAATCCCAGCCGTAGCGGGCAGAATGATATGCCCCGGACCATTGCGCAGAAGTGAGATCAAACTCTGCCATAACTCCTGATAACAATCGGGCTTTGACGTACTGTTGTCTCTGGGAGAACTGCCGGACACATCTCTCTGGTTGGTAGTAAGTGCAGAAGAATGGTCCCAGTAACTTGAAGCTCTTGCCATAAGCATAGGTGTATCTGGGAGAAGATAGTTGCCGATCAAAATAGTCCCAGACTACGTCATCTTCTTGAATGTTGTTGATCATAGACCGGTACTGCGCCACTGGAAGGAGTTCTTGTCCATTATATCTGAAAGAGCTTGCTCGGGCAGGAACATGCTGGAAGAACTAGGATTGAAGTGCGTAGATGCATCCTTCAACTAAAATGGATTCTCCAAGTGAAAATCGAGTCAGACCACGATATAGGAAAGCGAGTGCTGCCATGGCTATGGAGAGGCGATTGGTTTGCCGACTTCCCCATCTTCTCATGAGTTGAATTATTCTGATGTCCATGTAGTTTTATCCATCTGGAAAGAGGGATAATCCTACAGTGCACAACACCATTGCATTCTGAATCCTTTCTTTAGCTGTTCTGGATAGCAAACTGACTTCAACGAAGGTCCCGTACTGGCGATATAACTCAAGCAGGTCAACATATTCATTTCCCTCCAACTGGATCAGGGGCCAGGATCGGCGGCCTGTCATACGAGCTAATGAATCTCGGGGGTCCAAACCCTTGACAATGATCAGGAATTGATGCTCTAATGGGTCTCCTGGTTGACCGGCTGGTTCTGGCAACCCCATGATTTCTGAAAATTCATCCATTGAAACGGTCATCTCTCCCCATGGGAACCAGAATGTACATGTCTGAGGATTCCATCGCTCTGCCATTGCATGGATCAAGTTGTCGTTGATAGTCTGCTTCCCAACTGCTGACGCCAATTCTAATCCGCACTCGCTCAAATGGTCCGGGAACATTCGGGAAAAGCTTTTTAGCCAGAAATAATACCACCGGGGAATGAAAGTTCCGATGCTAAGGGCTCGATGTTCAGGACGACCTTGTCGCACCTCGAAGGAGATGTGACCTTCAGGAAAGATAGGATCGACTTGACTAGATGCCATCGAACTGAAAACAGAGGAAGACTTAGAATGAGACTTAGGAAAATGTGGGAAATTCTGAAAAAAAAAATTGCAGGCAGGATATAAAATGCAGCTGGAAATTCGAGATCCAGTAGAAAGGTAGAGTGGAAAATCTCCTGGAGTTTTGAATGAAATGGGATATTTGAGAAAATCATCCAGGGTTTGAGAAAAATATCTCGTGGAAAATAAGGATATTTGAAAAAAGGCCTAATAAGTTGGAAAACATTGGGAAATATAAAGAATTGAGGAAATAACACACATACAATCACATCCTGCACAAACATTTATGCACATTCAGCATTCCCTAAAAGGCTGACTCTAGATGCATTATTTTGAAAAATAGTAGTAGGACCTTAATCCTAACTCTAGGTTCAGATCATCTTTGTCCAATCCAGTTACGCCGATATACCCGAACCGAAATTCAAGGTACGTGGCATATAATTTCGACTCTGGTTCTAAGGTAAGGTTTTCCAACATCCTTGAGCGCCTACCGATATACTTCGGACTGTGGCCCGCGGTACGTGGTAGGGGGGTGTTAACCCAAATAATTGGCCCAGTTGTGAGGCTCTGTCCCGAACTAGGGTTCTGGAAGAGAGCCCAGCAACGTGAAGACCGGGTAATGATAGGTAATTGGGATTTTAAAAAATGATCACATGCAAGAAATAGATGGCTCTAAATCCTAGAGAGATAGATTTTGAAAAATCCTTGAAGAAGCATACATTGTTTGCATTCAGATCCTAAATTAAGGAGAGTGGTATTCAGTCCTAAGTCTATGTGAGCATGAAAATTTCTCCTCAATCTGGTCCTACCAAACCATGCTTAGTCTATATGCAATCAATGTCAGCTAGGTAAGAATCTAGGCTCCTAGGTTCACATGATATTGAAAGTAAAAGCTGACATTTTGTGAACACAGTTTTGATAGTTGAACTAAGTCAAACACACTTTTGATCAGACAAGGACAGGTTCCATCACGATCGCCAAACCTGTTATCGTCGCAAAACTTTTCCCGTCTTCTCTTCCTTGCGGAAGAGAGAGGGAAATGGTTTCGCGATTCAAACTTGACCGGATTATGGAAATTGTTTTGAAATACTCGCCTTCGTTTTGAAAATTGCGGGAAACTCCATGTGATGGGGCTCGACCTGTCGGTACGAGGTTCGACCGTTCCTGCCGCCTTTAACAGAGGTAATCGAACCAAGGACCAAAATTATGCTTGACTTAGTGAAATTACCGAAAGTGTGTTCTATCCTAAATGCACAGAGAATTCAGGCATATGCTATGAGATTTTTGGAAAATGTAAATTGGAAAATATGATGTATGCTTAGAAAACATTTGGAATTGAAAAGCATTTCTCAGGAAAAAGATGGAAATCAATCTCTCAGGAAACTCAGACGAAGAAGGTTTGAAATCTCGAGAAAGTTTATAAAGAGTTGGAAAATCTTGAAGAAATGAGAATCTCAAGAAAATTTGGAGAAAGCTTAGAAAGACTTGGAAAACCATGAGGAAATGAGAATCTCGGGAAAATCTTGAGAAAGTTTATAAAGACTTAGAAAAATGAGAATCTCAGGACAATTTTGAGAAAGCTTAGAAAGACTTGGAAAATCATGAGGAAATAAGAATCTCACGAAAACTGTAAGAATTCAGAAAATATTAACATTTGAAAAAAAGGAAGTACTTGTTGGGAAAACTCAGACTTTGAGAATTTTCTTAAGAAAAGGATAGAAAATTTATAGGAAAGATTCATTGGAGAAGGAAATTCAAAACTTAGGAAATTGAAATCCTGAGAATCTGGTTTTTTGAAATATCTGAAAATCAACTTGGATTCTTGAGAAAATGAGAAATTTCTTTGAAAAGAATCTTAAGGAAATAACTTTTTAGGGAAAATCACAGGAAAACCTTTGATTTGGGAAATCCAACTCCGAATATCATCATAGTTTTTTGAGAAAATCGATTCCATGAAGTGAAAATCTTTTGAGAAAATCATGAGAAAAACGAATGATGCAGATGATTTGAATGAATCAATGCACTTTGAAAAACTCTCTGAAAAATTTGTTGGAAAAATGTGGATTAAACCAAAGTAAATCCTTCACATATTCTGACTGTGGCCATGAATATGTTCAGAACTTATTTGAGTTAATTCACAATATTTTGAAAACATTGGAAATATGAGGTGCATTTTCAAGATAGCCTAAGAGTGTAGGCTCAATGTGACTGGTAGAGAGATGATAGATCTGGGTCTCGTCCATATTCTGACTAGGGCCGTAAATATGGATTCCATCGAGTTCATCAACTCTCTAAGAGTTGGTGCATGTGTCATTCGTGTTCATCCACGGTGAATTTTGAAAATTTGAGATATATGCATCATAGAATCAGGATATTACTGAAATCAAACTATATGAGATGCGACCTAATCTAAGCAGTAAAAGTAAATCTTATTCCAAGGTTTACATTGGATTGTTACATTGCATAACATAAAGTAAAAGAAAATTGAAATGGAGCCAAGGAATCAACCTCTTCTAGATTTTCCTGCAAAATGAGAGTTAGTACAAAATAACCAAGGGAATGGACACATATATATATTATATACAACAAAGAGATGTGTATCAAAATTTACTAAAGTTGATGCTAAATGATATGTATCAATGGAAGTGTATTTACATGAGAAAATATATACATGAATGCTCATATATGGAAATAAGGACACATGAAGGGATATATATATATATATATATATAAGTATATATATACATATATATATACATATATATATACGTATACATATAGGTAGATATACAATAGATATACATATATATAGATATATATATACATATAATGAGAAAATATATATGTTTAATGGAAATTTCATATAATGGGTAAAACCAGAAAATACAGGTATATGCAGTTTCTGTAGGGGATTTTACGCAGCTGTAATTCTCAAATTATAATGTATTTTTCAGTGAAACTGGGTATGGAGCTTCCCCATATATCAATAATGACGCGTGCAAAAGATGGCCAAGAAATCATGAACGGATATTAAAATATCCATCCATGAAAGTGGCCTGATATCAAGACTGCACTCCTGCAGAAAAGGGAAGGGTATGGGTATAAAAGCATACTGTGAAAGTGCTCTGAAAAGCACAAGGGAGATGTGATCATTTACAAAACTTAACAAGGTAAAATTATAATGATACAACTTGATAGACCTAAACACTATACAAATTTGTGCATATGCCCATGAATGGGCGTAAACATCAACAAAGCACATGATATGCAGATGCTTCCAAAGGCATCAAAAGCCAGTTGCAGCTTGAGCTTGAGCATTTTGTTTTTTTACAGTCTTATTGTAGCTTTCTTTTCCAATAAATACATCAGATTCTGTTATAAATTCCTAAGTCTGGCTTCATCAAACTGTTTGCAACCAGTCAACCTTATCTTCCTATATGGCTATACAGTTGTTTGCAGACTATACTCAAACAACTTACTAATTCTAAAATATATCCTCTTAAACTGTTTTGAAAGGATTTAACAAACTGGAAACATTTGACATATTGAGAGCTCAAACACTGATGTATGTAGCTGAAAGAGAACAAAACAAATGGCCTACAAGGATGCAGAGCATGCTAGAATGATAAGAGAAAAAAAAAAAAAACAGGAAACATAAATATGACATACAGGATGCCAATGACATAGCAGAGGGGGTAGACTTATGAGAATAGGAAACATGATTAGACGTCAAAGCCATGTAAACTTTTACCATCTTTGTAAAAAAAAAAAAAATTGAAAATAACTGGAGACATTCAAACAGCATAACTACTGTTAGACTAAATAAAAAAAAATCAAACAGAATGGGACGTTAATATGGTTACAGGATATGTAATACTAATATTATCAATGACATTTTAATGTGCACAATGCAGTATCCCTGATAAACAAGGTGAAAAATACACCCACCTGGTATTGCTGAAATCAGTAATAAGCTAGAATAAAACATGAAGAGATAATATTCATAACATTTTTTTTTTTTTTGAAACCAGATTATCAAATAAAAATGCTATCACCTATAGACTAAAGCAATTGGATTCATACAAAACCTGCCTAAACAATATGATCAACCTTTAAACCAAAAATTGAGAAAAAAAAAATTTGAATGGGGAAAGAGGAAATAGCACAGGTCAAACAGGGTATGGCTCACCTTGAAACAGAAACGTCGATTCCTCCTTTGTTTTTGCAGCAGGGAGGCTTTTCAAAGATTACTTTTTAAAGACTCAAGATTTTGATGGGGTCGTTAGACCTCCTTCTGCTGTAGACAACAAGAAGGCTGATGGTTCCTCTGCTGAGGGACTGAAGAAGAGGTAATGACCGTGTGGATGGATCTTCTGCTGGTGGTCTACGTGAAAAGGAAAGTGCTGGGCTGGACAATCATAGGCTGGGCTGAAATGGAGGTGAAGATGGTGCCCGGTGGTGGCTCTCCTGTGGTTGGGTTAAATGAATGGGAAGCAGCGTTGGATTTCTTCTGAATGGGGCTGAAGGAGGGATGAAGGATGGCGCTGGATGGAGATTCTTCTGTTGATGGGCTGCAGTGGATGAAGTGGAAGGTCCTTCGTTGCTGGGGCTGAAGAAGGTGGAGTGAAGAAGGATCGGATGCTGCTGGTGGTGGACCTCCAGCTAGGGCTGAAGATGGTTGAAACACAGATCCTGGAGATGCTCCCCTGCGGCTGGGCTGAAGAAGGTGAAAACGGCCTCCTTTACGCCCTTGAAAGCCTCCTACAAAAACCCCCCCAAAAGAGAAATTTCAATCCTCCTCTTTGTCAATCAATGGCCCCCTCTTTTAAAGAGATTTTTCAGTTTCATTTCAAAAAGAAAAGAAATCACAATCCTTTCAAAGCTTCCGTTACATTTTTCCTTTTTTGAAAATTTTTGCAAAGTGTGAAACCGAATCCCCATTAACTTCGAAAATCTGTGTTTTTTTAAAAGGGGCGGTTTTATTATTTTCAAACTTTTCGGCTCATTTACCTAAGGTTTAAGTAAAATGATTTTTTTTTTTAAGAAATTTTTGGATGTGGCGCCGTTTTGGGCTCTTTCCTTTAAAACTTAAAAAAAAAATTATATAAGCCAATTAATAAAAAGAAATAAAAAGAAGATGAATAGTGAATTAAATGAGAGGTTTTTATGGAAATGCCACCTCAATCCACTTTTAAAATCCTTTTGAAAATAAAGCTTTATTTTGTTTTGTAAAATCTTTTATTTTCAAATGGGGTGCCACATGTGTGTGGGCCCGCTAACTAAACAAAATAAATAAATAAATATTGAGAAAAATTCGCAAATTGGTATGAACTTCGGGTGGGTCCCGCTTGAGAATAAACAACTTACCTGAGAGTCTGAGTATGATGCTAGTTCAAAGGCGGGTCCCGCTCCATTTATTTGAAAATACGAAATAAAACATTATTTATTTTCAAGAATTTGGAAAAATTGGTTTTTCAGGGCAAAATATGGATAAATGTAAAAAAAGAATTTGTAAAGAGATTTAAAATCTTTTGCAAAAAGTTTTGAGATAAAATCTTTAAAATCAATATCCAAATATCCAGATTGTTTTTATTGAGAAAATTTTTGTAATTCAAAGTCTTGGGGGTAAAATGTGAAAATTTGGTAATTTTGAATACCCAGGGTTTTAAAAATCAATTTGAAAAAGTTTAAAAATCAAATCTGGATGGACAATTTTGAAGATCAGGAGTTCTGGATCTCAAAATGACATGCTGTGCAGTGAAATGATGCAAAGTGTTCATGCAATGCGATGCAAAGACATGTTTCAGTGAAATGTCACTCTGAGCTCGGACTTGGAAATTTTAGTTTTTTGTCCAGAAAAAGGATTTTGAAATTTTGCCATTTGAAGATGTCTCTGAACCTAAATATGGAAATTTTGAGGCTCAAGAATGAAATTTTGGACTTTCTGCAAGGTTTAATCTCAGAAAATGACCATTTTGCCCTTCATTGCTTCCGGAGAACTGAAATGTGCCGACTGAGGGCGATGTCAAGAAGGTGAGTGAAAATTTGGGGTGTTTACAGGTTTCAACTCAAGTTTCGGAGGAGACTCGATCAAAGATTTGGCGGGGGACTCCGCAAGTGGTGGGAGAGGCTCAATGATAGCTCTCCAAGGTGGTCTCTTTGACGACACTCTAGACACATCTACGCTAACTGTACAACTATCTTTCTCTATATGGTACAGATCTAACGGATCCTTAGTAATGTACAACTCGGGCTGCTCCTCCACTAACTACTGTGCAATATCTACATGGAAGCAGTCCATGTCTCCTGTTGGTCCCATAGCGGCATTGAAAATATTCAGCTTGACCTTCCTATTGCCGAATAAGAGATCCATGGCTCCGGTCCTACAGTTGATGCACGCATTGGCAATCGCCAAGAATGGTCTACCCAAAATGATCGGAGTCTGGTGCTGGCTATCCACTCTTTCCATATCGAGGATGATGAAATCGACGGGGAAATAAAAATCATCCACTTTAACTAGCACATCTTTCAAGACACCTCTCGGTACCTTGATAGAACGATCTGCCAGCTGAAGTGTAATAGGAGTCGATCTCATCTCTTCTAGCCCGAAAGAATCAAAGAAATACCCGGGCAGAATGTTCACACTTGCCCCATGATCGAGCAAAGCGCATTCTATTCGGATGTTCCCTATAGTACAAGCAATGATAGGGGCTCTAGGGTCCTTGAGCTTTGGTGGTGTCTGATGCTGAAGTACTGAACTCACCTGCTCAGTAAGATGGACCCTGTTAGGAACTCTCTCTCTGGATTTCCTCTTCTGCGTACAAAGTTCCTTCAGGAATTTGGCATAAGCCGGCACCTGCTGAATCGCATCGAGCAAAGGCAAGTTGATCTGCACATGCTTGAAGATGTCAAGCATGTCCTGGATCTTTGTGCCCTGCTTCCCTCTGAATCCGGGAGACTCTAATGCTTTGGGATAGGGTGGGGGGGAATATACGCGGGTGGTTCCTCCTCTTTGTGAGAAGGCTCACTCATATCCTTCTTCTGCACTGAGGATGAAGATGATGATGATGATGATAAAGGTGATGGTGATGATGGGGACGGGGATGATAATGATGGTTGAGCCGACGAAGGTGAAACACTGATCTCTGGCTCCTCGATCCTCTCTCTACTATCTCTGCTCTCGACGTGATACTCACGTCCACTCCTCAGGGCCATAACAGATTTGGCTTGCTGTTGTGACTCAGCATGAAACAGGCCTCCAGTCATCTGGTCCTTGCCCTTCGGGTTCATGATAGCCTGGCTCGGCAATGTACCCCCGGGTCTCCTACTGATAGTCTCTGCTAACTGTCTCATTTGCGACTCTAACTTCGCAATGGACTGTGTATGTGAACTCAAGATCTGGCTACACTTCTCGAAGGCATTCTGATTAGAGGTTTTCACCTCTTGGAATGCCTGGAGAAGTCTCTCCTCAAAAGATGTCTGCTGGGCAGACTCTTGCGGAATTGGGGGAGGAAATGAAGGAGAAGACTGAGAATAGCTTGGTTTCGGAAATGTCTGAGAAAAAGATGGTGGCCAAGCTGGCTGAGAGGATGTAGGCATCTGCATGGAAGACTGTGGATTCTTCCATGAAAAATTAGGATGGTTACGCTAACCCGGATTATATGTAGATGAGAATGGGTTGTTCTGCGGTCTGACGTAACCCTGAGCTGCCTGAACTTGTTCTTGAACAAATTCAGGGTACTGAGCTGACGAAGGGCACTCAGTGATATCATGTGCCGGACTGGCACAAAGAGTACACACCTGCTGAGTAGTGGATGGTCCTGAGAGAAGTTGGTCCAGCTTCTGAGCAATCATGTTTACCTTGCACTGTAGTGCAGTAGATGGACCAATCTCAAGAACACCAGCTTTCTTCTGAGTGCTGGGTGTGGCTCTCTCCGAATGAGAGCTTGAAGCATGGTGGAGGGAATTCTTGGCCAATGTATCAAATAACCTCCATGCTTCATCCTCGCTCTTCAACATGAAGGTCCCTCCGCAAGAAGAGTTGATCATCTGACGATTCCTGTCAGACAATTCATCGTAAAAGCTCTGCACCAGTTGCTATCTCGGCACCTGATGATGGGGACACTTCCTGAGGAGATCCTTCATTCTCTCCCAGGTCTCATGAAAGTGCACATCATCTAGCTCTGAAAAGCTAGTGATGGCTCACCAGTATTGGTTCGTACGACCAATGGGAAAGTACTTCCTAAGAAACTCCTGCTGTAACTGATCCCAGAACCCTATCTCTACAGAATCTAAGGACTTTAGCCAATACTTGGCCTTGTCCTTCAATGAAAACGGGAATAGGGTCAACCTCAAAGCATCATCGTCGAAATTCTGTATCTTTATAGTAGAACAGATCTCGAGGAATTCATCTAAATGCTGGTAGGGATCCTCGTGACTAAGGCCATAGAAAGATGGGAGCATCTGAATAATGATGGCCTTAATCTCGTAGTGAGGCGCTCCTACATCGGGTCTCCGAATACAGGATGCCTGGACATAGTCTGTGGGAATGAAGTATTCCTGCAGAGGACGTAGATTAACTGGGGGTGGAGGTGGAGGATCCATATCAACCATTGTTGTCGAACTTCGAGGAGAATGTAAAATCCTCTCTGGGTTGTCAACAAATGGATGTAATGGGGTTCCTAGAGCTCGTCTCCCCTGCATACACTGGTACTAAGACCAGATGTAAGCACACGACCTAAATCTAAAACTAAAACTAAGATAGGTACTAAAATGTAAATAACACAAATCAAGGCACTAATAAGCAAATATGCTAAACTATCTATGTCAGAACTATCTACTAAATAACTGAAATAACAAAGTAAGCTATTCTACTTTACTGAAAAAGAAAAATACAGGAAATCACAAACTTAGTTTTTCTAAAACCCACCTGTCTAATCGCTCCTTGCAGAATGAATATAAAGTGAATCCTAGAAAACAGTACGTGAATCTTATATTTGCTAACTATGTTAATCCTATTTTCACTTACTAATCCTACTAACTAGAAAATAAAACAACTAATTAACTAACTAAACAGATTAATAAATCAAAATCTAAGAAATAAAATAAGTAATTCGCCGTTCCCCAACAACGACGCCAAAATTTGGTTGATATTTTGGAAGTGGTATTTTTAAAACAATATTTTTCAATAAAATCTTTGGAAAATCGTCAACCAAAAGTAAATAACCGACTTTCCAAGAAGTGGTAAGTACAGGTCGAATCCACAGGGAATGGGAGTTACTCAAATATTTCTAAGAAATTTAATTTATTAATCAATAAACACTAATTACAAAAACAATGTTAATACAATATCAAATTAACACTACAACTACGTAGAAAAGCACTTCAGTCTTCTGTTGCACGCCAAGGGTATTTCTATCTTTTCGCCGATTATCAAATCTTCGCACTTGGACAATAATCCCTGGAAAATGGTTATGCTTTTCAACCTAAAAACACAGCAAAATACAAAGTTAGTAATTAATTTAATAAAACTAAATTAAAATATAAGTTAAACCTAATTCTGAAGAATTTAAACAAGCAAAACCTAATTACTAATGAAATAATCAAGAAAAATTCAAACTAATGCTAAAATCAACTAACCTAAGTCTAAAAATGCTAAATGATGCAGATGCAGCACTTAAAAATGCAGAAACTGATGAAAACAAACCCAAAATAACTAAAAGACTGAATTTACGAAACTACCCCTAACTAGTGCAAAATAGACTTCTGACAGTTCTTCAAAAAATGACTATTTGATAAGGCAAACAAGGTCCAATTTTCCCAAAATTTATTCTATTCTGTAAGTAACAGATTCAAGAATCTGAAAATTTTTACAGAATTAAAAAATGATATCTGGAACTCCAGATATAAGCGTTTCAAAACTGGGAAAAATCAAGATATCGCAGGTCCCAAAATTTTAAAATCCGAAAAAGCGGTTTTCACAAAACGCTTAAAAATCAGACCAAACCAACTCGGATCGAGCTGAAACTTGGTCTGAAGACAGTTAACACGCCAAAAAAGTGAATAGAAAATAATATTTTTAAAACTCGAAATTTTTGCACATAAAATGACGACAGTGCGACAGGACAAAATTCGGGTTTTGAGTTCAATGTACTATTCACTTTATAAATCTATTTTAAACACTAAAAATGCAATTTAACCCTAATACAATCCTAAATGGCACTGAATGGCAGTTGATATGCAGCTAATAAATGCAATTATGATAAACGAAATATAAATGAAATACGATATGCAATTTATGACTAAAACTAAATGAACTAATAATGCAATTGCAACTAATGTACTTAAAAATGCACTTAACTATATGGATGAGTAACTGCAATTAATACAAACTAAATGCACATGAACTAATTGAATTCTAACATCAAAAACAATGAGCAAACACACCATAAATCAACACTTATTTCTAAAATCTAATTAATTTCATTAAGTGAATAACCAACTAACTTATACTAAATTTAATATGAATTAATACTAAGGTCAACTATCCAATTAAACTAATGAAGTATGATTGAGGGTTTGACAAGGACTAGGTTCAACTAGGTTGACTCGGTTGACTCGACTAGGCTTAGACTAGGGACACGACTCACCTAATTGGGTCAACTAGCTTGACTAAGTTAAATTAAATACCTAAATTAGAACTCTAAAATTCAAATCCTAATTAATTACTCCTAATAAGTACCACGACTAACCCTAAACCTTCAACGCCCAATATATTAACTCTAATTAAAACTCAGTTAACTAAGAACCTAATTCCTAACTAAGGTTAACATACTTAACTAAATTAATTAAACCTAATGTAAATGTAGACTTAACTAAAAAGACTTAATATTAATATTTATCTAATTCAATAACACAAAGTAACAAGGAAGTTACTAATTAATCCAATCCGAAATTGGCAAGTGGAGAGCCTCCAAAATCGTCCAGCCCAAAATGGGGTCTAAACTAATTGACCTTGCCTTAAAAACAACCAAACAATCTTAAATATCTTTCCCAAATCCTTGAAAACCTTTTAAGAAAGGAATTTGAAATTCAAGATTATTTTCCAAAAACGTATAGAGGATAGAAGGATCTATCCTTAATGGTCTTGAAAAACACTTTAGGAAACTATAAAAGAAGAAACCGTCCTGCCCAAAATAGTCCACACGATTTCCTTGATTTCCAAAAAGAAAACCTTTCTAGCAATTAAGTCCTTCCCAAAAATCGTGTGGAACAATTCTGGCAAATTAATTTTGAAATCCCCACCTATTTCCACTTTTGAAAAATTAAACCCTTGCTCTCTTGGCTGGAGAATAAAACTTCTAGAACTTCATTTGATTGGAGCAAAAAGGTCAATAGTTACCTTACACGAATTTGGAACAATCTCACTTACCAAAAGAATCAAAAAATGTTTTTTGACTAATACCCTTGATACAATGAATCTAGACAACTAACTTAAATTACCTAAATCCTAAGAACCTACCAAAAGCAGCCTAGAGCTCAAGTGGAGCTCTAATGGCTGACGCCCCACCTTGAGGAAGATGACTAACTAAATAAAAATAAAATTTTCACTTAACTAACATAAAATTTCAAAACTAAGCAAGTAATATTATGCTAATGACATTTCTAACTTAACACATGACATTAATTAATCTAATTACACTAAGAAAAACATAACTAAATGAACTAATTATGCTGGAAATTAAATCAAAACAGAAAATATTAACTCACTAACCTAAGATAATCGGCTAACCTAAATTCAACACAGATATTCAAAATATGACAAAATCTTCTATATGATTAAGACTAACTAATAACAACAACTAAGACACATTAATCTAATTTATCTAAATTAAATGAATCTAAACACTATAGTCGGCTGGAAATCCTACCTAAAAATCAGAGAAACATTACTTGACTAAGCAATTTCACAAAATCTTAAAAACACACAAAATAACAAATGATCTAGATATTTTTCCTAAGATGCTACACTCGATTAAGACAAGATATACGAATTGGACACAATACAAAACACAGGTCTACAGAAATATTAGATTCAAAACACACCTAACAAACTAAAATCACACGCACATACTAGAATTTAACTCTAATTCAACGAGTATTTTAACAACAATCTACACAACACATAAGAAATCAAACCTCACCTAAAACGCAGATGAAAGACACTGAAAACAGATGACCAAACTCATATGACACGAGGAGACTACAAAAAAAATGCAAAGACTAAACTTCCTAAAACACAAAGATCGGCTAGAAGTAATCTAGCCGATTTTTTTTTTCTTTTTAATGGAAACAAGACTCGATCAAAACCAACGGTTGAACTAAATTAAAATGAACTTTTGAACACGTTTTTTTGTAAACACAACACACTAAAACACGCTGGACTGAAAGGAAAAATTGGCTAGAATAACATCTAGCTGATTTACACGATTTGGGTGAAAACGAGGGAAAAACAAGATTCGAACAATATAAAACTGAAATCAAACTTAGATCTACCGTGCTGGTCTATGCACGAGTTCTATACTAAGGCTAAAACAATGAAAATACAGTAAACACACAGAAAATAATAAAAGAAAAACAACACACATGATTTGGGCTTTAACTAGAAGAAAAGAGAGAAGAAGACCTACCTCAAGGGCGATCCGACGATCGTGGGGAAGAAGAGAGCGGACAATGGCCTTGGTTTGACGTCTCGAACTGTTCAAGAATGCTGGAATATCACCACGAGCAGGGTATCTACAGCTGCAACACGTTGGAGATCCTTCGAAGATGGAGCGGGTGTCGATTCGCGATCGGAGGGATTAGAAAACCGGATGGAGGTAGGGTCGGCTCATCTTGTTGGGGTGTTTCGCACTTCCAAGCAAGATTAATGGTTTTTACCTCTGCTACACCTGCAAAAACGCATCAATTGGTGAAAAAACGCAGCAAGGATGCTAAAGCAATGGATAGAAATGAATAAAGAGATCGAAGAATGCTTGATTTCCAAGCAAAAACCGGTCTTCAAGGCAAAATGTGATGGAATGAGAGGTAAGGAAGGGGCTGGAGTCAGAATCACTGCAAGAGGCGTCAATCTATAAACACCCCAAATTTTCATGCACCTCTCCAACATTTCCACAAAGCATCAGCATCCAGCCTCTGAAATCGCCAAAGGGCAAAATGGTTATTTTTTGAGCCCGGACCTTGCAAAAGTCTGAATTTCATCTGCAACTCTCAAAATTTCTCTATTTCTGCTCAGATGTTCAAAATTCTACTCCTGACAGGAGACGGGAATCTCCAAAACCCAATTCAAGATTATATTGCATAAGACATGACATTGCATATCATTGCATGAGCATCTCATATCACTGCATTGCACAGCATGTCATTTCGAGGTCCAGAACTCTTGATTTCAAAATTTTCAATCCAGATTCGAGTTTCAACTCTTTTTAAAATTAATTTCAAAACCCTGGGTATTCAAAATTATCAATTCTTCCCATTTTACCCTAGGGCTCTGAATTTCAAAATATTTCCTCAGGAAAACAATCTGAATAATTTTCAATAAAGTTCAACTCAGATTTTGCCTTTTGTCAGCTATTTCAACTATCTTCATTTTACAAAATCATCCTACAGGGGCTAACCCTTTTCAAAATTTATGTTTTACCAATTAGTCCAGATTTTATAAAAATTCCAAAAAGAGGTTTTACTGTCTTGTCCTTATGTCAATAAAGAAGCAATGTGGGACCCACATTGAGGTGGTGTCACATAGGATTTTCTTTTGAAAAGCCTGAATTTTGAAAAACCCAAAAATATAGGAGCCTTGTCCCCTGGATTGGCGCCACTTGTCTTTTCTCTCTCCTCCCATTTATTTGCCAAGTGTCAGTGTGGGGCTACCTTAAGAAGCCGCCACATGTCATTAGACCCCCTCTTCATTCCATGCCATGTGTCAGCATCCACCATCTTCACCCTGCGCCATGTGTCATTCCAAGGTCACCATGAGATGCCACGTGTCATGTGTTGTCCTGTTCACAAAAAGTAGAGCTTGTCTCCCCTGAGGTGGCACCATTTGAATTATGTCTCCTGCAAGTGACACATGTCACTCTCTCCTTTTCTTAGGAAAAGCAAATGACACATGTCATCCTCTGCTCTTCTCAGAAAAGCAAGTGACACGTGTCATTCTCTGCTCTTCTTAGAAAAAGCAAATGACACATGTCATTCTCTGCTCTTCTCAGAAAAAGCAAATGACACATGTCATTCTCTGCTCTTCTCAGAAAAAGCAAATGACACATGTCATTCTCTGCTCTTCTTAGAAAAAGCAAATGACACATGTCATTTTCTGCCTCCTTCAGAAAAAGCAACAATTCAAATATTCAAACTCCAGGATGAGGTGGCGCAAATCCTGAAGTCTCCTCCCTAAATTCAGTTTTTGAGATGGTGCCACGTGTCCCTTTCCCTCCTTTTCCTCCCTCTTGCCACATGTCATTGTAGGAGTCATCCTGAGGTGGTGCCACATGGCAGTCTCTCCTTTCCTCTAGAAAAAGCAGAAATTTAAATTTCAAACTCTCTCTGAGGTGGCACCATCTGAATCCTCTGCCTTTCCTTCTGACACATGTCAATGAAGATGCTCTGAGATGGTGCCACATGTCAGTCTCTTCTTTCATCAGAAAAAGTAGAATTCAAACCCCTCTGAGGTGGCATCTTCTGCTTCCTCTGCTCCTACCTTCTGACACATGGCAGTGTGGAGCCACCCTGAGGTGGCGCCACATGGCAATCTATCCTTCTTCCAGGAAAACCAAGCTTTGAATTTCAAACTCCAAGAGGACATCCTCTAAGGTGGCGCCATTTGGGAGACTCCTGCAGAGAAAATCAAGCAAGCTTTTTGAAAAATTCCAAATTAACCTGCTGAGGTGTCTCACTCACAAAATTCTTATTTTTATTTTCTCAAAAAATCAAAATGGCATGCCCTGAGATGGAGCCACATGGAAGGTCCAGATTCACTGTGTTTGAATTTTGAAAATCTCCAAAATTTCTACAAATACCCTAGCCCATGTCCAGCTCAGGAGAAGCCCTGTTTGAGAATTCAACTTCATAATTCCATTTTTTTCTTTCTTGGTGTCCTTTGGATTCACGCCCCTCTGGAGCCCATTATCAAGGTAGCCACTCATTTTGGGAGTTCCAAAACCGCTGGAGAACACAAGGTAAGCCTCCATTCCTATTGATTTCACCATGATAATTCCTTTGGTTTGATTCGTGTTGCCGTTTGAAGAAAGAGCTCATCCGAGGAATGGATTGAGCTATTCTCATAAAACGACATATATAAAAATACATAATTATGCTTCCTTGATGATTTTTAGCATTGATGCATTTAGCTAGATTTAATTTGCATTTTATTTCATTAATTTAGCATGTTTCATTAATTAATTAGGATTAATTTAGCATTTATTTCAATTCTGCTCAGTTTCAGTAGTTCTCTGTTTTTGTCAGTCAGTTCACACGTCATTTCATGCATTTAATTTTTGTTAAAAATTCTAAAAACATCATGGAATGTGCCCTTTGGTGTCCCTAGAAATGTGCAAAAAATTCGAAAGCATTTGAATTCGTTTACTGTGGTAAACGTTCAAAAAAGTAAGGCGGGTTTTACTACTCGGGATGCATTTCAAAATATTGTTTACGACTTGTAAAATCGATATCTCCCTCATGGGAGATCAGATTTTCGATCCGAAAGATGTTCTGAACTCTGGAGAATGTCTAGTTTTTAATATGATTTTATCAGATTTTTATTATTTTTTTTAATATCTGAAAAAATCCGAGAGCTCGGGACACGTGTCAGAGCCTGATTTGGGCCTCTGAGATGTTGGATCGACTTAGGGCTACGGGTTCTATTTATGTGTTGCTCCAAATCCAAAACTGTAAAAAGTGAAAGTTATGCCCGAGATGTCCTATGTTTGCATCTGGAAGCCTATGATTTTTAGAACAGCTGTGATACCTGTTTCGGATTTTTCTTGTCAGTCCTTTGTTTTGTCACATTTGTCTGTCCTGTTGATTTAGGTAGAACATGTTATATTTTTATCTGTGTTTTTGTTGACCCAGTGCCAAAGTCATGAACATGAAAGTTGTTCATATATGTGTCGTAAGAATCTCTGTTAAATATTAGAAATTTCCATGGCTGTTTTCTATTTATTTAGAATTTTATGTTAGATCAGATCGATGTTTACCTCTGTCAGAACCAAATCCATGTTACCGAACTCACCATGGCTCAAATCTCGAGGCTGTAAAAACCAAAAATGTTCCATTTCGTGTCCTTTAGAAGTCTGCAAAATATCAAAAGTTTTCATGGTGCAAATCTTTCATTATCATATTAAGCATTGCATTTGGTTCGGGTCCATAGGCAAAATCCATCCTTTTTAGGACTTTCTTTAAATTTTAGCATTCAAATCATATCATTTCATAAATTTTAGCATTCTAGGCTGTTTATCAGAGTAGGTAGATGCTTCATACAGAATTTGGTGTAATTTGAAATTCATTTGAGGCTTGGTTTAGCCATATCATCAAAACAGGGCCCCGCGGGACCCGGATCCAAGCAAAAAATGAGCGAAATCGTTATTTTGGATAAATTGCAAAATTTCAAATTCTGATTTTACAGTCTTAATGTGTTTAGCAGCATGTCATCATGTCTCTTACTGCATTTCATCATCATTTGATTCAATTTGAATTTCAAAATCTCAATTTTACCAAGTTTTCCTTCAAAAAACCCTGATTTTAAAGGTGTAACTTTATAATTAAGGGTATTTTGGTCATTTTGACCCCAATTCCGAATTTCAAACTATTTTCCACTGAATTTCTTGCATTTTCATCATTTCAAATATCAAGGAAGCATGAGAATAGGGTTCATATTCAATTAAATCCAATAATTTCATAATATTATTGGAAAATCTTGGAAAAACCCATATATTTGAGCGAACCTTATTTCAAGATTTGGCAGAGACATTCAAAAGAAGGTGTTGAAGTCTGCAATTTTCTTTATTTCATTTATTTAGTGATGTAATAATGTAAACCTTGGAATAAGATTTTAATTTCCTGCTTAGACTAGGATGCATATCATATAGTTTGAATTTATGCAATATCTTGTTTATGTGATTCATGCATTTTATTTCAAAAGCACTATGGATGTCCACGAATGGCACGTGCACCAACTCTTAGGGAGTTGATGAACTCGGTGGAATCCATATTTACGGACCTAGTCGGAATATGGACGAGACCCAGATCCATCATCTTTCTACCAGTCACATTGAGCCTACACTCTTAGGCTATCTTAAAAATGCACATCATATTTCTAATATTTTCAAAGTATTGTGTATTAAATCAATTAAACTTTGAACATATTCATGGCCACAGTCAGAATATGTGAATGATTTATTTTGACTTAATGCACATTTTCCAACGAATTTCTTAGAAAATCTTCCAAAATGCATTCATTCTCTCATATCATTTGCATCATGAAATCATTGGTTTTCTCATGATTTTCCCAAGAAAGTTTCATTCTCAAGAAATCAATTTCTCGAGAAACTCTAAGGATTTTCCAAAATCGGTTTTCCCAAGTTAAGTTTTCACAGTTTTCCATGGAAACCAGTCTCTCAAGAAACTTATAAGTTGGACTTCCAAAATCAAAGTTTTCCCTCGATTTTCCCTGGAAAATGTTATTTTCTTAAGATTTTCAAAAAGAGTTTTCCAATCTTTCTCAAGAATCAAAAAATCAAATTTTCAAGGATTTTAAGGCTAAGATTCCCAGGATTTCAATTTCCCAAGTTTCAATTTTCTTCTCCACAAGGGTTTTCCAATGAATTTCAATCATTTTCCAAAGAAACTTTTCAAAACTTGAAGCTTTTCCTGACAAGCAATTTTCTTTCAAGTGTTCACCTTTTTCTCAAGAATCACTTCTATTTTCCCAGGATTTTCAACCATTCATGATTTCCCACAACTTTATGAACTTTCTCGTGATTTCAAAACCCCTTTCCATCTGAGTTTTCCTGAGAAATTGACATTTTTCCTGAGAAATGTTTTTCAACTCCAAAGGTTTTCTGAGCATACATCATGTTTTCCAACCTACATTTTCCAAAGTCTCATAGCACATGCCTGAATTCTCTGTGCATATAGGATAGAACACGATTTTGATGATTTAACTAAGTCAAGCACAATTTTGGTCCTTGGTTCGATTACCCCTATTAAAGGCGGCAGGAACGGTCGAACCTCGTACCGACAGGTCGAGCCCCATCTCATGGATTTTCCCATAATTTTCAAAACGGAGGCGAGTATTTCAAAACAATTTCCAAAATCCAGTCAAGTTTGAAGCGCGAAAGCGTTTTCCTCTCTCTCTCTTCCGCAAGGAAGGGAAGACGGGGAAAAGTTTCACGACGATAACACAATCCCAATGCCAAAGACACCTAGGGTTTGCTGGAAATTGTATTTTATACTTTTGATAGTTTTCAGAAACAAGGTTATAAAAAATTTTATTCCTATGCGCCACTTTCTGAGGGGTTTTCTGCAAATCTTTTTTAAATGGATATGGATATGCATGTGGGTTGGATTTTTGGCTTTCTAAAGGTTGATCCAAAGTCCAAACAGCCTAGTTGGGTCGGATATGGATCTGATCCACCTCGAAATATGTGCCTGAACACTAAAATAGCCATAACTCACTCATTTTAACTCTGATTTCTCTGAAATTCGAACCACAACCCCTTACTATCAAAATGCATCTAAACATGGGTTTAAAACCTTAATCTCACTACAAAATGCATGAATAATCCGCTAACATGATGTGCATTTCATGCATCATCATAGAGGTTTTGAAAAATCATTCAGGGTTTGAGAATAATAAAAGGGAATGAAAATAAATGGAGAATTTAAAAATCGTCTAGGATTTTTAGAAAATTATAGAAAAATATAAGTAAAATAAAAGAAAGTAACTAAAATGCATTTAATCACATCTTGCACAACCAAGTATGCGCATACAACAATCCCTAAAAAGCTTACTCTAAATGCACAAATTTTGAAATAGTTGTAGGACCCTAATCCTAATTCTAAAGCTCAGGGTTAGCATTTTAAAATCGTCTAGTATCATTGCACCATTTTACTTTTGCAAGTCAAACTGACCTTTGAAGAAGATTTTGAAAATAACTCACCTTTATTTTAAAATACAGGATAATTTTGAAGAATGGGACTCGCCTATCGGTACGAGGTTAAACCATTCCTGACGCCATAACCAGAGGTAATCGAACCATGGATCAATCATGTGCTTTGCTTTGCTCAACTTATCTAAATCGATGTTCTATTCCTAAATACACAAAGAATCACGCATGTGTGAACACCCCAAATTTTTCAAAATATTGTAAATATTCCCTTTTTACCCCTGATTCCATTTTCTGAGTAATTGAGCCAATTTTAAATCTAAATTCCATTTAATTTCTCAAATTTTACTGAAATTAAATTTATTTTATATATCTGACTCAATTTCGAATCTGGATCCAATATCAAAATCCAAATCTGAGCTCCGTCATCCAATTTTTAAACCAAATCCTCAAAATTACCAAAATAACTTTTGAAAAGCTCAGACAAGTTCGTCAGGTATCCGTTTGGATCCATCGTGTTATATTCCTCGATTCAAGGTTTAAAACTCGAATATTTTCTCAAAACCTGGGTCCAAACCCATTTTCTGAAGAAATCAAACCCGAATTTTAAGAAAATCCCTCTTTTGTAAATATTTTCCCAAAAATACAAAAATTAGTTTTATCTCTCGCACTACATAGGTTTTAGAATTTTATACTTTCAAAAAAATAACAAAAAAAATAGGAAATGCCGAGAAAAGAATGAAAAAATCAGAATAACAAAGAAAATTATAAAAAATGGCTTTAAAAACCCGTTTTGAGAAAAAAATTGTTTTAAAAGACCTTTTTTTCGGAATTTTTTTTTTTTTACAACCAAGTTAGGGTTTTCTCGGATTCTCTCTCCACTCTCTCTCGCATACTCTTGGCTCTCTGGCCTTCTCCCTCTCTCTGCCGAACCCTTCATGGCCAACCCCCCCCCCCCCCCCCCCATGTGCGACCTCCTCAACCCTTCATCACCAACAACATTTCCTCTTCCCTTCGTTCATCACCAACGGCTTCAATCCCTTTCTCTTCCCTCCATCGTTGGCCTGACGCCCCTCTTCCCTCCATCGCTAGCCGTTGATCCTCAACGAACTCTCCCCTGCTCAAAGCTTCCTCAAACTTTATATAAATGGGGCAACAGTGAAGGGATAGGGATTGATTGTTCTAGCATCACCCCTCATCCAACTCCTTCCCATCCTTTTCCCATTACCATCTTCCCTGAAGCCTTTCCCTGGGCGAATCGAAGAAACTTCAACCCCGCTTTTCGAGTTTCCATCACTGCAGTAGAGAAATCCCTACAAAACAAAGAAGGTCGATCACTCTGAAGTTGCGGCTACAGGAATCTTTAGAAAATGTTGATTTCCCACTTAAATTAGGATTCTATCATTGTAATAAGCTAACTACTTATGAGAATTCTTTACATTTTTCAGTCTTAGATAGAATAAATGAGCATATAAATCACTTGCTTTCACATCATTTTCATCTTATTACTCAAAAACTTCACAAATGGAAATATGAATGGCACGTGCACCATTTTGCAAAAGGTAATTAATCCTAAGTCGATGATTTGCATCAATGGCCATAGTCAGGGTGTAAACAAAACTTAGGATTTTTATCTTTCGTAAAATAACACTGGATCTACACTGGATCCTCTTCAAAAATCATCAAATTTTTAAATATTTTCTTCTTTTATTAGAGTTTAACTTAAAATTAACTCGAAATATATATCAATGGCCATAGTCAGGATATATTGAGAGTTAATTTCATTTAAACTCTATAAAAGCACCAAAATGTGTTTCATTCCTCGCCTGAATTTAAATATAGATTATTATATAATACATTCAATGACCATAGTCAGGGATGTATTATATTTTTAATCTTATTTTAATTCATTTAAAGAATGAGATATGCTTTCCAAAATCAATTTCAAAATCTTTAAATTCATTTCATCATTTAGGATAGAATTGCATCATATTTTCCAAATTCCCTTTCCAAAACTCCAAGTGATCTCAAAATATCTTTATTCAATTTTCATTTCAATCCATTCTTCTTATTTCAAAGATTTAAGATTTCAATTTCAAAGTCCAATTTGACTTTGAAATTTCAAACTTCAATGTTATATTCAAAATTCCATTTCCAAATTCAAGTCCAATTCCAATGTTCAATTTAACTTTGAGATCTCTGACTCATCTTCTGATTCTAAATTCAAACTTCAAATTCAAAGTCCAAATTGACTTTGAAATTCATTTGTATATTCAAGATTCAATTTCTAAATTTTAAAATCAAACTTCAAAGTTCAATTCAACTTTGGAATTCCTGATTCATCTTCTAAAAATTTAAACTACAAAAATCCAAATCTAGGTTCCACTTTGGATCTCAGACTTCAAATCCAAATTCCATTCTAGGTTCCAGATTCCGGATCCAATCCATCTTGGATCTCAAATCTCAAATCCAAAATCCATTTTAGGATCCAGAAACCATCATTGGATCTCAGATTTCAAATCCAATTCTCATTTAGGATTCCAAATCCTGAATTCAGTTTCATCTTGGATCTCGGTTCTATTTAGGATCCAGACTTTAGATCCAAAACCTATTTTAGGATCCAAAATCCAATTTCACCTTGGATCTCATACTTCAAATCCAAAATTCCATTTAGGATCCAGAATTCAATTCCACTTTGAATCTCAGACTTCAGATCCAAAATTCCATTTAGGATCCAAAATTCAATTCCATCTTGGATCTCAGATTTCAGATCCAAATTCCATTCCAAATTTTGGATCCAATTCCATCTTATATCTCAGATTTCATATTCAAATTTCATTTTAGGATTCAGACTATGGAATCAAATTCTATCTTGATTTTCGGATTTTAAATCCAATTCCACTTTCAAATCCCATCTGAATTTCTTAAATCTATTTCTATTTTTAAATTCCATTTGGATTGCTTAAGTCCAAATTCCATCCTGATTTCCAACCTTAAATCTAGAATTCAATTCCATTTTGAATATTCATTTTCTCTCCTAAATCCAAGTTTAAAATTCAAATTCAAAGTCCATTTTTCAACTTTGAAGCTTCATTTCTTTTTCACTCATCTTCCAATCATTCCTTTTAAATTAAAAGATTTATTTTTCCAATTCTGATCATTCTAAAGACTTAGAACTTCAAAATATCTCTCCTGATCTAACTCAAGTTCTAAAGTTAGATTCAACTATTTATCATTTCTTCATCACATCCACTTGGAAAGTCTCAGATTTTCAAAATTGTTTTCTCAAAAGCATACATTTTTGCATTTGCATTGCACAAGCATGATTATTTGTGCATCTAGATTTCAAATAAATTCTTAGATAATATTTAGGCAAAGCAAAAAAGCATAGATTCGATCCTTGGTTCGATTACCCCTGGTAAAGGCGCCAGAAACGGTTGAACCTCGTACCGACGAGCGAGCCCCGTCTCTCATTTTTCCCACAAAAATATTTCAAAACAAAGGCGAGTAATTTTTTAAATATTTTCAAATCAAGGTTAAGTGAGACCCCGCAAAAGAGTTCCACTCCCTTCTTTCATTTCTTTTCTTTTCTTTTCTCTTCTCTCTTCTTTTCTGTCTTTTCATTTCTCTCCTCAAAAAGAAGAAATAGAGGTCAGAAAGGAAAAAGAGAAGGAAGAGAGAGAAACACCAAGAGAGGAAAAATTTTGCGATGATCACAGTTTTGGCGACCATGATGGGACTCGTCTTCGTCCGGTTGAATCTATGCCTTTGCTTTGCTTTGATATTATCTAAGTCTTTATTTTACAAATGTCAGCTTCATTTTCATGCAAACCTTAGGAGCCTAGACTTTGTCCTAAGCTGACATCATTGCATATAGGATCTAAGTATGGTTTGGTAGGACCATATTGAGGAGATTATTCCATGTTCACATTAGATTTAGGTTTGAAATACAAATCTCCTCAATTTTAGGGATTGAATATAAACAATGTATGCAAGTGTATGCTTCTTTTCATTTAAATTCTATCTCCTTAGGACTTGTATTAGAGCTCTCTGATTTTATCTGCATGTTGAACATGTTTTTAAAAACATCCCTACCTATATTGTCCTGGTCTTCACGTTGCTGGGTTGTCTCACTGAACCATAGTTCGGGAGAGAGCCTCACAACTGGACCACTTATTTGGGTTTGTGCCCCCCTACCACGTACCTAAGGGCCATAGTCCGAGGTATATCGGTAGGCGCTCAAGGATGTTGGGAAGCCTTTATCTTAGAACCGGAGAATTATTTCTATGCCACGTACTTCGAGCTTCGGCTTGAGTATATCGGCATACCTTGATTGGAATCAGATGATCTGAACCATAGAGTTAGGATTAAAGTCCTACAAGCCATTTCAAATATTGCATTTAGAGTAAGCCTTTAGGGAGTGTTGTGTGCGCATCTTTGTTTATGCAGCTCTGATTGTGCAATGTTTTCTTGTATTCTCCTATATATATCAAATCTTTTCAAACTCTGGATGTATTATTCAAAATTTTCCTTTATTTTCAAAAACCCCAGGTATATATTCTTCCTTTACCTACATTCTTTTCTCTTTTATGTCAAATTTTTCTTTGAAAAACCCTGGAAATCCCTTTTCTAAAAATCCCTTAATCTTTCAAAATTTCCAGGATTTATGTCTATCCTCTTCTTTCATAAAGAGTTTATCCGTAAGTCCTGCATTCTATTTAAATTCTCTTCTTCTTTGCCTCAATATTGTTCCAATGGCATCCAATTCCCTTGATGATGTCTTTTCTAGAGATCATATCTTCTGTCAGATAAAGGATGAAACCCCGAATCATTGGGGCATCCAGTCTCATTCCTTCTTTCCTCTGTGGTATTATTCTTGGTTCACCACCTTCTCGCATATGTTCCCAGACCACTTGAATGATTGTGGATTGGAGATGGCATCGGTAGTGGGCAAACGAACCATCAACGGCAATTTAATTCAAGCTATGGCAGAACGATGAAATCCACGTACCTGCACATTTTGGTTTCTATGGGGAGAGATGACTCTGCTAATGAATGAATTCAGCGACATCATGGGATTGTCAGAGCCAGCTGGTCAGCCAGATGATCCAGTCAAGCAGCAATTCCTGATCAATGTCAAGGGAATAGATGTTCGAGAAGCATTAGCCATAGCTACGGGGAGCAGATTCTGGCCTCTCACTGAGATCAACGGGAGTCAGTTCATCGACCTGTTCGGACTCTATCGCAAGTATGGAGCCTACGAGGAAGTTGACACCCTATCTCGAGCAGCAAAAGAAAGAATCCAGCATGCCATGGTCCTATGCACAGTAGGATTGGCATTCTTTCAGGATGGACAAAATTTCATCGACATCAGGGTCACCCAACTCTTTTGAAGGTGGAGGAGCAAGCAGACCCGTCAGCTTTCAGTATCCATGGCAGCTCTAGCCTTTCTCTACCGAGGCTTAGCTCATTTTGCCCTTGGAGAGACCATTCTGGTGGAAGGATGCACTTACGCTCTGCAGTCATGGTTCATGTGGTAAATACCATCAAAGGCCAGTTCCTTCAGGTTCAGCAGCAAGAAGCCGAAGTTTGTTGTTCAATATCGAACTTTGATTGAGAGTCTGCATCAGGAGGAGATCCTTTGGGATTGCTTCGACAGACCAGAATCAGTTCCTCGCTACACTTACGCTCATAGCAAGCGTTACAGACTGCTCGGTCCTTTCTTCTGTGTCGACTATCAGCCAGAGAGGTGTCTGACACAGTTCTTGCAGCGGCAGGTTGTGATCATCACAAAAATTTTCCTCTCTTGTGGTTTCTCTCTCTTCCTTCTCTTTTCCTTTTCTAACCTCTATTTTCCTCCTTTTTGAAGGGAGAAAAATAAAAGACAGAAAAAGAAAGAGAGAAGAGAAAAGAAGGGAAGAGAAGAAGAGGAACTCTTTTGCGGGGTCTCACTTGACCTTGATTTGAAAATATTTAGAAAATTACTCGCCTCCATTTTAAAATATATTGCGGGAAAATGGAGATACGGGATTTGCTCGTCGGTACGAGGTTCGACCATTTCTGGCGCCTTTACCAAAGGTAATCGAACCAAGGATCAAATTTATGGCTTTTGCTTTTCCTAAATATTATCTAAGAATTTATCCTAAGTCTAAATGCACAAAGAATCATGCTTGTGCAATGCAAAGATGTATGCTTCTTTTAAAAATGATTTTGAAAATCTACAAGGGTTCCGATATGAACTTGATAATGGAGTGAAGAGATGATTTTTGAATAGTAGAATTTAACTTAGAACTTGAGATAGATCAGAGAAGTTCTAAGTCTTTGGAATAATCAGAGTTTGGGAAAATAAATCTTGATTTGAAAAGAATGATTTTTGAAGCTGAGATAAAAGGAAAAGGAATGAATTTTCAAAATCAGAAATTGACTTTGAATTTGAATTTTGAACCTGGTTTTAAGAGAAGGAGATGAAATTTGAAGTGATATTGAATTCTAGATTTAAAATTTGAAGTCGGGATGGATTTGAGAAATTCAATTGGTATTTAAAAAATAGAAATGGATTTAGGAAGTTCAGATGAGATCTGAAGATGGAATTGGTTTTAAAATCTAGAATTGGGAATGGAATTGGATCTTAAAATGGATTTAGGATCTGAAATCTGAAATCTGAAATCCAAAATAGAGTTGGATTTTGGACCCTAAGATGGATTTTGGATCTGAAGTCTGAGATCCAAAGTGAAACTGGGTTTTGGATCCTAAAATGGATTTGGATCTGAAGTTTGAGATCCAAAGTGGCATTGGATTCTGGATCCTAAGATGGAATTGGATTCGGAGTCTGAGATCCAAAGTAGAGTTGGGTTCTGGATCCTAAAATGGATTCAAATCTGAAGTCTGAGATCCAAAGCAGAAGTTGAATTCTGGATCCTAAAATGGAATTGAATCTGTAATCTGAGATCCAAAGTGGCATTGGATTCTGGATCCTAAGATGGAATTAGATCTGAAGTCTGAGATCCAAAGTAGAGTTGGGTTCTGGATCCTAAAATAGATTCGGATCTGAAGTCTGAGATCTAAAGCGAAAGTTGAATTCTGGATCCTAAAATGGAATTGGATCTGTAATCTGAGACCCAAAAAGTGGAATTGGATTCTGGATCCTAAATGAATTATGGATCTGAAGCCTGAGATCCAAAAAGTGAAGATTGTACTTGGAAATCTGGATCCAATTTAGAATCTAACTTTGGATTTGGATTTTTGAAAGTCCAAATGGGACTTTGAAGATGGATCTGGGTTTTTGAAAACCCAGATTGAATTTAGAATTTTAAGAAGGGTCAGATTTTGAGATTCAGAATTAATCTCAAACTTTGATTTTGAATTTGAAGATGATAAAACTTGATTTTGAAACAGAAGATGACTTCAAAGTTAAATTGAACTTTGAAGTTTGATTTAGAATTTCGACTTTTGGGATATATAAATGAATTTCAAAATCAAATTGGATTTTGAATTTAAAGTTTGAATTGGGAACCAGAAGATGAATCAAAAATTTCAAAGTTTAAATTAAACTTTGAAATTTGATTTGAATTATGATATGAATTTTGGATATACAAATGAATTTCAAAGTCAAATTGGACTTCGAATTTAAAGTTAGAATCTGAAAATGATATTTGAATTTACAAGAGTTGAAAATTGATTTGAGAAGTAAAGAAGATATCTGAAGGAAATTACTTGGATTTCTGAAAAAAAGAATTTTGAAAATATGATGCAGTTCTATCCTAAATGATGAATGGATTTAAAGAATTTTAAAACTGGATTTCGAAAAGCATATCTCATTCTTTAAATGAATTAAAATAAGATTGAAAATATAATACGTCCTTGACTATGGTCATTGAATGTATTATATAATAATCATATTTCAATTCAAGTAAAGAATAAAATATATTTTGCTGCTTTTATAGAGTTTAAAATGAAATTAACTCTCAATATATCCTGACTATGGCCATTGATATATATTTTGAGTTAATTTTAAGTTAAACTCTGATAAAAGAGGAAAATATTTAAAGAAAATATGATGAATTTTGAAAAGGATCTAGTGTGGATCCAGTGTTATTTTATAAAAGATAAAAATCCTAAGTTTTGTTTACATCCTGACTATGGCCATTGATGTAAATCGTCAACTTAGGATTAATTACCTCTTACAAAATGGTGCATGTGTCATTCGTGTTCCCATTTGTGAGATTTTGGAAAATAAAGGTAAAAAGCATGAAAATAAGCAATTTATGATTTTTACAATGCTCATTCATTCTATCTAAAACAAGAAATGTAAATTCTCATTAAGATCTAACTATTATAATACATGAAATTGAATTTACAACTCCAAATAATGATATTTTCCACATATTCCTGGCAAAACTTTGGTTAGTATGGAAGATAGAAAAGAATTCGCACATATCACATGGATTTCAAAGATGTCAATGTAAAAAGTACTCATATGCCAAGGTATCTAAAATATAAAATGTGGAAAAACCAAAAATGATATATGTCTATATACATATATACATGCATACATACATATATATATATATATATATATATGTATATGTATATCTATATAGGTATATATATATATATATGAATATATGTATATATATATATATATATGTATGTATAGGTGGAATGGTGATGGCATTTATGAATCTAACACCTACAGGGTGGATGTGATAATGTGCAACAGTGAAAACATGTGCAGGAAATGTGCACGGGCGAAGTGGGTGCAGCAGTGAGGGTGGTGGACAGCAAATTGCAGGAGGTATATGTAACAGTGGTATAATGCTATGAGTATAGGTGAAGGCAATGTGAGTGGTACAGGCACATGTAGTAGCAGGAAATGTTATGTAGCAAAGGTATATGGCTACTGTTGTAGCTGCAGCGGGCACGAGAAATGGTGGCTGGTGGTATTGGCAAGCAGTTGGTGAAATATAACAGCACACAGGAAGTGGTGTTGTGAGGTGGTGGGGAAACTGTTGCATCGATATCAATAAAGGTGCTGTTATAATATGGCAAATGGAAGAGTGGATTCTTGTGAACTATTGCTGCAAATGGGACTGTAGTAAGTAAGATTGGGGCAGATATATATTGTTTGGACTGTGCACAGGGGAAGTACTAGAAAGTGCTGGAAATGGGATATTGCATAACCTCTATAGCAGATGGAATGCAATCTATGGTGTGAGGGAAAGAGATGAGAGAAATTGTGGGGATGGCATGCAACAATGAAATGGGGTTCTGCAGGAAATAACATGGATGTGCCCAGGAGTGAGTGTCATGCTGTAGGTGTCCAGTCATGAAGGCCACAGCAGTGCTTGGCAAGCACTGTTGTAGGCATATGGGTGCTAAGGCAGCCAAAAAAAAAAAAAACTTCTATGCCGCATAAGC
The DNA here is from genome assembly GCF_984573655.1 of Nuphar pumila. NCBI lineage: Eukaryota > Viridiplantae > Streptophyta > Magnoliopsida > Nymphaeales > Nymphaeaceae > Nuphar > Nuphar pumila. The sequence continues at coordinate 48,355,628 of NC_143250.1, forward strand.
AATGCATTGTAGTATATGATGCATACAGCAAAACAACATGCCATGGGATGCCATTACAGATGATGATAGGTATCGTGTGAAGTATAGATGATGGGCATATGATGTTGCTGTAAATGAAGAAGCTGGTATATACAGGAAATCAAATGATGCTGTAGTGAAAGCAATGAATGGTGCTGCGATACGGCATAAAGAGTAAAAAAAAAATGAGTGCAGATGTTGTGCACAGACTATAAATTCTCTGTAGTGGAATCCAATGTGCTGGATATCTACTCTTTGAGTCACATATTCAACTGTAGGCACACGATCTTTGGAGCCATTAACCACAGACCATGATGCTGCATCAAATGTTTGACTTTGATTTTCTTTTTTTTTCGTGGAGATTGTTGCAATCTGACCCATCAATTGTAAAGGTGGTTGTTGATCCAGTTCCTCAATAACGATGTTTGAGAATTTTTGACACCCAAACGGGTGCATATCTTTTCAGAAATTGCCAAATGATCCAATCTTAGTCTTTGAAGTACCAATGCTACTTGATAAATCTTGATCCATAAGGGTCAATACCCAGATCTTGCCAAAGAGAGTCTCCATCCATCCTCTGGGACGATGCCTTCATCAAATCCATCATTGACTTCCCTTGAAATGACCTGAACTGCTTTACTGCAGATGAACTGTGGAACCTCCACACAGTATGAAACTTGTTTGTATTGAGGCTATGGTACCTGCTAAATTCTGGTGTGTGCACCAAAACTCCTTTACACATATTACAGAAGGCAGTTCTGGCAGTCCAATAACCTTCAAGATCTTCACAAATGGCGGATACAGGGTGGGGAGCTCAAAGGCACAACGATGGACACAAAATACAACATGTAGGAAAGATATGGTAGGACCAAAATAGGAATGAGATATATAACCAATAGATTGAACAGGTAAATCCTTAAATCACGAAATAGAATATGATGAAATATATGTCAAGCGAGATGCAGAATGCCTATTATCAACGTGACTAATCACATTTAGCAACAACTCATTTGCGAAAATCTAAGAACAAGATGGAAAGAGGACAATTTATGCTATGATTATCTGAGTGTTGCGATGCAAATATATATATATATATATATATAATAAGGGAACGAAACAGGGGAATGAACAACGGGTGGTCCATGTGCTGATCTACACGAAATCAATGTTTAATCTACAAAATGTGAATCATGGGATCTTAAACAGATCAGAGACAGAAAAAAAAAGAAATAGATAAATAACTAAAGAAAGCAAGACATAAGGCGATACACAACACTGGATGAACATGAATTTGATGCCATGAACCCAAAGATAGATCAATGAAGTCAGCGTCTGTGTTTATAACAACAGAAAATGTAGGGGTTTGGCATTAAAAGATGTGTTGCTTAATATGCCGAAACAGGAAAGAGTGCATAAATAAAAAGAAAAAGAAAAAAAGAACAAAAGAAAAGAAAAACATGGATCTAAATAAACATTGAAGTATTGTAAATGAATAAAAAGGACTGACGCAAAGGGGCAATCCATAAGCAAAAGTATAGAAAATCAATACAATGACAAATCTAGTGTAACAAAATTCAAAACAAAGAGGAAATGCAGCAAACTAGAATGAACAAAATGTAATCTGATGCCATTAACGAGAAAATAATAAAAAAAAAAAAAAACTGGAAATCGGATGTTGGAATTGGAGAATTCCGTTACTATAGCAACGAGTGGATCGGTCCTGCTACATGCAGGCCTATCCTACCATGGATGCATTAGGATAAACAAAAAAAAAGAGTATAAAAAAATGGATAAATATAGTAAGGCAAGAGGGGAATTCTTTACAGGGGATCGAAAAAGAAAGAAAAGGGTGATTACTTACCTGCGATGGAAGAGGTACTTGATCTTTTGCTGCTACTTGAGGAGAACATGAGAAGATAGGAAGGTGAAGAAGAAGAAGAAGGAATTGGGGAAGATCAGGAGATGAAGACCGGGAGAAGGCAATGGAATCAGAAGAAATGTGATGGTGAGGTGAACGGCGGATGAAGTGGCGATGAAATGGATCATGGAGGGGAGGGATCTATAAAGATTTGAAATCAATTTTGGAAGATAAGACCAACATAAGGGTTGATCTATAAAGATTTGAAATCCATTTTGGAAGATAAGACCAACACAAGGGTTGATCTTTGAATATAATGTTTTGAAACCAATCTTGGAAGATAGGATCAACACGAGTTTTGAATTTTCAATGCAATGGTTCGAAAACTTATTTTTGAAAATATGATCAACACGAGGGTTGATTTTTTACAAAGGTTGGACCAAAGAATATTTGAACTCTTTGGTCATAACGAAGACTTTTTAAAATTTCCTGATTTTTGAAAAGCCCTCATAGGTAATATCATTTCTCTCATGAATGATGTCAGAATTGTCCTGCATTTTGAAAAGAACAGGAATTTAAATGCCCCAGCATGGCAAAGGAAAAAAGAAGTATTGGATATAAAAGATATATAAAGGAAATTGACATTTCATTGATAAGCAAAAGGTCTGATAACAAAACTAAATATTTACAAGAACTTTGAAAGGAAAGGATTCAAAAGACTGGGCTGACTTGCCCCTACAAGATGACTAACAAAAGAAAATGACAGCGCAGAAAACTTGGGCATCCTCAATTCTTGGAGTGATCTGGAAATGGTTCTGTCAAGACTGATGGGCGCTCTTCTTCCTCGTCCTCTATCAGCTCACTTCTATCAATGCAGTCTTGTATCATATGCTTGAGGACGAAGCAGTGCTCGGTGTCGTGCCTTGTTGCCCTATGGTACTTGCAGAATTGGTCCTTGAATTTTCCCAACATTACGGGAGGATCCGCTATTTTAGGGAGTTTAATCATCCTATGCTTTAAAAGGTAATCCATAATCACTTCTAAACTTTGAGCCAACGGAGTGAAGACTTGATCTTTCCCCCACTTGATATACTTGGGCTTCTCTTGAAGATCATCCTTTTGCTGAAGGCCAATTGGAAGTGGTCTATCATTGTTCTTATAGGATCTCTCTTTCTGCCCCTTGCTCTGATCTATTCTCGGGCCACTGCCACTGTTGTTTTTGTTTCCTTTGTTGCTATTGCCAAGACTATTACTGAAGGCATCAACTGAATGAGCGAATTGTGCCTTCTTCTTCTGGTCTTGGATATTCTTGACCAGAGGCGTGCCCTCGTAAAGCCCGCTTTCTATTCTTGCTTCGAGCCATTCGGCTCGCTCAATCAACTTGATGAAGGATTTTACCGGGGAAGTAGCGATGAGGCTCCTTATGGGCTGAAAAAAATTGTAGAGGATTACCTGCAATGCGTGCTCCTGAGGAATGGGTACCTTCATCTTATTACAGGTGCTTCTCCACCTGTGAATGAAATCTCCTGCTCTTGCAGTCTCACTTTGCTTCAGGTTGTAAAGATGATTTAATGTAGGTGAGGCTTCAGTGTTGAATAGGAAGCGCTCAATAAACAAATTGACTACCTTATCGAACTCTCGTAGTTCGATAGGATTGATGTGGTCAACATACCACTTGGTCGCTACACCCTCTAGACTGCGGGGGAAATAGATGAACAGAGCCCGGTTATCTTTTCTGAAACGGCAACATTCTGCATAAAAGGTGGCTAAGTGGGCTTTAGGGTTGCCAGTTCCATCAAACTTGAGAAATTTACGAGGAAGGTTCTCCAGGTTATCGTCCCCATCTAGACCATCGTAAAAATCTTCGCCAGTGTAGGTCTGCTTGCCCTTACCATTGGCTTGAATGTCTTTGATTGCTTGATTCATCTCCTTCATCTGTTTGCTTATCAGGTCCTCTGCTGGAGCCCCAGACTTGGGCTTGTTGACAGATTCGGGCTCTTCTGCACCTATCTTTACGGACTGTCTCGGAGGATTCTGTTTATAGACAATCTGCTCTTCCTCTTTTGATTCTTCCTCGACTGACTCTGATTCCTCAGAAGCAGTGTCTGGCTGTACCTTCTTTCTGATGATTCTGACGTGCTTTTTTACAGGCTTCTTCCTCAGTTTGCCTTTAGGAACTGCCTCTTTCAGATTGACCTCGGCTTGCTCTGACATCATCATCACCATCATCTTTTAGAACATACCATACATAGCGGGGTCAATGTCATCTCCTTTGTTCTGACCCTGTCCCCTGACTGATTTAGGAGATCTCATCCCTTCCACCTCACTGTCGCTGTGTTGAGGAACTGTTTCCTTTTCAGCTCTTGTCTGAACCATTTTTGAATATTAGCACTCTCTGTAGAGGAAAGTGGAGGTTTTTAGACTGAAGAAACTTTTGGAAAAGTTTTGACAAGAGGAAGGATTAGGTTGAAATCTGTTGTTTTTTTTTAAATTGTATCACATTACTAGGGATTGAGTCGCCACAAAATTTATGACAATTGCGTTGTTTACTCTACGAGGGAGAGTAACCAACTAAAACACGAAAAAAATGCTTTATTTTAAAAAGGATATCTCTTGACAGAAAGAAATTTTATTTATGAAAAAAAATATAAACAAGAATATAAAATCAGAAAAATAAGAGGAAAAAAATGAAATTTGAGAATAAATGGTAAAGATTTAAAATTTGAAGAACTTGTAGGCAGGATCAGAAGAATTTTGAAGAAATTTAGAAAAAGAGAAGGGAAAATACACCTGGGTTTCAAAAACAAAATAGGAAATTTTGAATAATATATACCCAGAGTTTTGGAGAATATAAGGGAGATAAAATATCAAACAATCACAGACATACAAACAAGGATGTACAAACAACATTCCCTAAAGCTGACTCTATATGCAATATTTGAAATGGCTTGTAGGACCTTAATCTTAACTCTAAGATTTAGATCATTTGATTCCAATCGAGGTATGTCGATATACTCAAGCCGAAGCTCGAAGTACGTGGCATAGAAATAATTCTTCGGTTCTAGGGTAATGGCTTCCCAACATCCTTGAGCACCTACCAATATACCTCGGACTATGGCCCTTAGGTACGTGGTAGGGGGGGCGCAAACCCAAATAAGTGGTCCAGTTGTGAGGCTCTCTCCCGAACTATGGTTCAGTGAGACAGCCCAACAACGTGAAGACTGAGACAATATAGGTAGGGATGTTTTCAAAAATATGTTCAAATGCAAATAAAAATCAGATGGATCTAATGCAAGTCCTAAAGAGATAGAATTTAAATGAATAGAAGCATACACTTGCATACATTGTTCACATTCCATCCCTAAAATTGAGAAGAGTTGTATTTCAGACCTAAGTCTAATGTGAACATGGAATAATCTCCTCAATATGGTCCTACCAAACCATACTTAGATCCTATATGCAATGATGTCAGCTTAGGATAGAGTCTAGGCTCCTAAGGTTTGCATAAAAAAATGAAGCTGACATTTATAGAATAAAGATTTAGAAAATATCAAAGCAAAGCAAAAGGCACAAATTCGACCGGACGAAGATGAGTCCCATCTCGGTCACCAAAACTGTGATTATCGCAAAAATTTTCCTCTCTTGTGGTTTCTCTTTCTTCATTCTCTTTTCCTTTTCTAACCTCTATTGCGAAGAGAAGAAGAGAAACTCTTTTGCGGGGTCTCACTTGACCTTGATTTGAAAATATTTAGAAAATTACTCACCTCCGTTTTGAAATATATTATGGGAAAATGGAGAGACGGGATTCGCTCGTCGGTACGAGGTTCGACCGTTCCTGGCGCCTTTACCAGAGGTAATCGAACCAAGGATTTAATTTATGCCTTTTGCTTTGCCTAAATATTATCTAAGAATTTATCCTAAGTCTAAATGCACAAAGAATCATGCTTGTGCAATGCAAAGATGTATGCTTCTTTTAAAAATGATTTTGAAAATCTACAAGTGTTCCGAGATGAACTTGATAATGGAGTGAAGAGATGATTTTTGAATAGTAGAATTTAACTTAGAACTTGAGATAGATCAGAGAAGTTCTAAGTCTTTGAAATAATCAGAGTTTGGGAAAAAAATCTTGATTTGAAAAGAATGATTTTTGAAGCTGAGATAAAAGGAAAAGGAATGAATTTTCAAAATCAGAAATTGACTTTGAATTTGAATTTTGAACCTGGTTTTAAGAGAAAGAGATGAAATTTGAAGTGATATTGAGTTCTAGATTTAAAATTTGAAGTCGGGATGGATTTGAGAAATTCAAATGGTATTTAAAAAATAGAAATGGATTTAGGAAGTTCAGATGAGATCTGAAGATGGAATTGGTTTTGAAATCTAGAATTGGGAATGGAATTGGAACTTAAAATGAATTTAGGATCTGAAATCTGAGATCCAAAATAGAGTTGGATTCTGGACCCTAAGATGGATTTTGAATCTGAAGTCTAAGATCCAAAGTGGAATTGGGTTCTGGATCCTAAAATGGATTTGGATCTGAAGTCTAAGATCCAAAGTGGCATTGGATTCTGGATCCTAAGATGGAATTGCATCTGGAGTCTGAGATCCAAAGTAGAGTTGGGTTCTGGATCCTAAAATGGATTCAGATCTGAAGTCTGAGATCCAAAGCAGAAGTTGAATTCTGGATCCTAAAATGGAATTGGATTTGTAATCTGAGATCCAAAGTGGCATTGGATTCTGGATCCTAAGATGGAATTAGATCTGAAGTCTGAGATCCAAAGTAGAGTTGGGTTCTGGATCCTAAAATAGATTCGGATCTGAAGTCTGAGATCCAAAGCGAAAGTTGAATTCTGGATCCTAAAATGGAATTGGATCTGTAATCTGAGACCCAAAAAGTGGAATTGGATTCTGGATCCTAAATGAATTATGGATCTGAAGCCTGAGATCCAAAAAGTGAAGATTGTACTTGGAAATCTGGATCCAATTTAGAATCTAACTTTGGATTTGGATTTTTGAAAGTCCAAATGGGACTTTGAAGATAGATCTGGGTTTTTGAAAACCCAGATTGAATTTAGAATTTTAAGAAGGGTCAGATTTTGAGATTCAGAATTAATCTCAAACTTTGATTTTGAATTTGAAGATGATAAAACTTGATTTTGAAACAGAAGATGACTTCAAAGTTAAATTGAACTTTGAAGTTTGATTTAGAATTTCGAGTTTTGGGATATACAAATGAATTTCAAAATCAAATTGGATTTTGAATTTAAAGTTTGAATTGGGAACCAGAAGATGAATCAAAAATTTCAAAGTTTAAATTAAACTTTGAAATTTGATTTGAATTATGATATGAATTTTGGATATACAAATGAATTTCAAAGTCAAATTGGACTTCGAATTTAAAGTTAGAATCTGAAAATGATATTTGAATTTACAAGAGTTGAAAATTGATTTGAGAAGTAAAGAAGATATCTGAAGGAAATTACTTGGATTTCTGAAAAAAAGAATTTTGAAAATATGATGCAGTTCTATCCTAAATGATGAATGGATTTAAAGAATTTTAAAACTGAATTTCGAAAAGCATATCTCATTCTTTAAATGAATTAAAATAAGATTGAAAATATAATACGTCCTTGACTATGGTCATTGAATGTATTATATAATAATCATATTTCAATTCAAGTAAAGAATAAAATATATTTTGCTGCTTTTATAGAGTTTAAAATGAAATTAACTCTCAATATATCCTGACTATGGCCATTGATATATATTTTGAGTTAATTTTAAGTTAAACTCTGATAAAAGAGGAAAATATTTAAAGAAAATATGATGAATTTTGAAAAGGATCTAGTGTGGATCCAGTGTTATTTTATAAAAGATAAAAATCCTAAGTTTTGTTTACATCCTGACTATGGCCATTGATGTAAATCGTCAACTTAGGATTAATTACCTCTTACGAAATGGTGCATGTGTCATTTGTGTTCCCATTTGTGAGATTTTGGAAAATAAAGGTAAAAAGCATGAAAATAAGCAATTTATGATTTTTACAATGCTCATTCATTCTATCTAAAACAAGAAATGTAAATTCTCATTAAGATCTAACTATTACAATACATGAAATTGAATTTACAACTCCAAATAATGATATTTTTCACATATTCCTGGCAAAACTTTGGTTAGTATGGAAGATAGAAAAGAATTCGCACATATCACATGGATTTCAAAGATGTCAATGTAAAAAGTACTCATATGCCAAGGTATCTAAAATATAAAGTGTGGAAAAACCAAAAATGATATATGTCTATATACATATATACATGCATACATATATATATATATATGTATGTATAGGTGGAATGGTGATGGCATTTATGAATCTAACACCTACATGGTGGATGTGATATTGTGCAACAGTGAAAACATGTGCAGGAAATATGCACGGGCGAAGTGGGTGCAGCAGTGAGGGTGGTGGACAGCAAATTGCAGGAGGTATATGTAACAGTGGTATAATGATATGAGTATAGGTGAAGGCAATGTGAGTGGTACAGGCACATGTAGTAGCAGAAAATGTTATGTAGCAAAGGTATATGGCTATTGTTGTAGCTGCAGCGGGCACGAGAAATGGTGGCTGGTGGTATTGGCAAGCAGTTGGTGAAATATAACAGCACAGAGGAAGTGGTGTTGTGAGGTGGAGGGGAAACGGTTGCATCGGTATCAATAAAGGTGTTGTTATTATATGGCAAATGGAAGAGTGGATTCTTGTGAACTATTGCTGCAAATGGGACTGTAGTAAGTAAGATTGGGGCAGATATATATTGTTTGGATTGTGCACAAGGGAAGTACTAGAAAATGCTGGAAATGGGATATTGCATAACCTCTACAGCCGATGGAATGCAATCTATGGTGTGAGGGAAAGAGAAGAGAGAAATTGTGGGGATGGCATGCAACAATGAAATGGGGTTCTGCAGGAAATAACATGGATGTGCCCAGAAATGAGTGTCATGTTGTAGGTGTTCAGTCATGAAGGCCACAGCAGTGCTTGGCAAGCACTGTTGTAGGCATATGGGTGCTAAGGCAGCCAAAAAAAAAAAAAACTTCTATGCCGCATAAGCAATGCATTGTAGTATATGATGCATACAGCAAAACAACATGCCATGGGATGCCATTACAGATGATGATAGGTATCGTGTGAAGTATAGATGATGGGCATATGATGTTGCTGTAAATGAAGAAGCTGGTATATACAGGAAATCAAATGATGCTGTAGTGAAAGCAATGAATGGTGCTGTGATACGGCATAAAGAGTAAAAAAAAATGAGTGCAGATGTTGTGCACAGACTATAAATTCTCAGCAGTGGAATCCAATGTGCTGGATATCTACTCTTTGAGTCACATATTCAACTGTAGCCACACGATCTTTGGAACCATTAACCACAGACCATGATGCTGCATGAAATGATTGACTTTGATTTTTATTTTTTTTCGTGGAGAATGTTGCAATCTGACCCATCAATTGTAAAGGTGGTTGTTGATCCAGTTCCTCAATAACGATGTTTGAGAATTTTTGACACCCAAACGGGTGCATATGTAATAAACAAAAAAAAATACTTTGGATTCGGGTCGGATCCGGACACGGACCCGGACCCGAATGGAGGCACCGCCTCCCGTGTTTTTAGCACAGCGAGGCAGGGGTTTCAAAGATAACCCTCGCCCCTCTTCTTCCTCTCTCGTTGTCTCTCTCCCTCACCGCCTCTCGGTCTCTCTCCCCCTCAGCGCCTCTCGCCCTCTCGTCTCTGTTCCTTCCTGTGGCCACCGGCGACTCACCCCCGACCACCACCCTTGTCTCAGCTACTGCAGGCATCGACGGCAGCCGACAGCCTCCGATGTCGACGTTGTCACCGCCGGCGACTCCCAGGTACGCGCCTCCCCCTCTTTTGTTTGTCTCTCTCTATATATATCCCTCTTCTCCCCTCGTTTCTCCGTTACGCAGGGAGGGGAGGGTCGAACTACCTCCCTGCTCCCTATTAGGCAGGGGAGGGGCTGAGCCCCCTCCCTGCTACTTGTTACGGCAGGGGAGGGGGCCGAGCCCCTCCCTGCTCCCTCTTCTCGGGCGTCAGGCAGAGGCCTTGCCCCCTGCTTGTTTGTGTGTTCGACTGGCAGGGGCCAAGCCCCTGCCTCTTTGTGTATTCAGCAGGCAGAGGCAAAGCCTCCTGCCTCCTCCTTTGTGCTAACGGGTGGGGGGCTTGACCCCCTGTCTCTTTGCTCTTCTGGCAAGCAGGGCGACGCTTCAGCCTCCCTCATTGCCTTCGTAAGGCAGGGGCGCAACCCTGCCTACCCTTGCTTTCGGAGGGCAGGGGAGCAACCCCCCTGCCTCCCCGTTGTTTGCTGACAGCATGTCAGCAGGGGCTCATGGCCCTGCCCCTGCTTCTTGCGCTTATAGCAGGTGCGCATGTGCACGATGCCCCTGCCTTTGCTTTCTTGTACGTCAGGACGACGATAGTGCCTCTGACTTTCTATTTTGGTATTAGCTTGCTAAGATCGTTACTTTTGCAGCTCGTACGACGAATCCTGCTCGCGCTCCACGACCTGAGCCGCCAATCGCGTACATACGCGAACGACAGCAAGCTTGCAACTCTCAAAGGTAGGGGAAGATTGCACAAAAGACTTGGACAATTGAATTGAGTTCAATTAACTAAAAAGGATAATTAAATAAATATATATATATATATATATATTTATACGAGTACGCATTTAACTCCAGGACGCGGTTTCACGATCCTTGTCCATTTACTTTGTTGTTGTGCATCGTGCAAAGGTTCTGTGTTGCACTCCTGCTTACAGTTTTTACTTGTCGTTGCGCGTTGTGCGAGGGTTTGCGTTGCACTTCTGCTTATCGCCTTTACTTTGCCGTTGCGCTTTGCGCCTAGGCTCTTGCCTTTGCATATGTGTTGGTATTGCCTTGCTATTGCAGTTGACGTGGAGGTTCTTGCTCTTTGCGTATGCCTTAAACGCATCCTCGTGGAGGATGCAAGGGGCATTTACCCCTCTCCCTCTTGCGACAAGAGTTCAGTCGGGAGCGAGCGGCACATCCTCGTCTAAGGAGAGGGATACCTTGCAAGGATCCTGGCTCTTCGTGTGTGCAATCCTGCAAAGTCGACTTGAGATTTCAGGGAGCTGCACAAAAGCATCAAAGACTGCTCCAAATCGAAGCATTTGGAAGGATGTGACTGGCTGGTTCTGCTCGCCTTTTTGGCATATCTCGGGTGATCCCGAATATGGGGTTCAAGCGAACTCTTAGCGGGTGTTCTTTTGAGAAACCCGTATCCCGTCTATCGAGGCCGGCATCGAGTCATGCGAGACATGTAGATACCTCGATAGCGGATGTGATTCGAGATAATCCCATGCATCATGTTGGCACAAGGTACTGCTATTACAAAAGATAGAGTAAAGTTGATAAACTTTACATCTTTGTGAAACACTCCTGTTGAGGCTTCTATTGAGGAGCTATACCCCCTTCATCCTAGAGTACTTGTAGTCGTGCACGACACGTCTAGTACTGCGATGATCGGATGAGACGGTCGTGCGACCTCGAATAGTGCTAAATGCACAATGTTGTAATCACATAAATGGGCTCACATTCGCCTTCACAGGCAAGATGCTCGAGTGGTTTAAATACCACAACATAGAATGGGTCGTTAGTTAAGCAACCCCTAACGTACCTATTCGCTTCTTTGTGTCTGTCAAGGGAGAGGACAGAGTGATACAAACTCCAATGGACAGGTTGTTAACAACCACCCTACGGACAACGATCCGGCCTCACCAGTCATTGGAGTTAGGGGAAAGGGGCTACATTAGTTAGCTCAACACTTCTGCAGAAGTTGGATGCGTCCGTGGCACAGCCTCCTTTGGGGAATCCTCTCTCGGCTAAAGCCGTCCCTTTGGAGTGAACTCAACTAGCTATTCGGGTTATTGAAAATACATAGAATAACAAACGCCCGAACTAGTTTCAGTTGGGTCTACGTTTTGCCTGCGCGTACCCGCAGGTTCGTAATTATCGAAACATAAGGTCAGTTCACATTGGTCGTTGAGTCGTGAGCTTCGCTTGTACTACTGTTTCTCTTGCACTACTGATTCACTTGCACTACTGCTTCGCCTGCACTACTAATTCGCTTGCTGGCTCGATAGTTCAATATGCTACTCGTTGAGCTATGCACGCCTGTCAAGGCGTTACTCTAGTTGGTTAAACTGCTTACGCAGTTCCTTGCAGAGTAATAAGGAGTTTCTCATACTAGTTAAATGCTTATAATAAGAGCATTATACCAGTTGCTACATATTAGCATGTGACTTGCTTTATCCCTTGGTCGAACTATTTGGTGCTTATTGTAGCGTAGCACTTGTTGGCTTGCATCTCTTATGATTGATGTGATTGCATACAGCTCGTAATCTACGAACTGGTGGCAACTAGGATTGATGTGGCCACTTGTCTTATAAGCTGCTTACATATTGTGATATAACTGTTGTTGTATGATTGCTTATGAATGGCTTGTGATGTAATGGTTTATGCCTTACGATTAATTTAAGTACTTGTTCAAGGACTGAGCCATTTTATGGTAATTATATGTTTTACGAGCATTGTTATGAGTGCTTGTCATTTTCAGTTGTTTCGTTTGGCTGACAGGTAGAGTTAGTTACCCTTCGCCCATAGAATCAACTGAATTGCCATATTTGCGCGTTCTCATGTGTCGTTTACACATGCTTTGAGGGCCTATTTGAGGATTGCAATATTCTTTGTGGCAATAACACTGAGTAGGGCGTCTGTTGAGGACCTGATCTCTAAAGGATTATCTGTGAGGGTGTGTATGATCAAGACGAGGTATCCGGCTAGAGTGGTAGATTCTCTATGAGGATGTACATTGTCCACGAACGGGTAGCCGCAAAGACGGTGAACTCCTGTGAGGAAGTGTATGGTCCAAGACCAAGTATACCATCTAGGGCAAAATTCCTTGTGAGGTTATACATTTCCCAGACCAGGTGATCCGGGCGTTGATCTTGTTGTTTGTATTAGTGACTATCGACCCTGAGAGCGGTCATTTATGTGGATGCGTGTATCGCAATGATTTTCATTGGATATGGCATTTGTTAGGGACTGATCTCCCAAAGGTTTCGCTGTGAGGTTATACTTTTCCCAGATCAGGTGACCCGGCTAGAGTGGGAGATCTCTGTGAGGATGTACACTGTCCACGAACGGGTAGCCGCAAAGACAGTGAACTCCTGTGAGGAAGTGTAGGGTCCAAGATCAGGTATACCCTCTAGGGCGGTAATTCCTTGTCCGGTCGTATATCTCTCGGAGCAAATGATCCGACGTGGATCTTGTGTTTTTGCTTACCATAAAAAGTTATGGTGAGCTGTGACGACCTTCTGAGATTGTTTGTGATAGCCAACTATGAATTCATAGTTTCGGCTTTCTGTTCAAGCATGATTACATGCTTGACTCAGGTGTGAGAATTAGATCATTAGCAATTTGAGTTAGCGATCATGTTTTGGACCTTCTACGGAAGGGTGAGCTTTTCTGAGAAGGTATGACGCCTTAGTGCGTCATAATCGGTGACGGTTAGCCGCGTAAGACTTTGAGAGATGAGAATAAGTTAAGGTTGTTCAGGACAACGCGTTTGTTAGAAGTAGTGAGCGACAAACGATGTCCTGATGGTGATTAGATGTTGTGACCTTGTTCTAGGAACGAGAACAAGCTAGTTGCGTAGTGGTTCACAGCCTACGATCAATTGAATCGTATGCTGCGTTTGTCAGTTGCACTGCTTACTTGCTTTGAACTGCTTATTGTTTGCACTACTTACGTGTTTGCACTATTCACTTGCTTGCATTGCTTATCTGTTTAACTGCATATCTGCTTTAAACTGCGTAGCCTACTAAATTAAATGTACTTAATTCAGTTCCTTGTAGTCTCTCTTGTACACCTACTAGTTTTTCGCGAAACTAACCCATTTTATGGGTACAGGTGATGATTAGGTACACTACGGGCGATGGCGCGATTGCAAGATGGCTTCAAGACTTCTTCTTCCTGCTCTTAGCTCGCATCCTGGACGCTATAGGTTTGTATCAGATTTTCCTTGGAATATCTGAATCTTGTGAGTTTTGGTTCTTTTAGCTGACGTGACCAAAGTTGTCAGCTTGCCTTATGATTTATCAAAAGCAAAATCTTCCGTTGATTTCATAAAACAACTCTGAAGGAAAGAGATATTTGTAGTCTCTTGCCTGTTTTTCTGAAAAGGTTCGCAAGTTTGAAATTTGGGGTGTTACAACTTGGTATCAGAGCTAAGCGAAGTAAGGATTCTTGACCATTGAGCATCCGCATCGCACTGTAAGTATACCATTTTTCTGATTTTATAGATGTTTATAGCGTTGTTAAGCTAAATGACTTGACATGTTATGCTTATGTACTAGCATTGCTGCGTTTTTTGTGAACTACTCATGTTACGCATGAATAGTATGGATGTTTTTGGCTTCTTTTTCGAGCTTTCTAAGATTTTTTTATCCTTGGTATCCCTTGTTTACTTCAAGGATGGTAAGGAACTCGAACGAAGATTCGGCTGACGAATGGTCAAATATTGGAGAAAATTTCCCTGGCTTGTATTTTTACTAATGTATGCCAAGGTAATTTCGCGAACGAAATTCTTTTAAGAAGGGTAGGATGTAATAAACGAAAAAAAATAGTTTGGATTCGGGTCGGATCCGGACCCGGACCCGAATGGAGGCACCGCCTCCCGTGTTTTTAACACAGGGAGGCATGGGTTTCAAAGATAACCCCTGCCCCCCTTCTTCCTCTCTCGCTGCCTCTCTCCCTCACCTCCTCTCAGTCTCTCTCCCCCTCAGCGCCTCTCGTCCTCTCGTCTCCGTTCCTTCCTGTGGCCACCGACGACGGCGACTCGCCGCCGGCCACCACCCTTGTCTCGGCTACTGCAGACATCGACGGCAGCCGACAGCCTCCAATGTCGACGCTGTCGCTGCCGGCGACTCCCAGGTACGTGCCTCCCCCTCTTTCGTTTGTCTCTCTATCCCTCTTCTCCCCTTGTTTCTCCATTACGCAGGGAGGGGAGGGTCGAACTACCTCCCTGCTCCCTATTAGGCAGGGGAGGGGCTGAGCCCCCTCCCTTCCCTTTTGTTCGGCAGGGGAGGGGTTGAGCCCCCTCCTTGCTACTTGTTACGACAGGGGAGGGGGCCGAGCCCCTCCCTGCTCCCTCTTCTCGGGCGTCAGGCAGGGGCCTTGCCCCCTACTTGTTTGCGTGTTCGACCGGCAGGGGCCAAGCCCCTGCCTCTTTATGTATTCGGCATGTAGGGGCAAAGCCTCCTGCCCCCTCCTTTGTGCTAACGGGTGGGAGGCTTGACCCCCTGTCTCTTTGCTCTTCTGGCAAGCACAGCGATGCTTCGGCCTCCCTCGTTGCCTTCGTAAGGCAGGGGCGCAACCCTGCCTACCCTTTCTTTCGGAGGGCAGGGGAGCAACCCCACTGCCTCCCCGTTGTTTGGTGACAGCATGTCAGCAGGGGCTTGTGGCCTTGCCCCTACTTCTTGCGCTTATAGCAGGTGTGCATGTGCACGATGGCCCTGCCTTTGCTTTCCTGTACGTCAGGACGACGATAGTGCCTCTGACTTTCTATTTTGTATTAGCTTGTTAAGATCGTTACTTTTGCAGCTCGTACGATGGATCCTGCTCGCGCTCCGCGACCCGAGCCGCCAATCGCGTACATACGCGGACGACAGCAAGCTTGCAACTCTCAAAGGTAGGGGAAGATTGCACTAAAGACTTGGACAATTGAATTGAGTTCAATTAAATAAATATATATATATATATATTTATACGAGTACGCATTTAACTCCAGGACGCGGTTTCGCGATCCTTGTCCCTTTACTTTGTCGTTGCGCATCGTGCAAAGGTTCTGCGTTGCACTTCTGCTTACAGTTTTTATTTGCCGTTGCGCGTTGTGCGAGGGTTTGCATTGCACTTCTGCTTATCGCCTTTACTTTGTCGTCGCGCTTTGCGCCTAGGCTCTTGCCTTTGCATATGTGTTGGTATTGCCTTGCTATTGCAGTTGACGTGCAGGTTCTTGCTCTTTGCGTATGCCTTAAAGGCATCCTCGTGGAGGATGCAAGGGGCATTAACCCATCTCCCTCTTGCGACAAGAGTTCAGTCGGGAGGGAGCGGCACATCCTTGTTTAAGGAGAGGGATACCTCGAAAGGATCCTGGCTCTTCGTGCATGCAGTCCTGCAGAGTCGACTTGAGATTTCAGGGAGCTGCGCAAAAGCATCAAAGACTGCTCCAAATCGAAGCATTTGGAAGAATGTGACTGGCTGGTTCTGCTCGCCTTTTTGGCATATCTCGGGTGATCCCGAATTGGGGGTTCAAGCGAACTCTTAGCGGGTGTTCTGTTGAGAAATCTGTATCCCGTCTATCGAGGCCGGCATCGAGTCATGCGAGACATGTAGATACCTCGATAGCGGATGTGATTCGAGATAATCCCATGCATCATGTTGGCATAAGGTACTGCTATTATAAAAGATAGAGTAAAGTTGATAAACTTTACATCTTTGTGAAACACTCCTGTTGAGGCTTCTATTGAGGAGCTATACCCCCTTCATCCTAGAGTACTTGTAGTCGTGCACGACACGTCTAGTACTGCGATGATCGGATGAGACGGTCGTGCGACCTCAAATAGTGCTAAATGCACAATGTTGTAATCACATAAATGGCCTCACATTCGCCTTCACAGGCAAGATGCTCGAGTGGTTTAAATACCACAACATAGAATGGGTCGTTAGTTAAGCAACCCCTAACGTACCTATTCGCTTCTTTGTGTCTATCAAGGGAGAGGACAGAGTGGTACAAACTCCAATGGACAGGTTGTTAACAACCACCCTACGGGCAACGATCCGGCCTCACCAGTCATTGGAGTTAGGGGAAAGGGGCTACATTAGTTAGCTCAACACTTCTGCAGAAGTTGGATGCATCCATGGCACAGCCTCCTTTGGGGAATCCTCTCTCGGCTAAAGTCGTCCTTTTGGAGTGAACTCAACTAGCTATTCGGGTTATTGAAAATACATAGAATAACAAACGCCCGAACTAGTTTCAGTTGGGTCTACGTTTTGCCTGCACGTACCCGCAGGTTCGTAATTATCGAAACATAAGGTCAGCTCATATTGGTCGTTGAGTCGTGAGCTTCGCTTGCACTACTGCTTCTCTTGCACTACTGATTCACTTGCACTAGTGCTTCGCCTGCACTACTAATTTGCTTGCTTGCTCGATAGTTCAATATGCTACTCGTTGAGCTATGCACGCCTGTCAAGGCGTTACTCTAGTTGGTTAAACTGCTTACGCAGTTCCTTGCAGAGTAATAAGGAGCTTCTCATACTAGTTAAATGCTTATAATAATAGCATTATACCAGTTGCTACATATTATCATGTGACTTGCTTTATCCCTTGGTCGAACTATTTGGTGCTTATTGTAGTGTAGCACTTGTTGGCTTGCATCTCTTATGATTGATGTGATTGCATACAGCTCGTAATCTACGAACTGGTGGCAACAAGGATTGATGTGGCCGCTTGTCTTATAAGCTGCTTACATATTGTGATATAACTGTTGTCGTATGATTGCTTATGAATGGCTTGTGATGTAATGGTTTATGCCTTACGATTAATTTAATTACTTGTCCATGTACTGAGCTATTTTATGGTAATTATATGTTTTACTAGCATTGTTATGAGTGCTTGTCTTATTCAGTTGTTTCGTTTGGCTGACGGGTAGAGTTAGTTACCCTTCGCCCATAGAATCATCTGAATTTCCATATTTGTGCATTCTCATGTGTCGTTTACACATGCTTTGAGGGCCTATTTGAGGATTGCAATATTCCTTGTGGCAATAACACGATGCGTAGGATTATATGCTTCTATGTGAAGTGATGCGATGCATATTGCTGATATGCATGCTTGTGCTCATATTGTGGCTACTGACCCCGAGGCGGTCAATGGTTTAGAGCAGTCGATTAATGATACATGCATCACTAAGTAGGGCATCTGTCGAGGACCTGATCTCCAAAGGATTATCTGCGAGGGTGTGTATGATCAAGACGAGGTATCCGGCTAGAGTGGTAGATTCTCTATGAGGATGTACACTGTCCACGAACGGGTAGCCGCAAAGACAGTGAACTCCTGTGAGGAAGTGTATGGTCCAAGACCAGGTATACCATCTAGGGCAAAATTCCTTGTGAGGTTATACATTTCCCAGACGAGGTGATCCGGGCGTTGATCTTGTTGTTTGTATTAGCGGCTATCGACCCTGAGAGCGGTCATTTGTGTGGATGTGTGTATCACAATGATTTTCATTAGATGTGGCATTTGTTAGGGACTGATCTCCCAAAGGTTTCGCTGTGAGGTTATACTTTTCCTAGATCAGGTGACCCGGCTAGAGTGGGAGATCTCTGTGAGGATGTACACTGTCCACGAACGGGTAGCCGCAAAGACGGTGAACTCCTGTGAGGAAGTGTAGGGTCCAAGATCAGGTATACCCTCTAGGGCGGTAATTCCTTGTCCGGTCGTATATCTCTCGTACCAAATGATCCGACGTGGATGTTGTGTTTTTGCTTACCATAAAAAGTTATTGTGAGCTGTGACGACCTTATGAGATTGTTTGTGATAGCCAACTATGAATTCATAGTTTCGGCTTTCTGTTCAAGCATGATTACATGCTTGACTCAGGTGTGAGAATTAGATCGTTAGCGATTTGAGTTAGCAATCATGTTTTGGACCTTCTACGGATGGGTGAGCTTTTCTGAGAAGGTATGACGCCTTAGTGTGTCATAACCGGTGACGGTTAGCCGCGTAAGACTTTGAGAGATGAGAATAGGTTAAGGTTGTTTAGGACAACGTGTTTGTTAGAAGTAGTGAGCGACAAACGATGTCCTGATGGTGATTAGATGTTGTGACCTTGTTCTAGGAACGAGAACAAGCTAGTTGCGTAGTGGTTCACAGCCTACGATCAATTGAATCGTATGCTGCGTTTGTCAGTTGCACTGCTTACTTGCTTTGAACTGCTTATTGTGTGCACTACTTACGTGTTTGCACTATTCACCTGCTTGCATGGCTTATCTATTTAACTGCATATCTGCTTTAAATTGCGTAGCCTACTGAATTAAATGTACTTAATTCAGTTCCTTGTAGTCTCTTGTGCACCTACTAGTTTTTTGCGAAACTAACCCATTCTATGGGTACAGGTGATGATTAGGTACACTACGGGCGATGGCGCGATTGCAAGATGGCTTCAAGACTTCTTCTTCCTGCTCTTAGCTCGCGTCCTGGACGCTATGGGTTTGTATCGGATTTTCCTTGGGATATCTGAATCTTGTGAGTTTTGGTTCTTTTAGCTAACGTGCCCAAAGTTGTCAGCGTGCCTTATGATTTATCAAAAGCAAAATCTTCCGCTGATTTCATAAAACAACTCTAAAGGAAAGAGATATTTGTAGTCTCTTGCCAATTTTTCTGAAAAGGTTCGCAAGTTTGAAATTTGGGGCGTTACAGCATATCTTTTCAGAAATTGCCAAATGATCCAATCTTAGTCTTTGAAGTACCAGTGCTACTTGATAAATCTTGATCCATGAGGGTCAATACCCAGATCTTGCCAGAGAGAGTCTCCATCCATCGTCTGGGACGATGGCTTCATCTAATCCATCACTGACTTCCCTTGAAATGACCTGAACTGCTTTACTGCAGATGAACTGTGGAACCTCCACACAGTATGAAACTTGTTTGTATTAAGGCTATGGTACCTGCTAAATTCACGTGTGTGCACCAAAACTCCTTTACACATATTACAGAAGGCAGTTCTGGCAGTCCAATAACCTTCAAGATCTTCACAAATGGCGGATACAGGGTGGGGAGCTCAAAGGCACAACGATGGACACAAAATACAACATGTAGGGATGATATGGTGGGCCCAAAATAGGAATGAGGTAAATCATGGGATCTTAAACAGATCAGAGACAAAAAAAAAAGAAATAGATAAATAACTAAATAAAGCAAGACATAAGGCGATACACAACACTGGATGAACATGAATTTGATGCCATGAACCCAAAGATAGATCAATGAAGTCAGCGTCTGTGTTTATAACAACAGAAAATGTAGGGGTTTGGCATTAAAAGATGTGTTGCTTAATATGCCGAAACAGGAAAGAATGCATAAATAAAAAGAAGAAGAAAAAAAGAACAAAAGAAAAGAAAAACATGGATCTAAATAAACATTGAAGTATTGTAAATGAATAAAAAGGACTGAAGCAAAGGGGCAATCCATAAGCAAAAGTATAGAAAATCAATACAATGACAAATCTAGTGTAACAAAATTCAAAACAAAGAGGAAATGCAGCAAACTAGAATGAACGAAATGTAATCCAATGCCATTAACGAGAAAAAAAAAAACTGGAAATCGGATGTTGGAATTGGAGAATTCTGTTACTATAGCAACGGGTGGATCGGTCCTGCTACATGCAGGCCGATCTTACCATGGATGCATTAGGATAAACAAAAAAAAGAGTATAAAAAAATGGATAAATACAGTAAGGCAAGAAGGGAATTCTTTACAGGGGATCGAAAAAAAAAAGAAAAGGGTGATTACTTACCTGCGATGGCAGAGGCAATTGATCTTTTGTTGCTACTTGAGGAGAACCTGAGAAGATAGGAAGGTGAAGAAGAAGAAGAAGAAGAAGGAATTGGGGAAGATCAGGAGAAGAAGACCGGGAGAAGGCAATGGAATCAGAAGAAATGTGATGGTGAGGTGAACGGCGGATGAAGTGGCGATGGAATGGATCGTGGAGGGGAGGCGAATGGTGGATGGATCGACAGGCAAGGGATGGGTGGAATCGCCTCCTGCGCCTCCTGCG
The DNA here is from genome assembly GCF_984573655.1 of Nuphar pumila. Taxonomy (NCBI): domain Eukaryota; kingdom Viridiplantae; phylum Streptophyta; class Magnoliopsida; order Nymphaeales; family Nymphaeaceae; genus Nuphar; species Nuphar pumila. The sequence goes on from NC_143250.1 coordinate 48,376,437, forward strand.
CCTCCTGTTTTTATAACAGGAGGCCGTTACTTTTTTTTCAAGGGAGGTCCAAAAAGCATTTCGAAAAATTTAAAAAGTGGTTCCTCTTTAAGGATTTTTTGAAAAGATGGTTTTTAAGAAAGAAACTTTAAAAAAGGGGTTTCTAAAACCCAATTTTTTTTGTATTTTTCTTTTTCCCTTATTATTATTTTTTTTACTCTTTTGTCTTTGCATTTTATATATATATATATATATATATATATATTTGATATTTTTGATATAAAACTCTGAAAACTAAAGGGTTTTAAATTAATTTGGCAAAATTTAAAAATAGTTTATCAAAGAAGTATTTTCTGAGAATTTGAGTTTATTTTTGGAAATTTTCTTCAGAAGATGGGTTCGGATCCTGGTTTTGAGAAAATGTTCGAGTTTCGAACCTCATATTGAGGAATATAACGTGATGGATCCAAACGGATACCAGACAAAATATCTGAGCCTTTCAAAAGGTTATTTTGGTAATTTTGAGAATTTGTTTTAAAAATTGGATGACAAAGCTCAGATTTGGATCTTGACAATCGATCTGGATCCGAAATCAAGTCAGATATATAAAATGAATTTAATTTCAGTAAAACTTTGAGAAATGGACTGGAATTTAGATTTAAAAGTGACTCAATTGCTCAGAAAATGATATCAGGGGCAAAAAGGGAATATAAAAAGATTTTGAAAAATTTGGGGTGTTTACATAGGTTTGCACCAACATTCGCTTCCCGGCAGACCATATGCCAGAATTTGATCTGCAGTCGGATCAGTGTTCTGGGGCATATCATATAACCAAATACACTTGGGACTCCTTCATTCCTTTGTCTGTATTTCCTGGTCCTAGTGTATCTTTGGAATATCGAGAATGGTGGCAAACTGTCTGCCCACCTTCTCTTTGTATTTAAATTTTGTCATCAATAAAAATGCAACTTTGTGTTCTATTAAAAAGCTCTTTGTGGCCAAAATTTTATTCTTTTATTTTTCTTTACGTGGTCACGATTCCCGTGACGACCTCATCCCTGGCGATGAGATTTTTCCTTCCATTTTTCTGCAATTATCTCTTATCATGATGGACGACCTCGCCTAGGTAGCAAGGCACGTCTTTTTATTATGAAGTGGTAACACAATTATCACAAGTATTGTGGTGACCCAATCCCTGGTGATGGGATAACTTGTTTAATTGTCTATGAATTCCTCCTTGTCTTTTTCTCAAAAGGTCGTGTTTTCAAAAAATTCTTTTGCACTCTAACCATTCCTTTATTCTACAGAAATCATTGGCATTGACAAGATGGTTCAGACAAGAGCTGGAAAAGAGACTGCTCCTCGGCACAGTGACAGCGAAACCGAAGCGATGGATTCTCCCAAGTCGGTCAGAGGACAGAGTCAGGGCAAAACCGATGATATCGATCGTGCCTTGTACAGTCTGTTTCAGAGAATGATTGTCAAAATAATGTCAGAGCAAGCTGAGGCCAGTCAGAAGAAGGTCGTTTCGAAAAGCAAACCGAAAAAGAAAGTTGTGAAAAAACCAGTCAGGATCGTCACGAAGAAGGTCCAGCCTGACACCACTTCTGAGGAATCAGAACCAGCTGAGGAAGAGCAGTTTGTCTACCATCAGAATCCTCTGCGGAAGTTTATAAAGATCACTGCAGAGCCTGAATCCGTGAACAAGCTTATTCCAGTTGATGATCTGATGCATGAGTAGATGAGAGAAATGACTCGAACCATTAAGGATATCCAGGCCAAAAGCAAAGTCAAATTGACTTATTCTGGTGAAGATTTCTATAATGACCTAGACGGGGATGACAATCTGAAAAATTTCCCTCGTAAGTTCCTCAAATTTGATGGAACAGGCAACCCTAAGTCTCATTTGGCTACATTCTATGCAGAGTACGGCCATTTCAGGAAAGACAATCAGGCGTTATTCATTTGCTTTCCTCACAGTCTAGAAGGAACAGCGGCCAGATGGTATGCAAACCACATCAATCCTATTGAACTACGAGAGTTCGATAAAGTCGTAAACTTGTTCATTGAGTGCTACATGTTCAATGTTGAAGCCTCACCAACTCTCAACCATCTGTACAATCTAAAGTAGAATGAGAATGAGAGAGCTGGCGAATTCATCCACAGGTGGAGAAGCACCTGTAACAGAATGAAGGTTCTCGTCCCAGAGGAGCACGCCCTGCAAATTATCTTGAACAACTTTGTTCAGCCTCTCAGGAACCTCGTTTCTACATCTCCCGCGAAGTCATTCATCAAACTGATTGAGAGAGCTGAGTGGCTCGAGACCGGCTTCGACAACGACCTATATGAAGGGTACCCTTTTGTCAGAGGGAATCCTAAGCAGAAGAAGAAAGCACACATGGCTTACTCCACAGATTTTTCTGACCACAGCAGTAGTTCTGGCAGTAAGAAAAGCAAGAAAAATCACAACAAGAATGACGGACACTCTAGGGCCAAAAGAACAAACTTTGCGGCCCAGAAAGGGAAATTTGTTAAGCCACAGCCTGTCCAATCAGCACCGCAGCCTGAAGTGAAGCAATCAGAGAAGCCGAAACACGAGGGATGGAGTTATGACTGGGATTTTACCGCTCTAGAGCAGTCCCGCGAAGACATCTTAGAATATATGATGTCAAAAAGAATGATCAAACTCCCCAAGGTAGCAGATCCTCCCGTTGCTATGGGAAAATGGACTGATAAATTCTGCAAGTTTCACCGGACTGTCGGACATGACACTGATCACTATTTTGTCCTTAAAAACATAATCCAGGACTGTATTAACAAGAATTTGTTAATTGAGAATGAGGACGAAGAACAACCAGAGATCTTGTCTAAGCCCTTTCCTAAGCATTCAGCATCTGTGATTTCAGAAAAAACAATTCTTCTCCAGAACAATATTCAACCATGTTCCAGTCAGAACATTCAGGATCAACATCAGGTCCTAGTCCTTCGTCAAGCACAGTCTTCCGTCAAGAGGGTGGATATTACTACATTTTCCAGCAACAAGAAACCAAACAAGGAGCCAGCAAAAGTAACGGCAGACATTGCCAAGCTAGTCCCCAGGATTCCGAAGCGATTCATCAAGGCAGCTTTGAAGAAAGGAGAAACTTCAGGGTCAGTTCAGAAGCCAATTACTGCTCTATCAAACATTTTTATCCTGGATCTGACTCATGCTTCCCCAGAGCACCAGCAAGTGCTAGAAAATCTGCTCAGAAAGATCAAGGTCAAGCCTAGCACAACTCCGCAAGACATGGCTCAAATCCTCAATCAGGCTATGACGAATGCACCAATCACATTTTCTGATAAGGATCTGCCAAAGCCTCATTCATTCCATAATAACGCTCTCTACATAGTGGTGCGGACCAGGGGCATGACAGTACCTCATGTGTTGGTTGATGGAAGCAGCAGCCTCAATATTTGTCCGGAGATGACGGCTAAGGCTTTGGGCCTGAAGGAAGAAGAATACACTCCAGATCCCATAATGATCTACGGTTTTGATAATCACGGGCAGACAGCCAGGGGGAAGATATTTCTCGAAATTTTTATCAACTACTTTGTGCATACTGTGCTCTTCCATGTGGTCAATGTGCCGCCCACATACAACTTTTTGCTCGGGCGCACTTGGATCCACAACGTTAATGTTGTTCCTTCAACCCTTCACCAATGTATCAAATGGTTGAAGGGAGACATGATTACCACGGTCCTAGGAGAGGATCCGGAAGAGCGACTCCCACAGCCAATGATCTCCCATCCTACTTTCACTGCCGACATCCCAAGCATCCGGGAAGTCGATGAAATCAATTTGAGTGAAAGCCTGGACATGTTGAAGTTGAAAGAAGTCCAGCCGACAGAAAACGTGGCAGTAGTAATCCAGTGGCAGGGACCTCACTTCTTCAAGCTAGGTGGGCGCCTCGATTGCATGTCATTCAAGGATCATCCTCTGTTTCATCAATTTGCAAAAACCAAGAAGGGATTCGATCTTCTGATGAAGCATGGCTAACAGCCCTTCAGAGGCCTTGGTAAGAATAAGGATGGCGTTCTGGAGCCAATCGTCCCCGCTCGGCATGCCACCGGCGCAGGCTTGGGTTTTACAGGTCAATCGTTAGGCAGAAAAACCACCTTTGTCAAGGGATCAAAATGAAGAAAGACAATGCCAGTGTTTTTTGCTTTCTTTTATTTCCATGTCATCTTGTAGGGGCCAAAAATCCGCCCCAGTTTCCTTCTTTCCTTCAACAAAGCATATGTAAATATCAAGAATATTTCAATCAATGAAATTTTGATTTCCTATTTCTCATCTTGGTGTACACAAATTTTTCGCTTATATCTTTGTCTATGTTGTCATTCTTTATCTTTGTACAAAAGACTATTTTCGAACATTTTACCCTTTTCTCAAAAACCTTCTTTGCGCTTTCAGGATTGCCGAAATTATGGCTCCTAAATCACTCAAAAAGCTCGTTATCAATACCAGTTTTTTTCAAAATAAATCCAAACCGGCCAGAATCTGCAAGGCAAAGGCAGGGGCAGAAGTCAACAAGGTAACAGGGCAGATCGAAGAGTTAGCAGAGTTCGACTCAGCGATTCAAGAATTGCCAGAATTTGCCAGTATTCAGAAGTAGGGCGAACCATCGTCGTTGGTTCAAGATCCAACAGAGGATGTCAACATTGCTTCAGAAGATGATCCAAAAACCCTCAAAATTGGTTCTAGCCTAAGTTCGGGTGAGAAGGAAAGGCGCATCCACTTCCTCAAACAGCATCAAGAAGTCTTTGCTTGGTCTTATGAGGATATGTCAGACTTAGACCCCAAGTTGGTCGAACATCGTCTCGTGCTGAAGCCAGACTGCAAGCCAATCAAGCAAAAATTAAGAAAAATGGATCCCCAAGTGGCACCACAAGTTAAAGAAGGACTTGAGGAGTTGTTAAAGGCAGGATTCATCCAAACTATTGACTACCCAGATTGGTTGGCGAACATCGTGGCAGTGCCCAAAAAGAATGTCAAAGTCCAGATTTGTATTGATTTCAGAGATCTGAAGAAAGCAACCCCAAAAGATGATTATCCACTCCCCAACATCGATATTTTGATTGATAGCACGGCAGGCCATGCCATATTTTCCTTTATGGATGGATACTCGGGCTACAATCAAATCAAATTGGCCGCTCGTGACCAATCCAAAACTTCTTTTACGACGCCTTGGGGTACTTTTTGCTATACAGTCAGTTCGGGCTCAAGAATGCTGAGGCAACCTATCAGAGAGCGATGGCAGTTATTTTCCATGACCAGATGCACAAGAACATGGATGCCTATGTGGATGACATCCTGGTCAAGTCAAAAGAAGGAGAGGATCATCTCGATGCTCTCGATCAAGTCTTTGAAAGACTTATTCTCTACAAGTTGAGACTCAACCCACAGAAGTGTGTCTTTGGAGTAGAGTCAGGCAAATTGCTAGGCTATATAATCAGCAAGAAAGGCATAGAAGTAGATCCTGCCAAGGCAAAGGCAATCATTGATATGCCGCCTCCCACCAATCTTAAAGAGCTACGAAGTTTTTAGGGTCGCATTAAGTCTATTCGGCGCTTTATCTCCAATTTGGCCATGAGATGCGAACCCTTCAATCACTTATTGAGAAAATAAGTGAAATTTGAGTGGGGACCAGAATGTCAGCTCTCATTTGAGCGCATCAAGTAGTATCTCCTCAATCCACCAGTTCTGAAGCCACCAGAACTTGGAAATCCGCTTCTCTTATATATTTCTGTCAATCAGAATGCTTGTGGTGGATTTCTTGTGTAGTACGAGGAAGGCAGTCGGATAGATCATGTCATCTACTACACCAACAAGACCTTCATCGATTATGAGAAGAGATACTTTTAGATGGAAAAGACATGTTTAGCCTTAGTGTGGATGTGTCAAAAGTTGAGACATTATCTGTTGGCATCAGAAATCAAAATTCTATCAAGGCTCAATCCTCTCAAGTACATCCTTGAGCAGCCTTTTCTTACTGGGCGGATTGCAAAATGGCAAGTCCTTCTGATGCAGTATGACTTAGAGTATGTATCTCAGAAGTCAGTCAAGGGTCAGTCCATCGCAGATCAGTTGGCAGATTTCCCGTTGACAGAAGAGATCAAAGCGGAAGACGATTTTCCTGATGATCGCATCTGTATCATTCAGGAGTCCCCAGTTTGGACCTTTTCTTTGATGGAGCCAGAAACATGTCTGGTATAGGGATTGGAATCTTGTTAATCACTCCTGAAAAGGAGATGATCCCTTATTCCCTTAAACTCAACTTCCAATGTACTCACAATATGGCCGAGTATGAATCTCTAATACAAGGCCTCCAGATTTTTCAAGGCTTCAATGTTAATAGAGTACATGCCTTCGGCGACTCATTGCTTATTGTTAGCCAAGTTAATGCTGAATGGCAAGTCATGGATTCAAAGTTGATTCCCTATCAAAAGATTGCATTAGCTATCATAGGCAACTTTGAGGAATTTCAGCTCAATCATGTCAAGAGGGAATACAATCACATAGTCGATGGCCTAGCCCGTTTAGGCTCTATCTTGTCGTTCAAAGACAGTGAATCTTGTCGTTTTTTCGAAATCGGCAGACTTGATCAACCTACCTACATTTCAGTTGAGCAAGTGAACCAAGCCGCTCAGAAAGAGAAGCCTTGGTACCAAGACATCAAAAGCTTCATTGAAACTGGTGAATTTTCATCAAAAATACCAAGAAAGGAGCAATGTACAATCCAACGCATGTCGGCCCGTTATTTCATCCTTGCCAATACTATTTACCGTTGTGGATTCAGTTCTGAGTATGCTAGATGCTTAGACAAGGATGAAGCCATGGAAGTTGTCCAAGAGGCACACGAGGGAATTTGTGGTGGTCACGTCGGCTACCAAACACTTGTCAAGCAGATTATTCGGGCAAGATACTATTGGAAAACCATGCAGCATGATTGTCATCAGTTTGTGAGGAAGTGCATCAAATGTCATATGCACGCACCTTCCATTCATGCGCCAGCCGCATATTTGCAATCAGTGGTTTCTCCTTGGCCTTTTTCGATGTGGGCCTTCGACGTGGTAGGCCCTATCACTCTTTCAGCTTCTAATGGCCACCGATATTTTCTCGCAGCTACAGAATACTTCACCAAATGGGTCGAGGTCGTGACTCTGCGAACAGTAGAAGGCCCGCATGTGGTTTCGTTTATCCATAAGAATCTTCTCTGTTGCTTTGGCGTCTTACATGATATTGTGTCAGACAATGGCAGCCACTTCAAGAATGAGAGGATGAAGACCTTCTGCTCGAAGTTCAGGATTCATCACCATTTCTCAGCTCCTTATTATCCTTAAGGGAATGGCCAGGCAGAGGCCACCAACAAGATTTTGATCTGCATTCTGGAAAGAACTGTGGAAACAGACCGTGATTGGCACGAGAAGATGCATGATGCACTCTGGGCGTACTGAACCACCATTCGGACCCCAACCAACGCTACGCCTTTGGAGCTTGTTTATGAAACAGAAGTAGTATTACCTCTTCACGTTCAAAAGCTCGCACTCAAGTTTGCGTCGCTCGTTGAACTTCCGCTTGATCAGTATCAGCAACAGAGGTTGGTACAGCTAGATCTGTTAGATGAAAAAAGGCTCAAGGCAGCAGAGCATGCTCAAGCTTATCGTCAGAGGATAGCTAGGCACTATGCCAAATCAGTTATTGAGAGAAGATTATGAGTCAATGATCTAGTGCTCAGATCGACAGCTCATCTCAAGCATCGACCAAAGGGCAAGTAGTCACCTAATTGAGAAGGCCCTTATGTGGTTAAGGAAGCGCTGCCTCGCAATTCCTATCGCCTGATCAACGCAGATGGAGTGGAACTGCCAGATCCTATCAATGCTTTACATTTGAAGAGATTTTACACTTAAATTGTTCATCCTAGCCTTTTGTACTCTTCAAAAGTCTTTTTCAATAAAGCAATAACCTTCCATTGAATTCTCACATTCTTCTCCTTGATACTAGGGCATTTTATTTTGATCTATACTTATCTTTCTTTATCATGTGCAGGCAGGATCAGACGAATCTCTTTCTAAAAATCTTATCAACTTTTCGGTTAATCTTGTTATCTTTATTAAATTGCATTTATTTTATTTTCCAATTTAATCAAATTTTCATCAATTTATTGTCAATTTTACCAATTTTGTCAAGTTTTATTAAGTTTTATCAATTTTATTAAATTTTATCAATCTCCTCTTTTAAACCCTTTTAGGTTAAGGGATAAACCTGATGCCTCGTTTCAATAGGGTATTTCCCTTTCAGGTTAAGGGACAAAACCTGAACCTCGTCCCGCGAGGCCCTTTATTTTCTTTCAAGACAGGGGATAATCCTAAATTCTTCTAGCATCAATTTTTCCTCAAATTTCTGTCAATTTCTACTAAATCTTTATTGTCAATTTCATTAATTTATTCCTTTTATCCTTTATCAATTTCTATCAATCTTTTTAGAATTTGTCAAATTTTCTTCAGAATCTTAGGCCATCTTGGGTCGAGGACCTTGAATAAGTTTCTTATCCTCATCGTCAAAATCTATTCATGCTTTTTGTCAATCCTTCTAAAATCCGACCTTTGGATAGGAGTTATTTCCTTCCCATCTGAGTTCTGACTCAGGTTTTGCTTTCATTTTATTTTTTATTTTTGGAAGATCCGAGTTCCGACTCAGGTTTTCGCCTTTTATCTTTTGTTTGAAGTTCCGGGTTCCAACTCGGACTTCCTTTTGGATTCAATGCTCGTGTTGGATTCGAGTTCTCAAGCTCGATTCTCACTCTTTCCCTTTTTGAAAAACCAAATTTCCCCTATTGATCCAATGCTCGTATTGGACCAAAATTCTCCTTGCCTTTCCCTTTCAGGATTAAGGGACAAACTTGAACTTCCCCTTCAGGATAAGGGATAATCCTAAAATGCCGACAATCATTCTCGCTTAATTCTCAAGTATCTTCGAATGTCGGTCTCTTCCTCAAATTCTCCATTGAAAAACCAGTGCTCGTACTGGTGCATTTTCAAAAACCCAGTGTTCGTGCTAGTGTGCACTTTTTAAAACCCAGTGCTCATACTGGTGTGCACTTTTCAAAACCTAGTGCTCGTACTGGTGTGCAATTTCGAAATCCAGTGCTCGTGTACATTTTTGAAAACCCAGTGCTCGTGCCGATGTGCATTTCGAAAACCCAGTGCTCGTACTGGTACATCTCCAAATCCAGTACCCATGCTAGTGTATGACTGACTGATCAAGTTAGCTCTCCTGGTTCAGTCTTTGTACTAACCAATCATCAACAATCCAAGCTCTAAATTCTCGATTTCAACCTTCGGGTTATCATTTTGTCAAAAATCAATCTTTTTCTCTTGCGAAGGACCCTCCTCAGGGAGAGTTCGAGGGAGCTCGTTCCTTTTGCATGCAACCATCTTTCGTTCGCAAGAACCCTCTTCCAGGGAGAGTTTGAAGGAACTCGTTTTCTTCGTGGACAGTATGCAAAACAACAACCAACTTTACACAAAAGAACCCTTTTTCCAAGGAGAGCTTCGACGGAAGCTCGTTTCTTTTTGTGTCCCTCATTTTTCTTCATCTTTGGCCAACCCCTTCACAGAGGACCCTCTTCTAGGGAGAGTGTGATGGACTCGTTCCTCTGTGATACTTTCTCAACTTCGTTTTTTTGGCCGCCTTTCCATAAAAGAAGCTTAGAAATAAGGAGTCTTGACGAAAACTTAATTTCTCTTCAAAAGTTCTGTTTTGCAAACACCTCCTCTTTGGGGAAGAGAGGAGTATTTTCAACTTCTCATTCAGGTAAGGGTTAAGCCTGAGTCTCTCTTTTTGGGAAAAAAGAGAGGAGAATTTTGTCATGGACGTGTCGATTCGATACCAAGTAATTTCTTTCATCAAGGATTTCTAGAATACTTTGCCAATTTGCTATCAAAAGTCATTGTTGATCTCAAAGTTTCCATCACATAGAGAACTTCCTCCAACTACCTTTAGTACTATTTCCAAAAGAGTATGACTCTTGCGAAATAAGAACTGAATTCAAGTTTTCTGTTGATCAACCAAGAGGATGAAGAAAAATTCTCGATATGACTGGCGAAGGAAAATTCAATGACGTTGAAAAGCCATAAGTGAGTTGATATTGATCATAACCATGGCACATTCTTAAAGATTATTCTTTGGCAGTAAGACAGTGGAAATATTTTGGGCAGTAAAAAGAACCTACCCAATCTATATTTCCTTAGTCATTTGAGCTGCAATCAAATATCCGCAAAAGGGATCTCTCAATTGTCGTCAAGATAAAGACGAATAGGCGAGCTAGATCTCTGGGGCCAAAGAAGATTTGGATCATCTCCGAGATGGAGTTTGTGAAGAATCCTTCTAGAAAACTTTCAGAGCACCGTCAAGATGAAGGCGACTGCTATGAGCCTACCGACAAACTCTAAAAGATATTTGATTTCTGCTATCATCTAAAGACCTTTTTGAGCCAATATCATCAATAGCCTAATTCCTGAGAAAGAAAAAGAAGGATCAGAACATCTCCAAGATGAAGGAGTTTGTGATGTACCCTTCCCCGAAAAAAGAGACAAAAGTCAGGACATCTCCAAAATGAAGGATGATGTAAAAGCCCAAGAAAACTCCATGACTCAAAAGAGTGCGAAAAGATCATCAGGGAGAAAAAGCTCAGGATATCAAACTGCCCGAACGGTCAGGAATTATCTTTATCTATGTGAAATTCTTTTATCAATGTCTTTTCACTCAATTGCTTTTATGAAGCTATGAATATTTTCTTTCTTTTCATATCAAAGAAATTGATATCTTCCTTGAAGAAACTCAACAGCAACAAATTTTGAATTTGATCCTTGATTCTATGGAGTTAGACTCATTGGAGTTAATACTCTAGGTAGAAAAAGGCGATATTATCCGCACCAAACGTGTGTATTCCAATCATTTTGAATCAACTATAATTTTGGTGTCTTATTGGCAATATTTTCTAGTTATCTCAACATGAAGCAAGAACTTGGTGTCCATTTTGACATATCCTGACGTCATCCCTCGTTAGGACTGAAATGTCCTTTTCCTTCCATCTGATCTGAACGCTCTCGGATCTGCACGCTTCCCTATGTTCCCCACTGTCCCGCTATAGACAGTTCCCTCTCAAGATAAGGGTTAAACCTGAACTTTCTGAAAAAGGTCTGTTATTGTCAAAAGCTATTTTCAGTCTCAGCAATGAGACGCCCAAGATCAACCACTTTTTCAAGCTTTAGGGACCCCCATTTTCATCCTTTTACAAACCCCTCTCGGACTTCTGGTGCAAAGTCTAGAGGTTCCATCACAGTTTCCTCGCTTCTCGAGGATCCTGTATCCATTCAGGCTAAGAATTAAACCTGTTACCTCGCTCCTCGAGGTATCACCCAAACCTTCTGCGAGAGGTCGTCTGTTTTTAGAAAGCTGATTTAGTCTCAGCAATGAGACGCCCCAGATCATCCCTTTCCAAGCTTTAGGGAATCCCTTGTTTTCTCTTCTCGCAAACCTCTTTTGGATTTGTACGTCCAAATTCTGAAGGTCCCATCATGGTTTCTGATCATGCATATAATTCAGGGTTTATTAACATTAAAATATGCATGATTTTATAAAATAATGTTTCAAAAAACCCAATTTTATGATAGTTTTCGAGTAAATGTGTTAAAATGATTTAAAAATAGAAAATGCATGAAAAATAGTTTTATTTTACATTTTTATACATATTTTAGTTTTTGTTATATTCAGATTAGTTTAGTTTTAGTTTTCAATTAAAATTAAAAATAAAAAAATAAAAAAATGGAGAAAAATAGTTTTATATTCATTTTAAGTGTTTTTTTTTAGAAAAGAAAAAATATATAGTTAGATTAGTTTTTGAAGTTTCTTTATAAATAAATAGTGTTGTTTTTGAAAATTTTCATAATAAACCGATTTATACGGTTTTCTTTACTTTTAAAAATGAAAAAAAATAATAATAAAAACAAACCATCGTGAACCGGTTTGTATCCCTAAAAGAAAATTTAAAAAAAAATAATAATAACCAAACCGGCTGGAACCGGTTTGGAATTTTTGAAACTGAAAATTTTTGTTACAAACCGGTTCCAACCGGTTTGAGCTCTTTAAAAACAAACAGAAACAAACCGGTGAATCGGTTTGTTTGCTGTTAAAAACCCCCAAAATCGCAAAAAACAGGCGCCTCTTCCATACGCCTGAAGCCCCTTTTTCCCTTCTTTCCCTCTCTTTCCCTCTTTTCTCACCATCCTTCACTAACACCGGCATCTCCTCTTCCCTATCTTCCCCTTCTCTCTCTTTCTTTGTCTACATTCCAGCCGGCAGCAGTGGAGGACTCTTCAGTCCGGTGAATGGCGCATGGTGGAGGCCGCCGCCAACTTCTCTTCCAATTCCTTTCTGATTCACGGTAAGTTCCGATTCCTCTACTTCTTCTTCATCTTCTTCTTCTTCTTCTCCTTCAGATCTTCTTCTCCTTCCTCTGCATCTTCTTTTCTTCTCCTAATCTTCTTTTCCTAATTTTTTCTATTGTTCATTACAGTAGTCGATCGGTTGCTTAAAATCAAAATGAAAAAAAAAATGTTAGATTAAATTTCGTTTAATCCTGTGTTTCAGAATTTAGTTTTTTTTCTTCTGCAAAATGTTTTGTTCTGCTGTATTTTGAGCATATTGATAATTGATTTGTTTCTCCAGAAATTTGATCTAAAGTTCAACGATCCTTTGATCTAAAATTTGTTGCCGGATGTCAACACAATCTCACAGCAATGTGATCGATCGTCTGGATCGATTCTTATTCTTTTTTAAGTGATTACTGTGTTTAAAATAAATCAGGATTGATATTGATTGAAATCTGATCCCAATCAATAGTGTTATTTGAGAAGAATTCTCAATTGATGCTCAAGTTACGCTTGTGATTGAAAATTTTGGCATTGATCAGAGAACTGGATTTATTCCAGCCGTGAATAGTTATAACTAGCCAGAATCCCCTGCATAAGCCGGATACCTTTGATCTCTGTAATGATTCACCTTTGATCAACATTGCTGCTGTGTCTGGAAGCATCTGAGCAGTGCCGTGATATTGCTCAATCGTCTGATGTTTGAGCATTTGTCTGAGTTCTGGAAATTAATTGGATGAGGATCTAACTTCAGAGTATCTGTTTAAACTCTGACATGTATTTGAACTGCTAAAATCTTTCTGTCTTTACTGTGAGGATAGATCAGCTCCTCTGCAGAAGTGTCTCCAGCTAGGGTCTATTATTTCAGTATAATTGTGATTTTGTTTTGAGAATCTTATGTCACAATTTGTGTTTGAATCTGATTAATGTGAATCAGAATCACAACTTATTCCAGTGAATGTTGAGTTTTGGCAATGCATGTACATGATTTCCAGCTGATTGGATTAATGTGAGTCACTGATTGTTAACTACTGATTTTTACTGAATTCCACTGTTGATTTTCAATGAGCTTCATTGCATGTTTTCATTAAGTGTTAACTAGAGCAAATTTGAGTTTCACTGAGAATTGTTGAGTTTTAATTGTTGATGCTTCGTTTTAAAGAGTATTAGTTCATTAGCTTGTAGTTTTTTAGTTTAATCTACCAATAGTTAGTTGTTAGTTCATTAATAGTTAGTAATTAGATTAATCAATTAGTTAGTAGTTAGACTTGATTAGCATCTTTGTAATAATTAGCATTTTATTTCATGTCAATTAGTAGTTAGTAATCATTGTTAATTAGAAGTGTCAATTAGACTTTATAATTTTTTAGTATAGTTTTATTCATTTATTTTGTACTGCTCGTGTTCATTTGACTTGTGCAGGATTGCTCAGGAGTGGAGCTGAAGTGCATATATAACACGAAGTACAAGAAGATAGAAGATTCTTTTTTTCTTTTATTTTAGCATTTAGAATTTTAATTGAGTTTGTAAATATTGCACTTTACGCCCTCTGCGAAGGGTATTCATTTGTTGTAATAGTTAGTTGTTTTTACTTTTCTTGAACATTTTACATTTCAAATAATTCGGCAATAAAGATTAGTTTAGATTTGTGTACTTGAATACGATATATTCCCGTTCCCTGAGTTCGACCCGGTCTCATCCACTAGTGAGAACCGCTTTTTATTATTTGATGTCTGGTTTTCACATGTTTTACATTTAAAAATCTTTTCAAAATTACAACAATTTAAAAGAAGACATCAGTTTCTTCATCCGGGGATTTCGTATGGTCGCCCCTTTCAGGTTAAGGGTTAAGCCTGAACCTCGCCTCGCGAGGTATCCTTTCCGTTCAGGTTAAAGTTAAACCTGAGTTTCACTTCAACTAGATATCCTTTCTAGTCCCACCACGGTTTCTTCATCCGAGGATTCTGCACGGTTCCCCCCCACTCAGGTCAAGGGTTAAAACTGAATTTCGCTTTGGCAATGCATTTTGTTGTCCCATCACGGCGTTCTCGGTCGAGGATTCTGTATGGTCGCCCCCTTTAGATTAAGTGTTGAGCCTGAACCTCGTTCTACGAGGCACCTTCCGTTCAGGTTTGGGTTAAACCTAAACCTCATCTCGACGAGGTAATCCTCCCAGTCCCATCATGGTTTTTCCCCATAAAGGAATCCATGCTCTGTACATCCATCCAGGAAAGGATCGTGCTTCAGTTTCATCTCACGAGGCATTTCTCTCAAAAATGTCCCATCGAGGTCCACTTATATTCCTTTCCCCATCCAAATCGTCTTGATATATCTTCGTCCCATCCAGGTTAAGGGCTAAAACCTCAGTCATTCCAAAGGTTGATCTTGTCTCACCCATGAGACTTGATCAAAATTCTTATCTTCCATCATTCTGGGACCTTCATCCAAAGTCCCATCACGATTTCCTCGTTTCTATCATTCAGTCATATCATTGTCGAGGATTTCGTCCCACCAGAATCATTCAGGATAAGGTTTTAAGCCTAAAAAGCCATGTTTTCGAAGTGATTCTTCCACACCCAGCTCAGATCTGCTGACTGAGGCACTTTTTAAAATTTGGAGTGTTTCTTTGCCACTAAGCTTGGCTTTCAACCGGCTTAGTAGTAAAAAGGGGCATCTGTGAACACCTCAAATTTTTCAAAATATTGTAAATATTCCCTTTTTACCCCTGATTCCATTTTCTGAGTAATTGAGTCAGTTTTAAATCTAAATTCCACTTTATTTCTCAAATTTTACTAAAATTAAATTCATTTTATATATCTAACTCAATTTCGGATCCGGATCCAATATCAGAATCCAAATATGAGCTCTGTCATCCAATTTTTAAACCAAATCCTCAAAATTACCAAAATAACTTTTGAAAAGCTCAGACAAGTTCGTTTGGTATCCGTTTGGATC
Source organism: Nuphar pumila (assembly GCF_984573655.1). Lineage (NCBI taxonomy): Eukaryota > Viridiplantae > Streptophyta > Magnoliopsida > Nymphaeales > Nymphaeaceae > Nuphar > Nuphar pumila. The sequence continues at coordinate 48,391,842 of NC_143250.1, forward strand.
CATCGTGTTATATTCCTCGATTCGAGGTTTAAAACTCGAATATTTTCTCAAAACCTGGGTCCAAACCCATTTTCTAAAGAAATCAAACCCGAATTTTCAGAAAACCCCTCTTTTGTAAATATTTTCCCAAAAATACAAAAAATAGTTTTATCTCTCGCACTACTTAGGTTTTAGAATTTTATACTTTCAAAAAAATAACAAAAAAATCAGGAAATACCGAGAAAAGAATGAAAAAATCAGAATAATGAAGAAAATTACAAAAAATGGCTTTAAAAACCCGTTTTGAGAAAAATTATGTTTTAAAAGACCTTTTTTTCGAAATTTTTTTTTTTTTACAACCAAGTTAGGGTTTTCTCGGATTCTCTCTCCACTCTCTCTTGCATACTCTGGGCTCTCTGGCCTTCTCCCTCTCTCACCCGAACCCTCCATGGCCAACCCCCCCCCCCCCCCCCCCCCCCCCATGTGCGATCTCCTCAACCCTTCATCACCAACAGCATCTCCTCCTCCCTTCGTTCGTCACCAACGGCTTCAACCCCTTTCTCTTCCCTCCATCGCTGGCCCGACACCCCTCTTCCCTCCATCGCTAGCAATCGATCCTCAACGAACTCTCCCCTGCTCGAAGCTTCCTCAAACTCTATATAAACGGGGCAACATCGAAGGGATGGGGATCGACTGTTCTAGCATCACCCTTCATCCGACTCCTTCCCATCCTTTTCCCTTTACCATCTTCGCTGAAGCCTTTCACTGGGCGAATCGAAGAAACTTCAACCCCCCTTTTCGAGCTTCCATCACTGCAATAGAGAAATCCCTACAAAACAAAGAAGGCCGATCACTCTGAAGTTGCGGCTACAGGAATCTTTAGAAAATGTTGATTTCCCATTTAAATTAGGATTCTATTATTGTAATAAGCTAGCTATTAATGAGAATTCTTTACATTTTTCAGTCTTAGATAGAATGAATGAGAATATAAATCACTTACTTTCACATCATTTTCATCTTATTACTCAAAAACTTCACAAATGGAAATACGAATGGCACGTGCACCATTTTGCAAAAGGTAATTAATCCTAAATCGATGATTTGCATCAATGGCCATAGTCAGGATGTAAACAAAACTTAGGATTTTTATCTTTCGTAAAATAACATTGGATCTACACTAGATCCTATTCAAAAATCATCATATTTCTAAATATTTTCTTCTTTTATTAGAGTTTAACTTAAAATTAACTCGAAATATATATCAATGGCCATAGTCAGGATATATTGAGAGTTAATTTCATTTAAACTCTATAAAAGCACCAAAATGTTGCATTTCTCGCCTGAATTTAAATATAGATTATTATATAATACATTCAATGACCATAGTCAGGGATGTATTATATTTTTAATCTTATTTTAATTCATTTAAAGAATGAGATATGCTTTCCAAAATCAATTTCAAAATCTTTAAATTCATTTCATCATTTAGGATAGAATTGCATCATATTTTCCAAATTCCCTTTCCAAAACTCCAAGTGATCTCAAAATATCTTTATTCAATTTCCATTTCAATCCATTCTTCTTATTTCAAAGATTTAAGATTTCAATTTCAAAGTCCAATTTGACTTTGAAATTTCAAACTTCAATGTTATATTCAAAATTCCATTTCCAAATTCAAGTCCAATTCCAATGTTCAATTTAACTTTGAGATCTCTGACTCATCTTCTGATTCTAAATTCAAACTTCAAATTCAAAGTCCAAATTGACTTTGAAATTCATTTGTATATTCAAGATTCAATTTCTAAATTTTAAAATCAAACTTCAAAGTTCAATTCAACTTTGGAATTCCTGATTCATCTTCTAAAAATTTAAACTGCAAAAATCCAATTCTAGGTTCCACTTTGGATCTCAGACTTTAGATTCAAATTTCATTCTAGGTTCCAGAATCTGGATCCAATCCATCTTGGATCTCAGATCTCAAATCCAAAATCCATTTTAGGATCCAGAATCCAAATTCCATCATTGGATCTCAGATTTCAAATCCAATTCCCATTTAGGATTCCAAATCCCGAATTCAGTTTCATCTTGGATCTTGGTTCTATTTAGGATTCAGACTTTAGATCCAAAACCTATTTTAAGATCCAAAATCCAATTTCACCTTGGATCTCAGACTTCAGATCCAAAATTCCATTTAGGATCCAGAATTCAATTTCACTTTGGATCTCAGACTTTAGATCCAAAATTCCATTTAGGATCCAAAATTCAATTCCATCTTGGATCTCAGATTTCATATCCAAATTCCATTCCAAATTTCGGATCCAATTTTATCTTATATCTTAGATTTCATATTCAAATTTCATTTTAGGATTCAGACTATGGAATCAAATTCTATCTTGATTTCCGGATTTCAAATCCAATTCCACTTTCAAATCCCATCTGGATTTCTTAAATCTATTTCTATTTTTAAATTCCATTTGGATTGCTTAAGTCCAAATTCCATCCCGATTTCCAACCTTAAATCTAGAATTCAATTCCATTTCGAATATTCATTTCCTCTCCTAAATCCAAGCTTAAAATTCAAATTCAAAGTCCATTTTTCGACTTTGAAGCTTCATTTCCTTTTCACTCATCTTCCAATTATTCCTTTCAAATTAAAAGATTTATTTTTCCAATTCTGATCATTCCAAAGACTTAGAACTTCAAAATATCTCTCCTGGTCTAGCTCAAGTTCTAAAGTTAGATTCAACTATTTATCATTTTTTCATCACATCCACTTGGAAAGTCTCAGATTTCCAAAATTGTTTTCTCAAAAGCATACATTTCTGCATTTGCATTACACAAGCATGATTCTTTGTGCATCTAGATTTTGAATAAATTCTTAGATAATATTTAGGTAAAACAAAAAGGCATAGATTTGATCCTTGGTTCGATTACCCCTGGTAAAGGTGTCAGGAACGGTCGAACCTCGTACCGACGAGCGAGCCCCCTCTCCCATTTTTCCTGCAAAAATATTTCAAAATGAAGGCAAGTAATTTTCATTTCTCTCCTCAAAAAGAAGAAATAGAGGTTAGAAAGGAAAAAGAGAAGGAAGAGAGAGAAACACCAAGAGAGGAAAAATTTTGCGATGATCACAGCATGTGCTATGAATTTTTGAAAATGCAGATTGAAAACATGGTGTATGCTTCGAATATTTGAAATACTTGGAAAAGAGAATACCTTGAAAATCGTGAATCACATTTGGGAAATATTTTTAAAGAAAAAGGAGAATCAATTTCTAAAGAAAAAATCTTTTTGAGAAAAATTAAATTTTGAGAAAACTTTAGAGATTTTTGAGAAAGTCAATTTTTCTGAGTTTTGAACCGTTGAATTGATCAAAAGGAGAAGAGATTTTGAAAATGAATATCAGGATTGAAATCCATAAGAAAACACACAATTTTTCTTAAGGAAAATAGCAGGCAGGATTAAAATAAAGCTGGAGAATCAAGATCCAGAGGAAATGAAGGATGGAAATCGCTTGGAATTTTTTAAGGAAAGTAGAGGTTTTGAAAAATCATTCAGGGTTTGAGAATAATAAAAGGGAATGAAAATAAATGTAGAATTTGAAAATCATCTAGGATTTTCAAAAAATTATGGAAAAATATAAGTAAAATAAAAGAAACTAACTAAAATGCATTTAATCATATCCTGCATAACCAAGTATGCACATACAGCAATCCCAAAAAAGCTGACTCTAAATGCATAAATTTTGAAATAGATGTAGGACCCTAATCCTAACTCTAAAGCTCAGAGTTAGAATTTGAAAATCGTCTAGTATCATTGCAGTAATTTACCTTTGCAAGTCAAACAGACCTTTGAATAAGATTTTGAAAATAACTTACCTCTATTTTAAAATACAAGATAATTTCGAAGAATGGGATTCGCCTATCGATACGAGGTTAAATTGTTTTTGATGCCATAACCAGGGGTAATCGAACCAAGGATCAATCACGTGCTTTGTTGTGCTCAACTTATCTAAATCGATGTTCTATTCTTAAATGCACAAAGAATCAGGCATGTGCTATAAATTTTTGAAAATACAGATTGAAAACATGGTGTATGCTTTGAATATTTGAAATACTTGGAAAAGAGAATACCTTGAAAATCATGAATCACATTTGGGAAATATTTTTGAAGAAAAAGGAGAATCGATTTTTGAAGAAAAGATCTTTTTGAAAAAAACAAATTTTGAGAAAACTTTGGAGATTTTTGAGAAAAATGATTTTTCTGAGTTCTGAACCCTTGAATTGATCAAAAGGATAGGCGTATAGCTCTATAAAATCTTTTCATGATGCAGTTTAAACCTAGATGATGTATGAATGCAATTTGAGAAAATATTTTCTGAGGAATTTTGAGAAATCATTGATAAAAGAAGTTTTTGTGCCTTATAGAACTTAGATGAAATAGATTCAGCACATATCTCTGACTATGGCCATGAATATGCATTAAATTATATTTTATTTGGTTCTAAAAGGGGGAAATACTTGGAAAACTTGGAAAACTTTGAAAACAAGCAATGGTTTTTCAAGATAGCCTAAGAGTGTAGGCTATTTGTGGCTTAAAAGAAGATGATAAATCTAGATATTGTTCGTATTCTGACTATGGTCACAAATATGAACTCAATTGAGTTTATTAACTCCTTAGAAGCAAGTGCACGTGCCATTCGTGTAGACCATTATGAGTTTGAATATGCATGAATCATCATCCATCATACGAATCATATTATAAAAAAATAAACTATATGCAATGCATCCCTAATTTAAGCAAGAAAATTAAATTCTTATTCCAATATTTATATTTTACATTAATAATAAATTGAGAAATAGGGAAGCAAAATAATGAAAAATACAGCCTTGAGTGCCCCTGCAAAATTAGCAAACTCATTAGTGGACAAATGTTGGCTTTTCGAGATTTATCCAATAATATCTGAAATTGAGGGATTTATCCAGATATAAGCCTTTTTCTATGTTCCCTAAAAAAAATAATAAAGGATGATGCAGAATTGAATAAATAATAAAAATAAACAACTTTGAAATTTAGAAGTTTGAGAAAAATGGACAAAATGCTCCTAAAAACAAGACTATGGCCTTGAAATCAAGATTTTCAGAAAAGATTTTTGTAAAACTTTTAATTCAGGGATCAAATGGATTCAAATCAACACCAAATCGAGTGTGAAGCACCCTAGCATGATTATGAACATAATCAAACCCTACAGAATATAAAAAAATTTATGAAAAACTCAGAATATCATAAAAATATTTATTTTTGCTCGTGTTTAAGTTGAATCGGGACTCCGTGGGCATCCTATTTTCATGATTTGACCAAATAATGCATCAAATGAATTTCAAAATTGATAAAAAAATTACATGGGCACTTCTAATAACCCTAAAATTAAAGTAAAATAAAAAAATATATTTTTTGTATTATTTTGATATGAAAATTAAATAAAGACCTAAAAATATGCAATTTTGCCTATAGGCATGTACCTGTCACAGGGTCACACCCGAATAAGACATCAAACAGTAATGAAAAACTATACATTTTACATGGAGAAACTAGGCATCTGGACAAAAATATTCTTTTTTATATATTAGAAAAAGCACCTCCGGTTAGGGAGATATCATTCTGGCAATATACGCTTGATTCTGGCAAACATATAACAGCTCCAGAAAATATAATTATGATTTTGGCTCAATTACAAATAGCAGACAGAGTTCAAAAATTATAAAAATTACACTGATAAAACTAGACATAGTGTTGAATTTGTGTCATCTTATAGATTAGAAAAACAATCTCTGGTTAGGGAGATACTATCCACGTAAGTTGACCTAGGTCTTAAATAATGTGTAACGGTCTCTGAGAAATAGATTCTGATTTATGACAAAGTAAAAAAAGCAAAAGACCATAGAAATATCTAATTTTTTTTTAGAATATATTAGACATCCTGATGAACACGCTGGTTTTTACGGATCATCGATCGAATCTTCTATGAGGGAGATATCACATTGACAAGTCATCCTTGATTCCATATAGCGTTTTCACGGTACAAGAATCAGAGTTCGGTTTCTAAATTTTTTAGTAGGGTTACAGAACCGTAAATAATCCAAAAAATTTATTGAAAGTTACTGACACATGTATAATTCAACCCTAAAAAAACAGATTTTCTAACAAACATAAACTGGCAAAATAAATACATTAACGGATGAACAGAATCGCAAATAACGAATCTAAAACCCTAGAATGAAATAACATGGATTATTTATGCTAAAAATATAAAAAAAACATGTAAATAATGCAATGAATCATGATTTGATGCTTGAACAACTAAAATAAACATGAATATGATGACATAAATAAATAAAATCAGGAAATTACGGTTAAAACTTTGATTAACCATTAAAAGAGGGATTCGACCTATAGAAAGGTCGAATATCGATCTTTTTCGGGCATTTAACATAATAAACATATTTTCAACGAATCCAACAGATCAAAACCATGAAAAACTACATGGATGATCAGCATATCATCATCTTGAATCGTGGAGCATGGGGCTTGAACAAAAAAAATAAAAAGAACTCATGCATAGGGGGGTGGCAGTGGTTATTTTAATAAAAATAATAATAAAAGGAAGAACTTACCTTGGGCAACAATGGAGAAGAGCTTAAAGGATGAGACAGAGCCACAGTTTTTGAGAGAGAGAGGATGAGAAAATCATGTAGGTGTCGACCAAGAGGTCCCCTATTTATAATTTTTCAAAACCCTTTTGATTAGAGTTTTATTTTTTTCAGAACTTTTCTAATTAATCCAATTAAAAGGGGGGTGGTTTTTCTTGGGAATCCTATCCGAACTAAACTCTAATTAGTCAACCTAAATTAACCTAATTGAGTCCTAATCAGCATAAAACAAATCCAAATGTGGCACCACCTATTGTGGGCCCACATTTGTTTTTAAAAGCCCTAATTCAAGATTTAAAAACAAGATTTTAAAAAGTGAAAATAAAGGTTAGGTTTTAAAATCAATTTTGATCTTTTTGAAATTCTAATTTGATTAAGACACTAACCAAACTTTATCTAACCTAGACTCTTTCAAATATGGGGCCACCTACTATGGGCCCCATTTGAGTTTTCAGAAAATGATTTTTAAAGTTTAAAAATAAAGGGGTTAAAATAGGATTTTTAAAAAAGGGTTTAAAACAAAAGGTAAAAATCAAAATTCTAAATCCTCTATAGTCTTAGATGAATTAAAAATCTCTCGAATGTGGTGCCAGGTATGTGGGCCCTACTTCTAAGTTTTTGAACAGGTTAAAATAAAGGTTAAAAAAAGTTTTGAAATAGATGGAAATAAAAGCAAAGGATAAAATTCGAGAAAATTAGAGTCCTAAACCAACTGAAACTCCTGGCTAGAGACCTAAAATTTTGAAACTCTTAAATTTTGGTTTTTAAAAGACAAACGAAGAGATTTTGAAAGGTCTTCTTAGATATTAGTAAAAATGAACGAAAAGATGAGATCAGGGTTAGAGTCCTAATCAACTAGGACTCTGGAATAGAGTCCTAAAATTTTGAAACTCTTAGAATTAGATCTGTTTTTTAAAAATAAGTAAAATAAGAGTAAAGAAATGAAATCAGAGTAGAGTTCTGACCGGACTGAAACTCTGGGGCAGAGTTCTAAAATTTTGAAACTTTACAATAAAGTCCTGAAATTTTAAATTTTGATTTTTTGAAAGATAAATGAAGAAATTTTTAAAAGATTTTCTCAAAAATGAAGTCAGAGTTAGATTCCTAATCCAACTAAAACTCTAGAACAGAGTCCTGATCCGACTAAAACTCTAAAAGTTTGACTTCTTTTGAAAGATTTTCTCGAAAATAGGTAAATGGATAAATAAAGGTAGAGTCCTAATCTGACTGAAACACTGTGGTAGAGTCCTAATCTGACTAAAACTCTAAGATTTTTGTCTTTTTGAAAGTCAGATGAGAAGTTTTTTGAAAACAAATGAAAAACAGGAATAAATGATGAAATCGGGACAGAGTCCTAATCCAACTAAAACTCTGGGACACAGTCCTAGTCGGACTGAGACTCTAAAATTTTGGCCAAAATGAAAGAAGTTGACGAGGGATAAGACTATATTTGACTTAAAACCAAAATGAAATTTTGAAAAGGTTCAAAAAGGTGAAAAGACAGAGTCCTAAGCCAATAAAAACTCTGAAATTGAGAAATTTGGATGAAAGAAGGGATCCAAAAGCGACACCACCTAGATGGGTCTCATCTGAGCATTAATGTCAGTTAAAAATTGATTTTAAAATGAATTCAAATTGCTTTCTAAAGAAAATATTTTGAAATAAAGATCACGGGGGTTGGCAAAGGGAAAAATGTTGATTTAAAACCCAGGTATTTGAAATTGATTTCGAAAGAGGGTTTTAAAACTTGAATCTGGATTGAAGATTTTGAAAAACAAGAGTATTGGATCTCGAGAATGAAATGCAATGCAATGAAATGTCACGAAATAATGCGAAATGGTATAGAATGAGATGTGAAAGGCAAACCCTGGATGAGGGATTTGAAGTCCCAGACCCCTAGCAGAGAAAAAGAATTGAAGATGTCTATTCGAAGGCAAAAATTGATGATTGAAATTGAGACAAAATGGAGATTGAATTTTAAAATATTTGAATTTGAGGCAGAATTTGGGCTCTGAATAGCCCTGGCTCAGATGTCGACCAACTGGTTTTCTGAAAGATTTAGAGAGCGGGTCTCAGTGGCAAGAGGAAAGGGTTTGTGAGCGAAGGTGGAAAATTTGGGGTGTTTACATAAACTAAGCTACTTACCTATATACTAACCTATCTAATGACTAACTAAATGCATGTACTAACTTGGAATGGAATAAAAAAATTCATGAAACCTTACAAAAAATTAATATGTAAACAACCAAATTACTTAACAATGGACCAAACTTACCAAAACCTACATTCAATGTATCTAGACTCTAGGGTTTATGAGTTAAACCTTCCTAATCTGTCATGCAGCTCTGAGCTTTAGTCATGGCTGCCAGACCTGTGAGGAAAAAGACATCCCTAAAAAAGATTAAACATAAAAAAATGATGTTACACTATGTCTAAGAAAAACGATTTTCACTAACCACAATGCAACAACAAAAAACTAGTTTTTATTTATGTTAACCTTCTAGCTAGATTCGACCTTAGGGTGTCTAAAACCTAATTTTGTCTGCTATATGCTGCTACAAAAATCAAAACTCAAAGCTTAAAAACCGTCAAAACCGGCTAGATCACTCCTAGCCGATTTTGACACTTTTACTTAAAATGCACACAACACAAACTGAATAACACTCTAATGTAAACTAAAACTCAGCCATATAATCTTGTAAAAACGTGGGTTACAGACATTCCCATGGCTGTAAAAAAAATTGCAAACTTCAAGGTGATTGGAATGTCCTAAAATGACTAGCTAAAAATCAAAATAAACCAAATAAAAAAAAGAGGAATGAGATCTTACCGGATGATCATCATTCGCTCCAAGCTCGGAGGCCTCCCACGGTGTGATCTAACATCTAATTTATGTCTGCAACCTCTGGCAGCACGATGGCAGAACGGTGATGGAGATTCGAAGAATGATACAAGGGAATGAAGTGCTAGCTCGAAAAAATCCTCAGATCACGTGAAGGCCCGAAAAGCTCCACAACTGGATAGCACCCGAAAAGCTCCTCGGTGCGAAGAGTAGTTTCGTCAATGGCTGCCTTGCTGCTGCACACACAAAAATCACATTTGAGAATACACTTGACACTAAAAAAATTACAAAAAGAAATGGAGAGGAAGAAGATGGTGACGCCTGAAAAGGTCCTCGGCGGTGTAACAGCCAGAAGACTCCATGGTGCATTGAAACGAAGGTGGAAGGTAGGGGATGGAGGTGTTGTGCTGGTAATGGAGGTTCTCTCAAAAATCTGGACACGAATTGCAGCAAGGGGCGTCCCCCCCTTTTTATGAAATTTTTACAAAATTCAAAAAGACTCTTATGAAAGAGTATTTTCAAAAACACTCGAAATTTTTAAGAAATTGCTGAGTGCCCCTTTTTAGCACATGTGAATGGATCTTGGGTTGGTTCAATGTGATCCAACCCTGATCCAAAATCCAAAAATCGTTATGCTCATTTGGGTCTAGATCTGGATCTCACTAGAATTTGCCCTGTTTCACGAAAAAGCTCATAACTTCGCCAATTTAACTTTGAATTGGACAAAATTCCAAATGTAGCTTCCTATGACTAGAGTCCATATAAACATGGGTTTTAACTCTAAAAATATGGATAATGGCATGCATATTATGTTAATTATATAATGCATTTCATGCATTATCATCAGATTCTCCCATGCTTGAATGTTGCTAGTCCTCGAGCAACCCCAAAACTATAAATAAAATAAAACTAACCAAATAAAACTAACCACTAATCAATTCTAGCTTTCATTTTATATAAATGTAAGAGATAACATATGAAAAGAAACCACACCCCCACAATAAAAATATTTTTCTCGAAATTTTCTAAAATTTGTGATCATTTGCATTCCTTTTCAGAAATTTGAACACCTTTTGTTAGCATCTTTCTCTCCTTACCTGTATGATTTCTGCATAGTTTAATTTTTTTTTCTTTTCTAAGCAGTGAATTTGTTTCTTTTAAGCTCTTATTTATTTATTTTTTATTTTTTATTTTTAATTAAGCTCTACATCCATCATCAGACTTTGTAACCCTTGTAACGAGCATTGGGGCGATAACTCACAGGCCAGATGACCTTAGGATACCGAATACAAAGATTCCTCGGCCTTAATAGCTTGAGTTACTAGGTCCTAGACTTTTGTAGTATATGTAGCTTTTGTTGTGTGCAATGTCATCGCCTATTAGACTTTCTATTGGGTCTGTGTAGCGAGCTTTAGGTCGATGACTCCCAAGCCAGACGGCTTTAGGGCATTAGGTGTACAACACCCTTCAGACTTACTTACTCAAACCCAATAGGCCTCACTGATGTCTAAGCAAAGTGTTCGACCTCCCAAATTTCCCTCTTTCGCAGAAATGAAACACGTCAACTAGTGTTTGTCTCCACTACTCACGTGACAACTTAAAAGACTTAGAACGACTACATTTGCTCCTTACATATATATCTTTCACTGCTTTTATTTATAAAAGACTATGCCTTGTCATACAAATAATTCTTATCAAGACTCCAACAATCACATGTTCTCATTTAGTCAAAATTTATGCAATAATCACTCTTTTTAGATCAATCTTCCGAAAAAAATTCTCATGGGATTTAAAATTTCAAACATATGTCAAATCCTACAAAAGACATTCCATGAAAGGCTAGAAATTGATTTTCTACATTTTTTTTTTCAAGATCCCTCCCCCATGCTTGAATGATGTTGTCCTCAACAACACTCCCCCATGCTTAAATGAAACTATATGCATGAATGAATATGCCACAAGAACGAAAATAAATTGAGACAAGGATAGATACAACCTGACTATACGATGAAGCTCGTCTGACTACTCTATTGTCGTGTCCATTGCACCACCATCGTGTATACTTAGATGCACTATTTTCTACGAACTTGATATGAAGTTGACTTCTTAATTGTTTCTCCCTCCTCGTATCCTATAAAAATAATCATTATTCTAGCACAAGAGATTAAATCAAATGACTAGTGAAATAACAAATAAAAAATAACCATAAAGAAACAAAGCATTCATCCTATAACTAATATATATCTACTATGATACACTCAATCAGTTGGCTCAATCAGAATTCTCAATAAATATAATTTCCTCACTCTCTTCCACTTGTATCTCTCCAAAAAAATAGGGCTTTAGTCTTTGCCCATTCACTTTGAAAACTTTACGGTTGTGAGGATTCCTGATCTCTACTGCTCCAGAAGAAAATATTGTTTTCACTATATATGGTCCATCCCATCTACTTTTCAACTTCCCAGGAAATAATTAAAGTTGAGAGTTAAACAACCATACTTGTTGCCCGGGCTCAAACACCTTTCGATTTATGAGTTTATCATGAAATGATTTGGTGTGAGCCTTATAAATGTGTGAACTCTCGTAAGCTTCATTCCTTAGTTCTTCTAGCTCTGTGAGTTATAGACGACGCTCTTTGCCAGCCTGGGCCATATCAAAATAAACTTTTTAGTTTGCCAGTAAACCCTATGTTTCAAGTCTATAGAGAGGTGGCATGCTTTCCCAAAAAGTAATCTATACGGTGACATGCCAATAGGGGTTTTGAATACAGTTCTGTATGCCCATAATGCATCGTCCAAGCGTTGGGACCAATCCTTGCGGTTCGGGCAAACTGTCTTCTCTAAAATCCTTTTAATCTCCCTATTTGAAACATCTACCTACCCATTGGTCTGAAGATGATAAGGAGTGGCAAACCTATGATGTACAGAGTATTTTCTCAGAAGAGAAGCAACTCGTACGTTCCTAAAATGCTTTCCACCATCACTAATCATTGCTCAAGGCACACCAAATCGACTAAAAATATTGTGCTTAATAAACTTAAGCACCACTATGTGATCATTGGTCTTGGTGGCCACAACCTTGACCCATTTGGAAACATAATCAACCACCACTAAAATATAAACATTGTTGAATGAAGGCAAAAACGGGCCCATGAAATCAATGCCCCAAACATCAAATATCTCAACTACTAAAATTGGGAGCATGGGCATCATGTCTCTCTCGGACATGTTCCATATATGCTGACATCAGAGACACTTCCTACAAAACTCATGTGCATCTTTATGGAGTGTCGGCCAATAAAATCCAGACCGCAAAACCTTGGCGGCAGTCTTCCTACTACTAAAATGACCTCCACAAGATAGAGAATGACAAAACTGAAGAATGAACTCATATTCCTCCTCTGGGATGCACCTCTTAATAATCTGGTCTGCATAATACTTGAACATCATTGGTTCATCCCAGTAATAATGTCTCACCTGCGCAAAAAAATGCTCTCTCTCATTCCTAGTTTAATACACAGGAACCTGTCTGGTCACCAGATAATTCACAATATCGGCAAACCACGGTGACTGTGATGCTCCTACTGCCATGATCTGCTCATCCAGAAAAGAATCATTGATCGGGCTCTGATCCTCAGAAGAATTCATGACTAGTCTAGATAAATGGTCTGCTACTACATTCTCACTACCCTTCTTGTCTTGAATCTCAAGATTGAATTCTTGTAGTAGCAGGACCCACCTAATGAGTCTCGATTTGGGGTCTTTCTTGCTGAGAAGATACTTCAATGCAGCATGATCAGAATAGACAACCACCTTGGAGCCAAGCAAATAGGACCTAAACTTGTCCAATGCAAATACTACTGCGAGCAACTCCTTCTCTGTCGTAGTGTAATTCATTTGTGCATCAGATAGAGTTTTGCTTGCGTAGTATATGACATAGGGTTTCTTATCAATCCTCTGTCCTAAGATAGCGCCCATAGCATAGTCAGAGGCATCACACATTGTAAAAACCCCAGTTTTTCCACCTTCACTCACAAACTCTTTCCTCTTGCCACTTGGACTCGCTCCCTAAATCCTTCAGGGAACCAGTTGGTCGACATCTCAACCAGGGCTATTTAGAGACCAAATTCAAATATTTCAAAATTCAATCTCCATTTCAGTTATTAATTTTCATCCCCGAACATGAATGTTCAATCATTTGTTTCTCCCAGGGGCCTGGGACTTCAAATCCTTCATCCAGGGCTTGCATTTTGCATCTCATTCCATACCATTTTATATCATTTTGTATCATTTCATTGCATTTCATGATATTGCATGTCATTCTCGCGATCCAGCACTCTGGTTTTTCAAAATCTCTCATCCATATTCAAGTTTTAAAACCTTATTTTGAAATCAATTTCAAATACCTAGGTTTTAGATAGATATTTGTCATTCGTCAACTCCCAAGATCTTATATTTCTTTATTTCAGAATATTTTCCTTAGAAAGTGATCTGGATTCATTTTAAACTCAATTTTTAACTGATCTCAATTCTCAGATGAGACCCAGCTAGGTGGTGTCGCTTCTGGATCACTTTCTTCATCTCTCAAATTTTAGTTATTTCAGAGTTTTAGTCGATTTAGGACTCTGTCTCTTCACCTTTTTAAACCCTCATCAATTTCTTTTATTTTGGCCAAAATCTTAGAGTTTCAATCCGACTAGGACTCTATCACCGAGTTTCAGTCGGATTAGGACTCTACCTTTCATTTCTATTTTTACCTGTTTTCAAGAGAATCTTTCAAAATCTTTCAAAAGAAACCAAAATCTTAGAGTTTCAGTCGGACTAGGACTCTATCACAGAGTTTCAGTCGGATTAGGACTTTACCTCTCACTTCTATTTTGCCAGTTTTTAAGAAAATCTTTCAAAAGAAATCAAAATTTTAGAGTTTTAGTTGAATCAAAACTCTATTCCAGAGTTTTAATTGGATTAGGACTCTAATCCTGACTTCATTTTTCGAAAAAAAAATTCAAAAACTTCTTCATTTATTTTTTAAAAAATCAAATTTCAAAATTTCAGGACCTTATTTTAGAGTTTCAAAATTTTAGGACTCTGCCCTAGAGTTTCAGTCGGTTTAAAACTCTACTCTGATTTTATTTTTTTTACTTTTATTTTACTTGTTTTTCAAAAATAGATCTGATTCTCAGAGTTTTAATTGATTTTGGACTCTATTTTAGAGTTTCAGTTGATTAGGACTCTAACCCTGATTTTGTCTTTTTGTTTATTTTTATTAATTTTTTAGAAGATCTTTCAAAACCTCTTTGTTTGTCTTTTAAAAGCCAAAATTTTAGAGTTTCAAAATTTTATGACTCTAGTCAGGAGTTTCAGTTGGTTTAGGACTCTAAATTTCTCAATTTTATCCTTTGCCTTTATTTGTATCTGTTTCAAAAACCCTTTTTAACCTTTATTTTAATCATTTTCAAAACCCTAATGTGGGGCCCACACAATTGGTGCCACATCTGGGAGATTTTCAATTCTTCTAGGACTCTAGTTGATCTAGAATTTTGATTTTTTTTTTACCTTTTGTTGTAAACCCCTTTTGAAAGTCTTGTTTTTAACCCCTTTATTCTCAAAGTTTAAAATTCGTTTTCTGAAAACTCAAATGGGGCCCACAATAGGTGGCGCCATATTTGAAAGAGGTTTGTTTAAGTTTGATTAGTGTCCTAATCAAATTGGAATTTCAAAAAATCAAAATTGATTTTAAAATATAACCTTTATTTCCATTTTTTAAAACCTTATTTTTGAACCTTGAAATAATAGCTTTTAAAATCAAATGTGGGCCCACAATAGGTGGCGCTACATTTGAGATTGTTTTAAGTTCATTAGGAGTCTATTAGGTTTAGTTAGTTAGAGACCATCTAGGGTTAGAATTCCACCTTTATCTTAGTATTTTTAAAACTTTGTTTTTAACTTTTAATTAAAAGTTTTAAAAACTAAATGTGGGCCCCATAGGTGGCACCACATTTGAGTATGTTCTTAGGTCTAACTATTATTCAATTAGCTAATTAGTGTTGGATTGGGATAGGAATTTTCTAGGAAAATCATCCCCCCCCCTCCATTTGATTTAATTAAGAAAAGTCCAAACTAATTAGAACTCTTTCTAATTAATGTTTTGAAAAACTATAAAAAGGGGACTCTAGTGGGGGTCGGCCCATGCTTTTCTCATCTTTTCCTCTTCTTCTTCTTGCAGCTTCTCTCTCCTCCAGCAGCCCTTCCTTCTTCCATTGTTGCAGCAGCCCCAAGGTAAGTTTTTATTTATTTTATTTCATGTTTTTATTAATTTTATTACTCATTTAAAATACTTTAGCTATTGTCGCTCCTTTGGTGTGGGATTCAAGCTTTGTTTTCATTCAAGAACCATGAAGATGATTCAAGAATGCAATCTAAGGTTGTGTGAGAATGATTTCCACATTTTTAATCAGTTGAAATAGCTTAGATTGTTGCTTTTTATGTTTATGCCAAAAAAAAAGATGAGATTCAATCCCTCTATGGATTGAATCCCTCTTTTAATTGCTAAATCGAATTTTAACCATGCTTCTCTGAATATTTTTTTTTTATTTTATCATGTTAATGTTTATTTTATTTATTCAAGCATCAAATTATGACTCGTTACATCATTTGCATATTTTTTTATGATTTTACATGCCTAGATTAGGGTTAGTCATGTGCTTTATTGATAATATGTGAATCTTGATTCTGGGCACGCAGAAATGGCATTGTTTTATGTATATTTTTCTGTCAATAAAATCTGATTTTTTTAGGGTTGAATCATATATATGTCAGTGACTTTCCATAAAAAAATTGGGTCATTTTGAGTTCTGTAACTATGCTAAAAATTAGAAACTAAAACTTAATTCTTGTACCATGAAAACGTTATAGAGAATCAGGTGCGGATTGTTGAGGAAATATCTCCCTCATCGGATATTCGATCGATGATCTGTAAAAATAAGCAGATTTTTTAGAATGTCTAGTATATTCTGTGAAATTTTCATATTTTTTCATGGTCGTCTGCTATTTTTACTTTATCAGAAATCAAATTCTATTTATCAGATACCATTATGTATGGTTTAAGCCCTCAATCAACTTACGCAGATCGTATCTCCCTAACCGAAGATCATTTTTCTGATCCGTAAGAAGTCACAGATTCAACATGTATTTTTATCAGTATGACTTTGGTAATTTTTGAACTCTGTTTGATATTTTTATTCGAACCAAAATCAGAACTGTCTTTTCTGAAGCCGTTACGTGTTCATCGAAATCAAGCGTATATTGATGGAATGATATCTTCCTAACTGGTGATGCTTTTTCTAATCTGTAAAAAGAGAAATGTCCATTAATCTGTATAGTTTCTCTCTGGAATTTTTTATAAATTTTCATGGTGATTTGATATCTGATTTGGGTCTGACACTGTGACAGGTATGTGCCTACAGACAAATCATATATTTTTAGGTTTTTATTTAATTTTCATATCAAAATAATACCAAAAATATATTTTTTTATTGCACTTTAATTTTAGGGTTATTATAAGTGTCCATGTCAATTTTATAAATTTTGAAATTCATTTGATGCATTATTTAGTTAAATCATAAAAACAGGATGCCCGCGGAGTCCTGATTCAACTGAAACACTGGCAAAAATTGATATTTTTATGATATTCTAATTTTTTCATGAAAAGTTTTATATTTTTAGGGTTTGATCATGTTTATAATTATGCTAGGATGATTCATACCCAATTTGGTGTTGATTTGAATCCGTTTGATCCCTGAATTAAAAGTTTTACAAAAAACTTTTCTAAAAACTCTGGTTTCAAGCCATAGTCTTGTTTTTAGGAGCATTTTGGTCATTTTCTCAAAATTCTAAATTTCAAAGTTGTTTATTTTTATTATTTTTTCAATTTTGCATCATCTTTTTTTATATTTATTTTCAAGAAATATGGAAAAGGTCTTATATCTGGATGAATCCCTCAATTTTCAATATTGTTGGATAAATCTAGAAAAGCTGACATATCTTCACTAACAAGCTTGCTAGTTTTGCAGGGACACTCAATGCTGTATTTTTTATTTTCTTTTTCTTTATTTTAATTTATCATTGATGTAAATTATAAAAAACTTAGAATAAGAATTTAATTTCCTGCTTAAAATAGGGTTGCATTGCATATAGTGTATTTTTCAATAATGTGTGATGGATGATGATTCACGCATATTCAAACTCACAATGGCCTACACGAATGGCATGTGCGCTCGCTTCTAAGGAGTTAATAAACTCGATTGAGTTTGTATTTGTGGTCATAGTCAGAATATGAACATTATTCAGATTTATCATCTTCTTTTAAGCCACAAACAACCTACACTCTTAGGCTATCTTAAAAAACTATTGCATATTTACAAAGTTTTTCAAGTATTTTCCCCTTTTAGAATCAAATGAGATATATTCAATGCATATTCGTGGCCATAGTCAGAGATATATGCTGAGTCTATTTCATCTAAATTCTATACGACACAAAAAATCCTTTTATCAATGATTTTCCTCAAATTCTTCAGAAAATATTTTCACAAATTGCATTCATGCATCATTTAGGTTTAGATGGCATCATGAAAATATTTTATAGGGCCACATGCCCATCCCTGTTGAGTTATTTCATAAATTCACTTCAAAAAATTTGATTTTCTTTAAGTCATTCTGGTTTTTCTTCAAAATCGATTTTCTCAAAATTTAGGACCAAACCTACAAAAACCTACATTCAATGTATCTAGACTCTAGGGTTTATGAGTTAAACCTTCCTAATCTATCATGCAGCTCTGAGCTTCAGCCATGGCTGCCAGACCTGTGAGGAAAACAACATCCCTAAAAAAATATTAAACATAAAAAAATGATGTTACACTATGTCTAAGAAAAACAATTTTCACTAACCACAATGCAACAACTAAAAACTAGTTTTTATTTATGTTAACATTCTAGCTAGATTCGACTTTAGGGTGTCTAAAACCTAATTTTGTCTGCTATACTCTGCTACAAAAATCAGAACTCAAAGCTTAAAAACTGTCAAAATCGGCTAGATCACTCCTAGCCGATTTTGACACTTTTACTTAAAACACACACAACATAAACTGAATAACACTCTAATGTAAACTAAAACTCAGACATATAATCTTGTAAAAACGTGGGTTGCAGACATGCCCATGGCTGTAAAAAAAAATTGCAAACTTCAAGGTGATTGGAATATCCTAAAACGACTAGCTAAAAATCAAAATAAACCAAATAAAAAGAAGAGGAATGAGATCTTACCGGACGTTCATCATTCGATTCAAGCTCGGAGGTCTCCCACGGTGTGATCTAACATCTGATTTATGTCTGCAACCTCTGGCAGCACGATGGCGGAACAGTGATGGAGATTCAAAGAATGATAGACGGGAATGAAGCGCTAGCCCAAAAAATTCCTCGGCTCGCGTGAAGGCCCAAAAAGCTCCTCGACCGGAAAGCTCCTCGGTGCAAAGAGTAGTTCCATCAATGGCTGCCTTGCTGCTGCACACACAAAAATCAGATTTGAGAATACACTTGACACTAAAAAAATTACAAAAAAGAAATGGAGAGGAAGAAGATGGTGACGCCCGGAAAGCTCCTCGGCGGTGTAACACCCAAAAAACTCCACGGTGTGACGAAACGAAGGTGGAAGGTAGGGGATGGAGGTGTTGTGTCGGTAATGGAGGTTCTTTCAAAAAATTGAACAAGAATTGCAGCAAGGGGCATCCCCCCCTTTTTATGAAAATTTTACAAAATTCAAAAAGACTCTTATGAAAGAGTATTTTAAAAAACACTCAGAATTTTTCAGAAATTGTTGGGCGCCCTTTTTTAGCATATGTGAATGGATCTTGGGTTGGTTAAATGTGATCCAACCCTGATCCAAAATCCAAAAAACACTATGCTCATTTGGGTCTGGATCTGGATCTCGCCGGAATTCGCCCTGTTTCACAAAAAAGCTCATAACTTTGCCAATTTAACTCCGAATTGGACAAAATTCAAAATGTAGCTTCCTATGACTAAACTTCACATAAACATGCATATTATGTTAATTATATAATGCATTTCATGTGTTATCAGTGCCTACATGGATGATGCAAAGCCGATCTCTACTCATCTGAGCTCTACTACTCGATTATCTAAGGATGGTGCTCCTTTTTTTTGTGACTCTACTTTATATCAAAGCATCGTGGGTGGTCTCCAATATCTAACCATCACACGGCCTGACATTTCCTTTGCGGTCAACAAGGCTTGACAGTTTATACATCAACCTACAGTCACCCACTGGTCTGTTGTCAAACTCATCCTTCGGTATCTCAAGGCTACTATTCACCATGGTTTGTTCCTTGCACGGTCTTCCTCTCCAGCTCAACACCTTCTCTGATGCTGATTGGGCGGATAGCCTTGATGACCGCAAGTCTACAAGTGGTTTTATCATTTTTCTGGGCTCTAATTTGGTTTTATGGTCTTCTTGCAAGCAACAGACTGTAGCTAGATCTAGCACTGAAGCCGAGTACAAGTCTTTGGCATATGTTGCATCTGATTTTCTTTGGCTCAAGTCTCTTCTCACTGAGCTTAGTTTTGTTCTCTCTTCGCCACCTACTCTTTGGTGTGATAATATTGATGTAACGACCCAAATGATTTTAAACCAAAAATACCAGAATTTTAGTTTTACTTATATGTTTATTTTCTTTTTTTATTTACTAATATACCTACGTGTTTTAAACTTACTATTATTATTGTTTCATTCAAACAGAGTATCATCCGCTGAATGCCATACGCGACTGGATTTCTAGATGGACTACAATATTGGGGTGACGATGACCAAATGGTAGACTTTTCGTCAAGTGAAAAGGTTTGTAACTATATTAATTTGCAAGATGTTAAATCTATTTAAGATCTTGTTTTGATCCTTAATATCGATTTTTAAGCTATCAAAAGGAATTTGCATATGGATTTAATATATTATTTTGATTCTTAATATCGATTTCTATGCTGATTCTAAATATCGATTTAAGATGTTGCTTTGATTCTTAATATTAATTTAAGATATTGTTTTGATTCTAAATATCAATTTTTAAGATATCAATACGAATTTCCAAATCGATTTAAGATATTGTTTTGAATCTTAATATCGATTTCTATGTTGATTCTTGATATTGATTTAAGATATTGTTTTGATTCTTAATATCTATTTTAAGCTATCATTAGGAATTTATATATCGATTTAAGATATTGTTCTAATTCTTAATGTCGATTTATATGTTGATTCCTAATATCGATTTAAGATATTGTTTTGATTCTTAATATTGATTTCTATGTTGATTCTTAATATCTATTTTAAGCTATCAATAGGAATTTACATATCGATTTAAGATATTGTTATGATTCTTAATATTGATTTATAAGTTGATTCCTAATATCGATTTAAGATATTATTTTGATTCTTTATATCGATTTCTATGTTGATTTTTAATATTTATTTTAAGCTATCAATAGGAATTTACATATCGATTTAAGATATTGTTCTGATTCTTAATAACAATTTATATATTGATTTCTAATATCGATTTAAGACATTGTTTTGATTCTTAATATTGATTTATATGCTGATTCTTAACACCGATTTTCAGATATTGATTCCTATATTGTGGCAATCGGAAAAGCATTGGGTCTTATACGTGTTGGATATACGAAAATAAAAAATATGGTTATACAACTCCTTAGACTATAACATTGGTGTAGACCGTGACATTGTGCATTTGGTAATTTTCTATCTATAAGATTATTGTATCTTCTACTGTGGCCCAAAATTTACTTGCTTTTGCATAAACCACATGTTGGATTTTTCATAGACATGTTGGGTGTCGACATTGGCCCATGGAGGCTTCACGTCGTAGAGAATGCTCCTTTATAAAATAATGGCATCGAATGTAGCATCTTTGTAATGAAATATATTGAAGCAATATACTATGGATGAGTACCAGAATTCGCTGTTATATGTTGTACACTTAAACATGTTTTATTATTATATATTATTGCTGACTACATTTTTATATTGGTCTGACTTTCATTTTTTTTTTCAGAATGATATTCCTGGATTCCACACAGAACTATGCAAAAAATTGATGGATTTTCTAATTGCGAAAGATACAAAACCCCAGACTACAAGATTACCTAGAAAGAAATGAAGGACATGAGGCCCCTAGGAGTAAGAGGAAGCCATTTTAAACGTCTACCTGTTCTCAAGGATAACATGAAGAGGGTTACGTTCTACTGCTGAGAGAGAGAGAGAGATAACAATTTTTGGTTCAACATTCAATTTCTGGAACATGACAATTTTTTTGTGTACAAACATTTGTAACTGATTTTGTAGACTGTGTACTAAATTTATATTGATCCATAAACCAAAATTATGCACCTGGCACACGTGTGTTGAATATGTAAATCATCACCTCAAGCGTGCAAATCGCAACAATGTCAATTCCACAGGCACACATTTCAAAATCATAATACAAATATCTTATAAATCGACACATCTTACAAAATTATGCACCTGACACTTGTTAATATCAATTTTTAATATATTATGTTGAAATTGTATATCGATTTGTAAGATATTATGTGTTTTCTAGTATCAATTTGTAAGATATTATTCTGTTTGTTAATATCGATTTATAATATATTATGTTGAATTATCGTATATCGATTTGTAAGATGTTATATGTTTTCTAGTGTCAATTTGTGAGATATTGTTTAGTTTGTTAATATCGATTTATAATATATTATGTTGAATTATCATATATCGATTTGTAAGATATTATGTGTTTTTTAGTGTTGATTTCTGAGATATTGTTTTGATTGTTAATATCGATTTGTAATATATTATGCTGAATTGTCGTATATCAATTTAGAAGATATTATGTTGAATTACTGTAAATAAATTTGTAAGTTATCAAGCCAAAGAGAAGTAAAAATTCTTACCATCTTTCTTAGAAATAAGAACTTCAGGGACATTAATTGATGAAATAGGGAAAGGTTCATTAGTGGGTTCAATCTTTGGCTTCTTAATGTCAGTCTGATTACTGTTTTTGTCATCACACCCTCTCTTTTCTCGAGCAAATGAATGAGACAAAACTGCATCCGCAACCCGCCTTTTTGAGAATGAAGCTTCCCGATATAGTATCGATTTGGCGATATTATTTTGTTTGTTAATATTGATTTGTAATATATTATGCTAAATTGTCGTATATCGATTTGTAAGATGTTATGTGTTTTTTAGTGTTGATTTGTGAGATATTGTTTTGTTTGTTAATATTGATTTGTAATATATTATGTTGAATTGTCGTATATTGATTTGTAAGATATTATGTGTTTTCTAGTATCAATTTGGTGATATTGTTTTATTTGTTAATATCGATTTGTAATATATTATGTTGAATTGCCGTATATCAATTTGTAAGATATTATGTTTTATAGTGTCGATTTGTGAGATATTGTTTTGTTTGTTAATATCGATTTGTAATATATTATGTTTAATTGTCGTATATCGATTTGTAAGATATTATGTGTTTTCTAGTGTCGATTTGGTGATATTGTTTTGTTTGTTAATATCGATTTGTAATATATTATGTTGAATTGTCGTATATCAGTTTATAAGATATTATGTGTTTTATAATGTCGATTTGGTGATATGGTTTTGTTTGTTAATATCGATTTATAATATATTATGTTGAATTGTCGTATATCGATTTGTAAGATATTATGTATTTTCTAGTGTCGATTTGTGAGATATTATTTTGTTTGTTAATATCGATTTGTAATATATTGTGTTGAATTGTCGTATATCGATTTATAAGATATTATGCTGAATTGTCGTATATCGATTTGTAAGATATTATGTGTTTTCTAGTATCGATTTGTGAGATATTGTAACTTCATAAATCATAAAAACACATGGTTACACGAAACTCACCGAGACGACAAATCATATATTATGTGTTTTCTCGGAACAAGCAGGTTTGTGAGATATTATTTTGTTCGTTAATATCGATTTATAATATATTATGTTGAATTGTTGTATATCGATTTGTAACATATTATGTGTTTTCTAGTGTCGATTTATGAGATAATGTTTTGTTTCTTAATATCGATTTGTAATTTATTATGCTGAATTGCTGTATATAGATTTGTAAGATATTAGGTGTTTTCTACTGTCGATTTTTATGAAATATTATTTTGTTTGTTAATATCGATTTGTAAGCTATTATATTGAATTGCCGTATATCGATTTGCAATATATTATACTCAATTGTTGTATATCGATTTGTAAGATATTATGTGTTGTATAGGGATGAGTTTTATGATATTTGTAGTATGCTTTCTATTATAGGATTACAACAAAGAATTATAACATTACAACAAAGAATTATAGATTTACAGCAAAGAATTATAGAATTACAGCAAAGAATTATCGATTTACAACAAAGAATTATAGAATTACAACAAAGAATTATAGAATGCTAAACATTACAACGATTTACACTAATGAAATTTAAATGCTACAACTATTTTGTAGCTGAAGAATCTACACACGATTCCTGTTTTGCGTTGCTCACTTTTGAATTGAATTGAGTATGTCATTAAACAGAACAATATTAGGCACTACATTAAGTTCAACAAGAAATGCAAACATCCTCCCAAAATTGCTACATACCAAAAGACTTGTCAAACTCATGTCATCGTTCCACTCAAACAGGTCCGGGGGATTGCAGGTTCCAACATTGTAATGCACGTCTGTAGGGTATTGCTGCATGTTGAAAATTATACAAGTTAGATATTGATAAGTTGTACGTAATACAATTTACATGTAAAGCAATATACTGTATTACATACTTGTTCATGCGAAGGGCTTGGTTGCTTAGGGGTTGGTTGTTTCTTACACATTTTCTTGCAAACCAATTCCAGTGCACCCTTTGTCCTCCAACGACTGCAATCAGAGGTAGGTTTCCTTTTGATACCCTTCGCTAGGTGAATATTTTCATCATAATCTACAAGGTTTACTCCTGACTTGTCGAAGATGATGTTGATGCTTTGGCGTAACTTATCATAAGGGTCAGGGGAAACATGATTCTCACCTACGTTGTTCGATCATGTTTTCTTAGATTGGTCTTCATGAGTTGCAACGGACTCATGGTGAATTAACTCCACTTTTTCAAGTAATTCCCTTGACACTTTTCTCATACATATATAGGCTTCTTCCCTTTTCGATGCCAAATCTGCAACATGCATAAGTGACCTACATAGTTGTTGGTAACGAGAGGCTATGTGGCACTTCTCATCAATACCAGATGGACTGACATTATTTGTATCTAGCAGTTCAATATTTGTTTGTCTCGTCCATCTTCGCATTATATATGACTCTGGTATTTCTTGTATCTTCTCTTGATTAAGTTTTTTCAATGCATGACAACATAAAATACCTTTAAATTCAAATATTTTGCACGTACACTCAACTGTTCTGTTGTCAACATTATACATAACATGTGTTTCTTTCCTTTTTTGTTGCTCTTCGCCCTCCCATACAACATGGTATTTGTGCATATTCCCATATTGCATACGTCTTTCTATGTTGCAATTCATGACCTGTATAACCTCCTTCTTACTCCATTCAAATACAGTTAGTATATACAAATCTTTAGGTCACATCAATATTTTCATGCCCAAAGTTACAGGGCGGGTGTTAAAGCATTTCATATCTTGTTCAAGTTTATTTTGTCTAAGACCGTCTACAAATAATTCATATAGTTCCATGAAGCGAAACATTGTTAAACATGAATACAAGGTTTTTTTCAGTGTGGCATGCATAGATTCAGCTCTTTGTGTGCTTATCATACCTGCATAAAAGTATTGTTTTCCATATGTCAATGCCCACTTCTCTTTGTTTGCATATAAATTTTGTAACCACACATAGTCTTCAAGGTCGTACATCTGAATTATTTGCTCTCAATCAAACAGAAAAGTGATCTCGTCCATGCTCCCAAGTACACACTTTCTAAATTTTTTATCAAACCCTGTCTTCTGATTAAAAATATGTCCTATGTTCTTTGCTGCATTTTGAAAGATATGCCATAAATATAGGTGATGATGTGCATATGACCATACATGAGACACTGCAGCCATAATTGTATGATCACCATTTGTAAGTACAGCTCTAGGGTGCTCCTCATTCATTTCCTGTGTAAATACTCTGAACAACCACTCAAAGGTTTCCTTAGTTCGGTCATACAAAAAAATGCCACCTAATATGCAACTCCGTGAGTGATGGATCACTTTGACAAACTGCGCAAATGACCACTGTTTTGTATTAATCTTCACTATCGTATAAAAATAAGCACATCATTGAAGCATTCATAATCTAATCTTGACTTTGAATCTGTCCAAAACATATTCACAGCATACCCATCTTCATCCAGTTGCATTGCACTAAAGAAACCAGAATCATTACTTGAATTCTTCTGTAGGTAATCAACCAAATAACATATTCCTCCATTCTTCATGTTGACTGACCTCTTCCTTCTCAAATGGTTTCTTAGATCCATAGGTGTGAATGGTACATTCTCTCAACCACCATCTATGTGCGCGCATAAATTGTATGTCTTTCTTGGTTCTATGTCGACGTTATTAGTTATTTCAGCAATTGCAGCATGCACTTCAGTTACTTTACGATGTGACCTTAACACAGGAGTCATAAATGAATGGGCTAATTCATGGTTATGATCATTGATTAATGTATAAACTACAGATTTTCCATTCGGAAGTCTTCTTAACATCGTTCTCGCTGGACAACCACATCTTGAATCTAGCTTGCTCCTTGTTGGATTTCCACTTGACTTCTTCCAACCTTGCTTAGAACAAACATATGCCTTTCTCACCACGACACCCTGTGCATTTTTTGCCCAAGAATACCTTCTAACACTAAAGCTAAGTTTTAAGGCATAATCATTGTAAAATTTGTATGTGACTTCCTCATTATTAAACTATATCCCCTCTACGGGAACAAAGTCAAGTGTACTATCATGTAGACTTGAGGTGCCTGCACCTTTGTCAAGTGCACTATCATGATTGTCTACTTCATTAATGAATTGCATTTTGTCTGCTGAAATATCATTATTGAATTGCATTTTGTCTGCTCGAATATTCAAGTCTAAAGTGAATCCAATGCATGCACCCTTCTTATCATGTGCATTATTAGTGCACATATTCACTTCTTCAGGTGCATCGATAGTACGGATGTTTGTTGCTCCATGACTTTTCCGTGATTGAGATAAATCATCTTCACTGCAACTAGTTGATATACTCAATACTGTCATGAGCAAAATATCAATTTGCGTTAGCCAACACATACGTTTACTATGATTTATTCAAGATGCATATAACAACGGCTACTGATTAGTTAAGCAAGTCAAAAAAATGATTGAATGAATCACAGTATCAAAGCAACAACATAATAGCTTACAATTAGATAATAACAAACAAAACCATATCTCACAAATCAACACTAGAAAACATATAAAAGCTTATAAATCGATATACGACAATTCAGCATAATATCCTACAAATCGATATACGACAATTCAGCATAATATATTAAAAATCGATATTAACAACAGTTTACCATATCTCACAAATCGACACTAGAAAACGCATAATATCTTACAAATCGATGTACGATAATTCAACATAATATATTACAAATCGATATTAATAAACAAAATAATATCTCATAAATCGACACTGGAAAACACATAACATCTTACAAATCGATATACAGAAATTCAACATAATATATTACAAATCAACATTAACAACCAAAATAATATCTCATAAATCGACACTAGAAAATACATAATATCTTATAAATTGATATACGACAATTTAATATAATATATTATAAATCGATATTAACAAACAAAATAATATCTCACAAATTGACACTAGAAAACATATAATATCTTCAAAATCGATATACGACAATTCAACATAATATATTACAAATCGATATTAACAAACAAAATAATATCACCAAATCAACACTATAAAACACATAATATCTTACAAATCGATATACGACAATTCAGCATAATATATTACAAGTCGATATTAACAAACAAAACAATATCTCACAAATCGACACTAGAAAACACATAATATCTTATAAATCGATATACAACAATTCAGGATAATATATTACAAATCAATATTAACAAACAAAATAATATCTCACAAATCGACACTAGAAAATACATAATATCTTACAAATCGACACTAGAAAATACATAATATCTTACAAATCGATATACGACAATTCAACATAATATATTACAAATTGATATTAACAAACAAAACAATATCTCAAAAATCGATATATGTGTTACTACAACCACAATTTGTGTTATATTGCATATACTGAGTGAATGGACGATACCGGATGGAGTAGAGGCCCTTGCTCGCATTTGTAACCAAGCATTCTTGTCAATAGGTCCCAGTGTCTTACAAATATCTTCAAGTTTCCAACCATCGAAATGATAAAATCTACTTACAATAACAAAACAACGCCTTAATGACACTCGTGATGACATATGTTCTTCAATAATAGCATAATGACATAGAAAGGTACTCACCACGCTTTAATGGCACTTGTTGAAATGTTTGTGCGTCATTATTTTTTTTCATACTGCCTAACGAAAATGAAGAAGAAGAGATGACGGTAAAAAGAGATGGCCGACAAATCCCTCTATGATGCCCACCAATGATCGAAGCAGTCATTCGATTTATAGTTATCTCGACGAGGTAGGAACGAACCCGAGAATGTTTTCTAACACAAAGCAGGAATGAGAAGGCGGTCATGTGTTGTAACACAAGCTAAAAACAAAGTAGAATGTGCAAATCTATATACGGGGAGTGGGAGAACATTTTCGTTCAACGCATATCTATCTTACGGGAGAATATTTCTATCAAAAGCATATCTACCTTTTTTATATGTTATTTTATTATAAAGTCATCATGGACAACATTGACATATAAATTATCATGGGTCCCAAGATATTCCTTTATACACACCGAAATTTGTGTTCCGAAGAAAACACACAACACCCTCTCAAAAGAAACAATACCCCGTAACATATTGTGCAATCATTTAAACGCCTTAAAAAATTGTTTTTTATATTAAAAACCAAACATATTTACTTTTTTTATATGTTATTTTATTATAAAATGAATGGCATATAAATTATCATGGGTCCCAAGATATTTCCCCGTACACACCCGAATTTGTGTTACGGGAAGAACACACAACACCCTCTCCAAAAGCAATACCCCTCTCCAAAAGCAATACCCTGTAACATATTTTGCAATCGTTTAAACGCCCTCAAAATTTATTTTTTATATTAAAAATCGTATCCGTGTGACATAACTTTAAAATACCCCAAAATCTTTGTGCTTTTGGAATTTTCCCTTGATTCTCTTTGGGGGAGGGGTGGCACTCGGAATAAGCCACAAGGAACGAGGTTTTGCGAGGAAGGGTAGCCCACAGAATAGTTAAAAGAAAGGAAATGATGGAGAAGAAAGGACGAGGGCGAGAGAGGACGCCGAAAGCTTGTGCATGATAGGAGTGTGGGGGACACCATGGAGAAGACTGGCAGCGAGGGAGGAATAATCATCGAGAGGGTCTGCAGGAGGTGCAAACAAACCTACAATCAATCAGAAAATGCTCCTTCATCTTGCAGATTCCACCCTTCTTTTTTCGTTTCCCGAAGGCACGATGATCAACAGAGGTGAGACCTCTTTCTCTCTCTCTCTCCTTAGAATTATCATGGGATGGTTGGTTTTTTTGAACATACGGTTAGGAGAACTTTTTATGCTTTAATGGTGTGAGCAAATTGTTTTGGTGTGTAATTCTGTATGTTGTTTGATGGGTTCCAACCTCTTTCTTGGTTATGACGCGTCTGTAATGGTGAAAATGAAGAAACCCATCAGACTTTATGGCACTAATTATTTGTGAAGTATGCTAAGTTTGTTATAATTTGCTATTAATAGTTGGGAAAAAATAAAAACTGTTTTATGGTATTTTCCTCTCATTAAGCAGAAATTTTTAAAGTAGAGTAGTTTGGTTGCACTTCTCTCCTTTTTTTTTCTTTTTGGAGCATCAGAATTTTAAAATCTTAATTCCTTTGTGTTTGACATATATTGATTCTTAATGGGTAATACCTCTGTTTTTTATTTCACAAAAATGAAATAGGTAGGAGAAGCAGCTAGCACCCCAAGCTCTTGCTACTCTCCTAAGATAAGAAAAGAAACAAATGTTTTGAATCTGTAGTTTCTTTGATATTCTTGTTTCAAATGTGGTGCATCTTCTACTCGAATTGAATTTAATGATATTTGCAAACTACTTCTGATTGAGACGCGTAGATCTCCTTGGTAAGGTAGATGTGCTAGCGGGTAATGTTGGGCATTTTGGTGTTAAACATGAAGCTTACAATATTCACAAGGAAATTCTGAGTTGTTGCTTAAATTGCCAAAGTTTTCATTAGTTAGTAGGCGTTTCAGTTTTGTAGGACTTACATTTGTTTATACAAGAATTCTCAATCTATAGATGCAAAAAGGTGCGGGTAACTGTCTAAAATATTATCATGAACTTGTTTTGCTAAAAGTAAAGAGGTTCTCTACGAAGAAGAGTATGGCTGAGAAGGAGAAGAAGAGGCAGAAAGCCTTCATGAAAAAGAAAAGGATTGGAGAGATGATCTAGGGGATCTCTTTCTCAATGTAGCAATGCTAAAATTGCTAGAAATGCTTAGCAATTTTTAAGGATAACTTTGAAAATATTGACTTTCAGAACCGAGCTAGATTCATCTTAGGTTCATAATTGGACACGTAAGTTATTGTAAGTGCAATCCTGCAAGGAGAATGTTAAACTAAATTTTTATTGGTGGGTGTCCAACGAAGCTTGTATAGCAATATTTCTCTTGTCCATTTCATTGTTTAATCATTTACTAATCATATGCCAGGTTGCTTCCCATTTACATTAATATCTTCTACTGGTTTCTCAAATTGATCTTAGTGTTTTCTTTCAATCCCTGATCCTTCTTTTCTGCATTTGTAATTGAAACTCAACATTCTTGCCCAGCTGAAAATTTTTTGCTCAGGAATTTTTTCTTAATTTCAGCCTTATCAGATGTTCTGCTATTTATTTTCAAGTGTACTATTCTGTATTTAGATGCTTTTGAAGTTAAGTGCTACATATCTGTGCCTTAACTTTTAACAACACCTATCCATTCCAAAGCATGATTGATCTCTTTTCCTATTAAAAATTAAGGTCAATGTTGGTTCCCTTGTATCTGGCTTTGTGGAAACTATGTAAATGTTTATATAGGTGGTATAATCAGAACATAAACAGAATGGATGCAATGCACAGTTTGAGTTCGGTTTTGAGTTGCGAAATGAGTAATAACCATAATCACCAATATCAGCCTCCGCAATATCTCAGGAGTCAGGAGTTTTCAATTTTTATAAATTTAAGTGAGATCATGAGACTTTTGAAAACATTAAGAATAATATGGGGAAAAAACAAGTTTTCACTATTTCTTCGTTTTGTATTATAAAATGGTAGAAATGTTATGAATGTTGACATGTTTAGCAGTCCTCCAAAAAGTGGGATTCCTCATGGGTTTCTAGCACTATGTGCACAGGTCCTACTAGATACCTACATAGGTACGTTGTAGCCCTTAACAATTACCTCCTACAATTAGGAAAAGGCAAAATGATTACCTTTATCCTTTTAATTGTAACCTACTACATCGAAGAAAAAGAAAGTGGGGAAGCACTAAGAAAATAAACCTGGTTTGAGGCATTTTAAACATGAGAAAGAGAGAAGAGGGAGAAAGACTGACATTGAAGAGGTGCTTTCTAGAATTCAGAGTGTACCAATTCGGCTTGAAATCAGTGTCAATCTTCGATAATGTTTGGTGATCAGAAGAAGTCTGGTTGTTTGGCCTTGAAAATAAAACTGTTTCATTTTGGAGGTACCCTATATCTAAGTCCTTTTTTATCCACTGTATCCTTGAGCTGCGTCCCATTGGCTTGAGACAACCTGTTATATACTACATGAGTTTACTTGGCGGATTGTTTTCTCCATGGATTCACACAGAGACAGGAAGGCACTGCTTTCCAACAACTAGAATATAAAAAAAAACACAAGAGTAACAAAAAAATCACATTTGGATTGCTGAATACACGTAAAACAAGGGGATATTAACTTGATATTATTGTTCTATTTGTGTTTTTCAATAAAATTTTGATATGTTGGATGCATAAAGGCCCATAAATCATTTCTGTAATTTAATGTAAAAATTTTGCAATATTTTCAAAAATATCAGCAATCTATGTGACTATATCATCTAAACGGGGCAGTTAGCTAGTTATACATTAGAGTATCCAAAAAATGGCCAAGCTCTAGCTGAAAGTTTCATCTTTACCATCATCACTCAGAAAAAGTTGGCCTGTACTTTTCCCTAAGGTGTGTATTCTAGGCTATGTAACATGGGTACTGCTACTTTATGGGTACGAATCAGATCAGTTTTGAATCTGACTTGATCCAGACCTGACCTCGCACCTGTTATGTTGGATCACTTGCATCCATTTTTATGGCCCAGAGAGAGAGAGAGAGAGAGAGTTGGTCTGTCCTCCCTAATTTGAGATTTGAGTGTGGACTTAGTATGAACCACTTCGAAAGATAGTTTTTTTTGCTTAATCTGATTCGGTAGATGTGTTTACTATCATTATTACTAAAAAACATACTTGGAATGAATAGATGCTGTTAAAACAGCCCTCGGCACAAAAAGCGTTCCTTGAGGTGAGGCATAGGCTTTTTTGCCTCAAGGCACATGCATAAAGCACAATATGAGATGAGGTGTGTGCCTCATAAGCCTCAAGACATGTTTTTTCCCCGAGGTGTGTCACGAGCATGAGGCGCACATTTCACACATAATCTGTCAACTGGGGGTCATGCTATTTGACCTGTTTTTCTTTTTCTTCTTTTTGTTTGCTCTTTTCTTCTTTTTTCTAACCCTTTTTTTTTCTTTCTTTCTTTATTTATTTCTTCTCCTTTTGTTTGTGTGCACTCTTTCCTCTTTCTGTTTTTTTATTTTTTTTACTTTTCCTAATCCAATTAATTGAATTTGGTTCTACCCTATGTCACATGGGTGCGGATGTGGGGGCGGGGGTGTAGCACTTTCAAAAAACTTGGGTGTGGGGGTGCGGCAAAAAAAAAAAAAAAAATATATATATATATATATATATATATATATATATATATATATATATATATATATATATATATATATACAGGATTTAAAAAAATGGGTCGGACCCAGGTCAGGTCTGGACCCGACCCATACTGGATATCCCACCCCGTACTTTTATAAAGCAACAAAGGGGTTAGGTTTTTCTCATTCGAGAAAACCCTCCCCACCTCTGCCGCCTGCCCTGGTCTCTCCTCTCATCCGACCTCCAGACGACTGCTCGCCAGAGCGCCGACCGATAGCCTCCCCTCCCGCCCCCCTGTGCTCGTCCCTCTCCCTCTCTCTGTTACCCTCTCCTCTCCCTCAGTTTCCCTCCCTCTCGAGCTCTCTCAGTCACCGAAACCCCGACGAGCCCCACCGCTCGTTTCTCCCTCTCTCTCACGACGTTTTTTCGACAATCGCCCCCCCCCCCCCCTCCTGTGGGCACCCTGTTCGCCGGCGACTTAAGCGCCCTCCGTGGCCTTCTCAGGTAAACCCCCCTTCCCCCAAGTCTTCTTCTCTCTTCTCCTTCTCCCTCGACCCTCCTGTTCTTAGGTCGGTGGACCAGAGCCACCATCGTGGTGGCTCTGGGTCTGCCAGGGAGGGCAGTGCTGAGCACCTCCCCTCCCTCGACCCTCCTCATTTTTTTTTGGTTCAAAAAATGTACACAAATGACCTTGGGTGCGTTGACCGCACCCAGGTCCCGTTGACCGCACTGGGTGCCGCACGCGCACCCGCATCGCGTCGACGCGGGTGCGGCACCGAGTTAGCCAAGTCCCTCTGACTTAGGTTCTACCTAGATCCAATTTGAATGTCAGTCATTATCTTGGTGCTCTATTATAAGCATTTCTACATATTAGTGAAATTCATATTTTATTTGTTTCCCAACTTTTTTGTTGTTTAATTTCCTGACAAGAAAACAATATATTTGTGTGCCATGGTTTCTATAGATAGGTACTAAAATAAGTTGTGTTGAATTATTATGAGTTGTTCTCTTGTTCCTTGGTTAAAAGATACAAATCTTGTTTGTTAGATCATTCAAATTATTTCTTTATAATCGTTACTTGAATTCATTTTGCTATTTATTTTATTTTTTCTAATTATTATTCATTATTGTTTTCATAAATACTGCTGCATTGTTTTTTTTATATATATTTTGTGTGAATCTTATGATTTATGCCTCAAGGATTCATGGACAGTTGTTGCGCCTCACTATGCCTCGAGGCTTTTTACAACATTGGAATGAATTGTTTTTATCAAAAACTTGATTTTTTTCATTATAGAGTTTTGATACAATACACGTCATTAACTTTTTAGATTCTTTTGAAAATCTATGCTAGCATCAGAAATTATGCATCCCATAGATGTTCTCCACTGAATAAGCTATAGAGAACACATTTGTAAGGCTTGATTTACAAATAGTGTAAGTTTGTGGCCATAAGAGGACCCTTGGGAGGCCCCAATGGTCACTCTCTCCCAATAGTCGTGTCTCTTAGGGCTGAAGGGATTTCTCCCAGGGACGTGTCTCCATTCCAAACCCTTACAGTTTTATAAGAAGGGCTCTATTGAGCCAGAGTTGAGGGTGAGAAATGCATGCCAAGGAAATGAGAACATATGCATACTGTTTTTTGGGTTTATAGAGAATTACCACAAGAGGGTTGTGAGAAAGTCAGACTATCGTTGGCGATTTCGAGCATAACTGTGCATGCTTCAACCCACCAAATCTGCACTTCTGCATAGTCAATACCCAACATTGGTATCAGAGCCAAGTTCGACAAATCCATATTGGTACTCAAAGCAATATCTGCCAGTATTGATGCAGGAATCAAACAAGATCGACCTCAATAAAAATCAATTAAGGAATAGTGCATAAGGGTTCGAACAACCCTATCGCTTCTCGGTAGTGCATATAGATGTAAGTTTTTATGAAAGATATTTTGAAAGTTGTTTTTGATAAAAATAATTTGTGTAAACCAGACACCAAATAATAAAAACCGGCTCACACTAGGGTGAGATCCGGGTCGAACACATGAAACGTGAAAAAAAAACTTTTGTACCCCAAGCACAAACCAATCTTTATTGCCTTAAGATTAAAATGTAAATAAAATGTACTGCCCTTTGCGAAGGGCTCAAAAAAACAATAAAGAGGCTTATTACAATCCAATGAATTGAAATGGCCAATGGCCTCAAAAAAAATAAAAGTTTGCAGGGCTCTTGTTGCTCGCAATCGGACTTCCTCGTTCGCACTGGCACGACTTTCGCTATCGTGCTTTTACCCCAAGAGTGAACCCACCTGCAAAAACATACAAAGCACAAACACAAATACAAAAGAAAAGAAAAACACTGGGAACAATTTCTAACTAATGAGGGTTAGTTACGAAAAATCAAAATCAACTCAAACTAACTCCTTAACATAATCTAACTAATTAATTAAAATGTAACAAACTAAGGATGCTAACTACCTAACTACAAAACAAATCAACACAACTCTAACTAAGTGTCAAAAATCAATGTAACAACCTAACTACAGAACTTTA
Source organism: Nuphar pumila (assembly GCF_984573655.1). Taxonomy (NCBI): domain Eukaryota; kingdom Viridiplantae; phylum Streptophyta; class Magnoliopsida; order Nymphaeales; family Nymphaeaceae; genus Nuphar; species Nuphar pumila. Next base: position 48,427,299 of record NC_143250.1, read on the forward strand.
AATCAATCTGCTGACCTAAAGCAGTGAAACAAATTCTAGTCTAACCTAGTTAACAAAAAGTAAAAGTAGAACTTATTTAGCTAACTAATTACGGACTCTTGAATTAACTAGGAAACACGTGAAGTCACTCTAATCGATTACACAAAGCAATGTAAAAATTCTGATCTAAACTACTAACTACAGAAGTTTAAAACAAATCTAATTACTAACGCAGTGCTGAATGAAATCTGTAAGCCAAAAAAAATATGACCAGCGTCAGTCACACTGGATCGCGTGACTCATGGCTACAACGAGATCAGCATGATCTGGCTGAATCGCTGGGCTAAAAAAAATGCTAATATCGATAGCCCAGCAACTCAGCACATGTATGTCGTGCTCTGCCAACCTTCACGTCAGCGTGATCTTAAATTCACACGGGTGTGCGCAGTCTAAAAACATGCTAAAAAGAGACTTGATAACGCACACTATGATTCCAGCCTGCGTGTTTCGCAAGGGCTGCCAAACATGCAGTCTGACAAATCAGGCTGCAGACGTGCTCTCTAAATCACGCTGGAACGTGATCTGTAGCATGCAAAGAGAAAGCATCCGCTGAATCCAAACCCAAAAAAATTTCCGTAGATTGATAGGGTTCAGCCGACCTGTCACGATTAGCCTGATCGAGCCTGGCAGCTTTGACTGGTCTGCACACGCTGGCCGCTGATTTAGACTAGCAGATCGAGTTCGGGCTGATCAGTCTGAACTGATCATGCTAACCTGCTCAGATCTAGTCAGATCTGAGATCTGATCAGGTGACCAGATTGACAGATCTGATGAAGGATAACAGCTTCTCTTTTTTTTTGGTTTTCACTATAAACACAGAAAACAAAAACTATTCTATGCTGGAAACTAAATTAGCTAACCTGTATGCATACAGCGAAAATAAGAATAAAACATAATCTAAATGCCTGCAGAAATTCAGAAAACTCACCTATGCTGAAAACAACTGGGAACTGGGATGCAATGCCAAAAGCTATTCTACGTGCAAAAAACTAAAGAGACGGGGGAGAAGAGACTCACCTTGTGGCTTGCCTCCGACAGAGTGGTTGAGAAAAGAGCGGTCGTCCGATGAGATCGCACGCATACCACCACCACCCTCCGATGAGAGGGAAAGAAATAGCCGGCGAGGAGCAAGGGAAGAAAGGAAGAAGAAGAAAAAGAGGAGAAGAAAGAAGAAGGGAGAGGGAACCGGCTGAGAAAGAGAGAGTGGAGAGAGAGAGAGCAAAGGGAATCCCAATTACGAAGACGCCCTCCTTATCCTCTAAAACTAGTATTTATAATTAAGGTTAGGGTTTAGAGGGGGCTGATTTAGCAATTTTCTAAAAAAGTATTCTAATTCCAAAGAATTTTAAAAAGCCTCTCTTAAAAAATATTTCTAAAAAGAACAATTAGAAAATTAAATTATTCCAAAATACAAGTGGGTCCAAATTGCTTTTTTTTTTCATTTTAAGTGTCATATGTCATGACACAAGCTTTCACGCAGGGCAATGCATCAAAATTGATTAAACACGGGCTTTTAACATTGAATACGCGTCATATCATGCATAAAAATATAACTATGCATGATCAAATTTCCCCATGCTTATCGTTTGCTAGTCCTTGAGCAAACTGGACTTTAGCAAAAACAAAAGCAAAACATGTAAATCAAAACCTAATGCACTTTTGTAGGAATCACGATTGCATTTTGCATATGCAACAAACTCTTTAAACCCCTGGGTTACCCCAGTGGACGAGTAAGGTCTCATGAGGGTTTGCAGTGATGTTACCCACAAACATCTCTGTAATGTATACATCAAGATTCAAATTCAAGAAGCATTAAACAGTCAAGAAGTTCATCTAAATAAATATTTCATGCCATTACACTTTCACAACGTGTTTAGAGCCTTTATATGCCCACAGAAGAAAGACTTTTTCCTTTACTTTTCTAAAAATCGCAATTGTTTATGCTTTATTCTCAGAGAATCAAGTATACTCACGCCATTGCTTATTTATCCTCACTTATATGTTTTCTGCACAGTCTTCCTTATTTATTTCTTGTTAAAATGTAAATGATACATATATAATAATATTATTAATATTATTATTATATATTTTTGTATTGATACTTTTTTATTTTTTTGTAATTTTTCTTTTTGTTTTTGGTATCTAGTTCTATTAGAACTAGATACATCTAGTTTGGTGGAACTTGACCAACTTTCTAGCTGTTGGAACTAGTCCAACAGCTAGAAAGGGAGCTCCTTATGAGCTCTCCTTAATACTCTTGTATAAATAGGGGTGCATCCCCCTGTCTAATTCATTCCTCTAAATGCTTTTTAAGTATTTTGCTCTCATAAATAAAGTGTTTTTTATTTTTATGCTTTTTCGTTTATACCCTTTTATGGGTCTTGTCTAAAGTATCTTTTAGATACTTCCTTTTGAGTAGATTCAAGTGCATTCGTGGAGCTTACCATTTCATTACATGTAATCAAAGCTACAGAACTCTTAGATCTTGAAAAACTTTTGCCTTGATTTTCGTGCTTATACAAAGGTGTGTTATCACCTTGTTCTTACAAAAAAGTGTTTCGTCACTTGCAAAGGAGTGTTTTATCACTTGCCAAAAGAGTGTTTTATCACTCTTCTATCGACTACAAGAGGATCCATTTGGGGAAAAGGACTTGAGCAACTACATTGTATTGTATCCCTTTCTTCCTTTTTCTCTACTTTCCTTTTTTTTCTTCTCCTTACTATCTTCTTCACACCCTTGTAAATGATGGATGACCATGATAAGGTCACCATCATACCCATGAAGTTGAATGATACTAATTATGTAGTGTAGGCTTTAATTATGAAGCACCACATGTGGAGTATGGGGAATAGTGGATGGTTTCGATTCAGAACCTAAATTGTCTCTCACCAAAAAAGAGGATGATAAGGAAGTCCATCTAACGAAAGAGGAGAAAACTAACGCTCTAGCCTCTTATGAAAAGAAATGGAAAGAATGGAGGATGGGGCATGCAAAGATAATATCATGGCTTATTAATAGCGTAGACATTAAAAAATGTTCTAGCCTCGCTAAATTTGAACATGCCGATAAGGCATGAGAATACCTTAAAAATATGTATTCCCTTAAAGATATTGCCCATGTGTGCAATCTTCAAGAAAAAGTCTAGACATTAACTCAAAATGACAAAACTATTTGTGAATATTATAATGAATTGTCCGAACTTTGGGAAGAGTTGGCTATTCTAGAGCCAAAATGGCATTGTGTCGAAGATAACGAGCTTCGTCAAAAACAACTCGATATGGAACACTTTTACCAATTTCTGAATGAATTAAGGCCAGAATTTGAATCCACCAAATCGGCTCTACTTTATCGTGGTAAAATCCCTACTATTGTGGATACTATTGAAGAACTAACTATGGAGGAAAATCGTCTTAGAAAGAGTACTCCAAAAGTTGATGATGATTCAGATCTAGTTTTGTCTAGACCAGAGAATCATACTCGCACTTATAGGCCGCCTCATTTTGGGAGACAGAGCGGTGAGTTTGACAAAAGAAAAGTTATTTGTCACCACTATCATGAACCGGGGCACTATAGGCCTCAATGTCCGAAGCTAAAAAGGAGAGATGAAAAGAGAGTTGCATCTGTTGAAACCGAGCCAAAAGATCAAGATGCACCTGTTTCCATGGCTCAACTGATGGAGATTCTTCAACCTCTTCTCAAAAGGGTATCCTCTTAGACTGAAGCCTCAACTGAAGCGGCAGTTGCATCTGTATCCGGTCCAAGTAACTTCCTTTGGCTCTTAGATTCTGGTGCTTCATTTCATATGACCCCAAATGCTAAATGTTTATGTGAATGTCTTAAAAATAACTCAAGTATATCAAAAGTCTTTACAGCAGATGAAACATCTCTTGAAATAAAAAGAATAGGTTGTTTCGAAAGTTTTCAAAAATCCAAAACTTTTTGTATTCCAGAAGTTAGATATATCCCAAAATTAAATTTGAACCTTTTATCTGTTTTACAAATTTCTTATTATGGAGATACATGATCGTCAGTCAAGGAAACTGATTGGAGAAGGCCATAGAGAAGGACTATATTACATGGACTTTTTTGAACTACTAAAGAATGCATTTTGTTTAAATGTTCAGAAATAAAAAACATAATTATGGCACCAAAGACTTGGCCATCCTTATATGTCAAAAATCCAATACTCCCTAAGTTTGAGAAAATTTTGTAACTTGTAAAGACTGCATTCTTGGTAAAATGAAAAGATTATCTTTTTCTAGTAGAACCTTTGTCTCTACAAAACCTTTTGAGTTAATATATTCGAACGTTTGGGGACCCGCACCAGTTATCTCTAAAGGTGGTTATGGGTATTATGTCATCTTTGTTGATGACTTTTCTAGAGACACTTGGATTTATTTTCTTAAACATAAATCCGAAGTTTTTGCTCACTTTCAAATATTTCATAAAATGGTCACAAACAAATTTCAAAGTAATATTTCCATTTTCGCACCGATTCAGGGAGAGAATTTATGTCTAGAGAATTTAAAAACTATCTTAATCTATATGGCATTACTCATCAACGATCATGCCCACACACCCTCAACAAAATGGTCTTGCGGAATGCAAGCATCGCCACATTATGGAAACCACTCGGACTTTGCTAATTGCAAGTCAAGTTCCAAAAGGTTTTTGGGCTGAAGTCGCTCTAACTGCTACCTATCTCATCAATAGAATGCCATCTTCTTTATTAAAAAATATATCTTCAATTGAAAAACTTTATGATTTGGCTCCAGACTACTCTAAATTAAGAGTTTTATTTAGAAACAAAAATGATAAATTCTCACCTCGTGCAATCCCATGTGCCTTTTTAGGATATGCTGAAAATAAAAAAGGCTACAGGTGCTATGATCTTCAAAATGACAAATTATATATATCAAGAAATGTGTCTTTTTTAGAAAAAGAAAGTTTTTTTTAAAGTGAAAAATCCAAAGATATTACTGAATATTCCTTTTTAATCGATTTAACTTCAAAATTCAATGAAGAGGATTTTGAATATAACTTTGACAATGATCAAAGTCCTATTATTTTTTAAAATGATAGCGAAGACCAACTGCAATATTCAAGACGAAGAGTTGGAGAGCAACACCCACCATATGCATTAGAAAGGTTTTCTGAAGTTCCCCCTCGTAGGACTTCTAGAATTTCTCGACCTCCCAAAAAATTTGTCTCTTACGAATCTTTTTCACCCTCGTATAGGGCAGCCCTTGCATTAATCCAATCCTATGTTGAACCTTCCTCCTATTCTAAAGCTAAAAACTATGAAGAATGGGTTGAAGCTATGAAAACAGAATTGGATGCATTAGAGAAGGCCAACACTTGGTCCATTCAAGACCTTCCTCTCGGAAAGAAACCTATAGGTTGTAGATGGGTCTATAGAGTCAAAACCAAAAGTGATGGGACCCTAGAAAGATATAAGGCTCGACTCGTAGCCAAAGGTTATGCTCAAGAGTATGACATTGACTACGAAGAAACTTTTGCCCTGTGGCCCGTATGACCACTATTAAAACTTTAATTGCTTTGGCTTCTATCAATAAATGACCTATATTTCAAATGGATGTCAAAAATGCTTTCTTAAATGGGAGTTGTTGAAAAAGTCTACATGGAAGCTCCGCCTGTTATTAGTATTCCTAAGGGTAAAACACTTCGTCTTAAGAAGGCCCTTTATGGCCTCAAACAGGCACCAAAAGTCTGGTATGAGAGATTTAGTCATGTTATGATTGATATTGGATTTCATTCTTGTTTGACTGACACTGCCTTGTTTATTAAGCAATTTGATGCATGTATCATCTGTAAAAGTATCTTCAACAAGATACTAATAGCAATATTACAATATTCTTGGAAACAAATGCGTACACATACACACAACAAGAATACTTGAAACACTTGTGCACAAAAAGTACAACACAAACTCACAAATGCGCAAAAGCATACCCAAGAGTCATAAGATTGAAAATGAGCTTGGGCTATAATCCCAAAAGCTTAAGGAATACACAAGGGGAGAGCCCCTTTAAATAGAGGAGGTGGAGTCCTTGGAGGGGCTCCACCTCTAGTCGTTGGAGCCCCTTCCAATGGTCACAAATGTGACCGTTGGAAGGGGCCCAACTACTAGATGGTGGGCCCCTCCAAGGTGCTTTCCACCTTTTATAAAAAGCAACAAAAATAAAAAAGAATAAAGAATAAAAGAAAATTACAAAAACATATTCTAAAAAGAATATGTTGTAAAAAGACTAAATTACCCTTATGGCTAAACAATTAGAAATATATATTTTATATATATAATAAGTAGATACATATACATATATATTAATATATGTATATGTATTACCTTATATATATAAAATATATATATATATATATATATATATATATATATATATTACATTGCATGATTAGATTACATAATTTAACACCCCTCCTCAAACTTAGGGCAGTATGACCGAGAGTTTGCTAAGAAGGAAGTTGAAGCACGGAGCACACAAAGCTTTGGTGAAGAAATCCGCAAACTGATATTCTGACGTGACATATGGAAGGCCAATGACTTTTTTGAGGTACGCCTCACGAACATAGTGACAATCCATCTCTATTTGTTTGGTCCGCTCATGAAAAGTGTGATTCTTAGCAATATAAATTGCACTTTTGTTGTCACAACATAGTTTGGTAGGTCCTTCGATTGTGATCCCCATATCTTTCAGTAACTGATGAATCCATACAATTTCCATGGTAGTAGTTGTCATGGCACGATATTCGGCTTCAGTTGATGATAGAGATACTTTTTGCTGCTTCTTGCATCTCCATGAAATTAACGAATTTCCTAAGAACACACAAAAACCAGTGGTGGAGTGACGGTTATTTGGGTCACCTCCCCAATCAGAGTCAGTATAAGCAATTAACTTTAAATCAGACGAAGAGGATAGAAAAACTCCCTTGTTTAGAGTACCCTTAATGTATTTTACGACTCGTAAGATAGCACTCATATGGACGGATGTTGGTGCATGCTGAAACTGACTTGCAGTATGCACTGCATGAGAGATATCTTGTCTAGTAATACTCAGATACATCAAAGATCCCACAAGTTGTCTGTAGGGGGTGGGATCAGAGAGAGAAATACCATCATCAATCTTCATTTTGGCTCCTACTATAGCAGGAGTTTCACAAACCTTATCATCTGTAATACCTGACCGGTCAATAATCTCAGAGGCAAGCTTAGTTTGAGATAAGAAATACCCTCTATGAGAGTATGCTACTTCAATTCTCAAAAAATAAGTTAGAAAACCCAAATTAGACATTTCAAATTTATCTTTTAAAATTGATTTTATACTCTTAACCCCATTAGAATCACTTTCGGTGATGAGCATATCATCCACATACAATAGCAAAATCACAATCCTTGCATTGGATTTTCTAATAAACAAAGCAGTGTTAGTAAAGCAAGAAGAAAAACCATTTTCCAACATTACTGAGTTAAACCTATCATACCAAGCCTTAGGGGCTTGTATTAGGTCATAGAGCGCTTTCTTAAGACGAAACACTTTTCCTTTGGAAGTCTCCATTCCAGGTGGAGCATCCATATAAACTTTCTCGTTCAAATCACCATTCAGGAAGACATTTTTAACATCCATTTGATAGATGTTCTAATTGTTAATTGATGCAACAGTGATGAGACATCGAACAGTGACCATTCGGGCCACAGGCGCAAAAGTTTCTTCATAGTCAATCTCATACTCTTGACTATAACCCTTGGCAACCAATCGAGCCTTATATCTCTCAAGAGATCCATTGCCCTTAGTTTTAACTTTAAAAACCCATCTACACCCTATTGTTTTCTTACCCTTAGGAAGAACTTGAAATTCCCATGTCTTGGCTCTTTTCAGAGCTTCGAGTTCACTTTTCATCGCAACTATCCATTCAGGACTTTTACTAGCTTCCGCAAAGTTTCTAGGTTCTACGTAGGAGTGAATGGAACTAAGACATGCTCTATATCTAGGTGAAAAAGAATCATATGATATGAACCTAGAGGGAGCTTTTTTGTGTCTTTCGGTTCTACAAAGATTTTCCTTGCTTTGAAGAATAGTCTAACTATCGTCATATTTTTTAAGAGCACTTTTAAAAGTGCTCCTGTCTCTATGAGTATAGGTGATGGGATCTCTAGATGGCCCTTCATTAATAGATTGGTGAGAGGAGTAAAGTGGAGAAATGATTTTCTCAATATCAATATCACTTGAGTCATTCTGATTTGACTCATCATCACTAGAATCATCATCTTTGGCTAATAGTTCAAACAAAAAAGAATAATCAGCATTTTCATTATGTAATTCTGGACTTTCAAAACCACTAAGATTTTCCAAAAAACTCACATTTCTAGAAACATAAAGTTTGTCATTTTTAATGTCATAACATCCAAAAACCTTATGGGTTTCGGAATAACCAAAAAAGGCACACGGAATGGCCTTTGGGGAAAGCTTATCATTTTTATCATTAAGGACATAAGGACAAAGCACTTACATCCAAACACCCTTAACCTGTTGTAATCAGGTTCTTTTTCATACAACTTTTCAAAAGGAGAAATTTTACTCAAATTCTTCGATGAAAGTCTGTTTATGAGATATACCGAGGTAAGAGCGGCTTCAACCCATAGTTTCTTTGGAATGTTTTGCGAAATGAGCAAGGTTCTAGTTGTTTCAATACTATGCCTATGCTTCCGTTCGGCTAACCCATTTTGTTGTGGGGTTTTCAGGCAAGATTTCTGATGGATAATACCATAACTTTCAAGGTAACTCTTGAATTCGTTTGAAAGGTATTCACCACCAGAGTCAAACCTAAGAATTTTTAAACTTCCATTAAATTGATTTAAAATCATCATATGAAACGTTTTAAACATTGAAAAAAAATCATGTTTATGTTTAAGAAAGTATATCCAACAAAACCTAGTGTAATCATCCACGAAAATAACATAATACGAGAATCCTCCTTTAGATATCACAGGAGCGGGTCTCCATACATCGGAATGAACAATTTCAAAGGACTTTGTTGAAAACATGGATCTTTGAGAAAAATGTAGACTTTTCATTTTCCCAAGAATACAATCATTACAAACAAAATCTCCTTTACAAAGATGTTTAATAAAAGACAAATAAGAGATTTTAACAATGTTGGGATGTCCTCGTCTCTTATGCCATACATGAATATCTTTGTTTTGAACAACATTACAAAATTGATTCTTGAGAACTTGAAGAAAGTCAATGTAGTAAAGTTTGCCTCTCCTAGAGCCTTCCCCAATCAATCTCCCGGACTGGCGATTCTGAATCCAACATTTATGAAAAGTGAATTTTACATCGCAACCATGATCCGAAAGTTGAGAGACCGAAAGTAAATTTAAATTTAGTTTTGGTATAAGACGAATTTTAGGGATAAAAAAATCTTGTTTTTCAAAATTTTTTATTCCTTTAATTTCAAGAGGTGTTAGATCCGTCGTTGAGACAAAAGATGGAAGAGGATTTTTAGAAAATTCGAAAAGGGAACAAACACTTGGAGTCATATGAAAAGATGCACCGGAATCTAAAAGCCAAGATATCTTACCGGAAGGTGAAGAGGTAGACATAGCGGCTCCGGAAATTCCTCCCTTGAGAAGAGGTTGCAAAGCTTCTACAATTTGATGAAGAGAAAAAGACCCATTTGACGATGATGGTCGTTCCTCTTGTTGAGATGTCATGGCCATAGCAAGTATTTTCTTCCATTTTGGGCATATAGGTTTAATGTGCCCCGGTTCTTTACAAAAATAACATGTAAGCTTGCTATAGTCCTTTTTTACTCCTTGATCAATTGAGTTTTGATTCTTGAAGTGAGGAGGCTTATAAGTTTTCAGATTGCTCCCCGGTCTTGATACGGCATTAGCGCCTTCATTTTCTTCATTACTTGAAGTAGCAAGAACACTTGAATTATTTTTGCTAAAGTTCATACGAGTTTTCTCCCCACTTAGCTTTGTAATGACATCTTCAAGAGAGGGGGAAACGAAAGAGGAAAGGAGAGATGACCGAATTTGCTCGAACTCGGGTCTAAGCCCATTCAAAAAATTTTAAAATGATCCTCTTTCAATTGTTTGTATCTAGGTTCAATAGCTTCTCTACTCCACTTAGGCTCAAGCATTGCGAGTTCATCTCATATGGACGACAATTCCGCAAAGTATTCCCTTATGGACATCTCATTTTGTTGAAGGGTCAAAGCCCTTTTTTGGAGATAATACTTGTGTGACAAGTCTCTTGACGTGTACATTTTTTCTAGATAATGCCAAGCTTTCGATGCTTTCTTGAATTTAATAATGTTGGCATTTATCTTTGTTTCAACCGATGAAAACATACAAGAAAGAATCTTAAAAATTTTCATTTCTCATTCTTCATGTTTCTTGGAGTATTCCTCAAGAGCTTTATTCCTCTTTTCTCCTTCGAGAATTTTGATTTCGCCTTTCTCTACCAAAGTAATCTTTGGTTCGGGTTCCGGTATAGAACCAAGAACGTATCCCCAAAGACCCTTACCTTTTATTTGAGCTTCTATGTTCACGGCCCAAACATGATAGTTTGAGCCATTCAATTTGAAGCCAAGAGAGAAATGAGAGTTTTTTTCGTCCATTAGAGATGATAGAAGTTGAAAAATAATACGTACCTCAAGAAACTTTCATGCCTTCCTTAACAAAAGAGACTCTCAAAATATTGCTCGAAGAAGGTAATCCACTTCAAACGCCAATAGCTTGAAGGTACGTTTTTCGAAGCACTCAAAAAACAAATAAATGCACGAACCTCCTTCTTCAACCAAGCTCTGATACCATGTAAAAGTATCTTCAACAAGATACTAATAGCAATATTACAATATTCTTGAAAACAAATGCGTACACATATGCACAACAAAAACACTTGAAACACTTGTGCACAAAAAGCACAACACAAACTAAGAGTCATAAGATTGAAAAGGAGCTTGGGCTATAATCCCAAAAGCTTAAGGAATACACAAGGGGAGAGCCCCTTTAAATAGAGGAGGTGGAGTCCTTGGAGAAGCTCCACCTCTAGCCGTTGGAGCCCCTTCCAACGGTCACAAATGTGACCGTTGGAAGGGGCCCAACATCTAGATGGTGGGCCCCTCCAGGGTGTTTTCCACCTTTTATAAAAAGAAACAAAAATAAAAAAGAATAAAAGATTAAAAGAAAATTACAAAAACATATTCTAAAAAGAATATGTTGTAAAAAGACTAAACTACCCTTACGGCAAACAATTAGAAATATATATTTTATATATATAATAAGTAGATACATATACATATATATTAATATATGTATATGTATTTACCTTATATATATAAAATATATATATTACATTGCATGATTAGATTACATAATTTAACATCATCATCCTTCTTCTTTATGTGGATGATATGAATATCACTTGAGGCGACAAACAGGGAGTTACCAATATCAAAACTCTTCTTAAAACTAATTTTGAAATGTCCGATTTAGGATGATTGAGATACTTTTTAGGAATAGAAGTTGCTTATTCCCCTCGTGGGTATTTGATATCTCAATCTAAATTTGCTTTTTATATTGTTTTCAGGTCTGACATTACAGATAATAAGAAGGTGGACACTTCAGAAGTGGTCAATGTTAAAATGAAAATTGATGATAGAGAGCGTCTTGATCAGAGTTACCGGAAGCTTCTTAGGTAGGTGGGAAGCTCGCTTCCCGAAAACTCGCTTCAGAAGCGCGATACTCCTCTCTTCCGAAACTTCATGGGAATCTTGATTCCCCCACACTTCTTCTATGCTTCTCACATGCAGAGTCTATGCTTCCTATATGCTTTTCTCACATTTTTTTCATGTATTTTCTCTCACTTCCCATGTGCTTTCTTTAAATTGCTAACCTTCATTGTTATATTTTAACAAAAATTTAACTCTTTTAGCGAAAAATAATGAAATATAAGAATGATCAATTTTGTTTTAGTTTTTATTTGTTTCTTGTTCGATTCCTATTCAGTTACGATATTGCTTCATTTTTTATTCATATTTCTCTTTCAAATTGATATTTCGCTTCTCGCTTCCTATAAATTTTAAAATGCCTCGCTTTTCGCTTTCGCTTCCCGGATCATTCTCCGCTTCCTAGTTTGGCAACCTTGGTCTTGATGATCCCACTCCGTTCAAACAACTTGTTGGAGCACTTTCATGTCTCTCCATCACTCGGTCAGACATAGCACATGCTGTACACACAGCTAGCCAGTTTCAACATGCTCCCACTTCTGTTCACATGGGAGCAGTTTTACGTATTATTAGATATTTAAAGAGTTCTCTTTCACGATGACTCTTCTTGTCTGTATCGTCACCAATAGATTTAATTGCTTATACTGATGCTGACTGAGGAGGTGATCTTAATAATAAGTATTCAACCACTGGTTTCTGTGTATTTTTAGGTGAATCTCTAATATCATGGAGGTGCAAAAAGCAACAAAAGATTTCTCTTTCCTCCACTGAAGTTGAATATAGAGCCATGACAACCACCACAATGGAAGTTGTTTGGCTTAGGCGATTGCTCGCTGATATGGGAGCTGAAGCCACACAAGCCTCACGAATGTGTTGTGACAACAAGAGTGCAATCTACATCGCAAGCAATCAGACTTTCCATTAGCACACCAAACACATTGAGATTGATTGTCACTATGTCAGAGAGGAGTACTTGCATGAAACCATTGATCTGTCATATGTTACGTCAAAATACCAATTAGCAGACTTCTTCACCAAGCCTCTCACGGCTCCCAGATTTCACTTCCTCTTAGACAAACTTTCACTCATTGTACCGTAAGTTTGAGGGGGAGTGTTAAAATGTAAACAACACATATATAATAATATTATTATTATTATATATTTTTGTATTTATACTTTTTGTTTTTGGTATATAGTTCTATTAGAACTAGATACATCTAGTTTGGTCAAGTTCTGGTTAGAACTTGACCAACTTTCTAGCTGTTGGAACTAGTCCAACGGCTAGAATTCTAGCCGTTGGACTAGTTCCAACAACTAGAAAGGGAGAGCTCCTTATGAGCTCTCTTTAATACTCTTGTATAAATAGGGGTGCATCCCCTTGTGTAATTCATTCCTCTAAATGCTTTTTAAGCATTTTGCTCTCATAAATAAAGTGTTATTTATTTTTATGCTTTTCCATTTATACCCTTTTATGGGTCTTGTCTAAAGTATCTTTTAGATACTTCCTTTTGAGTAGATTCAAGTGCATTCGTGGAGCCTACCATTTCATTACATTTCTAAGTAGTGAATTGCTCTTGGTTTTCTTTCTTTTTCTTTTTCTTTTTTTTTTTTTTTTAATTTCACTTTTTCAATTTTGCACACTTTTTTCTTCTTCAGTTGAGCACTGTATCAAATTTTCAGGTTTTCGTGACTCATGTAATGAGTTTTGGGTTAGTGACTCCCAGGCGAGATGACCTTAGGGCACCATATACAAAATATCTCTCGGACTTAATCGCTCGAGTCACTAGACCTATTTTTATAGATTTCTTCTTGTCAATTACAATATCAACATCTCTTAAGCTCTCTATAAAGTCCATGTAACGAGCTTTCGGGCTGGTGGCTCCCAAACCTGATAAACATCCCTCAAGCTCTACTTGCTCGAACAAAATAAGCTACCAACATTGACTTAGATAAAGAAGTGATTTCCTTCGTTGTCCTTTTCGACATGGGAATCAAACATTTCAACTTGTGTCCGAGCCCAGCTACTAGGGGGTAATGAAGACATCAAACAACTAAAAGTATGCTCATTTTTCTTTTTAAGTTCTTGTTTTTTATGTTGTTCATTTGCTTGGTTTTTCGAAAATAAAACTGTACTTATTGATACTTGTGATTCAAAATAAACTCTAACATTCATCTACCACCATTTCTTTGAAATCCACGTAAATGACCACGTTTTCCATATTAATATAAAAAAAAGTGTCAAATTTTTTGGGGCTTAAAAAATTTTCTAAAATGTTTGATTATGTAAAGCATTCATATAAGCTCTAACTTGTTTCTTAAAAGCCTAATTTTTATGAGTTTTCATCAGTGCAGATATATATAGATAGAAAGAAAAAATTTAGGTGTGCAAATTACACCCTCCCTCATGCTTGAATGACATTGTCCTCAGTAACACTTCCACGTGCTTAAATGCAACTGAATGAATGCATACTAAGAAACAAAGGACACATAAGGGAAGTGATAGATGTCACCTGATATGCGCCATGGAACCTCACCTACTACTGCACGTTGTACTGGCTCTTGAAGAGATTCCAACCTGTCTTGTTATATGCAACTCATAACAACTCACAAAAAAATAAAATGTATATATGATCTGTCCTTTATGCATATAAATCGAAAGAAAGAAATATGCAAAAGACTATAACAAACTACGAAGTAACTAAAACTAGTGGTACAACATACATACACTGCACATTGCCTCACACATCCACGAGGTCAATGACCTCGATGTCCTGACTGGTGACGACATCTGAAATGTAGGGCTTCAGCCATTGCCCTTTGACCTTGAAGGTCCCGTCCGTCCGAGGATCTAAAATATCATCAGCACCATGCAGAAATACTTCCTGGACTATGAACAGGCCATCCCATCTCGACTTCAGCTTCCCTGGAAATAATTGGAGTCGCGTTGAAAAGCTAAACCTTTTGACCTTGCTCGAATTGTTTCCTCAAAATATGCTTATCATGAAAATGCTTAATTCGAGCCTTGTAGATTTTGGCACTCTCATATGCATCATTTCGCAACTCCTTGAGTTTACTCAACTGCAGCTTCCGTTTTGCGCCAGCTTGGGCCATGTCAAAGTTAAATTTATTGATTGCCCAATAGGCCTTGTGTTCCAATTCAACAGGAAGATGACATGGTTTTCCAAAAACTAATCGATAAAGAGACATGTCAATCTAAGTCTTGAAAGCAGTCCTATATGCCCACAATGCATCGTTAAAGCGCTGTGACCAGTTCTTTTGGTCTGGCCTGACTGTCTTTTCAAGAATCTGTTTGATCTCCATGTTGGAGGCCTCGACCTGGCCACTAGTCTGTGGATGGTACGGCGTAGCAATTCGGTAATGTACTGAATACTTCTTAAGGAAACAACGTGTACATTCTTGAAGTGCTTACCTCCATCGCTAATAATGGTTTTCAGAACACCAAACTTGCTAAAGATATTGTGCTTAATGAATCTGAGCACCTCTTTATGATCATTGGTTCGAGTGGCCACGGCCTCGACCCACTTGAACACATAGTCTACCATTACCAAGATATAAACATTGTCAAATGAAGGCAGGAAGGGACCCATAAAATCGATGCCCCACACATCAAAAATCTCAACAATAAGAATAGGGAGCAGGGGCATCATATTATGCTTAGAAATATTTTCCGTTTGCTGACAACGCAAGCATCTCCTACAAAACTCATGTGAATCTGAATGTATTGTCATCCACCAAAATCCAGATTGAAAGATCTTCGCAGCGGTCTTCCGACTGAAAAAGTGGCCTCCACAGGCCAAGGAATGACAAAAAGCTAAGATGGACTCGAACTCTTCTTCAAGAATGCACCTTCGAATCATCTGGTCTGGAGATCTTGTCTGGACATAGCTTAAACAACTCTGGATCCTCCCAGAAGTAGTGTTTCACCTGTGCCATAAAACGCTCTCTCTCTTTCTTGTTCCAATGCACAGGGAACCTTCCAGTCACCAAATAATTGATGATATCCGCAAACCAGGATAGACGCTTAACATGAAGAAGTTGCTCATCTGGGAATGTCAATCTGTCTCTGATCAATGAATGTCTCTACCGTCAGTCTGGACAGATGATCTGCTACAAGATTCTCGCATCCACTCTTGTCTCGAATATCGAGATCAAATTCTTTTAGCAGAAGGATCCAGCGGATTAGACGCGATTTGGTATCCTTTTTACTCATCAAATACCTCAAGGCAGCATGATCCGAGTAAACGATGACCTTAGAGCCCAATAAGAACGGAATTTTTTTAATGCAAACACTACGGCTAGCAATTCCTTTTCTATAGTAGTGTAGTTCATTTGGGCCTCGGAAGGGGTCCTGCTAGCGTAGTAAATAACATGAGATCTATGTTCAATCTTCTGACCAAGAATGACTCCAACCCACATTATCAGATGTGTTGCACATGATTTCGAAGGGCACTGACCAATCGAGAGATCGGAGAATAGGAGTTGTGGTCAGGGTCTCCTCCAGAGATAAAAATGCTTTCAGACAGGCATCATCAGAACAAAAACGGCTGATCTTTAGAGAGCAGGTTGTATAACGATCTAGTGATTTTGCTGAAATCTTTGATAAACCGCCGATAGAAACCTGCATGACCTAAAAATGAACGCACTTGCCGTACTGAGGTCAGTGGAGAAAGTTCAACCATGGACTCTACTTTGGCTTTGTCGACCTCGATCCCTTTATCAGACAATGTATCCTAGAACAATCTTTTGTTTGGCCATAAAATGACTCTTTTCCTAGCTGAGCACAAGATTTGTCTCCATGCATCGTTTAAGCACTATTGCTAACTTATGGAGACAATCATCAAACGAAGAGCCATAAACCGAAAAATCGTCCATGAAAATATCAAGGATGTCATCCACCATGTAGGAGAAGCCATCATACACTTCTGGAATGTTGTCGGGGCATTTCAAATCCCAAACGACATTCTTTTGAATGCGAAGATGCTATAAGGACAGGTGAATGTAGTCTTTTCCTGGTCCTTAGGGTGAACGACCACCTGATTATATCCTTAATAGCCATCCAGGAAACAAAAATAATATTGGCCTACGAGTCTCTCTAAGATGTGGTCAATGAACGACAACGGGAAGTGATCTTTTCGCATTGCGTTGTTCAGTTTTTGATAATCAATGCACACTCACCACCATGTGGTAGTGCTCATGGGAACGCTCTCTCCTTTCTCATTAATCTTAACAGTGAGCTTAGACTTCTTGGGGACAACCTGGGTTGGGCTCACCCACGAACTGTCGGAGATGGGATAAATGATCCCTGTGTTCAACCACTTGACTACTTCCTTTTTCACCACCTCTTTCGTGTGGGGATTTAATCTCCTTTGCATTTCTCTTGAGGGTTTAACACTCTCTTCCATGATAATCCGATGCATATAAGTGAAGGGGTTTATCCCCTTGAGGTCCGCCATAGACCAACTGATCGCCTCTTTATGCTCATGCAGAACCTAAAGAAGCTGGCACTCCTGAGTGCTAGTAAGTCTGCTGAAATAATGACTGGTAGGATCTGATCTTTGCCTACGAAGGCATACATGAGCGAAGCGGGTAGGGGTTTTAGCTCAAGTTCTGGAAGGTTCTCAATTGAAGGTCTGGTAGGCTTCTTTGCCAAATCTAGGAGGGGATCAAAATGTCAGGTCCACTGCAATTCTCCTGACGATAAATCGATCAATGCAAGGCTATCTTCCACGAGTAATTCATCCTCCTCCTTAGGTGGATCACTCAACGTTCAAATCAGCTCTGCTTCTATCAGGTCTTGGATTAAATCAACCTGCAAAGAAGTATCTGCTCCTACAGGGCCCATCGCAACGTTGAAGATGTTCAACCTCATCTTTTTGTTACCAAACGAAACATCTGTTGCACCTATGCAGCAATTAATGTATGCATTGGCAGTAGCTAAGAAAGGTCAACCTAATATGATGGGTTTCTGCCTCACTTCATCCACTCCCTCCATATCTAAGATGATGAAGTCAACAAGGAAGTAGAAGTCCTTCACCTTGACCAGAACGTCTTAAAAAATCCCTCGCGGGACCTTGATTGATCTATCTGCCAGTTGTAGGGTCATCGGTGTCGGCTTCATCTCCTTTAACCCAAACGCGTCATAAAAGAAACTCGACAAGATGTTTACACTTGCCCCAAGGTCGAACAAGGCACGCTCGAGAGTGATGTCTCCTATGACGCATGAGATAATAGGAGTGTAACGACCCGAAATCTAACCCGAATTTTGAGGATTTTTTTTTAAACAGCAGAAATATTCAATTTAAACCAAGTTAATGATCTCGAGCACGTCATAGGAATAATCGAAGCAAATACCATTCATTTCATTTCTAATAACAATTAATAATAAACCAAGTGTTTTGAACATTTTAATAACAAAATGGAAACTAACTAAACTAATTCTAAACATCCTGGGAACATCAATAACTCATGTATCACGACCCATACATCACCCCGCAACTGCTCTGATTCTTTTATTCCCCTCATGAAAAATGGTAAAATAAATTGAATCAAACTACAACCAGTCAGAGTAAGAGAATACTATGATTTTGCAAATGTACTTTATAACAAGCATGCAATGTAATTGAATATTCAACGAAAAACATAGCTGAGATAAAGCATGATATATTTAAACGAGTAATAGGGAACCAATCAATTGTATATCACATTTCTGATTCATGTACTATAGCATAAAATGAATAATCACATGTTCAAGTACATAATCTCACAATCTTTCATATGACTGCTGTTAAAATATGTATCAATAGATATGTATATGTATATATATTTATATTTATAAATATATATATGTATAATACCCGATAGGAGTATTTATGTCTTTTCACATAGTTGTTTTAATAAACAACTATTTTATTAGATTAGGTTTTTCTTTATTTTTATTTTATATTTTATTTTATTCATCACATGCCAAAAAAGGGGCCCCACCATAGAGTCGTTGGAGGCTCCCAACGACACTATGGGAGCCCCTTTTTGGCCCTCCTTTTAGCTCCTCTTTTGAGGCTATTCTTTTTGTATAAATAAGGGTGAACCCCCTTCTATATTTTATGCTTGAGAGCTCTCTCTCTCAATAAAGAGATTTTATATTTTTGTCAGTGCTTTTCTTAAAGTTGTGTATGTATTGTCCCATAGTGGACTTGGCTATTATTTCTTTTATTTTTGTCCATTGTTGGACATTGTGAATGCTCTTAGCATTCTTTACTTTTCAGCATACTTCATTACATGGTATCAGAGCCATTCGGTTCTTAGAGGAAGAAGCGTGACATTCATTTTTCATATATATTGTCTCTATCCTTCACACACTTTTGGTGACATCATGGAATCCAAAATCGACCTATCCTTCAAGCTCAATGAAAAGAACTACATGATGTGGGCATCGACAATGGAGAACAACCTCAAAGGTAATAAACTTTGGGGTTAAGTTATGGGTTCTATTCTGGAACCCCAATTGGAGCTCACCAAGATTGAAGGAGGCCAAGAAAAGGCTCTTGAGGGAGTTGCTCGCCTCAAAGCCATTGAAGACCACCAAAAGAAAGTTGAAGATTGGGAAAGCAATCACGCCAAAATCCTTGCTTGGTTCATGAACAATGTTGAACTCGAGGTATGTGCTAACATAGCTAAATTTCGCCGAGCCAATGAGGCTTGGTTCTTTATGAAGGGTATGTATACCCAAAAAGACCCTGCAAGAGCGTACTTTTTACAAGAAAAAATTAGAACCACCAAACAAGGTGATTCAAGTGTACAAGATTACTATAGTGCTTTAAACCCATTGTGGGATGATGTGGCTCTTTTAGAACAAAAATGGGTAGCTATGGAAGATGTTGAATTAAGACAAAAACAAATGGAACAAGATCGATTGTTCCAATTTTTGTTTGGACTATGTCCCGAATTTGAGCAAGTGAGGTCATCACTTCTCTATAGATCTATTTTTCCTCCAATTGAAGATTTCATACCCGAAATCACACAAGAGGAAACTAGGCTTGGCATGAGTTAGAACATTGATGAAGTGCTTGCCGTATCCAAACCCAGCAACCATGTCAAAACCTATAAACCATCACACTTTGGAAAACAAGAAAACAATAGTAGAGGAAGAAAGATGATTGTATACTATCATTGTTATGAGCCGGGTCACATTAAACCTGCTTGCCCAAAGCTAAATGGAACATTCAAGCCTAAGGTGGCTTCTCTTGAAGAATCTACCACCAACAAAGAAAATGAAGGCAATAGTAGAGACCTCAAAGAAACACTTGACCAAATTTCTATGGCTCTACAACAAATTCTCAAAGCCACTTCCTCCACATCGGGTGCGGCCATTGCATCTACATCATCACTCGGTACGTATTCTTGGATCTTAGACTCTGGAACATCCTTTCATGTGACCTCTCATGAAAATGCTTTAACCGATGCTTGCACCAATTCAAAAAGTTCACGTGTTTCTACGGTCGATGAGACTTTTTTAAAAATCACAAGTATTGGAACACTTAACTCTAAAAATTCTCAAAACCTTTTTGTTCCCAAAGTAAGAGTTGTTCCAAAGCTAAATTTGAATCTTTTTTCGGTTTCCCAAATTGCCGACCATGGATGTGAAATATCTTTCTCATCTAATGGTTTCTTTGTGCAGGATCTCTAATCCGGGAAGCGGATTGGGCAAGGCCATAGAAAGGGAGATTTCTACTTTGTGGATCATCTAAACCTTCCTACAAACTCTTTTTGTACTTATGGCTAAGATAAAAGCATTGAAACTTGACATAAAAGACTTTGACATCCAAGTTATTCAAAAATGTATCTTTTTCCATTTGGAAACAAATTTTGTAAGAAAAAAGACATTAATTGCAAAGATTGCATTTTTGGGAAAATTAAGTCTATTCCATTTCCATCTAGAACTTTTCTTTCTACACGACCTTTTGTGAGCACAGTCTTTACCAGACTGTGTAAATATATTTTTTTTAACTGTGTTGAGCACAGTCTTTACCAGACAGTGTAGATATTTTTTTTAAATATATATATATATATATATATATATATATATATATATATATATATATATATATATATATATCCGTGTCCCCATGTCCAAAAAATTGAAATTCAGCCGCACCTGCACCCATGTGACATAGGTTAAAACTCATTAAATATATTTTAAGATCCAGGTTGGAGATGGATCCTGATAAGCATAATAGAATTATGTTGTATTTTACTTTCTTACGTGCTTTGAATAGTCTTGGTCCAAATTTATATTGAATCAAAGGAGTGTCATGTTAAATATGGATCCATGTTGACAGTATGAGATTCAGGATTGCTTTATGTCACTGCATGTTTTAATTGAATATGTTTTACATGTTTTGTTGAATATGCTTTATTGGTGATCCATGCTTAGATCTTTTTATACATGAATTCAATTTAGTTTAGATTTTATGGTGGATTTGGATAAGGTAAAACTGGATAAATTTTGAGTATAAGAATGTGTAAATTATGATTTGGATTATAGTCAAATCATAATTAAGCATATGAATGAACTTGATATATAATCAGTTCGAATCCATATAATTGCATAACTTTGTGCTTGTATCAAGCCTATTTTGAATGTCTTGATGATAATATCTCAAGTTGATGTGGATACGTAAAATCTAGAATAAGATAATGATATTAAACTATATATATATATATATATATATATATATATATATTGAGGGTTATGCTTTATGGTCTGAATAGTTGAGTGTTGGATTTTTTTTTTAATCCACATACATAATGGATTTAGATTATAATCAAATTTTATATAACCCATGGTTTTTTGTGCTATCTAGCCTTGCATGAAGTGACTTTTATGACCCATATGAATCTATTGGAATGTATATGCTAATAACATGGATTTGGACCATAGTCAAATCTTGCATGACCCATAATCAAATGCATAATCAAGTCGATATGTTCTATGTTTGGATATGGTAGTATGTCCATTTGACTTAGATGGTAATTATATAAATTTAGACAATGGTCAAATTCTATATAATATATGGTTGTATTTTGAAACAAACTTGATGCGTATCTTATTTGGCTTGATGAGAATATCTCAAGTCGGATTTGGATATGAATTGAATCCAATGAACTTTCTCTAAGATCTATATATGAATCTAAAGGTTTATGTGTTTAACTTATATGTCAAGAGTCTTAAAAATGAGTTCATAGCTTGACATAATCATTGTGATGGGATAGAAAAAGAATCTCTCATCAAGTTTGGATATAATTCATATAAAATTGATTAAGGGACTTGTGTTTTATCCTAAGAAATGATACATGTGTTTGACATGTGATGTTTTGTTTTGATAAAGTGATATGCATGGAAAAATGAGAGCACAATTAATATCATCATGGATTAAGGTTTGTGAAAAGTTAGTTGAATATCATAAGGCTAATACATTGTTTTGATAAAGTGATATGCATGGAAAAATGAGAGCACAATTAATATCATCATGGATTAAGGTTTGTGAAAAGTTAGTTGAATATCATAAGGCTAATACATTGTGTGCAATATGAATTGGATATAATTCATGATGATTTGAATCTGGATATTTATCTATCCAAAATGATCATACGGCCTGATAAGAACATATTTTTATGTGGTGAATGCATACAATGTTGATTTATTTGTTGTTTTTGAATTATGCACATGGATAATGGGAGTTTGGTTTACCAAGTAGAATGGTAAGTGATGTGCATGTAACTGCTACAGGTAAGTTAAGGTATTTTATACGTACTTGGTATAGACTATGTGCAATATTGGCACATGATGTCTTAAGGTCATGGAAGAGTAATAAGAGAACTCAATTGACCAAGTTATGTGAATTCATGAAGATTTCATTATGAGATAAGACAATGTTGTCGATATGTATTGTATGAGCAAAAGCATGCTGATAATTCACCATGGTGGTACCCTATATAAGAGTATATGCTTGATTGTGGTACTCTATATAAGAGTATATGCTTGATTGATCTATTAAGATTTTTCAATGCATAAATTTGATGCATTATTTGCAGTAGGGGTTATGATAAAAGGATGATTAAAATTTTTATATATCTATGTGAGATAGACATGACTTAGATCATGTTGATGAAATGCTAGCAAAAAAAATCTCATGATCTCATGAAAAATCCAGTGTATATGAATAAATTTTAATCTTTAATATGCATGTTAATATGAAAACTCTTATATCTTGAAGATAGGTATTCTTAAGATATTATGAAAAGTATGTTTTATGCATAGGATGACAAATTTTGAGATTAATATAAAATTTCACGTGTCCATGAGAAGTACAAGTATGATGATTAGGATAACAACTAATATCGTAATTTCATGGCATGTGAGTTATGTCCCCTAATTAGATAAATAATCCTTTGTTTAGTGCATGATATAAAAATGATAAGGGTGGATTATTTGCTTCCATACGATATGGAAGTTGATTGAAAACAAATAGCCTTTAAGGCATGAGAGTCGGAGAAGGCTCAAATATTTATAAAAGCCTTATGAAGAATGAAACAACACTTGATTATGTTCATTCAAGTGACATGATGGCATATATGTTAACCAAGGTAGTCAATGAGGAAGTTTTTATTAGACATGTGAGTTAGATAGACTCAAGTATGTTTAAGTGGTGAGTATAAATTTGCATACGCTGTGTAAATAAAATATCACTCAAAAGTGTGTATGCAAGGTTCCTGTTAAGAACAAACATGAAAACGGAAAACGCAGGATATCCTTTATGGCCAAGTGGGAAATGTAAGGTCCTGGCCATAAGAGGACCGTTGGGTGGCCACCCCAATGGTCACTCTCTCCCAATAGTCATGTCTCTTAGGGTTGAAGGGATTTCTCTCAGGGATGGATCCCCATTCCAACCCCTTAAAGTTTTATAAAAAATGCTCTATTGAGCCGGATTTAAATGCATGCTAAGGAAATGAGCGAAGATACATACCGTTTTTGCGGTTTACAGCGAACTACCGCAAGTAAGAGGGTTGTGAGAAAGTCAGACCATCCTTGGCGATTCCAAGCGGAACTGTGCACGCTTCAGCCCACCAAATCCGCACTTCCGCATAGTCAATTCCCAACAAATACTGCAGTAGAACATAAAAAAACATTATGGTCCATACTCATAAAGTACAGCTTTAAATCAGTGGAAATCTTTGATAATGTTTGTTGATCAACTGATTGTGATTTATCTTAGTTTACAATGACTTTTCAAACTCTGTTTGTGTCAGTTCAATGGTGGGTTTATATGCTAATTTCTGAGTCAGTAGCTTACGTTAGTCTCCATCCCTCAGCGGGCTCATCCCCACCCTTTCAACAGTATCGCACCCAACACTTGAGTTTATCAATCTGCTTAAAATCTTAATGTTGAATATCTATATGTCCTTGTCTCCTTATTTTTGCTGTTTGTAAACTTTTAAAAACTTACCTTAACTGATAGTGATAATATTATTTTGGCTAACTGGCTTTTCTATTTTCTTTTATGATGCTGGAGGTACTACGAATTGAAACCTGATGATCCCCCTTATGCAGCAAAGTTTTATGACTGTTGTGGTGCAGAGGATCCTGATGCAGTAGGGTGCAAAACTGATTTTCATGTTTCGTATGATGACTAGGTTTTACTGCTTGTCAAAATCTGGCAACATGGACAATAAGAGAACTTTTATCTACAAAAGGTCTGAATAGCTGTTATGAAATGTATCTACATTGTCTGTAATGTGATACATTTTTAACCTCATTGCTTAGTGTTTCTTCTAATCATGAAACTTTATGAGCTTCGATGTATCTATGATCTCTCTTTTCCTCGCTAAGCCTACAGAAAGTAAAAAAAAAAAAACTGTGCATCTTGAGCTTATCTTTGTTGCGCTTCTGCTGCACTTGAAACCTCAGTAGTCTGAACGGCTGAAGTGCACGATATCTTGCTTCTGAAATGCTAATGTCATTAAGATATAATGTTTCTCCTTTATACCTTATTTCTGTCATTCCTTCTGAAGTCATCCATGTCTGAACCATGGTCCTTACCCTGATTCTCCCGCTGCAGTAAGATGATTCATCCTACATATGATGGCATTTGAACAGCCAACCAACTCTTCTACACAGTCCACAGGAGACCTTTGCGACTGCTTGACTGGAAATTTTTGGCTATTTCTTGACATTTTTAGACGTTTAAGCATTTTGAAAATGTAAGAATCTTCATATATGAATTTGCCATTTCTTATGTTGCCTTTGCTAATAATAACCTATATCAAATCCTTCTCAATATAACAAAATTATTGATATTATGGGATCATCAATTCCTATTTTGGTTTTTGGGTGTACTCCCCCCCGGTAGACAGGGACCCTCGAGGGTTTTACCAACTGGAGGCCAGCCAATGTGCAGTCGGTGATGCGTGTGTGCGTAGGTGCAAGGGGGTGTAGGGCTTGGATTATCCAAAAAAAAGTCAATTCAGGCGCTACTTGATTTCTAAACTTGGTGCTGATGGATCCGATCTTCCCGTTACCAATGCACATGCCAAAAACAAATTGGGAGCCCTAAACAGAACCAAAATGTAGGTGTCCTGTGTCATTGTAGTGCAAACAAATCACAAAACCGCAGTTAACCAGTCCAAATCCTAAAGCCAGCCCTTACACGTAGCCAAACATGCTTTCAACTACTTCGAACACACACACAGCCAGCCCTTCCACGTAGCCAAACACGCATTTAATTACTTCGAACACACACTAGAAGCATAGTGAAATGATGTGCCGTGCGTGTAGTATGGACCATCGTTACTCATTAGTATGTTTAGAGTGTTAGATTATTAATAAATTTTTTGACTATTAATCTTCATTAGGAAAAAGAAAAGAAAGCACACTTTGATTCGGAAATTATTACAAGACTCCGAAAAACAAAAAATCCAATTTAACCACAGGCGAGCGCACTTCATCATACATATAGCACACGTTGCTACCAAAATCCCAAGTTGATGAGATTCCTACCAGAGACATCAGTTTGACAGAAATTTGATCGTTAAGATTCATGATTCACCAGCCCCTCGACCTAAAGGCCTTTCCATCTTTGGAAAAAAGATCATCAAACAGCTAACTTAAGTTTCCTACATGGGCCTTTAATCCAACTCGAACAAGAAAATTGCATCATTTAGTCAGGCATTTTATCTTTACAGATTGAAGATCTTGAGCCTTTTGGGCACTCTTGCCTTGTCTCCAAGTAATCCATGCTAAATCATATGATATTATCAGATATTTCAACAATATGAAAATATGCAGGTAGATTGTCAATTTCAAGCAGAGAAAAACCCATCTCCTCATCATGTAAGAAGAAAAAACACAGCTGCGTCGATGAACAGAAGTAAATAACACCACTAATATTCATTGATCGCAGAGTTTTACAGATGCAAACAAATAGTTGTAATTTGAAAGAATCTAATTTTGACAATCAGTAGAAAGAGAAATCAACAGGTTGCTTCTTCTTGGAAACTAAAGCTACTTTTACATGTCATATAAGAGCAAAGACTAGACCAACAATTTATGAGCAGCAGCTACTCTGCTGCGCAACTGGTTGTCCTCTGATTTGCACCGTCGGTGGCCTTGTACTCATGGCTGGCTGACTTGCCATTCTGCAATTTCAAAAAAAGGAATTATTTAGACAAAAGGGACATGAAGCAAATGTGTTATCGTGAACTTCAATCAGAATCATAGGAGTTCAAAGGCATGAGCTTTAGAACCTGTTCTTGATGGCAGCTGCCATGGCCATGAAAGCTTGTTCAACGTTGGTTGCATTCTTTGCACTTGCTTCCATGAATGGAATTCCTATCTCATCGGCAAATGCCTTGGGAGGAGACAACCAATGTTAAATTCGTAAACATCATCAAGACAAAATAATGAGAAACTCGCATACAAGTATCAAAATCTTTCTGCAAAAGCTTAATCTACTTAGCCTTCAAACTCTTGGTCTTTGGGTTAAAAAGGAAGGAGAAACAGAAAACAGGGAATATCGAATACAAGATTCAACCAGTGTCAAAACCATATTCCTCTTCACCAGATAGGCAGATTGACAGATCGTTTAATTCTTGAAGTTCTCTCTTGTAGTTGCTAGACATCCAACATGAAAGAAGACAAAATACAAAACATAGTCACAAATATCGGTATCGGCTATATCTTGGCCAGGCTATTTCTTCTGATATTATAGGTTTGGTGATAAATCTTAGGGCTTAAAAAATATAAAAATATAAAAAATAAGTAAGAAAATATCAGGTTTATACAAAAATAAAGTAAAAAAATGTAAAAGAAAGAATAACATATTTAAGATTTAAACAATAAAAAACAGTAAAAATAATTGATAATATCACGAGAATATCGCGATATTATCAATTTAGCGATCTTTTCAAAATATCACGATATTACCTATATTATCGTTTGCTGAAAATACAGCGATAATATCACAATATTTTGAAAACATCGCCAATATATGTGACTGATACAAAGACAACCTTTCAGAAAATAGAGGCCCATCTAAAAAGCCTCAATCGCAAATCACATGCAACTAAAAAAAGTATATCCGAGTTTTTAAAACCCAATCTTGCAACAAGGTAATCAAAGGTATGGAGATAACAGATCTCAGAAAATATCTGACAATCCCAATCATTCTGACAGATTCCAAAGGCAATGAACATACCTTAGCTGTCTCGTAAGAAACTACTTTCTTTGCCGTGAGATCACACTTGTTCCCAACTAGAAGTTTGTTGACATTATCGCTAGCATAGCGGTCAATCTCATTCAACCACTGCTTCACATTGTTAAAGCTCTCCTGATCCGTGACATCATACACCACCTTACAAAGCAGAGATGGAAAATTTTGTCAGTTCCAATTGAGAAAAAACAAGAGAACATAAGAAACAAAAGAATTTGAAGTGCAACAACACTTACAATGATCCCATGAGCACCACGGTAGTAGCTGCTGGTAATCGTCCTGAATCGCTCCTGCCCAGCAGTATCCCACTGCATAATAGAACAAAAACAGATTTTCAAAAAATATTTGAGATGCCTAGCAGATGAATTCAACTTCCAACTAAAAATGAGTTCTAATGGTGCCCTTAGAAACAAAAATTACCGGGATATCATGACAGTGACTAACTAGCGGTTGAAATCAGTGCTTATAGAAGCAATATAATGTTCCAACGGCAGCAAACAAACATGCCTTCATAGAAACTTAGAACAGCAACTTACAATTTGAAGCTTAATAGTCTTGCTATCCTGCTCCACTGTACGGATTTTCTGCAAGATGAATATAAACAAGTTAATTATACATAATGATAGCCCCCCACAATATGCGAGAGAGCTCCTCGACTAAGAAGGGTATGCGAAACAGGCAACCAAAGTTAACATTTGGCAGAAGGAAGAATTAGGTACATACAAAATCAACCCCTATGGTGCTGATGTAGCTCTCCAGATAAGAATCATCCTATATCACATAAAAAAAATTAAACATTTGTTAGTGCGTGAACTGAATCAAAGTCTATTAATGTAATGTGTGCATGTACATGCTTCTCTTAGATATGAAAACAGAAAGACCATGACTTCCAAAAACTACGCCAATACATACTCAGACTTCCAAAAACTACGCCAATACATACTCAGACTTCCACTCCAAGAAAGAAAATTATTTCAAAAATCTCTCCAAAAAGCTCAAATCGATGGGTCCATGAATATCATCTCATGGTGTTCTCAACAAGGGAATATCTCAGGATATTTGAAAAAACTGTTTTTCTTCGGACATTTCTACAAACTTTTAAAAGAAAATTAATAAAAAATGCAAACTTTTAAATTTAAATTTCAAAGAATCTAAAACATGCATTATTTCACATTTCTAACTACAAGATCACCGACCAACAAAGACAATTTCCGCTCTTTGAAAATTGGATGTTGTAGTAACAAGAAAATATCCCTACATGCTATGAGCTTATGGAAGATACGTATGACAAGCAGGTTGCCACCATTGGGAGCTCCCAATGTCTCTATGTGGGAGCCCCCAATGGCCTCTCTCTCTTTCCTTTTTGATGTGTATAAATAAGGGTGTTTCCTCCCATTCCTTAATGTTTTTTGCTAATGCATTTAATCAATAAGATATATTTTTATTATTCTCCTGTGCTATATATACTGTAACAGTTTTAAGTTAGCATCACTAATGAAATAAAAATAATTATCATATCATAATCATGGGTTTAGCTCTACTGAACCCAAAGTTGTAAAAATAATATATAGTGTAACAACCATGGGTTCAGCAAAGCCGAACCCAACAACCCTGGATTCAGTTCTGCTGAACCCAGGAGCCTAAACTAGCAGGCTTGGGTTCAGCAGAGCCAAACCCAGGCCTGGGTTTAAGTTCTGTTGAATCCAGAAACCCATGGGTTCAACTCTGCTGAACCTAGCAACCCTGGGTTTCAGTTCTGCTGAATCTAGGAGCATAAACTAGCAAGCCTGGGTTCAGCAGAGCTGAACCCAGCAACCATGAGAGTTGAACCCAGCAAGGGTTCAGTTCAGTTCTGTTGAACCTAAGAGCCCAAACTAACAGGCATGGGTTTAGGTTCTGCTGGAGGAGGAGGAGGAGAAGGAAGAAGGAGAGAGAGAGAGAGATGAGGAGAAAAAGAAAGAGAGGAGGCAATGGTGGGAAAAAGAGAAGGAAGAAGAAGAGAGGAGGATTAGATGTCGTCGCTGCTGCCGATAGGAGGAGGAGGACCATTGTGTTGTTGTCGTCAATAGGAAGAGGAGGAGAAGTGGGGACGAGAGGCGCAAAGGAAGGGTCAAGAATGCGGGGTCAAAAATATGCCCTAACCTCCCTCCATTGCCTCCTTTGGGGTCAAGAGGCGCATTGATTTCATATTTTCCACTATTTCATTACATGGTATCAGAGCCATGGTGCTCTTGGTCTTGTGAAAAGTAGGCATCAAGTGTTTGCGATCATAAGAAAGCATCATCAAGTATTTGTGGTACTCGTGGTGATTCAGACATATTCCTCCACATTCTTTGTTCTCTTTCTCTCTTCCTTTCTTTCTTTTATTACTCAAAATGAAGCATGAACAAAAGATTGACCAATCCTTCGAGCTAAGTGGCTCTAACTACATGGTGTAGGCATCCGCAATGGAAAATAACCTAAAAGAAAAAAAATCTTCGAGGATATGTGATAGGCACTATTCCCAGAGCCGCAACTCAAGCTTACCAAAAGAGAAGGATATCAAGAGAAATCCTTAGAAGGTAATGCTCGTATGAAAGCTATTCAAGATCATTAAACTAAAATAGAGGATTGAGAAAGTAACCATATCAAGATTCTTAGCCAATGAGACTTGATTTTTTATGAATGGTATGTATTCCCAAAAAGACCTTACAAGACAATTTTTCTTACAAGAGAAAATACGAACCATCAAACAAGGTGAAATGAGTGTTTGTGATTATTTTAGTTTTTTAGCTCCACTATGGGATGAATTGACTCTTCTTGAACCTAAGTGGATTGCTAGTGAAGATGTGAAGCTAAGAAGATAACAAATGGAAAAGGAGCATTTTTTTCCAATTTTTACATAAGCTAATACCCGAATTTGAACAGGTTAGATCTTTTCTTCTCCGTAGATCTAAACCTTTTCCTTTGAAAAATGTGATTGCTGAAGTATGTCAAGAGGAAACTCGTCTTGGTATGGTTAAAGGAGGAGATGAAGTGTTGACTGTTTCTAAACCCGGATGTAAAATCTTATAAGCCTTTTCTACACTTTAGGAGGTAAAATAACTATAATGGGGGCTATAGGAAAGCTATTTGCCACCATTGCCATGAATCGAGACCCATAAGGCCTAATTATACCAAACTCAATGATATCCCAAGAACAAAGTTGCTTCCATTGAAGAGACCACACCAAAGAGAGAAAAATCTATTAGAAAAGGAGATGACACTTTTTCAATTACTCGACTATCGAAGGCACCCCAACAACTACTTAAATCTCCATCAACTTTGAGGGTCGCGATAGCATCAGCCTCTCCTCCCGATATGTGTTCTTAGATCCTTGACTCGGGAGCTTCTTTTAATGACTCCACGTGAAAATGGTCTAATCCAATTTATGCACTAATTCAAAAACTTTTTATGTTTCTACCATCGATAGAACATCATTGCAAATTAAAAGTATTAGAAACTTAGATCCTCTCAAAAATTTTATGTTGCAAAAATTAGACTTGTTCCAAAATTAAATTTATATTTTTTTTTTGTTTCTCAAATATCCAATCATGGAAGTAAAATCGTCTTCTCATCTAAGGGTTGTTTTGTGCAGGATCTTCGGTCCGGGAAGCGGATTGGGCAAGGTCATAGGAGAAGAGATATTTACTTCATGGATTCTTTAAATCTCCCCTGAAAATTATTTTGTAATTATATTCAAGATAAAGACATTGAAGCTTGGCATAAAAGCCTAGGATATCCAAGTTATTCAAAGATGTATTTTTTCCTTTTGGAAAAAAAAATTGTAATGAAAAAGAGTTAATTTGTGAAAATCTTGTCCAAGAACTTCTCAACAAAATGGACTAGCCGAAAGAAAACATATACATATTATGGAAACCGCTAGAACTACTTATCTCTAAAGATGTTTCAAAGAGTTTTTGGGCCAAGGTCGTTCTAAAATCAACCTTATAAATAGAATGCCCTCATCATCCCTACAAAATGCTTCTCCATATGAAAAACTATTTGAAAGAACTCATTATAAACGTTTGAGAATTTTTTGTTGCAAGTGTTTTGTCATCTTGCATAAGAGAGATAAATTATCCCCAAAAGCCAATGACTCTGCCTTCATGGGTTATAGAGAAAACCAAAAAGGCCTTAGATGTTTTGGCTTCAAGAATAACAAACATTATGTTTACAAGAACGTGACCTTTTTAGAAAATGAAAATGGACTTGAGATAACTAAGAAAAAAGAGGAAGTAGATTATAACTTTTTATTTGATTTCTTACCACAAGAAGAATTAACCTCTTGTGATGTTTTTTCCAATGTAATTCCTTGACTAATAATGATGGGCATTCTAATGTTGAAAATGTCAAATCAAGTAATGATAATATTATTGATAAACCGATACAAGTATATAACCGGTGTGAGCAAAGAAATCCTTCTAAGTGCCTTGAAAAATATACATATGATTCCTCTATAAAAGAAACTCCACTTAGGAGATCCAATTGTGTCTCTATCCCACCTAGTAGATTTGTATCGTATGATACTTTGACATCAAATTATAGAACATGTTTGATAGCCTTACAATCCCTACTTTGAACTGTCACACTATAATAAAACTAAAAATCTTTCACATTGGGTTGAAGGCTTAAAGCAATAAATGTAGAATTATATACTCTCAAAAACGGTAAAACTTGAGAAATAACTTTGTTACCCTTAAGAAAGAATGCGTAGATGAGTTTTAAAGTTAAAACCAAGAGTGATGGGACCCTAGAAAGATATAAAGCTAGGTTAGTCGCCAAAGGATATTCTTAAGAATATGGAATTGACTATAAGGAAACCCTTGCACCAATAACCCTCATATCAGTTGCATCCATTCTAAAATGGCCTATATATCAACTTGATGTTAAAATACTTTTCTAAATGAGGAAGTCTATATGGACCCTCCATCGGGATTTAGTATTGAAAATGGTAAAATTCTCAGACTTAAGAAAGCCTTGTATGGTCTTAAACAAGACCCAAAAACTTGGCATGATAAATTTAGTAGTGTTATTTTCTTTTGGGTTTTCATTCCTTCTATACTAACATTGCTCTTTTTGTTAAAAGTATAGGTTCTAAAGTAGTCATACTTTTACTTTATGTAGATGATAAGATAATCACTGAGAGTGACAAGAAGGGAGTTATTGATATTAAAAATGTTTTGAAAAAAAAAATTACATGTCTGACTTGGTTTTTTTTATATACTTCTTAGGCATTGAAGTTGTTTACTTTCCGAGAGGGTACATTTTGTCTCAAATGAAACTGGTTGTTGATATTTGTGCTAAGTCTTGCATCTCAGATGACAAGAAAGTAGAAACTCCTAAAATAATCAATGCTAAGTTAAGACTTGAAGATGAGGCTCTCCTTGAAGATCCTACACCTTATCGTCAACTGATTGGGTCACTCACTTGTCAATCACCAGACCTGATATAGCTAATACAATTCACGTTGTCAGTCAGTTTCAGCATGCTCCAACAATTGTGCACATGAGTGTTGTATTATGAATTATCAGATATATCAAAAACACCATAACAAAGGGAGTTTTTATCTTCATCTTCTTTCCTAGATTTGCTTGCTTATACTGATGTTGATTGGGGAGAAAATCCCAATAACAGAATCTGAACCACAGGTTTTTGTGTTTTTTTAAGAGATTCTCCAATATCATGGAGGTGCAATAAGCATAAAAAAGTATCATTATCTTCAACTGAAGTTGAATATCGTGCAATGGCTACAACAACAAGAGATCTTGTATGACTAAAAAGTCTTCTAAGAGATATAGGTGTTATAATATCAAAACCTTCAAAAATGTGTTGTGACAATAAGAGTGCAATCTACATTACAAGTAATCACACCTTCCATAAGCAAACAAACACATTGAGATGGATTGTCATATGTCACATCCAAGTATCAGCTTGCAGATTTCTTCACCAAAGCTCTTTCTGCACCTCGATTTTTTTTTTTTGCTTAGCAAACTTTGGGTCACTTCACTGTAAGTTTGAAGGGGGTGTTAAAATATATATGAGTATATATATACTTATGAATGTATATATATTTATTTTTCAGTTTTTTAATAGCTAATGTCCATTAGGGGCATTTTTTGTCCTTTCACATATGTAATAAATAATTGTTTTAGAAAATAGTTATTTTTTGTATTTATTTTACTTTTTATATTTTTTGTAAATTCAATAAGCCTGGGGGGCGTCTCTATGTGGGAGCCCCCAATGGCCTCTCTTTCTTTCCTTTTTGATGTGTATAAATCATGGTTGCCACTCGAGGAAGCGGGAAGCGAGGCACTTTCAAAATTTTAGGAAGCGGGAAGTGTGGGATGAGTTAGGAATGAATCAGGAAGCGTCTCGAAAGCGATCTAGGAAGCAAACCGGAAGCGACCTAGGAAATGAGAGGGAAGCGAAAAAAGAGAAAAACAAGCAAAAACAAAAATAAAAATAAAAATAAAAAAAATGGTGGAAGCGAGGGGGAAGCGCAAAGGAAGCGAGGGGGAAGCGCGCTTCCCCAAAAAAGTGTGCTTCACCTAGGCATTTCCGGTAACTCTGGTATAAATAGGGGTGTTTTCCCTTATTCCTTAATGTTTTTTGCTAAAGCATTTAATCAATAAAGATATATTTTTATTATTCTCTTGTGTTGCCCTTTGTTGGCCATTGTATTGTCCCATAGTAAACTTGTGCTTATACACTTTGTGAATGTAAGCCCTTAGTGGCATTGATTTTATATTTTTCGCTATGTTATTACAGGGCCTTGCGAACAGATTAAGTTCTCTTTAACATTGTTTCCAAGAACATAGATTGAGACATTAAAACATAATCCTTGTGTCTTTATAGCCTCATGAACTTGAGCTTATGTGTAATAAGTGATCATGCATAATTTATGCATTATAGATTCATGTTTTTATGCATGATGTGTAGAAAATTTGATTTAAAAACCCAGTGTTATCGACATTTTTTCAAGATGCTATTTAAAATTCAAAATAAGGAAAAAGCATGTATTCTAGGCCCCTTCTACAAGTTTTTGAAGTGTATTAATTAGTTTAGGAGTTCCTAATTAGTATTTTAATTAGTTTAGGAAAGTTGTTTTTGAAAACATGTTTTTAACAAGGTAGCTTTTAGAATTTTTGAAAAATAAACAGGAGTTTTTAGAACTTTTTGTTTTACCCTAGCATGTATTCTAGGCCCCGTCTTCCACATAGGGATTCACGCCCCCCCCCCCTTCTTCTCTCTCTTCTCCCTCTCCTCCAGTCCATCTTTGCCTCTTTTCTTCCCTTCTTCTTCTTCTTTTTCTTCTTTATTTCTTTCCTCGTCTATCGCCGACTTTTCTTCTCCCCATCGTCGGAGAAGTGGTGGTTTGCGTGGGATTCCGTTGGAGACCGCTCTCTTCTCAACCCTTCTGTCGGGAGCGACCGCGAGGTACGTTCCTTCTCCCCCACCTCGTTATTCGATTTGCATCTAGATTAGATTTATTTCAGCTCATTAAATGCATAAAATAGTTTTCAGTTTAGGATAGCAAACAATGTAAATCATTACCTATTTGCTTGCTTTATTTAGCGTAGCATAAAATATTGAATTTCTGCAATATTTAGTTAGTTGATCTGAAGTTTTCATTACTTTAGTTAGTTTAGGGATTTATTGCGTGTTTAGCACACGCACAACGCTAATAGTCAAACAGCCAAACAAACCTGCATGATTCACAAATCACGCAGATCCGATGATGCAAATCTCGATCAGCGTGTTTTCATGGCTTTCGCTTTTTAATGATCGATCGTTCAAGTAACACGCAGCCAGATCAATCTGTCCAGGCTGCTCATAGCACAGATCAGGTTGGGTTTTACATGTTTTTTTGCATGAATCCAATCGGATCCAGTCTATCTCGATCTCAACCTGATTGAGCTGTCCATTGAACCTTAGCAAAACAACCAGATCAGTCAGACGGTGCAGACTGATCTGCGCAATCAAAGAAAATATTTTTTTTGTCTCACCCGACCTGAGGGTCGACTGGAATTGAATTCAGACTTGAACTGAATCTGATCTGATCCAGTTGGGTCTGCTGCGTTTCTGCACCCTAACCCAGATCGGATCTGGTACACTTATCAGACTTGCAAATCATGGGTGGTAGGGAACAGTAGAAACACGCAATTATTTATCTAATCTATTGTGTTTATCTACTGGATTTTTTTTTGGCAGACTGCACATATATTCATGCAGCAAGCACAATGTGTGCGCGATTCAGGCTGATTAACGTAGATCACGCAGCAGCATGATTGACATTAATATAATCATATTTGTTTTAACAGCAAGTGTGCTTTAATTATTAGTTAGTATAGGTTCTTAACTTATTTCAATAGTTTTAGTGTTTTGTTTGTCAGATTAGATGTTAATTAGTATTTTACTTGGTAGATAGTTAATGTTTTGAGAATTTTTGTTAGTAGTCTAGTTTCACGTTTTATTCTTTACTTAAGTCGATAGGTCATAGGTCAGAGTTAGTTTATTAGAATTAGTTATAGTAGTTTCATATTATTTAGTTAGATTAGATATTTTACTGTTTCTTATCTTTAAGAAGTTGGTTTTAGAGTTAACGTTTTCTTGAATTGCAATTAGTAGTTTTTTTAGTTTGTTAAACTTTAGTTGATTTGTTACAAGTAGTTAGTTTGCTAAGAGTAGTTAGTTTTAATTTTGGTTTTTTGCTTACATATAACTATAGAAATTGTTCCTTGCAATTTGTTTTTGTGTTTTTTTTTTTTTTTGTGCTTTGCAGGAAAGCCTTTGTGTGTGCGAAGAGCCCTTTAGTAGCTTTTATAAGTCTGTTGGTTCAACTAGAGCATCGCATTTATAAGAGGCTAAACCTCAAGCAAAGAAGACCCTTTGTTTTTCTTTTCTTTGATTTTTAATTTTTTAGGGCCAAATTTATTTTAAGTTTGATTGTAATAAGGCCTGTTTATTTTTTAGCCCCTCTACAAAAGGTAACTCATTTCATTTATTTAATTATTTTTATTTAAGGCAATAAAGATTGTAACTCCGCCTGTGTAGTTATACACTGCCGGTCCCAAGCCCGGATAAAGGAGGAGGGTTGCGGTAGGCCTGTGACAGCCAGCATAAAAACTTTGTCATATCCTATGAAAATGAACCAATATGAGAATTTCGTTGGGGCGTTCCCTACTGAGCGACGCGCTGTACTCTCTAGGCCCGGAGGCAGTGATAAATGTGCAAGGGTTGCTAGGTCGTCGCCCAGAAGCGACGCGTCACACCGGCGCCCGGGTGTGGTGTCAAATAGGCAAGGGTTCCCTCACTTTGTTGGACGGGTGGGGGTAAAGAAGTTAGTCCAAGACCATAAAATTAGGTTAGCCACTTGGAACATAGGGTCTTTAACTGGTAAGTTGGTAGAGTTAGTAGATGTTATGTGTAGGAGAAAGATTGATATTTTATGTCTTCAAGAGACCAAATGGGTAGGTGAGAAAGCTAAAGTGATAGAACCTTGGGGATATAAGATTTGGTATACAGGAATAAATAGGAATAGGAATGGAGTAGGGATTGTTATGAGTCGTCAGTTTATAGATAATGTAGTTGAGGTCCGTAGGAAGGGTGATAGAATTTTACTTATTAAATTAGTATTAGGTACGGATATTATTAATATTATTAGTGTTTATGCACCTCAAGTAGGTTTAGATGATTCCATTAAGCATCAATTTTGGGAAGATTTAGATGGAGTAGTACAAGAGACATCTTATGGAGAAAAGCTTTTCATCGGCGGTGACATTAATGGACATGTAGGCATTAGTAGGGATGGATTTGAGAATATCCATGGAGGCTATGGTATAGGAAAAAGAAATGAAAGTGGAGAAAGGATTTTAGATTTTTGTTTGTCCTATGATATGATCTTAGCAAACACTTGGTTTAGGAAGAGGGAGTCTCACCTAGTAACATTTAAAAGTGGGGTTAATACGAGTCAGATAGATTTTTTCCTACTTAGAAAGAAAGATAGGGGTTGTTGCATCGATTGTAAGGTTATACCAGGAGAAAGTGTAGCTACACAACATAGAGTCTTAATTTTAGATCTTAGAATTAGACAATGCCGCAAAAGGGATAGACATAGGATAGATCCTAGAATTAAGTGGTGGGCACTGAAAGGAGCTAAACAAGGAATGTTTGTAGAGCAGGTAGTTAAGGAAGTTGATTGGTGTCTCGAGGAGGATTCAGAATCAATGTGGAATAAGATAGCGGGTGGTATGAGAAAAGTAGCTAAGGAGGTATTGGGTGAGTCTAAAGGCGGTGCACCACTAGGTAAGGATACATCATGGTGGAACGAGGATGTCAAATTAGCTATTAAGGTTAAAAGAGAGTGTTATAGAAATCTAAGTAAGAGTCGTGATAATGAGAATTTGGAGAAGTATATGATAGCAAAGAAGGAAGCTAAAAAAGTTGTTCGAAACGCGAGGGCTAAGGTATATAAAGAGGTTTATGACAAGTTGGATACCAAAGAAGGCGAGAAGGATATTTATAGGCTTGCAAAGATGAGAGATAGGAAATCGAAGGATTTGGGTATGGTTAGATGTATCAAAGATGAAACGCAAAGGGTTTTAGTCAAAGATGAGGAGATTAAGGAGAGATGGAAAGATTATTTTGATAAGCTATTTAATGATAGTCATGCTCAAGATCTTGGAGACTTCTCCATTCCTTTTCATGAGATAAATCGTGACTTCATGCGCAAGATTCAAAAGAAAGAAATTGCAGAGGCTTTGAAGAAAATGAAATCAAGAAGGGCAGTTGGCCCAGATGGTATACCTATCGAGGCTTGGAAATGCTTGGGAGAGAAAGGTTTAGAATGGTTGACAAATCTTTTTAACTTGATTTGGCGAACAAATAAGATGCCTAATGAGTGGAGGAAGAGTACTTTGGTGCCTTTATATAAGAATAAGGGTGATATACAAGATTGCACAAACTATCGTGGTATAAAACTCATGAGTCATACTATGAAACTTTGGGAGAGGGTGATTGAGTCTAGGTTGAGGAAGGTTGTCATGATATCGGAGAATCAATTTGGTTTTATGCCTGGAAGATCAACTATGGAAGCTATACATCTTCTTAGACAACTTATTGAAAGATATAGAGAGAGGAACAAAGATTTGCATATGGTTTTTATTGATTTAGAGAAGGCATACGATAGAGTACCTAGGGACGTTCTCTGGTGGACAATGATGAAGAAAGGTGTTTCTCTCAAGTACATTAGTATAATTAAAGATATGTATGAAGGAGTAGTAACCAATGTC
This sequence comes from Nuphar pumila, assembly GCF_984573655.1. Lineage (NCBI taxonomy): Eukaryota > Viridiplantae > Streptophyta > Magnoliopsida > Nymphaeales > Nymphaeaceae > Nuphar > Nuphar pumila. The sequence goes on from NC_143250.1 coordinate 48,466,211, forward strand.
CGCACTTGTGGAGGGGTGACAACCAATTTTCCGATAACGGTTGGGTTACATCAAGGATCTGCTTTAAGCCCTTTCCTATTTGCGATAGTGATGGATGAGCTTACGAGATCAATTCAAGAAAATGTACCGTGGTGTATGTTGTTTGCTGATGATATTGTTTTGATTGATGAGTCTAGAGCTGGGGTTAATGCTAAGTTAGAATTATGGAGACAGACATTGGAAGCTAGAGGTTTTAAGTTGAGTAAGAGTAAGACTGAATATATGGAATGTCGGTTTAGTAAGCAACGAAGTAGTGATGGGAGTGTAGTGAAACTTGGTGAGCAAGATATACCGGTGAATGATTATTTCAAATATTTGGGATCATTCAAAAGTATGGAGAAATTGATGGAGATGTAAATCATAGGATAAAGGTTGGGTGGATGAAATGGAAAAGTGCTACTGGAGTGTTGTGCGATCGTAGAATGCCATTGCGGTTGAAGGGAAAGTTTTATAGGACGACTATTAGACCCGCTTTACTATATGGTACGGAATGTTGGGCTGCCAAGAGACATCATATTCAAAAAATGAGTGTAGCTGAGATGCGGATGCTTAGATGGATGTGTGGAAATACAATAAAAGATAAGATTCGGAACGAAGAGATACGTAAGAAGGTAGGTGTTGCACCCATTGAAAATAAGATGCGAGAGAATCGTTTACGGTGGTTTGGACATATTCGGCGAAGGCCTAATGATGCTCCAGTTAGAAGGTTGGAGAAATGGGAAAATATATTAGTTAAAAGAGGTCGGGGTAGGCCTAGGAAGACTTAGATGGAGATGATAGGAAAGGATATGAATGCTTTGAACCTCACCGAGGACATGGCGTTGGATAGAAATGATTGGAGGAAAAGGATTCATGTGGAAGACCCAAAATGAATTTCTTTTTTGGTTCATATCGCTGACCCCAATTGTTTTGGGATGAAGGCGTAGTTGTTGTTGTTGTTGTAAGGCAATAAAGATTGTAATTGTGTGGGGTACAAAATTTGCTAAACACGTTACCTGTGTTCGACTCGGACTTCGCCACTGGTGTGAATCGGAAATTGAAATTTTGTGCACGGTTTGTACAAACGATTTTCATTAAAAAAAACTTTTAAAAATACTTTCACAAAAAGTTGCATCAATAAGCACTTCAGAAAGCTGGAAAACATTTCATATATGAGGCAAGATGCATGCATCTTGATATTCAATGTTTGGTTTTTGTCTCTATATGGCCTTCACAGTCGAGAGTTGAGGGTGAAAGAAGACAAAGAAAACAAAACTGCAGCCAATTTTCACCCTCTCAAACATCAAGTCGGTGGGCCCCTCAATTTTCTAGCAAATCTGCTCCAAAAAACTGAGAGGTTAACCCCTAGGGCAGGAGTACATATTAGATTCTCTCATTGAACCTTATAACCTTTTGACTTTAGGGTCTAAAAGGAATGAACCCATATCAATCACAAGAATGAATGGAGGGCCCTTAAAACTATAAACTTATAAATGCATACATGTTTTGGCACTTGAGAAGTATTACCCTAATTTTACTATATCTAATAGATACTCCTATGAAACCACACATCAGTATGTATAATTTAATAATAAGAAAAATGTACCACCCTTACCGCAAATCTTAAAAGAAGGCATGATTTCCCAACACCAGAGTCTCCAATAAGCAAAAGCTTGAACAAATAATCACTACAAAAAGAATGAAGCTGGTTAGAATGATCTTAATCCAATCCATATTGCCTAATTGAGTTAAAAATATATATATTTATATTAGCAATAACTTATGTCATGTTAGACATGGACTCGTACGAAAAAAAATGCAGAGAATACTTGTCTTATAATTTTATACATGAAAATATCTATACACATGACTAGGTAAAACTCAAATTCCGCAGCATACATCTAAACTCCACACTAAAGATCATTATGAAACACATGCAAATTAAATTAATAGAAAAAAGGAAAAAAAAAAACATTCCTTGTATCTGAACATATAATGTTGAGCAATCAGTCATGTTGTGTCACCCTTGACATATGGCTCAAAACAGCGTGCCTCTGATACTTGTCTTATAATTTTATACACGAAAATATCTATACACATGACAAGGTAAAACTCAAATTCCTCAGCATACATCTAAACTCCACACTAAAGATCATTATGAAACACAAACAAATCAAATTAATAGAAAAAAAAGGGCAAAAAACACATTTCCTGCATCTGAGATTCTGAACATATAATGTTGAGCAATCAGTCATGTTGTGACACCCTTGACATATGGCTCAAAACCACGTGCCTATGATACTTGTCTTATAATTTTATACACGAAAATATCTATGCACATGACTAGGTAAAACTCAAATTCCGCAGCATACATCTAAACTCCACACTAAAGTTCATTATGAAATACAAACAAATCAAATTAATAGAAAAAAGGCCAAAAAACACATTTCCTGTATCTGAACATATAATGTTGAGCAATCAGTCATGTCGTGTCACCCTTGACATATGGCTCAAAACCAAGTGCCTGTGATACCTAATATTGAACCTTGTTGTGGTCATCACCATCTCAAAAATTGTTGGTGAATAATAATGAAAATGAAAATATCTGGTAACAGTAACACAATCTAGGCTGCAAGAATTGTTATTCCAAGTTAAACTGTGCTTCAAAAGGCATGTATGAACAATTTTTTCCTTCATTCGGTCATTCCTAGGGCTGTCAACGGGTCGGGTTTGGTTCGGACCCAGGTGGAACCAAACCCAGACCTGATTTGAGATTATGGTACTGGGTCCGAACTCAGGTCCAATCGAACCATACCCGGTAAAATAATATTTTTTATCTTTTTTACATTGAAAAATTGTGGAACTTAGTCATAACTCGGGTTGGGCCCAAGTCTGGTATGAAATTTCACAAACCATACTCAGATCCATATATTAATCAGACCCTTTGAGTACTTGGATTCTAATTAGACCTTATTTATCACCAAAACCTGACCCTCTAGGGTTGGGAACAGGTTGGGTACGGTTCAAATCCAACCCATTGACACCCCCTAGTCATTCCCCAAAGACTGACAATAGGGGTGGACAGGCAGGACCGGATCTGCCCGATAACGGGCTCGTAAAGGCTCAACAAGTCTGAATGATATGGATGTCCATCGAGAGCCCGACCCGACACCTATCGGTCCGGGCTCCTGTCAGGGTGTCTGTGACCCGTCAACAGACCGTTATACCTGGTAATATCTGACAAGCCCGATATTGACCATGGCCAATTATGCTCACTAATCCAATAATGAACCCGATATGCCCGACATCCTTTGAATGGACCTGATAAGCCGGAATATGTCAAAAATGATTATGATTTATGAACCACCATAAAACAACCTCCCCGTTTCAAATGAAATCCAAACTTTTTGCCAGAATTTAAGCATTCTCGGTATCACACTTTCAAATTTTTAATTTTTGAAAATCATAGTCAACTGAAAAGGAAAAAATAGAACTCAATCCTTCTTATTGTAAAGAAAATGAAAACCTGCCAAGGGTGTGATATCGAGAATGCCTAAAATCTGGCAGAAAATCAAAATCAGCAAGAACTCAATCCTTCAGCAACAGTTCTATCATTGTCGTCTGTGTGCTGAAAAGCAGCAACAGCTTTAAGCTCACGTTACGTACCGGAAAACAAACACACGCTGCATCTCCGGCCTGTCGTCCCACCACCACCACTCTGCCTTCGATGGCTGCAACATGGTGACTGCAGCACAGCGGTGCTCAAAGGGAAGGAAATGAGAGACTGTAGCATCACCACGTCTCCGGCCTCCAGTTGCTACAACATGGTGACTGTGGCGCTGCGGCACTCAAAGGAAAGGAAATGAGAGATTGCAGCATCTATGCCGCTCTGATGGCCAGGTCTCCGGCCTCTAGTTGCTACAATGTGGTGGCTGCAGCACAGCGGTGCTCAAAGGGAAGCAAATGAGAATGGGAAGAAGACCCCAGGATTTTCTTCTTTTCTCTATTTTATGGGAAGAGGGGTTGGTCAGGGTGGGACCTAGAGTTATTAACGTTTTACTTTTTTTTAAACTCAGGTAGTAAGTGCCCGAGTCAGGCCAGGACCCCTGCCCAAGCCCGACCTGATAAGTTGTTAGATTGAGCCAGGCTCGATTTTATTCAGGCGGGTTCCTTAAATCTGAGCCCGAGTCGGGGCGGGTACCCGATGCCCACCCCTAACTGACAGGATTAGGCAAATAATTTAACATAATGAAATATTAGCACAACTCTTCCATCTAAGATGAGGAATAACCATTATAGGAGACACAATATTTCTTTATCCATTTACTTTAGTGAATTAATGGCATACACAGAAGAAATAATCAGACGATGAAACCTTCACTTAAAACCAGACATACAGCAGAAGAGAATACCAACTGATGACAATAAAGATGCATATACTTCAGCTCATGAAGAGACAAAAGTAAACAAATGACAGTTTTAGAAATCCATAACAAGTTAGATTTGATTAAGGTCTTAGATAATGAAAAAGAGCACGCAAACTAAGAAGTTAATGTCAAGGCCCAGAGATTGACAATCAAACAGGACATCCTTGGAAATAAAGAGTTATCCAGAACAAGGATACAAAATTTTCAATTTGTAGAATCACCAATGTGAAGCTCAACCAACTCTTTTCAGAACCAACTTCAGAGTTTTGTGAAGAAGAGTAAGAAGAAGAATTCAGACTGATGCAGGAAGATGCACATGATCAATAAGACAAGCAAAAGATCAAGCACAACAAAGTACATAAAAGCTTATTAGCAACAACAGAGCATGAAATCAAATTGCAATATAGAACAAGACCATTTATTCATCATTATCATCATCACCATCATCATATCATTAGATGAACAGATAATGGACACAAAATATATTGGAATAAATGAAAAATACTAATGCATAATACCAGTTTCACACATGAAGGCAACTGACAACTGCTAGAAAAACAGGACCTTATGTTGATGATAATATTAAAATATCTAAATTAGCTTCAGTTTCAGAAGTGGATATAGACAGAAGTTACTATTGCAGATGATAAATAGTTGTGTTTGATGTGGGGCATAAACAAACCAAGAAGGACAGGCTAATGGTAAAAAGATCATGTGACAGCAATAAAAAAAGTTTATATTTGTATGCAGACAAAAACAAAAGACTGTCGCTGGTCTCTCTAACTATGCATGCATTCACACAAATGCAGATACTCGTAAACACATGCCCATAGGATAAAAAATGACCAGAAATGCAACTCCTTATGTCAACAAAAAGGAGTGCAGGAGCAATTCCTTTCCATGAATTTAGAGCTAAGAAAAAGTAACACTTCATTTTTTACGAAAGCAGAGATGTCAACATCACTGTTTTCAAGACCAGTTGGCCTGAAGTATCACTAGATCTGCCACCAGATAGTTGCATAGGGGAACTGCTGCTTGGGCCAATATGCACATCAGGTGGCCTGAAGGGGACTTGGCAATTATACATCAGACAAGGATTGGGGCTGACCTAGCTTTGTATTCCTTTTAGTTGTTTCTCAAAACAGTGATAGGCAGTATTCCTGATAAACATATGGTTTTACTTTGCAGCTTTGCCAGCACAATGAGGCATCATAATCAACTCACATTTGGAATATGGTAATAAGATGAAGTCTTATCTACTAGCACCTTGCATTGATACAGGAAAAATATTTTAACAGGGCAACCACAACCCATTGGTTGAAACTTGGAAGAAAATATCTAATCCACAAAACAGGTTACTTGCGGTGGTCATGCAGAAAAAATATACAAATCACACCCATTTTCAGGATCAGGTACAAAGTTTTACTCCAAACAATATGATAATTTTGTCATTTTGCTCCTGGCATAAGAATGTGTCATCAAAGAAATGCAAAAGATGTGATTATATATAGAGATCACAGAGGTTAGTACAGTTCCCAATGCAGTTGTGGAGTCTGGACATTTAGTTTTTCAATAAAACAATAATCAGATGGTTGAATGTGCACCACAAACAAGATCCCTTGCCGTAGCTAAGCAATTGAGCAAAGGATTATACAACTTATATCAATAAAACTGGGACCAGGCAATGGGCCGGACCTGGCCAGTTCCTTGGACGGGCAGACCATCTTCTTGAGGGGCCAGGCCCAGCGAAGCCTGGTTCGGGTCAGCCCATCCAATAAAGCTGGGTGCCAGATGTCCGGCATACAGCCTGATCATTAGGCCCATGGGCCTAATGTATGTATGTATGTATATATATATATATATATATATTATTTAGTTATTTATTCATTTGTTTGTTTGCTGCAGTTGGTTGCATGCACAATCAACCTAGGATCTCATAGTCGCACTCAATCTTATGTCGTAGATGCGTTCAGAATGGTCAATTTGCTAGGCATCGACCCTTGGTTCATATTTTTTCTGATGAAAAGTTTGTTTTTTTAAAGTTGACAAATTTTGGTGTGTTTATGGCCGTCTATTTTTGCATTACTAGAAAAAATCAGCATACATTGGGTTCCAGCAACCTAAACGCTGATCCTCACTAAACAGAACATGCAGATCTCGTTTTAGAGTTAAAAAAAAAAGTTTGCTAGGTCAATTGCACATACAATAAGTCAATCAATATATATATGTATATATATACCCCTAAACAGAGCTTCATTGGAGACACTCTTTAAGAAAAATGGACAAGCACTACTACACATATCATATTGTGACCCACTCCAGATAGTAGAGAAACCATAACAATGAGATAAGGAACAATGTTGTGATTTGAGCATCACAGGATTTTTATTTTTATTTTTATTTTTATTTTTATTTTTATTTTTATTTTTATTTTTATTTTTATTTTTATTTTTATTTTTATTTTTATTTTTATTTTTATTTTTATTTTTATTTTTATTTTTATTTTTACTTTTATTTTTCGTTTCCATGATGGACAAACATCATGGTTGTCCATTGTATGATGCACATCATTTAATTAAACTGAAGCGACCATGATGTTAAGACAACATTGACACCAATATGACAAAGGTACACAGACTTAAACCAGAATAGCAACCACACATAGTCCACGCAACAACAACAACACCCCCCCCCCCCCAAATTGAAAGAATAGCCTGAACGAAGATTCTGAACAAGGCAATATCATTGATGAAATTTTAAAAAGAAATAAAAAAGAAGAACAAGAACCATTCTATTCCAGTAAGCTCTCTTTTTTAGAATGTCCAAATAGCAAGCACGGCATGCAGGCTGGTTTCACCTACAAGATTGCAAGTACAAAGATTCCCATAGCTACCCAACAACTAACGGATGAAATCACAACAAAAGTACTATTACACAATTCTTTGTTTGCACGGGTAATAAATCTCCTGCTCAAAGCAACCCATTCAAATCGCTTTGAGTCACACCATGATGACACATGTCATAAGTATTATGCACGAAGACAACGAAATACACAATGAAAATTATAAATAACGTCATTCTTATCCTTCAGAAAACCACCAACAATCATAAAACAATTGAAATCACCCAAAATTTCAATCTTAACATAGAATTCCAAGATTCGTCCATCCATTAGACAAAAAAAGATAAAATTAATGTGATATTAATCCCTTTTTCCGTGTATCCTTAGTTTCCTTCCCTTGAAATTAACATCAACAAAAAACTAACACCCCACTAATGAACCTAGCAATCAGATCTATGAATGAACCTGAAATTCTGGATTCAGCAACTGGAATATCGTAACATCAACCGGAATCACACCGATACCGGCAGAAAATCCACATCAAACGACTCAATCTCTTCAGCAACCAAAAAAACGCATAGAGAATCGAGTTGCAACCGAACCACGTCGTCAACACAAATCTACTGTACGCACCAGATACAAATCTCATTAAATCCAAACCACAGACCCGTAACAAGACCATACAAAACCGATAAAAGATATTTCAAAAACCCTAATTCCGCCATAAGAATTCCGGTACAGATCGGCTTAGAAAGAACGAAACGAGATCACAAACCTAAGAGAATCGAAGCAAAGAAACAGGAAGACGACCCTTACTATTCCGGATTCATGGCGGAAATATTCGGGCAATCACCAAATTCAGGGGTTCGGGAGATCGAGGCGCCGGCTGCTGAATCTCACGATCCCGGCGAACTAGCAGGCCGTATCTTCGGATCTTCGCCTGAGAAACACAGAAAGAAAGGATGAAGCTTTTCTTTTTCTTTTTCTTCTTCTTCTCCCAATGACGAGAAAAAGTGGGAGATCTGAATCGAATTCGAGGAAGCTTCCCCACGAAGGAGGCCACAAAATTGAAGAATTTTGAAGGAAGAGGAGCAGGCGGCCTTTATAATTACCCAACCACAAGTAAAGACCCTTTGTTTATCGAAAATTTGCAATAATGGCCTTCCTTGGCATGTGGACCGTATGGTTAGAACGTGGATATGGACCCAAATTGGTTGACGAGGACCAGATCCGAAACAACTAGTAGGTTTTTAATTTTTAGCTTATTTAGTTGGTGTTTTTTTTACTATGAGAAACCTCCCCAGGCACATGAGCCGCACCGAAGTAGGTTATATGTTCCCCCCTGAAACATACAAGTGCGTGTTCTCGGGTCTGAATGAGCGCCACGTATGTAAGCACGTGGGGCTCGTTTCCCCGTGTGTGTCGGCATTACTTAGCATCGGAGTCTGGTTTGTTTGCAAAGACTTAAGTACCCTTTTCCGCCATTAGCACCATGAAACAATA